>NC_090276.1:38390000-39590000 GCF_040414725.1 Anabrus simplex
CGGCTCCATGGCTAAATGGTTAGCGTGCTGGCCTTTGGTCCAGAGGGTCCGAACCTTCATCGGTTAATTCCGATGGCTCGGGGGCTGGGTATGTGTGACGTCTTCAGCATTAGAATTCATCATAGGTAGGGCCCCATTCTCATACACGCGCAGGTCGGCTACAGGAGTCAAATCAAAAGACCTGCACCAGGCCTCTTCGGAGGGCATACGCCATTTAAACTCAGATATATATATATTGCTAGTGGCTTTACGTCGCACCGACACAGATAGGTCTTATGGCGACGATGGGATAGGAAAGGCCTAGGAGTTGGAAGGAAGCGGCCGTGGTCTTAATTAAGGGACAGCCCCAGCATTTGCCTGGTGTGAAAATGGGAAACCATAAAAAACCATCTTCAGGGCTGGCGCCAGTGGCATTCGAACCCACTATCTCCCAGATGCAAGCACACAGCCGCACGCCGCTAACCGCATGGCCAACTCGTCCGGTAAACTCAGTAAAAAAAAACCGGAAGGATTGTACTCTTCAGAGTGCCTTGTTATAAGTAAAAAGGGGGAGCTGAAGAAACTTGAGAAGAAGGAAAGGAAGATTCTAAGGAACATGCTGGGATTGCAGAAGACTACTAATGGGACTTGAAAGAAAAGGAGAAATAAGGAGCTCTACAAGTACACTGAAAAGATCACGGACACATTGCGGAAACGAAGGTTGAAATTCTACGAAGACCTGATAAGAATGGATGACAAACGGTTGACCAAAAAAGATCTTCAAATGTATCATGGGGTTAAAGGCCACCTCCACGTGGGTAAAAGAAGTCAAGAGGGACGCTGCAGATAATTCACAATAGAAGAGAGTTCAGAAGAAGAGTTGACAGTCTAAAATTATTTGAAGAGAAACCACTAAAACGGAGACCCGAACGGATCATTTCCGACGAGGAGGGAAAGAATGAAGAGGTTCTGGAAAGAGAAGAAAGGGCAAAAAGCCTTAAGTTCTATGAGGCCCACAGTGGCCAAATTCGGAAATAATAACAATAATAATAATAATAATAATAATAATAATAATAATAATAATAATAATAATAATAATAATAATAATAATAATAACAACACTTAAACTAACAAGAACTGGAGATCTCGAAAAACTAGAGAAGGGTGAAAGAAGAATTTTGAGAAAAATACTGGGAGCTAAACGAAATAATAATGCAGAAGACTACAATTTTTCGGACACGTTTACAGAATGGATGACAACAGACTAACCAAGCGCATCTTCAACCTTCTGAATAGTTACAAATCTAAACCCACAATGGTTCATTGAAATTGAGAAAGACATGAAAAATGCTGGAATTAAAACAGAAATACAATAAAAAACAGAACACTTTTTAGAGAAGCAATTCAAAAGGCAGCGTTTCAGGAGCGGAAGAAACCAACAATTAGAAGAAAGTGGACTCAAGAAGAGAAGGAACGACGCACACGAAGGATGAAGGAAATTTGGAAGCAAAGGAAATCGAACACAATGAAAAGTAACCAAAGTTGATTCATCGTACCCTCCAAATGGGTTATTCGAAAGAAGAAGTATAATAATAATAATAATAATAATAATAATAATAATAATAATAATAATAATAATAATAATAATAATAATAATGATAATAATAATGCCTCAACCACCTCGTGTAGGCATTTTGATCTGGCGCCAACAAGAATGCCTGCGCATCAATTTTGGCGTTCGTTTCTTTACATTACCAGATGGAAAAGTAAGCTGGTTTCTTGGACGAACTATGGGTGAGATTGTGATTACTCTTTAGCATGCCGACTTGGAGTATCTAATGGATAATTTCCCACCTTTCAAAAATCCGATTTCCTCTGGCTGGTTTGAACTCAGGATTCTGAGACCGACGCTCTACCTCTGAACCAGATGGAAGTCTTAACAAATTGCTTTCGTATTTCGATGTTGAGGGACTGATTAATGAGTAATAACTATATTTTCTCTTGAAATGCACACATAGCCAACGCTATTGTCTTCATCTCTAAACTACGCCTGTTTTCCACTGTAATGACGGAACAGAAACCGTTAACCCGTTGAATTGTGTAATTTCCAGTCTTGATACTAGTAGGTTTTTCTCTCTTGATTTCTTGATGACTATGGATTCGGTTTTACTCGCATTGATAGGCTTTTTCTTCCTGACCTTTTCCTACTTTAGTTTAAGTTAGGTCGTCACTTAGTATGGGTTTAGCCTAGTTGTGTGGCCGGATGTGTTGTATACCTAGCCCCGGAGCTAGAGGAATTAAACATACGTGGTTAAAATCCCTCCCCCGGCTCGGAATCCAACCTGGGGCCTTATGAACCATTCAGCCAAGGAGCTGGATACTTCCACTGACGGGCTATTTATGTGAAATATGTCCGTCTCCATGGCTAAATGGTTAGCGAGCTGGCCTTTGGTCACAGGGGTCCCGGGCTCGATTCCCGGCAGGGTCGGGAATTTAAACCATAATTGGTAATTCCGCTGCCACGAGAGCTGGGTGCATGTGTCGTCTTCATCATCATTTCATCCTCATCACGATGCGCAGGTCGCCTACGGGAGTCAAATCAAAAGATCTGCATCTGGCGAGCCGAACTTGTCCTCGGACACTTCCAACACTAAAAGCCACACGCCATTTCATTCATGTGAAATATTTTACGATAGCTACGAGCGTATTCCGATACTACTACTACTACTACTACTACTACTACTACTACTAATAATAATAATAATAATAATAATAATTTAAAACTGCAACAGAAAGTATTAATGTACTGAAAGACGTAGCAGAACAAACAAGCTTGCGGATATCCTTTGAAAAGACGGAAGTAATGTAAAACATGAAAGGCAACACGATCCAACTGAACACCAAATATGGAACAATAACCCGTGTGCCTAAGTTTCAATAACTTGGTGAGTGGATGCAGTCAAACGGATTATATACAGAGGCCTTAGGGGGCAGCGCAAAAGAATGGAGGTAGCTTTTCAAACCAGCCAGAACATACACTGTATAAAAAAAAATACTTTTCTTATAAATACCAAAATTCATTATTACAACACTGTCGTCAAGCCCTATGCGTCAGAATGCCTTATCCTCTCTCAGGAATGTGCGTTCACGAAGTTAGAGCAAAAAGAGAAAACGTTCCTCCACAACATACTTGGCCCAAACTACAAAAATGGGATCTACAAAAAATCTACTCTAAGATAGAGAAGATTACGGACACAATGTGCAACGCAGGGCTCGCTTCTACGGTCACTTACAACGAATGGGCGACTGTCGGTGGACCATGGACAAAACGCATTTTTAACAAGTTCGACTCAAAACCAAAAATTCTCTGGTACGTTAACGCCAAGAAATACCTCGAGAAAATGGGCCTACGATCAGATCTTTTCAGAACAAGCGTCATGACTTGGACAACTGGTGCAGAGTGATCAGATAAACGCCGTGTTCGACACAGCGAGAGAATGAAAACCTACTAAATCAATCGAAAATTGAATTAACGCCAAAATGTATAAGCAAAAGCAAAGTCACCTCCTTACAGGCCATGAAGGCCCTTGGAGGAGTGGAAAGTAAAGGCTTCCACCATTGTTAACCACGGCACGTCTTTGCCCCCAGGAATTAACCTGGTACTCATTTTTGGTGTAGGCTGAGTGAACCTCAGGGCCATATGCACCTCCGGAAGTGGAGATCTCGTTTCTTAAATTTTACGACTTCCTGACGGGGATTCGAACCTACGTCCTTCCGGGCGAACCGAGCACGCCTTTACCGCCTCGGCCAGGCAGCCCCTTCTAAATGTATAATGAAACTAATCATGGTCTCTAGAAGGCCGATATCTCCAATCACCTCGGGAGCTAAATTTGATTTCGAGTTATCGAAATTTCGAGATATAGAGAATACCTTTTTTGAGCATGTGTAGCACATAATTGTATCATATGTATCTACGGGCTTATACTGAATACATAATTTTTTTAACAGCATTTAAAAGTATACAAACAAACTCTATTTTACGGCATCACTTTAATTATAACACTAACTTTTTAGAAGACAGGATTACAGTACATACAGTAGTGAAACAAGAACACACCTCCATTAACACCTTTGGAAAAAATCCAGTTGTCTCTTCTGTTTGTTACCGTTAACCTTCCCTCCCTTCACGTTGAAACTTCTCGTCAATACCACGCAGCCGAGATTCGTAAATGGAGCTTGTCATCCGCGACTTCGGGGGTTGCTTTCGTACGTAACCGGTAATAATTCACACCCGAGAAGCAGCGAGGCTTCGCCGATTTTCCGATCACTAAGAGTTTTAGTGTTTCGGTTCGCGCCATATTAACTACCAGCATCACTGGAACCCTTTCTTTACTTGTTAACTGTTCCTCACAAACCACAAATGCCGTATTGGACAGAATTCGAGTTACAGATTTTTTTTGCTTCACGGGAAGAAATGTTTGCTTCGAGAAATCGAGAAATTCGTGTAACCGAATTTCGAGTAATAGAGAAATAAATACACGTGAAGAATAGCACAAACGGCCGGGAAATTTAAGTTACTTCGATATATTGAAAAGTCGAGTAATGGAGGTTCGAGAAATCGAGGTTCCACTGTAAATAAATAAATAAATAAATAAATAAATAAATAAATAAATAAATAAATAAATAAATAAATAAATAAATAAATAATAATGACGTGTGGGCACCGGGGAGGCCTAGTGCAGGTCTTTCGAATTGACGCCTGAAAGGCGATCCGCACGTTTGTGTGAAAGGCCCTGCATATGATGAATTCTACAGTAATGCTGAAGATGGCACACATAGGCTACCCAGTCCCCGAACCATCGGAATTAACCAATGAACGTTAAAGTCCCCGACCCAATCGGGAATCAAACCCGGGACCCCTTGGATCAAAGGCCACCATGCTAATCATTAGCCATGGAGCTGGAAATAATAATAATAATAATAATAATAATAATAATAATAATAATAATAATAATAATAATAATAATAATATAAACATTTCCTAAACAAACTGAAGTAATGTTGCCTGACCGACATAATACCCCGCATATCTAGATACTAAATATGGAAAGGCTAAACGTTGCATTCATTTGATTTATCTTAGATCATTTCCTTGAATGTATTTGAGAAAGAACCCCTAATATATCGTGCCAAAAGCACGGAAACAGCTTTTCTCCACACTAAACCGACTTATCAGCCTAGGTCAATCTCATGGCGCCAATGGCGGCGATTAGAAGGTGTGGTCGAAGGGGGTCAGTTTTTAAATGTTTATT
The DNA here is from genome assembly GCF_040414725.1 of Anabrus simplex. Taxonomy (NCBI): domain Eukaryota; kingdom Metazoa; phylum Arthropoda; class Insecta; order Orthoptera; family Tettigoniidae; genus Anabrus; species Anabrus simplex. Next base: position 38,395,292 of record NC_090276.1, read on the forward strand.
CCATTTTAACGCAATTACTATCTGATGGTGCACTAAATGAGTTTTTGTATGCTAAGTCCATGTGCTGCACCATGACAGAGGAGAGGATCGTTCACTTCGCTATTTGCTATACCGGAGTCTTCACATCGGCTACTGGCGACTACTTCAGGGTGACAATGCTTCAATTCGTTCCCCAGAAGCTCAGCAGTAGTTAACTACCTTTCTTCCTCTGCTTTCCCCTCCAAACTCGGAGCTTCGCGCAGGTTTGTACCATCAGATAGCTCATTGGCGAGAATAGGAAATCTTTGCTATTAGCTTTGCGTCGCACTGACATAGATAGATCCTATGGCGACGATGGGCTAGAAAAGGACTAGGTGTGGGAAGGAAGCGACGTTGGCCTTAATTAAGGTACAGCCCCAGCATTTTCCTGGTGTGAAAACCATCTTCAGGGTTGCCGACAGTGGGGTTCGGACCCACTAACTTCCGAATGCAAGCTTACAGCTGCACGCCTCTAACCGAACGGCGAACTCGCCCGGTGAACAGGAAATCTTGCAAAGTATAGCGCAGCTCGACCCGTCGGGTATGAAGTGCGATGAAACTTCGTAGCGAGGTTTAACGACTGGATGCCCTTCCTGACGTCAAACTCATCAGAGGAGTTAATGAGATGAAATGAATGACGTGGCATATGCTAGTACGAAGGGAGAGGGGGAAACCCGGTGCCGGCACATAGCTTACTCCTGTCGAATAGCACTAAGGGGTCTGCTCAAGGCTTAACGTCGCCATCCGACGGACCAATTACCACTCACAGCGCAATATGCCCTCATTCCATATGAACGCTGCTGAGTGGTTTGGAATTTTAATCAGGCTTTTAGCATGCTATTTAAATTAGAAATTGCATACCACCACGCCTCCTACCCTGCCGGCCAACATTCTGATGGTGAAAATGTTTTTCGACCAACGTCACTCGAACCGGCTAACCACGGTGTCATATAATAAACTTGATACTTTAACGATCATGGGCACCAGATGGGCTAATAATAATAATAATAATAATAATAATAATGATAATAATAATAATAATAATAATAATAATAATAATAATAATAATAATAATAATCGTATGCGGCTCGGTTTTAATTGATTTTGTTGGGTGCACAGCATAATATGGCACCAGGGATCTTTTACATGCCGGCATCGTTCGACGTGTAGTGTGGAATGGACTTAATTCCCGCTCTCAACAATCCGACCTCTACCCGGTTTGAACCCGCGCTCTCGGGATACAAAGGCTGGCACTCAACCACTGATCCAAGAGGGAGCCTTTGAAAGAGATTATATAACTCCGAAGCATTTCTGGACTCATCTTAGAAATCGTGACCATTAGCGGCGATTGGGAATTAGAAGTTGGGGGGGGGGGGACAATATACAGACAACAGAAAATACCCGGGTTTGTATAAAGCGAGGGGGGTGGGGTACATCAAAACTGAAAAAAAAAAAAAAAATAGAAGCTAAAAATTGTAAGTTTCTTATGCTCTCAGCGAATTTCGACAGTTTACCAACTTAAGTGCGGTAATAGTTCGAGATTTTGATTCAATACTATACAATAAAACATTTACCAAAGGAACAATATTACACATGTATTACTATTAAACAGAAGTACGGCGTGTTTGTACAATTAAAAATCATTTAAGTTAGTATTTGTCTGAGAAACTTAACAGACACTAACAAAGAGAATGCCCGGCTAAAGAATGTGCGCGGCAAGCGGGTGAATCATTCCTCAATGTCCGGTGTCGTACGAGTTGCGCCGTGTTAAAATCAGTAAAACTTGCGCCGTGGTCATTAATCATTCTAGGAACTAGAGGTATTGTTTGGGAATTCCACAGGGAAGTTTCGTGTTTCAGAATGTGACAGTGTAAGACATAATGAAACAACGCTGTTAGAATGAACATTTGCGACGGAAAACTGTAAATTTCAGTTATTGTTAAAATTAAAAAAGCTTCTTCATGACGCTGATGGAACGTAGGCTTCCCATCACTGCTCCGGGGGTTAAATCTACGATCACTTTAGATAGCGTTTATGCTGGACAAAGCTGGCGTTCAAAATATTATTTCTGATTTCTTCATATTTATATCAGCATCACTGTTTGAAACAATTTCATTTGTCATTTATTAATCTTTTATACCCAGGGAATGCTACAGGCCTCGCCAGGGCACACAATTTCCTTTCTTTGGCAGTAGCTATGGTTCATTCTTGAGCCCTATCACTTCATAAGGGGTGCATGTCGGGGAAACGTAGGGTGAGACAGTTTTTTTTCTGTTTTCACTGGTCATTCTTTATTCAACAAATTCGCTACATTTCATTTGCCATCCATTAATCTTTGTCCGCAAAAGCACGTCAGATCTCGCATTCGGCAGTATTTTCTTCCTTTAGCGGTATTACATTCTTCATTCATTCTATTTCTGACCCTGTCAGTTAGCTACAAACAGGCTGTGGATATTCTTCACAAGACTGAAAGACTGATTCCATGTTTCCACACTTGGTTTGTAAATTAAGTCAAACTACGTAGTTATACACATTTCACCCAATGATATAAATACGATGCAGGTTTTCTAAATGTGCAAGAAACCAACATTGATAGAGTGATTACCGAGCTCGATAGCTGCAGTCGCTTAAGTGCGGCCAGTATCCAGTATTCGGGAGATAGTAGGTTCGAACCCCACTGTCGGCAGCCCTGAAAATGGTTTCCCATCGTCGCCGTAAGACCTATCTGTGTCGGTGCGACGTAAAACAACTAGCAAAAAAAAAAAGAGTGAATAATATTTTTTATATATTAATTTCAAAATCTCAGTACTACAGATATTCACAGACATTCCTTGAACTTGGAAATAACCCCCTGCGGTGCAGCGCAGGTAGCAGATGCTTAAGACAGCTGTCAAACCAATTCTACTCCCGGCGGGGAATCTCCACGGCGCAACTCATACAGAACCCAGTGTCCATCATTTTGGCAAAACATATACCCCTGCTACCCTTCCTATACAAACCGGTTAGCCGCGACGAACCTATAGCATACACGAACAGTAGGCCTACAATAAATTACAGACATAATTCGCTGGTATGACAGCAGGGCTTGTAAAAATTGCTTGTTTTAATAATTCCTAGTTTCAGCTGGCTAGACTGGAATAAAAATAAAAATGTAATGTTTTCTCCACAAAGTGGGGGAGAGGGGGCGACTACCCCCCTCGCCAACCCTAATCGCCGCTACTGTTCGTGATTACCAAACAAATTTAACACGCTGTGAATGAGAGGGACACACATTTAGAAATCAAAACGCTGTTTCCAAACTTCTTTCTTTGGGGCATTTTACGTTATTTATGAAGAGTGGATGAGGAAAACTTACACTCAAAATGAGTGTCGATATTGACAATACTCAAATTCGAATTCGGAATCCATTCTTATGTTTTTTTAAATGTAAAAACCATTCAAAGTGGCATAACTTCCAATAATTTGCGAACTGAAATAGATTCCATTCTTGATGTTAACATTAGAAATTAAATATTGGAAAAGTCTGAACTTCACAAATGTAAGATAGTGAATGTGTTTTCCATACCAGTACCTTTTTTTATTTTTAAGAATTCCGTTATAATTAATTCACGATTACAGTACCTACCGTACTTACCACCGCATCGTACGAGAACACGCCTGCCTTACCTCGGTTTGTATTCCTTCGCGCATATCTGCTCTTCAAGGAGTTCACTGCACTACTCACTAACTTCTTTGCTACTGACACAATCACTGACTAACTGCCTGCTCAGCTGCTCGGCTTCGCGTCGCGCCACACATACAGACAACCAGCTGGTCGTGTGTCATCGTACTACTCGAGTCAAAACATGGGTAGAAAGGCTTTTCTCGAACGATGGGGCTTCATTCCTTTAAACATGCAGACACATTCATCCTGTTAACAGATGAGGCCAGGTCCTGGCTTTGCATAAATAAATCTTCATTATAAACTCTCGTCGTTCGGTCTGCAAGCCTCTGTGGACGAGCTTAACGAATTGCCATTTCCTATTACGGCCTACTATGTGATAGTTTTCATCTATACGTAACAGTTGGAGCCTACATGTATTTTATAATGCCCAGACACTTGGACACTTGTGCGGTTTGCGATGTTAATTTATTTGTGCGCACGTCCTTGGCCTTGCCCCACAGGCAACGCATGTATAAGAATACGCGAGTGTATGCTTCTTTGTCCAGTCTGATTACTTCATATTGTCTAGTGGGTGAAGATTAGACATCGGATTTATTTGCTGTACAAATCGCCAATCTCAACATGCAACTATGCTGCAAAAAGTGGTGAAATATGCATTCAAGTATGCACTTATTTTCCTGCTATGAAACACTTGTATGAAATGGAAACTTAACACTCCTTTATTAGACACACGCGATTTACCTACACCAAATTAAAAACAAAAATATCACACTACTTACAGCTGCGGCTCTTCCACTAGCACAAACAATCCGTGCATTGTCAATCCATCAGTGTTCACCGTTAAAACAATTTACACACTTCGCCTAGGTAAGATCCCACCCACAGCCCTTGAAAGGCCTTGGCCTACCAAGCAACCGCTGCTCAGCCCGAAGGCCTGCAGATTAGGTGTCGTGTGGTCAGTACGACGAATCCTCTCGGCCGTTATTCTTGGCTTTCGAGACCGGGGCCGCTATCTCACCGTCAGCTAGCTCCTCAATTCTAATCACGTAGGCTGAGTGGACCTCGAACCAGCCCTCAGATCCAGGTATAAATCCCTGACCTGGGCGGGAATAGAACCCGAGGCCTCCGGGTAAGGGGCAGGCACGCTACCCCGACATCACGGGGCTGGCTCCCTAGGTAAGATACAGTGTGTTAATTAATACACAAATAAATACATTAATAAGGTTTTAAGAAAACAGTGTAAAAATCCACAAACGTGAAGGGACACGTATGTGTATATAGGCCTATATATATTCCTCTTTCAATTTACACTGCACACCCCAATTTTCCTGTGCATAATTTGTTTTGCAGTACACTACAGCAGTCTGCTCCAAGTTTTCTGGTTTACATCTATGGCATTTGTTATTTAGCTTTATAGCTTCCATGCGGAGAATGATCTCCCTACATTTACGGTTGTGACAGGATAGTACTTGAATTCGAGAGCAAGTGTATGTGTTAAACATTCTGGTAAATCCACATTATCAGTACCAGCCAAATATTTGTTTATAACTAACTTGAAGTCGTAGCCCGGATTTTGTTTAAGAAAATCACGATATTTTGCTCGCAGACGCATCCGAGGTTTCCTGGGATACCTTCCATTTCACGCTTCACATCCTGCATTATGTCCAGCGAATCACCAAGACGGAATCCACGTGTTTGTAGCTTCTTGATTGATTCTGATATGATCTGAAAGTGTGTCTTGATAAGTGCCAGTTCCCTTTGAAGTTTCATTGCCGAAAGTTCAAGTTTTGTTGAAGATTGCTTGCAAAATACGTTAAAATATGCATAATAAACGTAAAATCATGCAAAATAAGTTTGGAATGTATGCACTAATCTCAAATATATGCAAAGATGCATACATATGCACTATCAAACTTAATAATTCGTCCAATTTCACCTTCAAACGCACTTCCTTGTCCGTTTTTGGAGGTCTACATGTCGGCAAACAAAACATGCATTTGCGTACACATCCGATGCCTAGAGACGACGCAGACCAGAGATTTTTGGGTAGTAATAAGTTAGAATGCAAACTAATTTGGTTAATGGAAGAGTCTTCTAGTTCTTTAATCCGCAATATAGCGAGAGTAACAAATTCTAAAGGTTCTGATGGGCCGTATCCCTATTCTTTATGCAATTCTCGTATCATAACCGTTGTGCAGGCAGTTGTACAGTTATACTAACTACTCACTACTGTGTTTGCATTCTAACCTATTACTGCCTAGAAATTCGGGGTCTAGTGATGACTGTTGAAATGATGAGGCAGAGATTGGGTGAAACCGTGTGTCGGCGCGTAGCCTACTCCTGTCCACTACACTAAGGGTTAAGAGCTAAACGTTGCTATCCTAAGGACGAATCTCACTCCCATATGAATACTGCAGGGGGTATTGGAATTTAACCTAAGCTTCTGGAACGCAATCTATTGATTAGGAAATGTTTACCACCACCTTTCTCAACCTCCCCGCGTAATTTCTTTTTTTCCAACGACGGGGCTCGAGCCGACTAACCACGATGGTGTGTTTTTTTCTAGTGGTTTAACGCAGCATTAACACAAAAGGATGCAAAAGGATTAGGAAGATAGCAGCCGTGGCCTTAATTAAGGTATAGCCCCGGCATTTGTCGGGTGTGAAAATAGGAAACCATAAAATCAATCAATCACTACTGGTCTGCATTGGGGGCAGTCGCCCAGGTGGCAGATTCCCTGTCTGTTGTTTTCCTAGCCTTTTCTTAAACGATTGCAAAGAAAGTGGAAATTTATTGAACATCTCCCTTGGTAAATTATTCCAATCCCTAACTCCCCTTCCTATAAACGAATATTTGCGCCAATTCATCCTCTTGAATTCCAACTTTATCTTCATATTGTGATCTTTTCTACTTTTAAAGAAGCCACTCAAACTTATTCGTCTACTAATGTTATTCCACGCCATCTCTCCACTGACAGCTCGGAACATACCACTTAGTCGAGCAGCTTGTCTCCCTTCTCGCAAGTCTTCCCAGCCCAAAATTTGCAACATTTTTGTAATGCTACTCTTCTGTCCGGAATCACCCAGCACAAATCGAGCTGCTTTTCTTTGCATTTATTCCAGTTCTCGAATAAAGTAATCCTGGCGAGGGCCCCATACACTGGAACCATATTCTAGTTGGGGTCTTACCAAAGACTTATATGCCCTCTCCTTTACATCCGTACTACAACTCCTACACACCCTTGTAACCATGTGCAGAGAACTGCCGATTTATGTAATTACCCCAATGAAGATCTTTTCCTATATTAAACCTAGGTACGGTACCTGCTTACAATGATTCCCACAAGGAACTTTCACCCCATCAACGCAGTAAGCTTGTAACTTATTTATTACTCTATACAGAAAATCATCTTCAGTCCACCTGGTGGCCATGATCGTTAAGGCGCTGAAGTCTAAACGGTCTGACACCGAGGTTAGCCGGTTCGAGTCCCGTTGGTCGAAGAAATGTTCACCATCAGAATGTTGGCAGGCAGGGTAGGGGAGGTGGTGGTATACAATTGCGTACCAAAAGCGTGGGTTAAATTCCAAACCTCTTCTCAGTGCTCGTATGGAGAGAGGGCATATGACGCTGTTGATGGTGATTCGTCCGTCGGATGGCGACGTTAAGCCTTGGTGCTATTCGACAGGAGTAGGCTATGTGCCGGTACCGGGTTTCATTCTCTCCCTACTAATATATCACGTCATTCATTTCATCTCATTAACTCCTCTGATGAGGTTGACGGAATGGCATCCGGTCATAAAAACCCGCCATGACAGATTCATCTCACCTCATACCCGACCCCGTAGGGAAACAGGACAAGGGTTGGACAAACAAACATAATCATCTTCATGGCTGCCGACTGTGGAATTCGAAACCACTATCCCCCTCGCTGTGGGTGCGGGCGGTAGAATAAAACCCATGGTATCCCCTGCCTGTCATAAGAGGCGACTAAAAGGGGCCTCGGAAGCTCTTAACTTGGGAGCGCAGGTTGGCGACATCGGGGCCCTTAGCCGAGTCCTGGCACTGCTTCCACTTACTTGTGCCAGGCTCCCCATCCGACATCACTTGGCCAACTCTTGTTCTTTTCCGACCCCGACGCTATTAGGTTGCGAGACCTAGGGAGTCTTTCATTTTCACTCCCTTTGAGGCCCTTGTTTTTCTTTGGCCGATGCCTTCACCTTTCGAAATGTCGGACTCCTTCATTTTTTTCTCTGATTAGTGTTAATAGAAGATGGTTGCCCAGCTGAGCTTCCTCTTAAAACAATGATCACCGTCACAGCTGCGCGACCCTGACTGCACGGTCATCTTCAGATCTGTTATTCGATCTAGGCTACGCATCGTACCTTGAACATTTTTATATACGCCGCATTTCAAAGTCTTCCTTCCTTCCTTTCTGCATATGATTTCGTATGGTGGTTAACTACCATACAATGTCACGTCCACACAAACGTCCTTGTAATATCCTTAAATTATTCTGATATTTTAAAAAAGCTAGCAAATTGTAGTTTTACGTGACTGTCGGTATCGTGATTAAAACTACGGGACCATCCGTTTTATATGTATCCAACTGTTCATTTCAAACATCGCACATATATTTACCGGGATTGTACTAACATGAAATATTTCCACTGGTGGTGATAGTCCTTTAAAGGGGCCAACAATGATATCACCAGTCTCTCTTTAACACCAATCGCTGGATAAAATAGAGATCTACCTCTCGAAGAAGGAAATGGAATGTGTAGGATGGGCGTGAAAAGCACTCTAGCCCTCGTCAACGTAACACTGTTGGGGTCGGATGAGACATTCAGTTGAGCAAGGAAGATCGGAAAAGAATGATAGACCTCGAATCATATCCACGTAAAATTCCCTGACCTGGTAGGGAATCGAACCCGGGGCCTCCGGATAAATGTCACAACACACGTTCCTGCCTGCCTGCAATAAGGATGCGAAGGATAAGATTGTGAGTCTCTGGTAAGACCTCAATTACAATATGGAGCCCACACCAGGATTACTTGATTCGAGAACTGGAACAGATTCAAAGAAAACCAGAACGATTTGTTCTGGGTGATTTCCAACAAAGATGTAGTTACGAAAATGTTGAAAACTTTGGGCTGGGAAGTCTTGAGAGTCAGGAGACGAGCAGATCGACCAAGCGGTATGATCTGAACTGTCAGTGGAGAGAGTGGTAGGTTGTGACATTAGCAGACAAATACGTTTAAGTGAAATTTTTAAAAGTAGGCAAGATCACAATATGAAGATAAAATATGGAATTCAAGAGGACGAATTGGGGCAAATATTCGTTTGTAGGAAAAGGAGTTAAGGACTGGAATAATTTACCAAGGGAGATACATTTTCAACTTCTTTGAAATTGAATATTGAACTTTCACGACCGCATTGTAATCGAAACCGACTTTCAACCTATTAGGTCGTGTTACGTACATTTAGTACGTGTTGAAGAGATGTTAAGTACAGAACAAAAATGGCCAACCAGACACCAGTGGAATCCGAACTCACAATCTCTTCAACACGTACTAAATGTACGTAACACGACCTTATAGGTTGAAAGTCGGTTTCGATTCTTTGAAATTATTTAAGAAAAGAATAGATAAACTACTGATGGCGGGTCTGCCACCTGGGCTACTGCCGTAAATGCAGACCAATGATGATTGACATTATTGTTCACGACGGCCCACTACATTTTGAATATAGGAAAGGGTCCGATTAAAGTGATGGTGGAAAAGAACGATACCCTCAAAAAAATAAATGATCATAAAGTTCGACATCAGAAGCTTTGGAAGACTTCATGCGCCAGTTTTGGAGCAAAGCTTGTGGTTCGTGAATTGGTCTCTTCAGCTATCTAAGGACCCTCATTATCATCAACATCGATACTCTCCGAAGACAGTCATTATACTTGCCAGCACTGATCGAAACAATTACGACGATGAGGAGGAAAAAGAGACTGGCCTATTATGGAGACAGTAAAACGACGAATCAAGAACGAATGGTTAAGAGAAGATGCCTTCTGCCAGAAAAGTGGAAAATGGCTGCACAAGGACCAAACAGATATTAAGGAGGAAGAGATATAAGACATAACATTTAGGTAAAGAGGTTGTTGGAATGAGAGACGCACGAAAAAAGCCACTGGCCAAGAGCAAGAATGGATCTTCAGCGAGTGTGCATTAGTCTGGTGACAGAAGGGCAGGTAGATCCTGTAAACGTGACCTACAGATTGCCGCATCAATGAAAAGGCTATACGAACGGATTAATTGAATAATGAATGATAACAGAGAGATAAAGAGACTAAGAAGGATGTGCAGGTTGGAAATAATTACAGTTAGAAATGGCTGCGGAAGTAAGGAGAAATTGAAGGAACTTACTACGAAATTGAATCCAATAAAGAAGTCAGCTAAAGATAATATGATGGCAAGCATAATTGGCAGTCTAACAAATTTTAGTGAAAAATGGAAGGGTATAGGGTATGTATAGGTACTTCAAGGCAGAAAGAGGTTCCAAGAAGGATATTCGAGGAATCATTCATGAACAAGGGGAGCGTGTATGTGAAGACATACAAAAGGCAGAAGTATTCAGTCAGCAGTATGCAAAGATAGTTGGTTACAAGGATAATGTCCATACAGACGAGGTGACTAATGCTAAAAAAAGTATTAAAATTTACATATGATAACAATGACATTTACAATAAGATACAAAAGTTGAAAACTAGAAAATCGGCTGGAATTGATAAGATTTCTGGGGATATACTAAAGACTATGGGTTGGGATATAGTGCCATATCTGACGTACTTATTTGATTATTGCATGAAGGAGCTATATCAAATGAATGGAGAGTTGCTACAGTAGCCCCTGTGTACAAAGGAAAGGGTGATAGACATAAAGCTGAAAATTACAGGCCAGTAAGTTTGACATCTGTTGTATGTAAGCTTTAGGAAGGTATTCTTTCCAATTATATTAGACATGTTTGCAAAATTAATAACTGGTTCGATAGAAGGCAGTTCGGGTTTAGGAAAGGTTATTCCACTGAAGCCCAACTTGTAGGATTCCAGCAAGATGTAGCAGATAGCTTGGATTCAGGTCAAATGGACTGTATTGCGATTGACCTGTCTAAAGCATATGATAGGGTGGATCATGGGAGACTACTGGCAAAAATGAGTGCAATTGGACTAGACAAAGAGTGACTGAATGGGTTGCTCTATTTCTAGAAAATAGATCTCAGAGAATTAGAGTATGCAAGGCTTTATCTGATCCTGTAATAATTAAGAGGGGAATTCCTCAAGGCAGTATTATTGGATTTTCATGTTCTCTTATATATATAAATGATATGGGTAAAGAAGTGGAATCAGTGATAAGGCTTATTGCGGATGATATTATTCTGTATAGAGTAATAAATAAGTTACAAGACTGTGAGCAATTGCAAAATAACCTCAATAATGTTGGGAGATGGATAGCAGGCAATGGTATGATAAACAGGGTTAAAAGTCAAGTTGTGAGTTTCACAAATAGGAAAAGTCCTCTCTGTTTTAATTACTGCATTGATGGGGTGAAAGTTCCTTTGGGGATCATTATAAGTAGCCTATCTAGGTGTTAATATAAGGAAAGATCTTCATTGGGGTAATCACATAAATGGGATTGTAAATAAACGATACAGATCTCTGCACATGGTTATAAGGGTGTTTAGGGGTTGTAGTAAGGATGTAAAGGAGAGGGCATATAAGTCTCTGGTAAGACCCCAACTAGAGTATGGTTCCAGTGTAAGGGACCCTCACCAGGATTACTTGATTCATGAACTGGAAAAAATCCAAAGAAAAGCAGTTCCATTTGTTCTGGATGATTTCTGAGATTAGCATTACAAAAATGTTGCAGTTTGGGCTGGGAAGACTTGGGAGAAAGAAGACTAAGTGGTATGTTGTTACATAAAATCACCTTCATGGTCCATATCACACTTGAACAGATTCCCAACTATTTTTAATTTTCTACCTTGTTGATACATTTGTTGCTTATGGCAACATATTGGTTAAAAGTGGTACATGTTTAGTATATAACATCTTCAGCCACATAACACTGTTTAGATGAAAAATTCATAAATAGACAAAGAATCTTCTTTTGCTATTTTTAAGGACACTTTCTCTCAAAGCATTGATACTTTGTCTATATATGGACTTTTCATCTAAACAGTGTTATGTGGCTGAAGATGTTAATAATATATGAAACATGTACAATTTTTAACCAATAAGTTGCCATAAGCAACAAATGTGTTGACAAGGTGGAACATTAAAAAAACTTAGTTGTGAATAAGTGGTATGTTACAAGCTGTCAGCGGAGAGATGGCGTGGGAAGACATTAGTAGACGAATTTTTTTTTTTTTTGCTAGTTGCTTTACGTCGCACCGACACAGATAGGTCTTATGGCGACGATGGGATAGGGAAGGGCTAGGAGTGGGAAGGAAGCGTCCGTGGACTTAATTAAGGTACAGCCCCAGCATTTGCCTGGTGTGAAAATGGGAAACCTCGGAAAACCATTTTCAGGGCTGCCGACAGTGGGGTTCGAACCTACTATCTCCCGAATACTGGATACTGGCCACACTTAAACGACTGCAGCTATCGAGCTCGGTACGAATAAGTTTGAGTGGTGTCTTTAAAAGTAGGAAAGATCACAATATGAAAATAAAGTTGGAATTCAAGGGGACAAATTGGGGTAAATATTTGTTTATAGGAAAGAGAGTTAGGGACTGGAATAACTTACCAATTTACAAATTTCCAATGTCTTTGAAATCATTTAAGAAAAGGCCACCTGGGCAACTGCCCTACATGCAGATCAGCTTTGATTGATTGATATACTTTACCAATCATGTCTGCTACATGAGATTCTCAGGAAGTATTGCAGACAAGGGAGAGGAGTAAAATTAATTTTTTTTTATCATACGTCAAAATATTGAGAACAATAATTTGCATGCACATTAACAGATTTTGAACACATTAAGATCGTTTGAAGTAATCTCCAAGACAATCAACTGTTTGCTGCCAATAATGAGGGAGATGACCAATACCATCAGCTGCTCCATTGTCCAATCTGGCAATCTCGCGTCGCACTGCACTGTATATGTTTCTTGTGTATGGAAGCATCTCCTACACAACGGAGTTTTCAATTTCGGTAACAAATCGAAATCACATGGTGACAGATCAGGGCAGTAGGGAGGATGCTCCAGTACTTCCCATCTCCAGTGCCATAAATGGGTCTGAACAATGTTTGTCGTATGAGCTGTTGTATTATCATGAAGGATGATTGCCTTGTGCAACATTTTTTCCTGATAGTGTAACGTAGGCTATTTTGCAGATAAGCATTGTAGTAAGCTGCATTAGCGGTCTGGCCTTAGGGGACAAAATGACACAAAATAATTTCTCAAATGTCATACACAAAAATGACCATTAACTTCACCAGACTTTGTGTTTTGACATGATAGCCTACATGGAATCTGATGGCGTGGGATATAATACACCCGCCAGTTTGTTTCAAAATCTCCACAGATCAGCCAGATGATGTTAATAAGGAAAAGAAACAGATCTATGGATCAAACATAGCTTATTATAAAGACAAATTTAGTTTGAGGGACACTGAAGTGATATGATTAATGGCAGAAGCTCAAGGGACTATTCCTCCTGGAAGAATTGGAGCTGATTCCAGAAGAGGACACATCAGCATTATACAGGAGTTTGGATAACGTGACGAGAGCAAGAGGCAGTACGTGCTTCTGAGGATGGGTAAAGAAGTCCATGGACTGAAGTGTAGAAAACAATAAGAAAGGCGAATTAACTTCACAAGCTTTCTCAAAATTTTCTTGAATCTCCCAGATGCCACTCATCACATCACATTCTTCTTAAGCAGGCACAGTTATACATTACCAGATTTGGACTGATAAGACCAAATTTATTGGTCCATGATGTTCTGTGAAGGCTCAATCAGGTTGCGGTAGGGTAAATTTTGTAGTCAGATGATGACTGTGATTATTGTTTTAAAGGCATGTACAACTGGGCAAACCATCCGCTGATTTTGTGGTCAGAATTTACGCCAGTTGTAGCTACTTATTAACTATATATGCTCATTCTTAACTCAAAGAGGAGAAAAGTTATACTCTTGCTTAAAATTAAATTTTCCAAGCAACTTAAATGCTGGATCACAAATAATTGCATGAATAAGTACTATTTCACATTTTTTACTCTTTAGTGTTTACGGTACATTTCCTCATTACTATTAATGGCTTTAAACAGAAACAAGCTTCGAGGCTTTCTCTGTACCTACTTAAAAATGCACCAACTCAAAAGATGAAAAGATTCTTTCAACACTTGTTGAAGAAGCTTGTGCTTTCTCATTACATTTCTTAGTGAAATTCTTTTGACTTTTCCATCACTCATAGGTTGTGTCCGGCTCGTTGGCTTTATGGTCAGCGTACTGGCCTTCGGTTCAGAGAGTCCCGGGTTCGATTCCTGGCTGGGTCGGGGATTTTAACCTTCATTGGTTAATTCCCATGGCTTGGGGGCTGGGTGTTTGTGCTGTCTCCAACATCCCTGCAACTCACACACCACGCATAACACTATCCTCCACCACAATAACACGCAGTTACCTACACATGGTAGATGCCGCCCACCCTCATCAGAGGGTCTGCCTTACAAGGGCTGCACCCGGCTAGAAAGAGTCACACAAAATTATAATTACAGGTTGTAATCTGCGACAAAACTTCTTTTTCAAAACATCTTGAAAAGGCAAGTTTTTTACTGAAACTTGATAATTAATGGAAGAAACTTAACAAGTATGTTGACTTTGCAAATCCAAATGTTGCTTTCTCTTCTTCAGTTAAATCCAGTGCCAAATACTTTTCTTTTGGATTGAGCATGTAAGAAGAGAAATGAGCTGGTGTCAGAGCTATATTATATCCATTTATAAAATTTTGTGTGACATGTTTGTCCTATGCAGATTCCAACTCATTTAGAAGCTTCTACACATGTACCGACTCGGAACTAGTCACAATTGGTAGGTTAAATGGGTCCACCTATTCAATAACACACTTTTAAAAAAAATTTGTTTCGGCCGCTTGGGCCAACATCAGCCATAATGATTTAAAAAAATTTGGCGCAACTAAAAATATGAAAGACCATGAAACAAACAGAGATATCTTAAAAAGTTACACATTAAAATCAATCTGACAGAAAACTTGGTGGCACTTGTGTCCATAAGTCATAAAAAGTTGTGCCCTGGTGATACTGGATAGGTGGACCCATTTTATCTACCGACTGTAACTACTGTCAATAGGATCATAATGAAATTCTTATCGTACAAAATTGGAACTAGTTGTCCTGAATGGTATCCACGCCCCCTGCCATAGGCTTCAAACGATAGGCTCCTAATCCACAACATTCCATTTTAATACAAAATTAGAAACTTGTGTTTGAATTGTTCTATCAACAGTTTCATGATCTTCTTCACACATTTGCAACCAAGCTTTTAAGGTATGTCTCCAACCAATCAACCATGGTATTCCACCACACTTCACTTGAGGGAATGAGTTTTGGGGCACCAGATATTCTCTAACATACATTAGCAAAATGGTTGTTTCTAAAGTACTTTAGTAGATTTATCAAATGTTCCCTCATATTTGATAATTGAATGTAATTTGTTAGCAGCTTTACTACATTTGCTGAGCATCTCCAAGTGACAACATTCATATCTTTAATAGCAGGTAAGAATTACTCTTTCCCAATGTTTTTCTTCAAATTACAGCTGCAGTGCTTGTCTGGACAGTGATAGGCTTGCTGCATTTCACCTCCATGAGATGTATATAACAAACTGTTATGATGTATATATGAAGGTTATTCAATATTAATTCTCTCTTGAGTTAAATGTAGAATCTGGAAAGTATGAAAGTGCTAGAAATAATCTGAAACTCGATTAAGTCCAATGATTTTTGTTTGTATGAGTTACAACTACCTTTTTTGCAGTAAGGCAATGATGACGTGGTGAATATAGTTGGGTGTGGCTGCTTCTTCAAAAGATTTCAGGATAACAAATCAAGACTAAAATTAAGAGGAAGTGAAGACTGGCTAAGAGACTTTCCATTGTTATTGTGACAGTTGGCAGAACGACAGTGTGTCTGTCGCTAATATTCACAATGCAGTTGTTGGAACAGGAGTCTGTTCTATCTAGCTGGCTGACTGTGGTAATGTTGCACGGTAGCTGTTGACAGTTCCCCATTTGTTGAAGACCTAGTTACAGGTACAGACAACACTAATCATAATCATGGCATGTATTTGGAAAAAGTGAACAGTATATTTTCAACAAGTGTTCAAATCAGTGAAACTTTATGAAGGTAATGTACTGTAAAAACAAAGCCATGTGTCAATGGTGCAACTTCTTACAGTGTATCTTCACAATCAAAATGAAGTGTGTCAATATTTCTATGTTTGCCATTGCTCCAAACAAATGGGGTAGTTTATCACAAAATGATTTTCTCATGCACGTTGTTTCAGATTATATAAGAACATCTCAGTTTGTTTTATTATAGGATTCAGTTTACTTGTATAATGATGAAGCATGTCAGTGTGAATTGCTGAAGAATATAGCTAGTTATTTGATAGCAGGTGTGGAAAAATTATTTCAGATAGCTAACCTAGGTGCAGTTTTTAGTTATTTTCAGGGAGTTAGGTAAGGTGTAAGGCAAAACACAGCATCATGTACATGCCCAGAGAGAAAAAAAAAAAATCATCATACTCTATTAATTCTTTACACGTCGCACTGACACAGATAGGTTTTATAACAATGATGGGATAGGAGAAGGCTAGGAGTGGGAAGGAAGCGACCACAGACTTAAGGTACAACCTCAGCATTTGCCTGGTGTGAAAATGGTAAACCATGGAATACCATCTCCAGGGATGCTGACAGTAGGGTTTGAACCCATTATCTCCTGAACTGATAGCTACGTGCTCAGTCTTAATTAAATTCAAAGGACCCACTTTGGTGAACTGTACTGCCCATTTATGGACATTTTGATCAATTAAATATTTCAAGTAAAATCAGTGAAGTATAAAGTAATAAATTACAAATGGCAACCAATATGGTTGCAGTTGGTTTATATTACAATGGAATGCTGAATGGACTCTCTGCTGCCCTTCAAAAATCTGACTACTTTTGCCGGGTTTGAGCTAGCAATCTTGAGAACAGGAGGCTGGCACTATCACAACAAAATAATGCACCTAAGAGAACTAAAGGAAGATAAGAGTATCAAAACATGACAATTGTTTATTAAAAATAAACTCTTAGTTTACAAAATGCTGTACATATTCGTAAGTACTGTACATACCGTAATATCACATAAATGCAGGGCAGTATTGTTTGTTACAATAAATAAAAGTGAAATTACATTTTTCATAATTGAACAGGAAAAAGTATAGAATCAATAATGTACAGATCAACAATGAGTCAAGTGAAGATGTTACACAGCACAGAGAAAGAACCAATAAATTCCTGCAGAAAACAGGAAGCAATCAACAGGTTTGGTAGCCAAACAATCTGAATTAGTTGTTCATCATGACATCAACTTGGACTCCATAGCTTTCACTTCGGAATGTTCCACATCTCCCATACTGGCTGATGGTTGCATACAAAAAAAGAAATATCTAGTTATTTTTCTAAAAACTTGTTAAATGAATATATGCAGGTATTAATTGTTATACTAAAAGCTTAACACATTCAAGATTTTATGGTTTATATATTGGGTGGTTATATTCTCTTAATATCTTGTTGATACAGTGCGAAGGTCTGCTTTCCAGTAAATCAAATAAAACTAATTAATCCATTTAAAAAAAATAAACAATTATTTACTTACTCCCTACATTAATAATAGATGCATGTAACAAGCTTTGATGCTACGAAGCGTGTTTTTTAAGTAAGGTCCATTTTGTTGTAGACACTAGTAGTTCGTGCGCATATCACAACGAGCACGTGCGTCGTGTACCGGCATGCCTTGGGAACAACTGTGCTCAGTTTCAGCTCTGTAGCTAACCTGTGAGGTTCTGTTCTGTGTTTTCAAAATGTTTAAGACTATCAACTCGCCCGGCGCGAGTGAGGTTCGGTCAGTGATACGGTTTTTGTCAGCAAGGAACCTGTCTGCTGCCGAAATTCATCAACAGATTTGCGCAGTGTACGGTGATACTGTTATGAGTGAAAGCAAAGTGCGTAAGTGGGTACGACAATTCAAAGATGGCCGTGACAATAACCATGATTAGGAGCGCTCCGGTCGCCCTTCTTTGACTAAAGACGATTTGGTGGCTTCAGCTGAAGCGAAGATTCGTGAGAACATGCGCTTCACAATAACAGGTATCTCTAACGAATTTCCTGATGTGTAGAGATCAATGCTTTACCACATTGTTCTGAACACCTAAAGTTTAGGAAACTGTGCTCCCGTTGGGTCCCGAAACTCCTAACAGAAGACCACAAAAACCGAAGATTTGAGTGTGCGATGAAGTTCTTGACTCATTAGGACGAAGAAGGTGACTGCTTCTTGAGTCAGATCGTAACTGGAGACTAAACATGGGTTTCGCATATCATGTTCGAATCGAAGCAACAGAGCATGGAATGGAGAGACACACACTCACCTGTAAAGGCGAAGGCCAAACAGACTCTGTCCCAGTGCAAAATCATGGCGTCGGTGTTTTGGGATAGGCATGGTGTTTTGCTGGTCAACTTCATGCAACGAGGAACCACTATCAATGCAGAAGCATACTGCCAAACCCTGAGAAAGCTACGCAGAGCGATTCAAAACAAAAGACGCGGCATGCTGACAAAGGGAATTGTCCTTCTCCATGCAAGACCTCACACTGCAGGTCAGACCCACGATTTATTGGAGAGTTTTGGCTGGGAAGTTTTAGACCACCCACCCTACAGTCCTGATCTTCCACAGAGCGATTACCATCTGTTCCTCCACCTCAAATATCACCTCGGTGGCAACCATTACAATGACGACGTGAAAACGGCAGTGAACTCTTGGGTATTTTAAAAATGGTTACGAGGTATGGTAAGTGTTTGAACAAACTTGGCAACTATGTCGAAAAATAGAGTGAAGTATGTACTTTCTGAAAATAAATTTACTCTTTTGAAATAACCTTTCGTTGTGTACTTATTTTCAAATGGACCTTACTTAAAAAACGCGCCACGTACTTGTTATTACTACAGATGTGTCCAGATTCCCCCCCCCCCCATTTCTCTATAGGGTCAGGTATGAAACGCTGTTAGAGGAGTTAAGGAGACGAACGTCATGATATATGATAGTACGAAGGGGGAGGGTGAAACCTGGTGCTGACACATAGCCTCCTACTGTCTAATACCACCAATGGGTGTGCTCATGGGTGAACATCTCCATCCGACAGACAAACTGCCACCAACAGAGTCATATGCTCTCACTCCCTATGAACAATGTGAAGAGGTTTGGAAATGAATCCAAGTTTTTCGCATGCAATCTAGTGATTAAAAATTGTATACCACCTCTCTTACCCTGCTGGCCGAAATTCTGATGGTGAACATTTTTTTGACCAATGGAGCGGGCTACTCATTATTACTACACATCCAAGACAACCTGATGTAAAACTTCATATAAAGGTAGCTCATTATGTAGCTACATGTGCAATATCTTCCAACATCTTAGACAATGAATGTTCTCCAACACATGGCTCCAATTAAGACAAATACAGTGCATTGCTCAACATTGTTGGAGTTCATTCCATTACATCTTCCTCACAGCAGCACTGGACAAAGGTATATTTTCCATCTGCCGAAAGTGAGAACAGTGTCTATGGCAAACTCATGGCTGCTGAGGGCACTAAAATCACTGAACAAGGTTGGGTGAATCAATGGAACTTTTTCACTCACCTTCCTCTAAATATATACATGTGTGTATGTTCTCTATATTTAGTTTAATCCTGGAAATTATTTAAGGAGATTCATTTTTATTTATATAAGGTGTTGTAAATATGTATATAAACATCTCTAGATTTAGTTTAAGTAATTATTTTAGGAAATTAGTTTCATTTATTTAAGGTGTTTTTGCTGTATTTATTGTTTTATTGAATCATCTTTAATTGGGTAAATAACCTGTTGATGATAAATAAGTCTATCAGCCTCAAGAGTTTGACCACACGGTGTAAACTGCAACCTAAAAGATGTGTGAAAGAAGAATGAAAGCACTGACAACATGGATGGTATGGTACATAAAAGTAAGGAAGGAAATATTTCTGATCTTTAAAATACAGAAATTACAAAATTTGGAAAGTAATTTTACATGATAAAAAATTTCTATTAATATTCTCGTGATGCAACATTAATGGATTTATCTTCCACTAACTACTTTTATGGATTTCAAAGACGTAAAGGAGCTAATATTTTGTCCTGCTAAAGTAATTTTATATGCCAGTAAATATGAGGGGGTACCCAAAAATAACCGGAATAACACTACCATGGGCGAAGCTTGTGTAGTACACATTTCTGCCGCTAGGAGTGTATAGTGTATAGAGGGTATTGCCAGTTCAGTGCTGCCTGTGTTGTTGACCCGGCTTGTTCTGTTCATCTGCAGTGATTGTTTTTGCTAGCGCTGTTTTGTTCTTTCTTTTTTTTTTTTTTCCTTTCATGATGGCAAGTTTAAGTGAACAACATGCAAAGCTCTTATTGGGAAGTTTTAAGAAGATTCCGCAACAGTGTTCATCAAAAAAGACCCGATTTGTGGCAGACAGGATACTGGTTCATCCACCATGACAACGCACCTGCACACACAGCCATATCTGTTAGACAGTTTTTGGCTAAAAATGGCATGGTTCCACTGCTCCTCGCCTGAGCTGGCTCTGTAAGACTTTTTCCTATTTCCATGCATGAAAAGGGGGCATGATACAACACCGATTTGATAACTGAAGAGCTCAAGGAAAAAACAAGGGAGGAGCTGTCAGCTATTTCTAAAGATGACTTCAAAAAATATTTCGAACAGTGGAAGCACCAGTGGGACAAATGTATTAGCTGTAATGGAAATAATTTTTAAGGAGATAAGGCTGTTTTGTAAAAAATTTGAAAATATATAGTTTTAAAAATGAAAATAATTTTTTTTTCGGTATCCCCTCGTAATATCAACACGAGGTCGACATACTTGAACATCTTCAAATACCACAGGACTGGGCTGTGATCAAACTTGCCAATTTGGGCTGAGGTTCACTGCTTGGGTTTATCACATGTTCATCTGCCCTTGACAAGTACAAATAAACTTATAACTTATATTATGCTGAAAGGTAAGAACTGTTATTTTAATTTCTGCTATCAATAAATGAGTAATTAAGAGTCAAAGACTGACATAAGTATACTCCATGATTTTTCAGTGGACAAGTGGTGGTGGTGGGGGTGACGATTCTTGTTTTAACAGGATGTACAACTAGACAACTATAATCTCTGAACAAATTCAGTGGAAACAAAAATAGGAAATTCAATTTCTATTCAACAAACAAATTAATTTTATTAAGCAGACATGGACACAAACATATCAGAAAGAAATGTTAATTCCCTGAGTAACAGACTACTTGAAATTTAATAATGATGTTATTGGTTTTACGGACCACTAACTACTTTTATAGTTTTCAGAAGATGAGGTACTACAATTTAGATCCACAGCAGTTTTTACGTGCCAGTAAATCTACAGACATAAGGCTAACGTATTTGAGCACCTTCATATTCCACCGGACAAAGCCAGGATCGAATCTGCCAAGCTGGGGTAGGAAGGACATCGCCTCAATCGTTTGAGCCTCTCAGCCCGGCAAACTGAAATTTATATGTAAGAAGTAGATTGAGGTCAATGATCCACAGCCCGACCCAAGAGATCCCTGGATGTGGATGTTAGAGGAAGAAAGAAGAACTTGTAACGGGTACTTATTTACTAATGCACTATGACAGTACAGCTATCCCAACCTGAGATTTGTATATAAATGTGTATTAGTAACTGGGATTTCTGTTCTAATTGCACACAATAATGACGGAAAGTTTGATGACTCACCAGAATTGATGTGGCCCACGAAGTGAAACTATCAATCTGTTAAAAGCATGTCCATTACCTACAGTTTATTAGCATTGGTGGATTGTATGGTATATTGGCCATTGCCCGTTGTCTGATATCTTGGGTGTGTAGTTAAACTGCTATACTTGTTAAAAGTCTACGACCTAGATGAGTTCTGTTTTGCAAAGTGAACAGTATATCTAAAACAGTGTTAAAATTAGTGGGTGAGAGGAAGGTACAGTATTGGAGAGATATACAATGGTACAATTTCGAAGACTTGTGTATGGTAACACATATTCAGCGAATTGTGCCACTTCTGAATTTGTCAGCCTGTCAATTACTACTAGTGGTAGTATATCACAGTCACCTTGAGCTGCTAAAGAACGGGACCCATGTTTTCTCATAAAGTTTTTTATTTCAGATTTAGCTTTTTATACAGGGTAAAACAATAAGGTATGGCCAAACTTCCAGTACACATCTATATATATAAAATAAGAGTTTTGTCTGTACATTGCTCAGAATTTAAAAAGGATGGCATTTCTGTATCAGTCGTGCCCCCAGTAACAAGGAAATGCACTTTTTACTTTTCCGTAATTTCTGTCTGTCTGTCTGTATGTATGTACACGCATCACGAGAAAACGGCTGAAGCAAGTTTAATGAAAATCGGTATACAAAGTCAGGTAATAAGTCGTTACAATCCAGGCCATAAATAATTTTATTCACGCTGACTGAAATGGTAGTTTAGGGGAAGGCCTAAAATTTAAATCTCAAATATTTGTTATTAATGGTCGTATCTTAATAAAAATCGGTAGGGGAAGTCGAGGTATAAGTTGTTACAATCTAAGCCATAAATAATTGTATTCACACTGAGAAAAATGATAGTTTAGGGGAAGGCCTAGAATGGAATTCTCAAATATTTATGTTATCAGCGGTCCTATCTTAATGAAAATCGGTATGCAAAGTCTGTGAATACGTCGCTATAATCTAGGCCACAAATAATTTTATTCACGCTGAATGAAATGGTAGTTTAGGGGTAGGCCTTAAATTTAATTCCCAAATAATTTTGTTATTAGTGGTCGTATCGATACTGTAGTATTATAGTTCCGATCATTTATGTCTTATACATTGTTACCATACCGGCTATGACCAGAGATAAACAGGATTTAATGAAAATCGGTATGTAAATTCGGAGAATAAGGAACTACAGTCTACGCTATAAATAATTTTATAAGACGCCCTAATATCACAGAGTCGAAAGAAAACTAAACGTGAAGGCCTACAATATAGAAAGCTCATAAAATTGATCAACAATAACATTACATTGACCATTGTTTGTTGTGATGTGCTTTGTCTTCTGCTGCCACTCACCTCCAATAGATAGGATTACTGCTGCGTACCGAGTATTTTTTAAAATTTGACTTACGTCGCACCGACACAGTTAGGTCTTATGGCAACGATGGGATAGGAAAGGGCTACGAGTGTGAAGGAAGCGGCCTTGGCCTTAATTAAGGTACAGCCCCAGCATTTGCCTGGTGTGAAAAGGGAATCCACGGAATAACATCCTCAGGGCTACCAACAGTGGGGTTCGTATCCACTATCTCCCGGATGCAAGCTCACAGCTGCCCGCCCCTAACCACACGGCCAACTCACCCATCCGTATGAGTTTAACAGTCTGCCAAAATATTGGTGGGAAGTAGCTGAGGAGTTAGGTAACTTTCTTCTTGAGCATGCCATTCCTCTGCTTCATAAATTTTCCGATACTACTGGTACGTAACACACTGGTTCATCATAGCATTCGAGCTATTCAATCCCTACTCTGAGGCATTGATTGGAATGAGAAGTGTGCATATTTAACGGAATAATGGCAGAAGTGTTCACGGCTGTCAGCGGCCTGGCCATTCCATCTCCGAAACTTTGGACTGTTAGATCGGCACCGTAGTACTGTTCGTGAGAAAATGTGCAGTTTTTCATTTGATCGAGTATTTTATGTGATAACATTGCTTTTAATCGCTACATTCCTACTGAAGTTTTCGTAATGACCTATGTTGACTTCAGTTAGGAAAACCACAAAGTCAGTCTTCCTGAGAATCCCGTAGCGATGCGAAGCACGGGTACATCACCTAGTTTCTCATATCTAGAAGAAGATATGTTATATGGACATGCATCTGAAAATTCCATATTAGAAATAATTTTCTCCAACTCTACATAGTACATTAATTGTGGGAAGCACACAAGAACAGAATGTTCCAGCATACCACATGAAATGTTCAAAAATGCTCTCTGTTAGCATCGACACATGCATACACAATACTGCAGGGATACATCAGCACATCCAGGATTTAATGCGAC
This sequence comes from Anabrus simplex, assembly GCF_040414725.1. Lineage (NCBI taxonomy): Eukaryota > Metazoa > Arthropoda > Insecta > Orthoptera > Tettigoniidae > Anabrus > Anabrus simplex. The sequence continues at coordinate 38,419,443 of NC_090276.1, forward strand.
AGCTGGTTGATGCATATATCAATGTTAACTCATTGCTGAACGGATGCTTGAGCTTGTCACATACCCTGTGGACCGGACATTTTTCTACTGAGCATACTAGAGTCCGCATGATTATAAAAATGTATAAAAATATTAAACTGGTCGAGATTTTATCTTTAAAGTTGATGGATCTGCTTTCGTAAAACCATCGTCAGCGTCGGTTCCTAATACATCATCAATGTTTACATTGTTGTCATCAGAGTCACTTGAATAAATGGACACAATATGTAAATTATGACTTGTAGAGGCTTGAATATCACTTCCACTATCACTTTTACATTGAAATGGCGTATTGCTTTTAGTGCTGGGAGTGTCCGAAGACATGTTCGGCTCGCCAGGTGCAGGTCTTTCGATTTGACTCCCGTAGGCGACCTGCGCACCGTGGTGATGATGATGATGATGATGAAGACGTCACATACACTCAGCCCGCACGTCAGAGAAATTAACCAATGATGGTTAAAATTCACGACCATGCCGGGAATCGAACCTGGGACTCATGGGGCCAGAGGCTAGCATGCTAACCATTTAGCCATTCAGTTTCCACTAATTCACAATCACTTTATCCACCTGAACGATCATCGGCATACAATTCTTCTAAAATATCGTCGTCAGCTAACAATGTATTACGCAAGCGCACCATCTTATCATTGACCTAACTGGCAGAAAGAAATGATAAGAATTTCATTTGGTCCGTATTGAACTGAGATTATAATTAAATTAATAATATATTGTGGTTCCACCTATTCAACACAAGATAACTTATTAATGCAAGGTTACAATATAACTCACTCACAACTGGGACCGGTTTCGACCTTTAGTCAGGGTCATCTTCAGCCTGTCGTTTAAAAGGTGCAAGGTGGTAAAAAAATCACTAGCAAATAACAAGAGAACGTAGAAAACAAACTTTTTTCACATGACGAAAGTTTATTATCATATAAGAAAGATGCAGTGGGTATTCAAAAGTATTTTAAATCTTGATGTGGAGAAGAATAATTATCTCGATGTTGGATCTTGTAGTCATGTTTTGAATACCCAATGCATCTTCCTTCTATGATATTGAACTTTGGTCATGTGAAAAAGTTTGTTTCCTACGTCTTATTTGTTAGTGAATTTTTTACCTTACACCTTTTGATAAATTTAAAACACTTTTGATTACCCAGTGCATCTTTTTTATAAGATATTGAACTTTCGTCATGTGAAAAATGTTTTCTTGTTATTTGCCAGGGAATTTTTATCTTGCACCTTTTAAATGACAGGCTGAAGATGACCCTGACTAAAGGTCGAAACCAGTCCCAATTGTGATTGACTTATAATGTAACCTTGCATTAATAAGTTTTCTTGTATTGAATAGGTGGAACCACAATATATTCATTTAACTGGCAGAAAGAAAGTTTCTTTTGAAACTAAAAGAATAAAAGAAGGCCGTGAAGAAAGGAAAAGTGGCAGATATACATCTACAATTTATTTTACTCAACGCGCAAGTCCGAAATAGTTCAATATATGGTCAAGAGATGTCATGAGGAGAGTGAAAACTATGTCGTGAATAAAACTGAGATTTCCTGGGGCCCGTCACTCATGTGTTAATGGAGCTATTTGTTCGGGGCGGCAACCCATGTGGATCTTTTGCGCCTACTGGCACCATATTGTATGAACCTGCGTGTAATTGGAATGGCGGTAGTGTGGAATGTTGTGTATGAGGGAAGGAAGATTAAGGACGTCACAAACACCCAGTCCCCAGGGCAGGGATATTAATCATTACAATTAAAACCCCCTGACCCGGCTGGGAATCGAACCCAGGGCCGCTGGGTGACAGGCAGACATGTTGCCCCCTACACCGCGGGGCCGGACTTTCATGTGTTATGCTGGTACGTTCTGTTCCAGTGTGTTTCCCGTGATTGATGTATTATGTAGAGTTGTAGAAAATCTTCATTTCTTAGGGGGAATACTTTCCAGTCATTTGTTCATTTGTGTATGGTTGAGTAGTATTTATCAGAGGTACCAGAACACAGCCTCATGCACACACCCTGGGCAAAGAGAATTATCATGCTTCATAAAAACTAAATTCGAGGGATCCATTTTGGTGAACTTTGGTGTCAAAAATTATGACCAATTACTTATTCTTATGTCAAGAGCAGTTTAAAAATATGTTCACCAAAATGGACTGGCAATGTTAAATCTTGTGGTGGCAGCTATATTTTTAAACCTTTACTTGTCTAAATAAAATACAAAATATCCGCAAGATATAAAATAAATCTACGAAGTTTTATATATCTATGTAAAGCTAATACAGTGAGGATTGTCGTGGTGACAATATTCCATAAATGTATTGACTAGAAAAATGTACAGTTGTTTAAAACGTGTTATTACTAAATTCAAAATAATAATTGTACTGGGAGGTACACCTCAACTCCGCTCATTCAAAATAAACGCCTTAATAAACTTCTCTATCGATCAAAAGGCGAGCTTATACTATATGAACTTGGAACTTTAATCAGAAGATGTCACTACTGAAATATTAAGTAATTGTGTTATTGTGAAGTTTCCTAAACTGATTGAATTTCTACTTGTTTTGTTTTGCTATACATCAAGAAGTTTGGACATTTTTCCACAGATGTCACTACCAAAACACTCTGATCATGCACTCTGGTGCAATAACTTAAAGAAGTTTCGTATTTCTAGGTTTTCCATAACTGAATCTATGTTCATTTATTTCTGGGTTGGCAACACACTTTTTCTTTCCGCCAGTTTTGAATCTAGCCAATCAGGAATTTTTGTAATTAATTTTCAACCAATCCCGCATTTCTTGTTCACCTTGTGTTAACCAATAAATATTGAAAGGGCATGTCTGGAGTAGTCCTGAATTCTCTTGAACCTTCCCTGAGGGTATATAAGTTGTGGCTTTCCGAGTTTCCTTGTCAATTGATCACAATCTTTCTAAGTGTGTGTGTTAAGGCACGAGGCGGAGCGCCTCTTTCTTCGGCCGGCAGAACATCTACCAGGTAATGGCCACGTAAATTCTATCTTTCTTGCTGTTTCCGCAACTTTATCTGAGGGGAAGGTCCGAATCTTAACTATGTAACATACTTTTCTAAAATGTAAATTTTCTTTCGGCTAATGTACAACTTCATAAAATCTTTAACTGTAAATCAGGGATAGAGAGTGAGTTACTCTCTCGAGCTCCCCTTCATCTCGGTTCGAGGTGACTACTATTTTGCAACCTTTCTTCCTGTAATGTATTACAGTCATTTCCATGCATGCCACCTCAGTAGTTTGGGACTAGCCCCAGTTTCATCAGCCTAGAGCCCTGTAGGTTTTAACATTTCATTATCTGGGAGCGCATTCTATGCCTCCGTTTTGGTTGTGTTCAGGCCGTTTATTTAACCTGTTCTTTTTCGCAAAGGCCCTGTAGGTTGGGTACTAGATACCCCTGTATAAAACTATTTCTATTTGTAATTCATGCCTTGTGAGGCCATAGAGTGTAACATTTTGATATAATATTGCCTTGAGCGGGCTGTAAGAAACTGAGAGCCTGTTAGCTCTTTTTCAAAGAGTAAAGAGTGCCTCTGGAAGGCTAGATATTGTAATTTAGGGAGCAAGTGCTCTTGAATTAGGGGATTTCTGCCCTTGACTAAATGGTTCCTCATTTTGAATTGAAATTTTGTAAAGTTGAGCTCGTAGCTCAGAAACTGTAAATCGAGGGCTTGAAGCCCAAACTTGTTAAATTCCCTACTCGTGGGGTGTTCCACCCTTTTTTACTTTTGTACCCTGACATGTTTTTATATTCACTGAGTGAAAACTTGTTAAGTTGTTTTTTGAAGAAATATAACCTTCAGTTAAAGTTTTAAATTAATTCTGATATTGTAGATAGATCCATTCACCCCGGCACCTTCTTTAACCTATTTCTGCCCCACAGGTATCCCCGTAACAATAATAAATCCTTCGATCATATGTACACAAACCTGGAACTTGTCACAAACAGAGATATACTGATTGTCAATAATGTATCTGTAACGCACTACGAAAAGTTTCATTATTCTGAGAGGTATATTCTTGAAAATATTACGGAAAATGTATTGGCATGCAATCATTTGGAAGCTCACAGCTGCGCGCACCTAACAGCACAGCCAACTCACCCGGTAGGTTCATTCTCAATAACCTCAAAGTCAAAGGTGTCACTTTCATCTTCCAACAAATTTTGCACTACTTTATTTCTCATTTTCTGTAAAGATGTGAAGATGCCATATTTAGATACACACTGCATTAAAAATGTATATAATAAATCAAATAATAAATGTACTGAAGTAAATAACACACATCAAACAGAAAACTACAAAATAAAATGAAATAGAATAGCAAAGCAGAGCCCGTGAAGGTTTGTTTACAAACATTACAGAGATGGCGCTCAAACTGTTGGAAAACTACACTAATTTCTTTCTGTGAAATTGCGCCCCAAGAGGTTATAAATATGAATGAAACTGAATTCACGGCTGCTGTCGACATTGTGAACGATAAGAAGTAGACTATCATGACATCAGTTGAAGAAATGAGGAAATTACGAGAAGAAATATGAACATGTCGATTATTCGACAGTGCTGCTAAAGCAGGGAACCAAGTGTAGAATATTCAACAGTTGCCAAATCTAGGGTTAAGGCAGTGGTATGAAAATGGTGATGACAAGAAGAAAAGTAAATTTCCAAAAGCTAAGGGTAGTTAAAGTAATCTGTTTCATTTAAAGAGTATATACAGTAGGTGCATAATACACATTGTAAAGTTACATCCCTTTCATGCCTGTAAATGAGAAGTTTCACTGTATATATAATTTATTAAACTGAAATTGAGACGACTGAACAGACTAAAAAAACAACCCATTCAAAGCATACAATCTTGAGGTCCTTGGAAAGATATAAGTTTTTATAGGATTGCCAGTTTTACCCACATAATGACCTGCCAATTCTCCCGACCTCAGCCCACTTGACTCTGTGTGGGGTCACTGGTGTATGAGACTGCAACTTAATCAGAGGAAGGGCTTTGTTAGTTGGGATTTTGCAGCAGCCTACTCTGGATAGCACATGCTTCAAGTCTTAAAGCATGTATAACAGGCAATGACATGTTGTTGCAGAGCTCGAATTGCAGCAGGAGGCCTCACTTTTCAAAAGTTTTTGTAAAGGATTTCAATTTTACTGAATTGTAATACTGTAGTTTTGTTCCCAATCATGACAAGAAGTACCTCAGTTATAATTTTCTGACATATGTTTAATAAAACATATTTTTTAAATTTATCACCTCTATAGTCTGCGTCAACTCAAGTCCTAAGTGGTTCCTTTGATGTTATACTGGTAATCAACTCAACTGAAGAAAATATCCTTCTGCGTGTGAGCACTTCTCTTCTTTCCCTTTCTCCATCTTGATTGTCCTCCTGAAAGCGGCAGGTAATATAAGCGGCTTTTATATAACATCAAAGGGACAGCTTAGGACATGAGTTGACTCCGAGTATAGAAGTGTGAGTATTGGATTCTGTTACAGTTTGTATATGAGATATCCAATGATATGCCAATAGGGGCCCTTTAATTGTCAAGATTTAGCACTGACAAGGGTTTTTTAAAATATGCAAGTAAATTTACAGGCACTACCTACTGCATTCAAGCACTTGATCCCTTAATATCAGGCACAGGAGATCAATTCCAACTTAGCTGGATGAATGCCATAAAGATGAAGTGAAATGTTAACCCAGTCTGTGGTGTCCCTAGCAGGAGTCAATAAGTCTTTTGCCATCATTGCAATGAGAATAGCCAGCCTGGTGGCCACGATCGTTAAGGTGTCCAGTTCAGAGTCCAGTTGGTCGAAAAATAATTTGATCATCAGAATGTTGGCTGGTTGGGAAGGAGAGGTGGCGATATATACTTCCTAATCGGCAGACTGCATGCTAAAAGCCTGGATTCAATTCCAAACCCCTCCACAGTGTTCAGAAAATGCTAGATAGAGACAAAGGACATCATTAAGATAAATTCCAGATTTCAAGTTCCTAAGTATTTAAAAAGAAATAAACAAATATTTGAGTGTGATTTGATACAATCTGATGATGTTCTTTCAAGAACGAAACATATCATTCTATTTTAATTAAGTTGTTCCTTTTGCAGGTGTAATACTGCTACCATTTTATATTTTCTCTCTCTCTTTTTTTTTTTACAAGGTGCTTTACGTTGCACCAACACAGATAGGTCTTATGGTGATGGGACAGGAAAGGGCTAGGAGTGGAAAAGAAGTGGCCGTGGCCTTTATTAAGGTACAGCCCCAGCATTTTCCTGGTGTGAAAATGGGTAACCATGGAAAACCATATTCAGGATTGCCGACAGTGGGGCTCGAACCCACTATGTCCTGAATACTGGCTGCAATTAAGCGACTGCAGCTATCGAGCTCTGTATTTTCTCTTTCGGGTAGTTTATATATTTATTTACTCAAAGTTGGTTTCGGCAAACTGAAGACCCTAACAGTTATAAATCATATGGAGTGAGGGCATGTGACGCTGTTGAGGGCGATTCATCCGTTGGATGGAGACGTAAAGCTTTGATCAGACCTCTTCGTTTTATTCGACATGAGAAGGCTATGTGCCAAAACCGGGTTTACCTTCTCCCTACCTCATCATCATCCCACATCCAGACATACTGGCCGCTCATGGGCGTCAAACAGAAAGACCTGCACCAGGAGAGCCAAACATGTGCTCAGACATTCCCGGCACTGAAAGCCATATGATAAGTAAAGTAGTATTGCAACAAGAATGAAACCCTCCCTTGCGTTGACTTCTGTCATAAAGGGGAACGTCTTAGGAACAACAGACGTCACGGGGTCAGGAGTACTATTACTGAGTGTGCAGAAATGTTGTGGATTTGAAGTGTATGAAAGTAGCCTGTTTATCATCTGAAGGCTCTACTAAATGAGTAGATATAACAGCTATCAGAAAGTGGAAGAGCAGCTTCATAAATGAACAGAAAGATTTGAAGGCGAGAGTCCTTAAGACAAAGGAAAGACACTATGAAACTTACTTCAGATATCTGAAAGAAAAATACCAAGTCAAAAGATCGGAAGCCACAGGACTGTTGGTTGGTCCTCGTGGAATAGTTCTGAGTTTATCAAGGAATTTTTCAAACGATTTAAGATAAATTTATCTACAGTACAAAAAAATAGCCCCTAAGGGCTTTAAGAGACTCTGTACATTGTATACCATCACCTGTATTGTTCCATCAAAAAAAATTCTTCCTCGTTGAGGTAGCTGCCTTTAGGTATTTCTCATTTATAATTATCCAAAATTTTATTATAATTATTTTATCTTTAATTTTTGGGCTCTACCAGATGGTAACCCTTCGCTAAAGCCAGCTATCCCTGGAGGATATTCTTTCTCTCTATTTAGGCATCATCATCAGCATTTTTCTGCACCTGTGTACCAATGCGCAGCTGTAGTGTACAATATACAGAACAAAGTAATGTCGTAATTATAATTATAACAAAAACAAATCCAACAAAGCCCCATAGTAGAAGTTTATAAAAATTAAAATAAAATATACAAAAATTGATAAATTTATGAGCATTTAATAATCACAGCAAACAACTTCAACAACAAGTTCTACTAACTTTGTATCCATCTGCTATAAAATAAATTTACACTTATTTGTTGGAAATTACTCCCTGTACAAGAAACAATAACACAGCAACAAAAAATACATCCTTTCATGATAAATTACATTTTATACAAATAATAAATAATTAAATAACTACATATTTGAGGCAAGAAATTATATACATCTACAATGAACATATAAACAAACTTTTTGTGATTCTAGGTGGCAAAAGAAACATTCATATAAGGGAACAACCAACTTCCATATGATACAGGATAATAAGGCAACATACACATTTTAAAATAATGTACAGTACAAAGCTAATGAAGTCATTAGCATCAAAATGCACAAATAAAATGTTAGGGAGATTATTAAATTAAGCTTGTCATTTTTTTTGTTGGAAATACTCTTCTTCTGTAGGCTCAATGAAAATAATTTTACACAATATATTCTGCAAATTAGGTACATTTATATTACACTGTTCTGTTCGGAGACTATCTTTCTCCTGCTGAAATGTTGAGAACATAAAGCCTGACAAATGAGCAAGTTGCTTTACTGATAAAGAATAATGTAAGAAGCTAAAAACTTAACATAAATAATATTTTTACTTCATTAAAACTTAAAAATCAAGGTTTTGATGAATATCTCTCCATTCATTAAACCTGCATGGTTTGCAAAAACTAAACAAGAAATCAGACCTCTAACAAGCACATTTTTTTTGGAGAAACGTGTACCAATACTGTAAAAATGGTAGTTTTATTGGATTTTGAAACACCCTGAAAGAAATAAGGCAGTTACTTTATATTTATCATTATTATTTGGCTTGGAGAAAATTGTTCACTGCATGTTGTGATTTTTATAACCCTCTGGCAAAATGGAAGCACAAGAAACAATTCTGAAATGCATGCATTCAAAGATGTAAAATTTTCCATGCTCATGTATCCTTAAGAGATTGAAACTTTGTTACCATACAACAGACAGTTGTTCAAACTGGACTATAATGAAAGAACGGTTGGGTCCTGTTTCAGAGGAGGACCTACACCTTCCAGGGTATAAACAAAACCAAAAAAATCCATTTCAATTTTTACCATATTAAATTGAAAGGAACTTGACTGAGTTATAAAACATACTCTCATGTGATCAAAGTTGTTGGCCATTTCCATCAACTCCAGCCTGCCAAGCTTACATTTGTCACTTGTTTCCTCAAAACTGTAGTTTTTTACAGTAATTTAAATCATAAGTTCTATAGTTTTCACGATAATTCCATGGCTCTCCTTCCTAACGTTGTCCATAACCCAAAACTCCATCTTTAGCCCATCTTTAACAGAAAGTTTGTTATAAATTATTTTCTAATATTGAGATTCTGAGAGCTTTTTTTTTTTTTCCATTGCTTACGGTGCAAATATGCAAACCACTGAAGTTCAGGTCATTAATCTGATTACCGACATTAAAAAAAAAAAACACTTCAAAATGTAAAAAATTTTGTGACTAATATGGAAGTCATGGTTTAGTGTGAATTTTACAATGAGGATTTTGAAAATCTTGCAATAAAAACAAAACAAAACAAACAATGCATTTCTCTGCAGGCTGAAGAACAAGTTTCAGGTATACGGCACAATGAATATCACTATGTTAGGATTCATAGGACTGGAGGAACAACATTTTTAAAAGGTTCTAAATTTGATGGTGGGAGGTGTACGTGCATCCACAAGTTTTATTTTGTTTCTTCAACAATGTTGTATGTTCACTACTGTGGCACTAAAATGAACCACTATAATCCAGATTCATGAGCAATAAGTACAGCTTATAAAAATGTTAACACAGTATGTTTTAATAACAAATTGTCTCTTGTGCTATATGAATTTCCTGACAGGAAAAGGTATGTCACACAGTATTTTTGTGGAGAAAACACACTGATGATTAACGTAACAAACGTGGAGAACACACATTCTGAGTAATGGGACAAACAGATGTTGAACTACAGGATGTTCAAAAAGTCATCCAATCCTACGTAAATGTTTTCTTTTCTTTCACAGGTCATAAAGAACAACTAAGCAATCGCGGGTTATACACTGGACCAGCATACATCATACATTCTTTGTCACGCAGTCCATCCACTCGAGGCATTACTCTGGGATGCAGGAGGCCTGTTGAGGAGAGATGGCAGGAAGTATTACAGAACAAATACTCCACCAAACAGCTACATGACAAGTTTCAGAAGACAGGGAATGTCATCAATGCATCGCAAAGTGATGAACTGAAGGTGTTAATGGAGAAACTGACACATGAGCTCTGCATGTAATGCAAGTTCCAACAAGTCAGTGCAACACTTTTTAAGATAGTCTGGGCTTTGATGACAGTGCCCATATGATTTTGCACAAGTGCTTGAAAGTGCACCTCCACAATGTCTGTGTCGGACATCAGCGGCAACCTGGCGACCTTGCAACTCGACACGCTTACTGTTAATGATCCATCAGATCTGTAATGTTGAATGGGGAAGAGCTGGATGATTGGTATTGGTCTGATGTTCCGTTTCCATCTGGATGGATACATCAATTCTCGGAAATCGCATAAATGGGTTGCATAAAACCCATATGAAAAGCATGAGACACGTCTTCATGTACAGAAAACTGGAGTGTGGTGTGTCATGTCTTATAGCCATATCTTCATTACTTTTCACAAAGACACAGTGAATAGTAACCAGTTTAGAAATTGTCAATATGTTGTCAGACGATAATTTGCAGACACGTGGTTTCAACAGGACAAACAGCCCGCACAGCCATGAGCACTGTGGCTTACTTGAAGGAGAGTTTTCTAAGATGAGTAGTCTCACAAGGGTTATGGTCAGCATGATTTCCAGATTAACAACCCCAAACCTTTTCTTGCAGGAGCACCCATGTTACTCACCGGCACAGTATTCAAGAATTGCAGGCAAATACTCAGAACTGTATCAATGCAATCTCATTACAAACATTGTAGAAGTTTTTCAATAACATGACTAAATGCATCCACTTGTGTGGAGCAAAGAATGGTACCCACTGTAAAACAAACTGTTGCTCATAGGGTTGGGTGACTTTGTGAACAACCTGTATTCTTGTAGTGTATCCAGTATATAACAAAACATATTATCACAAATAAATCTAGGTATACAAAAAAAAATCCTTAATGGAGAGAGAGAGAGAGAGAGAGAGAGAGAGAGAGAAGAAGTAGTAGATGATTCACTGATACAATACACAATTTCCCCATAGGATATAACTTATGAATAAGAAACTTTTGTATATAAGGAAAAAAAGGTACTAGTAGCCATCCTACTTTCAGAGATCATCCTGATGTAACAGTATTACTAGATTACAATTTTACAAAATATATATTAACATATATGCTAACTCTCGTTAGAATTATAAATGCTTACAAGTGCTGACTAGTCCAGCCATAACTGAGACACTGGGTGTAACAATTTTTTTAAAGAGTTATGTGTAATTTTGCTGAAATAATTAAAAACCCTGTGGAGCTCTGATGGGCTCTGATCTACCAAATAACCGCTGCTCATACCGAAGGCCTGCAGATTAAGAGATGATGCATGATCAGAAAGACTAATCCTTTTGACTGCTATCTAACCATTAAATATCTACCCAATTCTGATAATGAACCTCAAAACAGTCCTCAGATCTACATAAAAATCCATCCTGACCAGGAATTGAACTCCAGGCTTCCAGGTAAGAGGCGGGCTTACTATCCCTAGACTGTCACTATCAATGAAAGATCCCGTCATTGGTGGATATCAACAAATGATGTGGCCCTGACGAGATACCTGGCATCGTCCTCCGTGAATGTGCTTCCCAACTAGCAATTCCACTATGTGAAATTATAAATAAATCATGTAAGTGTGGGTGTTTTCCAGCTGAGTGGAAAAAGTGCTACATAATCCGTATCTTTAAGAAAGGTGATAAGGTGTTTTTCGATAATTATAGACCAGTAGTGCTGCTCTCACATTTATCAAAGGTGGCGAAGAAAGTCATATATAATTGCTTGTATGACTCTTAGTCAGTACACAGACCCATCACAGCACGGATTCGTTAAAGGCAGGTCAACTGTTACCAATCTGGCAGTTTATTTATCTTCAATTTCAGATGCATTGGACAAAGGTAAACAGGTTGATGTGATATATACTGACTTCTCCAAAGCCTTCGACTTTTTACAACACGAAGCCTTGTTGAGAAAGTTGTCAGCGTATGGAATGTCCGGGAGTATTTTTGAGTGGCTAAAGAGCTACTTGACAAAAATAAAATGTTTTGTCAAGTCCGAGGGTTAGATTTCTAACCCCTATGAACCTTCATCTGGCGTCTCACAGGGATCACATTTTTCCAATTTTCTGGTATTCTTTCAAAGTTAATACACATGTTGAGGAGTATTCTCACGGCTTCTAGCAGATCTCTCCCACCTAATTTCAGCATTTCATTTGTTATTTTATCCTCCCCAAGGGATTTTTTATTCCTTAGTAGTTTAAGTGCATTTTCAATCTCAGCAGTGGTTACTTCTGGTGTTACTTCAGGTGTATAATTCTGGGCTAGTTGTTCATCACTGGGTGGTTTATTAATGGTTGATGTATACAGCTTGTAGTAGAAATCTCTAATAACTTCAGTAATATTTTGCCTATCTGTGACTATTTCTCCATTTTGGTTCTTAAGTTTTGTAATTTTTGGTCTTCCAGTAGACATGTTGTTCTTTAAAATCTTCATGTTTTTATTTTCTTCAATTGTCTGCATGATCATGTTATTATTAAATTTCCTTAGATCTTTTCTTATTTCCTTGCGAATGGTCTTGTTAAGATTTTTGTATTCTGCTGCATCCCTGTCCATTGTCTTCCTGTCCTTAATGAGCTGTATGGTATTAAGTGAAAGTCGGCTCCTCTTATTAGTTTTCTTCAATGGGATCTTCTTTGCTGCATTTTGAATACTGACTGTAATTTTCTCATTAAGTTTGTTCATGTCCAAGTATTTCAAATCTTCTATTGGGTTAAGTTTTTTGGTAAGAGCTTGTTGAAATGATGATTGATGTTTTTCTAAGTCCTCTACTCTTGGAAAAGTGTGCCCCCTTGTCATTTTGGACCGTTCAAGTTTGAGGTCAAATGTGAAGGTTGCTCGAACTAGCCTATGGTCACTTCCTGTTTCAAATCTGTTGATAACAGTAACATCTGTACAATATTTCTTCTTGCTGGTCAGGATAAAATCTATCTCATTCTTGGTTTGTCCATTGGGGCTCTTCCATGTCCATTTTTGTTGGATGGTTTTTTTAAAGAAAGTATTCATAGAGATTTTTGGCTGCGAGATATTCTAGCAATCTTTCACCTCTTTCGTTTCGACTGCCTAGTCCATATGTACCAATGTTCTCTGGACCTCCGATTTCCTTTTGACCTACTTTTGCATTGAAGTCTCCTATGATGATATAGAGTTGTGCCTTTTCTGATTTTTTTTGTTTCTAAGAATGAAGCCATGTTTTCCAGTGTTGACTTAGTTAAATGTAACAAAGGCTCAAAGGCTTTTCAGTCTGTCAAACACACAGCAAATACAATGTAAATTATAACACTATAAACATACCTGTAAAATTCTTTTTATGTTAGTGTGTATTTTACAGGTATGTTTCTAGTGTTATAATTTACATTGTATTTGCTGTGTGTTTGACAGACTGAAAAGCCTTTGTTACATTTTTCTGAATTTTTCGCTTTTGTGATATCTTCATACAGCTGTTAAACTTCCTCTTCGTCAGAATTACTGGTTGGAGCATAGATGTGTATGACTTGTATGGAGAATTTACTATTCAATTTGAGGACTATATATATCACTCTGAGAGATACACAAATCATCTTGTGTATGAATTCTCTGATATTTTTATTGACAAAAATAGCAACCTCATGTGTAGAATCATCCCCATTATTACGTAAGATGATATGACCTGATGGAAGTGTCTCAGCCTTTTCTCCTCGAAGGCAAGTCTCACAAATACCCAGAATATCCCATTTTATGTCATGCAGTTCTTGTTCTAGTCTTTCCAGGTCTTCAGCTAGTCTCATAGTTCTTATGTTGTATGTGGCTATTCTTACTTTTTTAGTCATTCTTTCTCAAAACTATGTAAATGAATTTAAATGAAATTCTTGTAGGTTAAGACAAGCTACGTTTTTGACATTAAATTTCTCTTCTCTTCATCTGTTCAAATTTCCTCACACCCTCTGGGTAGGGTAATATATCAAAGCCCTCCAGTTTATTCTTGTTCTCAGCTTGTTGGGAGTTCAGATAGGTAGCCATTTACATTCCCAGGACACCAAGATGCTTTGACATAGCTGAAAACAAATTTCCCTAGCAAGATTTCACACCAGTGATGTCAGAACTAATTTTCACAGTGTGCGTCTTCTGACAGTACCATTTAACACATGGGTGACGGGCCCCGAGAAATCTCGTACTACGCTCGCCAGCGGTAGGTGACGGGCCCCGAGAAATCTCGGTTTTATTCACGACATTGTTTTCGGTCTTCCCGTGACATCTCTTGACCATATCTTGAACTATTTCAGACATGCTCATTGAGTAGAATAAATCGTAGATGTATATCTGCCACTTTTCTTCTGCTCACGGCTTCTGTTATTCTTTGATTTAGTTTCGAAACGTCGACTTTCTTTCTGCCGGTTCAGTCAATGACAAGATGGAGCACCCGTGGAATGAGATGTTAGCTGACGACGATATTTTAAAAGAATGATATGCTGATGATCGTTCGAATGGAAATAGTCTAATGAATTAGTGGAACCTGAATGTGAGAGTGATAGTGGAAGTGATATTCAAGCCTCTACAGGCCGTAATTTACCTAGTGAAGTTATTTATTCAAGTGATTCTGACGACGACAATGATGTAAACATTAATGATGTGTTAGGAATTGACGCTGAAGATGGTTTTGTAAAGGCAGATCCACTACTACTAGGGGCATTGGAGAGTACCCATACCAACTTTAAAGATAAAATATTGACTGGTTTAATATTTATGTACATTTTTATAATTAAGTGCACCTAGTATGCTTAGTAGAAAAATGTCCGGTCCACAGGGTATGTGACAAGCTCAAGCATCCGGTCAGTAATGTGTTAACCTAGAACCCACAACATGTCAGGATTGTATGACTGGGTTCAGAATGTGTTGGAATCTTACGGATGACATCTGGAAAAGACTGACACAGGAGTACCTCCTTGAACTGAAGACCTTCCACGAAGCAAGACAGCCACTTGGGAAACTCATAAAATTAAGACCAAGGGATATTGTTCTACTGCATGACAACTCATGGTCTTCACATCTAGAGGAAAGTGGACCAAGATAGGGAGGATATTGTATAGAGTGTATAACAGAAAACTGATGGAAAAACTTGAACGTATCCACTACCAATAATGTAAGAGGAACTTGAGAGGATTCTTTTTTGTATGAATCCAGACAAGGATGAGAGAGCATTACATAAATATAGAACTGAAAGCCAAGCCATGCCATCCATCAGTGCAGCTTCGTTGGTAGAGTACCATGTATTGAATAATTTCGTCTCTCAAATTTGCGTTCCACTGTAAGCTTATCAAATGCTTGAGAAATACAGGATTAATTTTGAGAGACTTATTTCCTGGAGAACCATTTACTGGATTTTGAACACTTATAGAATGAGAGACAAATGCATAGGTCCATACAAGATGATATAGGATTAGAAAAGGGTGTGCAATATTATGTACCCATTGTAATTAAAGCAAAGGAAAATGTTAAACTTGCCCACCTCTGACAGACATCAAATCTTCATCTAGATCAGGTTTCAGCTTATTGCTGGTTGTAACTAACGAACGCTTAGACATCGGCTAACACAAGGGAATACTAAAAATGAAGGATTCTGCAACCCTAGAGATATTTCAACCATTCCATGAGCTAAATGATAAAGAGTGGTCTTCCTAAATCACGCCTAGCAACTGCCTGAATGCCGAGAGATGTCTACGACCAATAACAAGCAGACTACAGGAAGAAGACTATAAAGAATGTCTACAACCGTCAGATGTTTGATTATATCTGCAAGAGACAGGTGGAGCTTGCTCCTCCAAAGAAGATTCAACATTCTATCTTCCTCAACAGGCATTGAAGAAGGAAAAAAGAGATACAAAGTGCTTCTTCTAAACAGAAAATGGACCCTCATTGAATGACATTCTGGAGATGGGACCCAATCTTCTGCCAAACGTCTTAGCTCTTCTGAGATTTAGAATGCATTCTGTTAAATATTATCTTGTTCCCAACATCCCAGAGGTCTTCCTTGAAATATGTACTGTAGCTGTTAGTGGCTAAATTAGCTATTCCCTGAGGACATTTCAATTAGTTCAATCAAATCTACTGTTAATAGTACTCTTGTGGTGGTAATGATTATTGTTTTACAAGGAAGTGCAACAAGGCAACCATCCTCTACATAACAATAATCTGAGAGAAAAAATGGAGAATGGAGAGAAAAAATTGAAAAATTAAGGTACCGGTCAACGAAAGACAATGGCCACGAAGGGCGTGAAAATGAAAGACTCCCTTAGGCCTCGAGTGCTCTAATACCTATTAAAGAAACTATTATCAATCATTAATGTTAAGTGTATTATATTAACATTAAGTGTATTGACAAGATGGACCCAACAAACTATTTTAAATAGTTTCTTTAATAGATTTTGACAAGTCAATATAGGATCAAATAAAATACCTATTATGGTTAAGTTTATCAACAGTGCTCTAATATTGTCAGATAGCATAGATGATAGGGAGTAGCCTGGTACAAGTAAGTTAGTACTATTGTCTTAACAGACAAGAAATGAGATATTTTGCTAAACCCAAGAAAATACTATGTGATGGTATATATCACATCCCCACATTGGATTTATAACAGCATATTATTATTATTATTATTATTATTATTATTATTACAATATTGGCGTAGTAAGGTAAGGAAGCTGGAAGATGTCAATGTCAGATATTAGTAATTTGTATTGTACGGGCAGATGGGAAACACACAGCTATTTCCAAGTTTGGAAAAACTTGGAGAGTCATGCGGAGAGTCGAGCCTGACACATACAAGTCTGCCTCGGCGGGCGTGTTCGGGATATATCCAAGTGTTATCATGGTACAGGATATCTCTCTCGCTCATGATTGGACAGACAGGCCAGGGGGAGCTTGAAGATGTCGTGAAGGAGTAGGGAGGAGGAAGTCTACTTATATGTTGGGAGAAGGTGATCTAGCGAACATTACTACCACTCGCAAACATTAACAGGTAGCAGGTTGGGACCCTTTTCGGGGGCAATCCTACCCAGGGAGTGGCGCCCCTGCTTATGTGAGTTCCAGAGCACATTGACCCGGTGTGTAATATCTGGTTAGGGTCCCAGCTCAGGGTTATGAGTGAAGACCTCAACGACTTCTACAGTGGAGAAGGTGGACTTCGGTACGGTGGAGATGGTAGAAGAGGCAACCCTGTATTCAGGTTGAGGTGACTGGACACCAAAGGCTAAGGGAGAAAACCCTGAAAGAAAATCTCCGTCTGTGTTAGGCTCAGCAGATCAACAGAGGGATTACTGAAGAAGTGGCTTTCAAGAATAATAAGAGCCTCGGATGTAGGAATTCACGACAACAACATCAGTTTGGTGCGAATGACGGTTTACAGCCTGATGTTACAACAGCTACCCAAACCAAACAAAGATAAAGTATCAGAGTGGGAACATTAAATATTCTGACATTGACAAACAAAACTGAAGAGCTGGTCGACCTCACGGAAAGGAGGAAACTTCTGATCATAGGCCTGAGTGAAACAAAGTGGAAGAAAACTGGGAAAATGAATATCAGATTGGACTATAGTCTCTACTGGTCTGGAAATGAAGTAGAGTGTAAGAATGGAGTAGGGTTTTTAATACATAAAGACATAGATGCCTGTAGTGAAGTTGAGTTTGTTAGTGAAAGGATAATTAAGTTATCTGTGAACTTAGGAGGGAAAAAGTACAATGTGATCCAAGTCTATGCTTCACAGGTAGGATGCTCAAAAGAGGAAAAGGAAAACTTCCTTGATAACTTGGAAGAACACACTGAGTATGACAATCTAATTGTAATGGGTGATTTTAATTCACAAGTTGGCTCACAACAAAGAGGATATGAATCCACACTGGGCCCTCATGGAATGGGAAACAGAAATGAAGAGGGAGAATATATGCTAGATCTATGTATGAGAAAAAACCTGATAGTGAGTAACTCCCATAAAAACACTGGGATGATAAAATAGGTACCGTAATAGATTATATTCTGATAAATCAAAATGTATGGAAAAATATCAATGATGTCAAGGTCATTCCAAGTGAAGATCTTGGTGGAGACCATAGACTGTTGATTGCAGTTATTGCAGAGAAGACACCTTCCAAAGTCTGTAACAAAAGAATCCTAAAAATAAAAACTTGGCGACTAAACGAGCCATGTGCAAAGGAAGAATTCAGGGAAGGAGTCCGCAGGTTGTTGCCAAGAGAACAAACTGGTTGATGAAGATTGGGATACTCTAAAGAAGGTTGTGGTTGGTGCAGCAGAAAATGTGGACGATAAAGTCAAATAAGAAAACCTAAAGAAACTGCCTGGTGGCAATTGCACTCCTCTGTAGGCTAGCTGTCTATGTAAGTTGTAACAGTTTGCACATATCTGACAGTTGGCAGCTCCAGTTGACATCACTCTGTAGTAGATACTACATAGTTTCTAAATCTACCACCAAAATCTCTGTGCGAGATATTGTGTTGATGTTATGATTTTTTCCTATTTCAGCTGTTTGGCGCGTACCTGTAGACTCTGTGTTCGTAATAATAGCGACTAGTTCTCGTATTGTGTTTGAAATTAATGACGATTTGGTACAGTATGTCAAATGAGTGATGATTCTGATTATATCGAGTCAGGGGATGATTCAGATGATACTGAGAGTGATAATAATGCTGGTAACGTTTCAAACAATGACAATAGTGGTGATGTTATGCGACTTACTCGTGTGACAGTGGTGCATGAAATTTCCGATTCAGATGGTAATGATAGTGACGGGAATAATGATGAAGTTGACGGAGACAGTAATGATGATGATGACCAGATTCTCGATTTCCGTGAAATTCAGTCTGATCACGACGTACAATTTCAACCCTCTCCTGCATTCTTTGAGACGCCTGACCGTAAACGTGCACCTCCTCCTGATGCTAGACCAAATCAGTATTTTAATCTATTTTTAGAAGAACTATTATTCTTAAAACATTGATATTTTACAAACTAGTAAACAATGCAACAATGTGCACAGGAATACCAAATTTAGGTGAGTGCAATCAAAATACTAGGATGTATTGAGATCCAAATTTGAATTTTAAAATTTTTCAAAAATTGCATGAACAAATTAAATTTTTTTACTCGGCAGTATGAATTATTTACATGATATTAATATGAGTGAAGAGAGGGATCACTTAGCTACAAGAAAATGTAAACTACAATGAGATATCTTGAAAAGTGATAGGATATGTTTTTTTATCTTCGGTGCTGCATAATAGTCATTTTCTCTCTGGTGATCTTAGCAACCACGGCAGTAAGGGAGGCGGCACTAAGAGGGTTAAAAAGGCTATCAATGACAGAAACCATGCAAGAAGATCCTTATGTCAAGCAAGAACACGGGGAGATCAACGTGAAATAGAGAAGAAGCTGTCACTTTACAGAAAAAAAAAAAAAAAATTACAGGTCAAATAGTTGTAGCTGAAAAGCAGAAATGCAAGGAAGATCTGGCTACTGAAATAACGCAGGATGGAAACAAAAAACTGTTATATAGTATTGCTTAGAATAGTAGAAATCAAAATGAATCTATCCAATCTGTGAGGTGACTAGGGGTAAGACCGAAATATTACAGGGGTTCCAAAGGCACTTTGAAACTTTGCTGAACTGTTATGAAAATGTCACTCCATTAGACGGCGAACCTTATGATTTTGGCAGCACAAATACCATTAGTCTAACATGGTTGGAAGTAGAGACAGCAATATCTAAGCTGAAAAACAACACATCAACTGGATCAGATGAATTAAGTGTTGAGATGATCAAAGCACTAGGAGAGGTTGGACAACAGTGGATGTATAGAGTACTAAATAGAATCTGGACTGGAAACAAAGAGTCATCATCCCATTATTGAAAAAAGGTGATAGAAAAAAATGTACCAACTACAGAGGTATCACATGGCCTCAAAATTTATGAATCCATCCTTGAGAGCAGGATTAGAAAATATGTTGAATCTACACTTGAGGAGGAACAACATGGATTTAGACCTCATAGATCAACTATAGACCTCATTTTTGCCACCAGAATGCTCTATGAGAAGTATTGGGAGAAAGGTAAAACACTTGTAACTGTTTTTTTTTTTTTGGACATCGAGAAAGCATATGACCATGCACCACGCAGGCATTTATGGGAATGTTTGAGACAAAGTGCTCGATGACATTATAGCATGAGTACAACAATTATATGACGAAACCAAGTGTTGTGTCCAGCAAGAAGTTGTCTTTCACAACTTCTCTTCATAATCATAGTGGATGAAGTTTTAAAAGTGGTTAAAAGAAAGGATCCAACAACTAATGCTCAGGTTTTTGCTGATGATGTAATGGTATGGGGTGAGACAGAAGCTGAAGTACAAACTAGACTAGATCTCTGGCATGAGGCTTTTACAACCTTAGGTCTCAAAATCAGCAAAACGAAGACAGTTGGCTTGGTGATGTGTAGAAACTCTCCAACTGTTCATCTAAGAATTGGAGATGGGGAGATGGATACTGTAGACAACTTCCAGTATTTAGGTAGTGCTCTGTCATCAGACAATAACATACATCAAGAGATTAGCAACCAAATACAGAAAGCTTCCAAATTCTATCAAGCTGTACGTCCTAATACTTTGGGATGAAACATTTCCGTTAGTTTCAAGATCAGCTTGTATAAAATATATCTAGTATCTATACTGACATAAGGCCTGGAAGCAGCAATACTTACTGGACCAACAAAGAGTCTTCTCAGGCAACAGAAATGAAGTTCCTCCGTTCTTGTCTACAAAAAACAAAAATGGATGAAATAAGGAATGTGGATATCCGGCAACAGCTTGGATTGGAAAGAAGCTTGCTGGAGACTCTGGAAGTGAAGAGATTGCAATGGTATGGTCACATGAAAGAACGGACCCTCACAGGACTCCTCGAACATACTTTGACCACAATGTTCCTGGGAAGAGACCAAGAGGAAGACCTCATGATGTTTGGGAAAAACAGATATTGAAGGACCTTGAAATTAGAGATGTTAACTGGTGTCGCATATATGAGCAGTATCTGTGGATGGATAGAACAAACTGGAGGAAGCTCGTACACAACCGCACCCGGCTTGCTGGAGCGAAGAAATGATTATGATGATGATTACGTTTGATTATGAATGGAGTAGTGTGGTTTGCTTGTTAATACTTATAAAATTCTTGTGCTAAGTTAATGATCTTGGTATTCAATATCTCACTGTGCAACTTTCTTTAAATTATGGCCCAGTTTCAAGGCACAGATCAACAGCGTGTGCATGTGCAAACGAAGGTGTCTCTAAAACCAAGTGTTGGTGTCTGAAAAAGAGGTACAGTATCAAAGTGGCATACCACATGTTGATGGTGAGAGCTGGCAATTTGAGTTGATACACAGAAACAGTGAAGAGCAATTGAATGGATGAAAACCATAACGGTATAAGTAGCATTTTGGTCATTCAGAGAAAAAGGCAGTTAAACATCTTAACACTCATATAAAGCATGCTATTTGTAGTTATGCTACACATCACTACAGCGCAGAATATTACAGCTATCACTTGTATCTCTTTGCTGGTGAAAAGATACATCCTCCCGGAATTACATGATGAAGTGCTAATGTACAGATGCAGGTCAAATATAGATAGATTATTTTCAGTTAGTGGAGAAGTTATTGGAGAACCTAGGTGCACTTCCTACCTGTAGTTTTTAAGATAAGTTTTCACTGAAATTTATGAAACAATATATCATGAAGGTCTTTCGGAGGTATAAGATAGAAATGCAAATGTGATTCTGATATAGCTGAGGATGACCTATGAAGGGTCGAAACCGGTCCTAGATTGTAATACTTTACAAGAAAATAAATGTATTGATTAGGTGGAATTTTTCTTTCCTTTTATGACGATTGGTAAATGTCAATACGGAAAATGAAATTCATAAATCAAAATGATTGCTGTTACAAACAGGTGAAAACAATGGCAGGAGGCAACTCGGAATGAGGAGATAAAGGCTAAGTACGTATAAACCGGCTTCGGTGGTGGGGTCATGTGAGGCGAATGGAGGAGGATAGGTTACCTAGGAGAATAATGGACTCCGTTATGGAGGGTAAGAGAAGTAGAGGGAGACCAAGACGACGATGGTTAGACTCGGTTTCTAACGATTTAAAGATAAGAAGTATAGAACTAAATGAGGCCACAGCACTATTGCAAATAGAGGATTGTGGTGATGTTTAGTAAGTTCACAGAGGCCTTCAGACTGAACGTTGAAAGTCATAACTGTCTATAATGATTATGTATGTATTTATTAACTCCCAAACTTGAGGCAAATTATTTCATTTATTTTATTTATTCATATTACAATTGACACCCAATGTGGCGCAAATATTTTATTAAGTTACAATTGCCATCCAACAAGGGGTAATAGTAATAGTATATTAAAATTAGTACCGAACAGTAGGGCATATATTTTAGTAAGTTACAACTGGTGTGCCTAACTCATCAAAATAAATATAACGCTCAATGGCAACTTAAAAAAAAAAACTGAACTACTTTCATTTATTTTAAGCCCATTTGCCAGTTTACAAAAGCCCAGTTGAATTAATTTAAAAAACTAAAAGACTGGGTAAACAACAGAGGAGTTATCTGCCAGCTGGGCGACTGCCCTAAATGCAGATCTGTGGCAAATGATTGATTGATACTTCCATTTCAAAATAATTGTTTTAAGAGGCAAACAATAGGCTTATAAGCCTTTCTTAAACTAAATGTAAAAAATCACAACCATTATTCATTAACCACTAATATTTACTGTCTAAATATTAGGAAGGGGAAGTCTCATTACAGAACACAGCAAGCAATCTGCTCATTGTTTCTCGCTTTTCTTGAATATACTGTAATGTCATCTGTAGTACAAAAGATTAAACTAAACTAGGAAAGTACAAAGAAGTGCGACACAACATCTCTTATTCACTTCACCCAGTGTCTCTACACAACTCAACTCTCAGATCAATATGTGCAAGAAGCCCAATGAATACCTTATGAAGTTACCTGCTGCCAGCATTCGTAAGACAAATGAACAAACTAGAAATAGATTCAGTGAAATAGACTAGAATCTCTCTTAATTTTTAATTCTAATCATTAATGTTCCATAAATAATATTTTCAATTTTAAGACAAGGCAGAGTGCTGAAATTCCTCCCTAATTAAAAAAAAACAAAACATACTGGTCATCTATTAAAATGGGACTCATTCAATTAACCTTTCCTAAATGTTAACCAATTCAATCCCGTAACTTTAAGCACAAGATGCAAATGCTTAACTTTGCTACACAGTCTATTTCAATTTCCCTACACAATCAGGTTTCAGAACCTTTTTTAATACAAGTTCACACAAATGTCAGTTAATCTATTTTCATTTTAAAATTGGTGGTGGCAGTGACTGATATTTTAAAAGGCAAAATAACATGATTATCAGGCCTTTTTTAATGGTAAAATGGATACTAACACATTAAAAAGGAGGGAATGCAAGTTCCCTGAGTAACTGCACACCTGTGAAATTTATTTGTACTTTAGGAGTTCATTATCACCAATAATAATAATAATAATAATAATAATAATAATAATAATAATAATAATAATAATAATAATAATAATATAGGAGCTGATGATGTAGATGTTAGGCCCCTTCACACAACAAGCATCATCATCAATAATGTTATAGGTTTTATGACCCACTAACAACTATTACTGTTTTTGAAGACATTAAGAGGTGCCATGTTTTGTTTCACAGCTCTCCCACATAAAGTGAACGAGGTCAGCAGTAGCCAAGCCATAGGCTAGTATGAGATTTGAGGCTGAAGTTTCGTCTTAGGCCAAAGAGACAAATGAAGAGATACTAAATCGAATCGGTGAGAGGAGAACGATTTGGTGAAATTTGACCAGAAAGAATAGAATGATAGGACACATTTTGAGACACCAAAGACTTGGTCAGTTAGTTTTGGAGGGAAGTGTAGGTGGTAAAAAACAGCAGGGGTACACCAACGTATGAATATGACAAGGAGTAGATGTAGTAGTTATTTAGAAATGAAAAGGTTAGCACAGGATAGAGAAACATGGAGAGCTGCATCACACCAGTCTATGGACCGATGACCCAAACAAGAAGTTGAAAATGAAAAGAAAATAAGTTTCCATTTAAAAAACCAACAAAATATTTTATTCCTTTTGTTGATATCTTTTCCTTTGCTAGTGGCTTAACATAGTACAAACTCACACGATTCTGGCGATAATGCGATAGGAAAGGACAAAAACCGGGAAGGAAGCAGGTATGACCTTAAGGAGCCTGGTGTGAAAATGAAAAGCCATAGAAAACCATCTTCTGGACTGTAAATTTCTGAACGCAAGGTTACAGCCATATGGCCTAATATGCAGCCAACTCATTCAGTATATCCTAAGAAATTAAAAGTCAGATTTCAAAAATATAAGAATATCTCTCAAGCCAAATTCAAATATTACAGTACAGCAACCAAATGAGAACCCTTGCATGAGGCAGAGATAACAGTCAGGAAAGTACTTGGTGTTACGGAGCTAAGAAGGCAGTGTTCGCATGGACAGCGATCATTTGAGGTCCGCATTGAACTGGGAACATTGTACTTGTACTTGTTAACATCTTAAAGGACCGATTGCTCGTTTCCACCTCACTAGGATAACTCCATTAAAGAGACTCTGAAGATTTTATTGATGTATTTTAATTCGATTCTACGTCACATTTTAAGAAGTGTGATAAATTAAGCTAATGTTTCTTCAAGATTATTTTATTTTTAAGTTGTTGTTCTTTTAAATCCACATTATTTTATAAGTGAGCAAACCAGTTTGCATATGTTTTCATCAATTTATGGTTTAAGGCAAGTCTCGCACTTGTAGAAAATATGGACTTTGAGACAGTATAATCGTAACACAGTTTTAAGTTGTTAACATGGTTTTAAATTGTGTTCAATTTGACGTAGATAAACTTATGTGATTGCCAATTTTTCCAAGAACCTATATCAGCTGATGATGATGCAGACGGCCGTCGAAACTAGTTCTGATTGAAATATATGTTGTAATTTCATCTAAAGAACAGTTTTTATGTATTGAATAAGGTGGATTCAAATTATAATAAAAGTTGTAAGTGATGATAGATACAATTATTTTCATATAAGCTGCAAAACTTTTTTTTTTTAACAATTTGCTTTACGCCACACTGCAAATGGGAAACCACGGAAAAGCATCTTCAGGGCTGCCAACAGTGGGCTTCAAACCCACTATCTCCTGAATGCAAACCTCAAAACTACATGGTAATTAGCCCCATTTACCAGGAAGATGACTATCAAAATGAGAAGAAAAACTTGAAGGAACAACCACTCGGAAAATGAGGGGGATTTAAAGCTAGGCCTTAAATATCCTAATTGCAGACCTGAGAGAAAACAAGATGTGATGGCCTACTAATGTTCTAAGCTCCTAATACTTAACAATAACATTACATTGGATACTTATAGTTGTTTGTTGAGATGTGCTCTGTATCTTCTGCTGCCACTTATCTCTACCAGACAGCATTACTCCTGCAGTAACAAAATCTTACCTGTCAAACATCCATTTGATATTTTTTTTTGTGTACTTGTAAAGCCATACGATATATATACCTGTCAAACGTGGGTGCATGATGGCTAGTTATTGTTCTCTCACTCTCTTTTTCCAGTGGTTTAACATTGCATTAACATACAGAAGGTTTTTAGCAATGGAAGGATGGAAAGGGCTAGTATTAGGAAGGAAGTAGCCATGGCCTTAGTTAAAGTACAGCTCCAACATTTGCACTGTGTAGAAATTGGAGAAACAGAAAAAATCTCCAGGGCTGCCGACGATGGGATTTGAACCTACCATCTCGGCAATGCAAGCTCACACCTATGCGACCCTTACCACATGGCCAACTCTCTCGGTATGGTTAATATGAATGTATTTTTTTTTTGCTAGTTGTTTTAAGTCGCACCGACACAGATAGGTCTTACGGCGACGATGGGACAGGAAAGGGCTAGGAATGGGAAGGAAGCGGCCGTGGCCTTAATTAAGGTACAGCCCCAGCATTTGCCTGTTGTAAAAATGGGAAACCACGGAAAACCATTTTCAGGGCTGCCGACAGTGGGGTTCGAACCTACTATCTCCCGAATACTGGATACTGGCCGCACTTAAGCGACTGCAGCTATCGAGCTCGGTAATATGAATGTATAGCATGAATATATTTGTAATGAGAGATAAGGGCTAAGTTACAAAAGAACATGTTGGATGAAGCCAAATGAATGAATCAGCTTCAGTGGTAGAGTTACGCCGGAAGAATGGAGGCAGTTAACTTCATTTCACATTCTAAAAACTGTACTCTCGCTACCACTAGAAGGTTGACCCGAGATGCAAGTTTATGTATTGGTTCATGAAACAGTGCTTAAGGTTATATTGCAAGAAAACAGAACAATGAGATCCACTGCTAATTATACCGGCGATATATATTTCTTTTTTCATCCTCTTAACTATCAAACTGTTCTGTCTTCCTCACATTTTAAATAAGCTGTTCTCCATTCACCCCCATTTCTTTGCTATTCTTAATTTTACTTATACTGTCCCTTTTTCCCTATTTGGTATTTTACTTTTCATGAACTTTCTCTCCTTCCTTGATCGGTAATTCAATCCAAAGATTGGCCAACACATTTTGGAAGGAAATACCAAACTATCAAGTACTTAGAAAGTGAAATCTTACTGAGGTGTAACAGGGCTAATGCAGTGAGCTTGTAGTAGTAATCAACAGTATTCAGTACACCAGAAACAAACACTTGGATAAAATTCTTTAAATCAGTCTGTTTTCAGGCTCTCTACTGTATGGGAGTGAAAGCTGGGTGGACTAAGGATCTCTTATTCATACGTTGGAAGTAAAAGACATTAAGTAGCAAGAATGATTGCAACTAAAACAGGTTAAAAAGAAAGAAGCATTAAGAAAGTTCTAAATTTTGAGGTTGTAAGGATTTAAACTGAAATAAATGCAAATGTTTATAAATTTTTAAATATTTTTGAGTACGATTTGATAGAACCTGTTGATGTTCTTTCAAGAACGACACATTCTATTTTAATTGTTTCCTTTTTCAGCTAGTTTATACATTTTATTCAAAATTAGTTTCAGTCAGTAGACCAGAGGTGCCAACCTTTGAAGTGGATTATCAGTTTATTTATTTATTTAGCTTATGGCTAGTACATAACTCTACATGCAAATATTAAAAAAAAAAAACAAAAAAAAAACAAACAATGTAACACCTTAAACAATCAACCAATCTCTAATAAAACAGTTCATAAACTTAAATCCAAGCTGTCCAACCATTGTACAACCCCGTCAGAAGCACACACAAACTCCTTCAGCTGACCGGAGTATGACCTCCTAGGACATTCGGTGACAATATGACGGATGGTCTGATTCTTCTCACCACAGTCGCACTCAAGGGAGGAGCGCATACCCCACATATGTAACAATGACCCACATCGTCCATGATTGGTACGGACTCTGTTGAGAAGAACCCAAGTTCTTCTGGGGAGATTAAAACCAGGTGGTGGGTGTTGGCGACTAAAGAGGGTCTGCCATTCATCTGGAGCTGAGTTGGTCCACTCCAACTGCCATTCATCAGAACCGTTAAATTTCCTATTGATGAGTTCCCTTGCAGTCTGAATGGGCGGAGATCTTGACTTCAGACGTCCATACCTAACAACCATGTCTTCATGAATGGGAAGACTTGGGTTCATTGTTATCTTCCTGAACTCGCGAATTAGGTTATTTTGTCTGCGAATCCTTGGAGGTGTTATGTGACTCAAGACTGGCAACCAGAAAAGAGGAGTAGATCTGACTGCGCCGCTGACAATGCGCATCGTCTGATTCAGAACAACATCAATATTCTTAACATAAGGGCTATTCAGCCAAACAGAAAAACAATACTCGGCTGTAGAGTATACCAGTCCCAGTGCTGACGACCTAAGAGTGGATGCTGATGCTCCCCATGTAGAACCTGCAAGTTTCTGAATGATATTGTTCCTGGTCTTCAGTTTAGCAACGGTATTCATTAAATGTTTCCTGAAGGATAGTGTCCGATCAAGAGTTACTCCAAGGTACTTGGGGTTAGAATTGTGTGGTAGGGGAGAGTTGTCGAGCGAAACATTCAAAGTAATGTTTGCCTGCCTGTTATTAAGGTGAAAGAGACAGGTTTCCGTTTTGCTGGTGCTAGGTATCAAACACCACTTATCAAAGTACTCGCTCAAAATGACAAGGTCTCTGTTCAGAATTGCTTCTATTTCATTCACATTGGATTGCTGAGTAACTATTGCTAGGTCATCCGCGTAAGCGAATTGGCGTGATGTAGTACGGGGTATATCGGCAATGTACATATTAAACAGCAATGGAGAGAGCACAGATCCTTGAGGGAGACCATTGTTGAGCTTTTTAACTTTACTATGTTTGTTATCCATAACTACCTGGATCAATCTATCTGATAGCATGTTGTTTATGAGTTGTGACAATACTCTGCATCCAACAAGTTTAAAAAACTTATACACAACTCCCTCTCTCCAAACCGTATCATAAGCGGCTGTAAGGTCTATGAACACTGCACCACTCTTCAGTCGTTTTTCAAAACCTGCTTCAATGTGGGTTGTTAACGCAAGAACTTGGTCTTCAAAACTACGGTTAGGTCTAAAACCGGCTTGTTCTGCTGGGAGCGATCGTAAAATTAGAGGGCTTATTCTATTGTAGATGAGCCGTTCCGGAAGTTTGTAACACACACTCATTAGAACAATTGGACGATAACTTTCAGGACAATCGGAAGGTTTACCTGGTTTCAGAATAGCCAGAATCTTGGTTCGTTTGAACTCTGGAGGAAGTTTGCCTGTAATCAGAATATTTGAAAAAAACCGTAACAACCATTTCCTTGTGTTCTTCCCACAAGGCTTGAGGAATTCAGGGTGAATGCCATCAAAACCAGGTGCTTTGCGGTTTTTTGTTGTCTTCAGAGCAGACAGGAGCTCTTCTTCGGTGAAAGGGGCAGAAATATTTGATGAACCAATATTGTGTCTTTTCATGAAGGTTAGTTCTTTTCTTATTAACCGATTGAGTTCTTTCTTGGGTTTCACTTTAGACAATCCAGCAATCCGTTTGACAACTTGATCAGGTGATACAGCAGATTTGGGCTGTGGAATGCGAGGTGATCTCCCCAACTTCTTTAAGAGGCTCCAAGCCTTTCTGCTAGAATGTTTGAAATCCATAGTCTCCACAGTTTCTGTCCACTTGTTCCGCCTGGCTTCATCTAAGTTGTTCATGAGTTCATCAGCAACATCTGTTTCTCCATTCTCTTGAAAATCACTGTAGAGTTTTTCACATGTTTCATTCCATCCAGGTATGTACTCCTTTCTGACCCCTCTAGGAATGTGCCTTTTTGCAGCGGCAAGTATTGCTTTAACAAATCTACAGTAGTTGTTGACAGCAGGAGGAATCCATCTTATGCTGCTATCAAGATCAGCAGAGAAACTGACCCAGTTAGCTTTGACAAAATTCCACCGTGGAAGAGGACACGATCTAATAATGGGGATTTGAGCGCCTATTTCCAAAAGAGCAGGACGGTGCTGACTGTGTGGGAAGTTTGTGAGCACTCTACGAATAGCAGGTAAACTGTATCCCTGGTGATCAGTGGACACAAAACATAAGTCAGGATTGGTTTCTGTGTTCCACCTTGCTGATTTAAAGGAGCCTTTTTCCTTTGGGTTGAAGATGTGCTGAATATTGGACAAGTCTGACCATTCAGTAAGTTTTTCTCCACAGAGGTCATTTGATCTGTATCCCCATTGGGTGTGATGGCTGTTAAAGTCACCTACATAGACAGCAGGATGTGCAAAGTTTGGATGAACATTATCAGGCCATGGGATACCTGGAGGTTTATAAGTGTTCACAACTGTCAAGCTGTTAACCTGAGTCACAATGTTAGAAATGTTGTTCTCATGGTGTGTAGAGACTAGATGAGCATCCATGATGGAGTTGCAAACATAGGTCGCAGAACCGTATGATTGATGATAAGTAGCTCCCAATAATCTGTAACCATGGATCTTTCCTCTTGAGTGCATTTGTGACTCATCAGAGATATGAGTTTCTTGAACACAGATTAAATCAATGTTATTTTCTAATGAAAGTTTGGACAAATAGTCGGCCTTAGATTTACTCATGCCTTCTATGTTAATTTGAAGGACTCTTAATACAGGACCCAAGGGTTTGGTTGATTGGCTCTGAAAAGAGCTTCTGTGAGCTGTCATTTGTTTGTGTACCATTGGTCAGGAGATCTCGAGAGACAGTCTGACCGCCAAGTGCTGATGTTCAGTTCAGTAATGGAAATGTAATTCCAACTACCTTAGCAGGGAGTCCGGTGCCTTGGGGTCTACCTCAGACTTGTTCTCGCGCACAACTGTCGCTGCGGTGACATCAGTGATACCTGACGGTATGCTAAAGGATGCTTTCCTTGCAGTAGTAAGTTGGATTATCAGTAATCGCCCTCCGCCCACGAGAAAAATTTCGAGTCAAATCCAAAGCATGTTCCTCCCTTCTTGATAATGACACCCCTTTTGCCCTTCCCTCTAGCAATCTATTCGAAAGTATATCATATTGCACAATAGCATTAGCACACAACCTGTTAGTTATATGATAAAACATTCCTTGTAGCGTGTTTCTCACACAGCAGCAGGTTTTCAGTGTAGGTTTTCTTGAAGCATCCTTTCCACTTTGATGACATTTTCGACTTCTGAACCATAAGCGATTCCAGTGCAGATGTGCTTAATGTAGGCCTCGCTTCTTTCTCAATTTTTCTGACAACTGTCAGTACACTTAACACGGCAAATACAAGGATTTATAGTGGAGAAGAGCAGCGCTTGAGCTCCTTCATTCACAATGAATTTTACAACGCTTATGGGTAGCAAAAGGAAATCACGATCGAGTAAGTATCATTGTCAACTCACAAGCATCAAAATGAGGACGATTTAGGAGAAATGTTCAATCATTTCAAGGCTTTTTCCGTCTTTTCTTTTTTTTCCGTTGAAAATTATTTTTCCTGATTATGTCAGCTTTTCCGTAATAATTTCCCCTTAGATCGTAATTCCGTAATCGTGAGGTAAAATCCGTAATAATTACGGACAATCCGTAATAGTTGGCACCACTGGTAGACTGAAGAAACTTCTTTGAAAACGAAAGTGCGTGGTGAGTCGTCTGGAGATAAGAACATGGCTTCATCAACAGAGGGACAACACAAAACTTTTGGCATTATTAGAACAGCTGTAGTTCATCTCTCAGGAAGTCTATCTTTAAGATGTGTAGTTTCTCTACAGTTCATCTCCATGTTGCCGTAGTCATAATGGGCTTTGGTCCACCAAGCGACTGTTGTTCAGTCCGAAGGGCTGCAGATTATTAAGTGATACGTGGTTAGCATGACAAATTCTCTGACATTTTTTGCTTCCTAGACTGGGGCAGTATACAATATGACCGCCATTGTCATACAGCTCCTTGATCAGCTATCAGATCCAGGTAAAAACTTCCTGACCTAGCCAGGAATTGAATGCGGGGCCTCCAGGGGAGACAGGTTCGCTATCCCCAGGCCATGGGGCTTGCTTGTTTCACAGAAGGTCATTTAAATTTATGCAAGTTATTAAAAACAAATAACAATTTACATTTTTAAATTTACCATCACTGTTATCTTCCTTGCATTTTCCCACATACTTGAGATCTGCACTTTTGCACTGTCATAGCTGCCAACTTTTAGAAATCAAAAATAAGATTTTTGAAATATTGGATTTCATCACATATATTGCACCACAGTCTAAGTGAAAAAAGGACAGGATAAAAGACATACATACCTACATTTACAATGTGAATGGACCATTAAATTTAAAATCTCGAACTAAAAATGGTTACAAGAAAAATGTACCTAATCACTCTCATTTATGACACACACATACGAATAATAATACAGTCGAACCTCGAACCTCCATTACTAGAATTTTCAGTATCTCGAAGTAACTTCAATTTTCCAGCCATTTGTCCTATTCTTCAAGTGTATTTATTTCTCTATTACTTGAAGCAAACATGTCTTCCCTTGCAAAAAAATACTCTACACTTGAATTTTGTGCAGCATTAACTGTGCAATACGGCGTTTGTGGAACAGTTAACAAGTAAAGGAAGGGTTACAGTGAAACTAGGACCTAATACGATGGGAACAGAGAAACTCAACCTTCTAGCGATCGGAAAATCGGTCTCGCTGTTCCTCGGGTGTCAATTATCGGTCACATACGAAAGCAAGCCCAGAAGTCGTGGATGACAAGCTCCATTTACGAAACTCGGCTGCATGGTATTGACAAGAAGTTTTAACATGAAGTGAGGAAAGGTAAACCGCAACAAACAGAAGAGGCTAACGTATTTTTTCCAAAGATGTTAATGGAGCTATGATTCTTGTTTCACTACTGTATGTACTGTATCCTGTCTTCTAAAAAGTTACTATAATAACTGTTACAATTAAAGTGATGCTGTAAAACAGAGTTTCTTCGTATACTGTTAAAAATAACGTGTTCAGTAAAGGCCTGTAGATACATATGATTCAATTATGTGCTATACATGCTCAAAAACAGTATTCTCCATATCTTGAAATTTCGATAACTTGAAATAAAATATCTCCTAAGGTGATTCGAGATATTGTAGTTCCACTGTATTTATATCACATCAACACGCAACAAACCACATAATAGTTTAATTGATTAGACTGTAAAATGAACGAAAATTTAATTTTATAGGTATCTCTGAACACTTGGAGATAACGTTTGTTATGTTTTTTTGGCCATAACGTTAAGAGAAAATAGCAGAAACTGTCACCGACGTAACTCCCTGAAATACATTCAACTCATTTAAATTATTAACAAAAATGCAATGAAATACGTGAAACTAACATATACAAAACAGATCGGTATATCTCATACATTAACACACGACTGACACGCGGGAAAGCACAGAACTGCTAGAATAAACATGTGGCCTACAACTCCAATGAACATATGTACAGAAACTATGTTAATAGTGCACGAACCACACAATAAGAACTAATTCTTTCGTCCCGATTACCTAAGTCACTAGCACGCGCTAGACTCTCTTGTTTGTAAGATTATTGCTGTCCCGAATTCCAGCCGTAAAGCACACATGCTGCTGTAGCAAGCAGGAAACACAATACATGAAGGCGACAGACGATACACTCACGAAATAAGGCATCAAATAAATACGCTTGAAAATGAGGTTGGGTAAATTACACAAGCACATAAGAATTTCTTCTTTGTACTAGGGGAAGAGTACTGACTGTACTGGAGGTTATATTGGTAAAAAAAAAAAAAGAAGGAAGAATTAAAAATAAATTGGAAAATTGGAAGTTTCCGGGTAAATTGGAAGGGTTGGCAGGTATGAATTGTATTCTCCCTTTTAGACGATCCACAGCATCTCGCTGTTCGAGTTTTGTGAGGAACATTCAGTCTCAATAACTACCTTCATGGTTTTTGGAGACACCAAGGTGTCAGAGTTTAGTCCTACAGGAGTTCTTCTACTTGCCAGTAAATCTATAAACATGAGGCTGATGCATTTGAGCACCTACAAATACAAATGGACTGAGCCAGGATCAAAACTGCCGAGTTGGGGACAGGAAGTCAGCGCCTTTACCATCTGCGCCACTCAGCCCGGCACATTCAGTCTCTCACCCCACCCCCGTTCAGCAAGGCATTTGTGGTCATTCTTGAGGATGGTAACCCTCCAGGGCCAGTTTAGTCTTTACAATGAAGTGTCAGCGCAGAAAAGTACACGCCCATACTATCATAGGCGTGATTCCGGCATTTTCTGTAAGACTGGGGAACCTTGAATTTCTTATGCACACTGTCATTCCTTGCATGGTTTTGTTGAGTGAGGCCAATGGACCATTGCAGCATCTTTATACCCATTGCATGAAGTGTCAGTTCATGTTTTATTGTAACAGGCAAGCATTCGGTTCTGTAAAGTGCATCTGTGTGTTAGTTACATTTTAAATACAATTTAATTTTCTTATCTCACAGCATCCCAGCAATCTAGTGTTATTTAAATCAACGTGACAATGACTCGTGTCTTGACACTGTCAATGGTAGTGCAATCGGAGGTGACGTATGATCCAGGTATTTGAAATGGGCGACTTAACTTGAACCCCCCCATAAAGCAATTGTGCCATCCGTTTGGCATTCCAGGTACTCTGTTTTCTTCAAATTTAATTTCAAACCAAATTCTTCAAGGTGTATCTTCCACTCTTGCACTTGTTGTTGAAGGCCCTTGCATGTTTAATTCACTAACACATCATCATTTGCGATTATGTTCATGTAGAGAATGAACAATGTGGATCAGGCTGATCCTCGATTGATGCAAATACTGATGAGAAAGGCGTTCCGCCATTTGAGGTGCACAGCATACTGAGCTAGCGGACCGATGGCAGAGAAGTTCGGTAAAATGTGCCAAGTTGTATCGCCAAACTGATAAAACATGCCACAATTATAGATGATTTGTATATTTTATCGTTAAGTGGCAAACTGTACAAATGTTGAATTAATTTAAAATAATGATAAGTACATATAAATATATTCATCATCATCATGAATTCCTCCCAGCGCGCTGGGTAGGATGTTTAAGAACGATGTGCCTCCATTTATTATGGTACCGGTATGCTGCTTTTCCCTCTAGGGCATCCCATGTTTCTCCTCTCTTCTCTAGGTCTTCTGTTATCTGATCTAACCACCTTTTTCTAGGGCGTCCACTTGGTCTTTGTGTCTCCTGCATCCGCTTAACGTGTCCTAGCCACTTCAGCCTTGCAACACTCAGCCTTTCTTCCATGGTCAGATTGACCTGCAAGTCTCTTTGTATCTGATCATTCCTAATTCTGTCCTTGTTTTCTGTACAGCTGATCTAAGCAATTTCATTTCAACAGCTTGCAGCTGACTTATTCTCTTTTATGTATGATGCAACTCTCCAGACTATACGTCATGATGGGCAGGATATAAGTCTTAAACAGGGTCTGTTTAGCCCTCTGAGGAACTCCCATGTCCCATACTATGTTCCGTACTTCGCATAAATATATTGTGAAGAATAATCTATGTTCAACCCTTATCCCATTTCTGTACAGGGTCGAGCATGAAGTGAAACGAATCTTTGTAGAGAGTTTTTATGACTGGATGCCCTTCCTGATGTCTCTCAACCTTACGAGACGAGTAATAATCATGGGGTGTGTCCTTCAGAGAGGCCTGGTGCAGGCGTTTCAAGTTGACGCCGAAAATGCGACCTGTGCGTCTGTAAGGAAGGGGCCCTATCTGAAATGAATTCTAAGGCTGAACATGGCACAAACATCCAGTCCCAAGCCAGAGGAATTAGCTAATGAAAGTTAAAATCCAAGACCTCGCCGGGAATCCTACTCTGAACCCATTGAACCAACGGGCAGCATGCTAACCATTTAGCTATGAAGCCAGACATCAGAGGAGTTAATGAGATGAAACGAATGATATAATACATGATAGTACGAAGGGAAAGAGTGAAACCCAGTGCCAGCACATGCCTACTCTTATTGAATAGCATCAAAAAGTGTGCTTAAGGTTTAACGTCTCCATCCAATGGAATGATTCACCATGAACCGCGTCATATGCCCTCACTCCATATGAACACGACAGAGAACTGAATCCAGGTTTCTGGTACGCAATCTAGTTATTAGAAATTGTATACCATTACCTCTCCTACCCTGCTGGCCATCAGAATAATAATAATAATAATAATAATAATAATAATAATAATAATAATAATAATAATAATAATAATAATAATAATAATAATAATAATAATAATAATAATAATAACAACAACAACAACAACAACAATAATAATAATAATAATAATAATAATAATAATAATAATAATAATAATAATAATTTCTCTTCTGTGATTAGACGAAAGCAATAACTGCACCAATCTATAAGCAAGGGAACAGCTAGGATTGCAACAGTTATCAAGGCTGTCAGGATCAGATTTTCAGTATGCACCAGGTAAATAAAAAAATTCTATGAGAGGAATAGTCAGGTATGTTTTGTAGATCTAGAGAAGACATGACAGAGTACCAAGGGAAAAGTTTTTAACTGTACTGGAGGACTATGGGATTAATGGTAGATTATTAATAGTAAAAAAGGCATGTATGTATGTTGAAAACTAGGCTGCAGAGAAAATTGATGGTAGAATGAGTTCTTGGTTCGAAGCACTTACAGGAGATAGAGATGGCTGTCATCTTTCATATTTGTTGTTCAAAGTTTACATGGATCATCTACTGAAAGGTATAAAGTAGCAGGGAGGGATTCAGTTAACTGGAAATGTAGTAAGCAATTTGGCCTATGTTGATAACTTGGTCTTAATAGCAGATTGTTCTGAAAGCCTGCAATCCAATATCTTGGAAACTGAAAACAGGTGCTATGAGTGCGATATGAAAATTAATTTTTCCAAGACCAAAGTGATGTCAGTAGGTAAGAAACCTAAAAGAACTTGATGTCAGGTTGGGAATACAAAGCTGGAACAGGATGGTGGTATAGGAAGGGAGACTGAATCAAGGTGCAGCAGAACTAATGCAGCGAGTTCGCAGTTGCGATCAACAGTACTCCGTAAGAAGAAAGGCACCTCCTACATGAAACTATCTTTACACTGTTTACTCTGTTTTGTTTTTAGGTCACTTTTGCTTCATGGGAGTAAACGCTGGGTGGACTAAGGATAACTTATTAAAAATTTACAAGTGAAAATGAAAATAGTGAGAATGATCGCTGGTACAAACAGGTGGAAACAATGGAACAATGACAGAAGTGTACTTGGAATGAAATAAAAGCTAAGTTACAAATAAACTTTATGAAGCTGTATGCATTAATCAACTATGGTGGTGGGGTCATGTGAGGTGAATGGAGGCGGATAGGTTATTTAGCAGAAAAATGGATTCTGCCATGGACGTTAAGAGAAGTAGAGGGAGACCAAGAAGACCATGGTTAGATTCTGTTTCTAATGATTTAAAGATGAGGTAGAGAACCGAGGGAGGCAACAGAGGTAGTTACAAATAGAGGATTGTGGCGCTTTTAGTAAATTTACAGAGGCTTGCACACTGAATGCACAGATGCATAATGGTCTATAATGAATATGTATTAATTAATTAATTAATTAATTAATTAATGAGCAGTCGATTAGTAAGGTGAATGTGTCACCCAGTTGACAAAGGCTTCAGGTGTATGGTGTTGCCTCATTGGTAACCACATGAGAGCATCTGGTATCCTGTCAAAAGCCTTTTCCAAACAAAGGCCATGTGAATAGTCTTCCTTTCCTTGTGCTGTCTTTCCATCAGGAGACTAAGTGCATAAACAGCATCTGTTCTGCAACTTTTAATGAATCCTAAAAATTCAGCGTAACTAACAAAAGAAAGACATGTCACGATGAAAGAAAGCACCTAGTCACTGAGTTGCACTGAGAACTGTCACTACGGGTACTGCTGTTCTGGTCACATATTGCACTGTATCTTCAATTGGTCAGTGTTATTCTTATCATCACTAAATAATGGACATACAAATCAAGCACCAATCGAAGAAAAAGGTTTGCCAGAAAAGGGTTTCGGACGCAGACCTCCGAGCTGAAAGGATCACACCATAGCAAATACGCTACGGTGACACCAGCTGAAACCCACGCTGTGTTTGTGTTTGATGCTGATATCTCGGCATTAGTAGCTCCAGAGTGATCGGTCATTTGCGGAAATTTTCGTTAAGCAGCAATGTGGCATGGCGTACAGTGGACTTGCGACGCACACTGTAACACAACACTTCTTTGACTGCTGCTCTCAAGGCATGTGCAGATTTAGCAACGCTGTTTCGCAAAGCCCATTTGAATTTGCCTGCAAAGTGATCTGATTGGTTGAGTTCAGCATCTGATAAAATGACAACGGCGCGAGATATAAAATTATTTTTTTCAAATTATTTATCAGTATGATCAACCCTCTAACATTCATATAGTTTCTGACCACTGTGTATATTTGATTAGTATACAGTGGAGATGCAATATAATAGGACAGGAATTGTCGAATTTCTCTGTTAATATTAGCTGTACTGAAAGAAACTGAATATGATAAAAAAACTTGTGTTCACTATAAATTCTGATCTTTCAGACTTCAAGTTATTTTACTGTATGAGGAATATTTAAAAAAATTAATAGCAATAACCGTATTACATTTTTCACAAAATTTCAAATATTGCAGAAATGTTAGTTCTATCAAAAAACTGTAGAAATACATATAATGTCAGGTACAGAAATAACAATTTCCTATCTTTTATATCTCCTACATTTTTACCGTACGATCTACGATAAAAGAAATATTCACAAATTTAACACGTTGAGTGCCGAGCCGATTGTAGCACACTATTCCACTGGTGCCAGGCATGTTTTTGAATTGCATTCCGCTGGTGCCAAAGCAATTGTACGCGTTGTAGACTGTTTATATAATCTTGGGATGTATTTATATGATGTACTAAGTAAATTTTATCTCACCATACCATGGTCATGCGTGACGCCATATGGTGTCACATCAATTTTTAGGAAAGATAAAATATAGCGTGACGCCATATGGTGTCACAGAATTTTTTGACATGGAATGTTCAATACGAATTTCCAATACGGGATATTTATTTCCTAATTCAAATTAACGCAATATTTATGAAAACCTAGTAAAATGCAAAACAAGTACTTATATTGCATTACATATTGTTGTGAACAGTTTTCTGATAACCCTAAACAATGAAAATATGCGTCTCGGCATGCCCGAGTTCTTGTTACTCGTTGTAATTTTTCAAACCTTATCGGCATCGTTGTTCAAACATCGTCCTTTGTACACTTGTTTCATGTGCTGTTTTCATATTTACGTTTTGCACATCTGATCGGGAAGTTAAGGGAAACGCGCTAACTGTACGCCACCTGGCTGCTGGCGCAGCTCGACGCAGCCCGGTTGGTTCACGTCCGATGCTTCGCACCTCCCTACCTCTCCGCCACACCCCGATACTCCCGTGGTACTTCTAATTTTATGACTATTTATTTGCTCAATTTTGGCGTTTAAACTTGCGCTGGGTACATGCAGTTTTCACCTTGGCATTCTACTGCCTCCCACGAATATTCATACCAAATTTCAACCGAATCCGAGTGTAACACATGTATGTGTTCCCTCGTAAGATTATTACCAATATCTTCCATTTTTTATATTTTTGCACAACTATATAAACTGAATGATAATACGTACGTAAACGAGGAATAAACAAAGCCTGGCGCGCTTTCACCTGTGACAAAGACCACTGGCCAGTCAGTGATTTCGGAAGAATACTGTGGCGCCACATGGTGGCATACAGTAAAAATACATAGCCGGAATAGACCCTGAAGTTCGCCCTTCACGTAGTACCAATTTTGCGCGCATAGATGTCACAGCTGATTATCTACGGCGCATCGCCTGAAACTCAACTGTGCCGCCATATGGCGTCACGCCAACTCTGATTTCAAGAATGGTGTGCCGCCATATGGCGTCACGCCATCTCAAATTTGTAAACCACCGTGACGCCATATGGCGGCACGTGGCACCCAACGTGTTAAGACATTAGCGCGAAGTTCATGGAAATGTTTAATCATCATAGTAACGAGTTAACTGGCGATTATGGTGGTTGTTGTTGCAATTGGTGTTATGAAGGGCAAAATCGCATGGTTATTGCCACGCACTGAAAAGGAAGATAGTGAAGACTACCAGTGAAATAAGAAAAACATGAAGACAAAAGTGAGTCATGAAACGAGCGGTACGTAAATGGAAGACTTCCTTGACCTCTGATACCCTCTTATCACCGAGCAGGAAGGAAGACAGAACGTGATGGTGTATAATCTCCTGAGCCCCTAAAACAATTACTGGAGGAACAACAAAGGAGTAGGATCACCAGAAGAAAACAAAATGTGACAAATTATCAACAACAACATTGCATTGACCCACTATTGTTGTTAGATGAGATGTGCTCCATCTCTTCTTCTGCTGACATTCATCTCCATTATTTGGTATTGCTTCTCCCATCAACAATAGGTCCAAAAGAGCTAGTAAGTTTTATTGTTACAATTTACAATCGATAACTGACAACCATCAATTAAGAATTGTCTATTAAGAGTATACTGATCTAAAAAAACAATGTAAACTCCATTCCTAAACTACAGGAAAAAAATTATAAATAATAATTTGGAAACCAATATTAGGTATCAAAGCATTTGATGTAATACAAGTACAGTACTTATACTATAATTGATGTTAATCTCTTACACTCTTCAGTCTATTATTGTCATTACAGTTTCTCGCATGTAATGTGCGAGTTTATATGTTTAACTTTATTACTAAGTAATTTAGGACTTCATAATGCACTAAATAACAGAAATGCAGGAATGATATAATCCCTCTGATCAATCACAATCGCTAAAATTGTTCAAGTGTAGTTAAACAAGAATCTAAGAGCATAACACAGTGTCCAGCAAATTATTTTAAAAATCATAACACTGCTGTTGTGTATTTTCATCAGCCGTGCATAGTACGAACTTCATTAGGTTTGAAATTTATGTTCTTGATTAATCTAAAAAATATATATAGCCTACAATGGAAAACCCGCAAGGAAATTCTTGTAGGTTATATTTTCATTGAATGCCAATACCTGAATTCCTCAGATACAGGTAAAAAGGGAGCAATCAAGTTAGAACTGATATTTTTGAAGAGTGAGACAATAATAATGATCAAATGGAGAAGGTAATTTAGTGCCTATCCATCCTGCTGCCAAGCCCAATTTCGATACTGATCTGGGTACGAGTTACTGGGTATATGCAATAAATTACATCTTGAATAGTAGCCTAAATTACATGGGGAATTTAGGACAGCTATAAACTATGGCTTTGATAAGAAAAATAACTCCAGCACTTACAAGAGATTGGCATATGATACAAATGTTTTTAAAAACCTCACATTCTTTTAAAACTGATAATCCAATTTTATTATAGCAGTGCATTCTGGTGGAAGGATTTTGTAAATATCTGCATTCCCTTTCATGAATTTAAAAGGAAGATTCTGGATTTCATCAGCCCGTGAATAGTTAGTGTTAGTGCAAATATGGGAAAAACTTCATCGCTCATTTTCCGTAAATGACATTTTTCAAACCTACTTCCCCCATAACTTCTAAACTATAGGGTATATCTGATGTTTTCCTAATATTCTTAGGTATGTCTATAAAACTGTCCAGGCCTTAGGTTGACAGCTCTTTTGAGAAATTACCTGCATGAAAAGATTGACCAAAAGATATGTTATAGCAGAACAACAAAATTAAAATGACTAACTTTAGAAATATATTTCTAATAATAATAATAATAATAATAATAATAATAATAATAATAATAATAATAATAATAATAATAATAATAATAATAATGCTATTTGCTTTACGTCCCACCAACTACTTTTTACGGTTTTCGGAGACGTCGAGGTGCCGGAATTTTGTCCTGCAGCAGCTCTTTTACATACCAGTAAATCTGCCGACACGAGGCTGACGTATTTGAGAACCTTCAAATACCACCGGATCGAGCCAGAATCAAACCTGCAAGTTGGGGTCAGAAGGCCAGTGCCTCAACCATCTGAGCCACTCAGCTCGGCGAAATATATTTCTGAAAGGGCTCGGATTTGTAGCTGTGACTTTAAATAGCACAATTAAAAAAGTGGAATGCAAATATATTAAATGGCCAAGTTATGAAGGAAATGAATATCAAAATGTAAACACCTACCATTCTGAATAATTAGTGTGCTTGGCAATGCCTATGAGAGTTTTGCAATTCTACTGTAAGCAAATATCTTTTTTTTCAGGAAGTTTTAATAGGGGCACAGATAACAGAATATTTAAAGTGACCAAATTGTGAAGGTTGTAAGAACGATCTCTGAAGATTATACTTATAAATAATTCCATTAAAAATAAAAGAGGATCGAAAAGCAATGGTCAAATTTCATATTTCTACTGCGAAATTAAGGTACGTTAACAGGACTATATACATGAAATCTGTTACTTGCCTCCACTTTTTCAGCATCTTTAATGGCAGTGATGAAAAACAACCACCCTGCTAACTTTACAATTCATTCGAACAGTCATCTGGCAGCAAATACTTTAACAGTTTCCACCCTAAGTTTGATGCACATATTTCTCTGTACCATTTACAGATAAGGCCTCAGTACAACTGCCCTGCATTTATTATATTTACATGAATAGGAATATAAACAAATATTTACAAGTTACCTGATCACATTACCCCCTAGTATTTTATTCGTGGATTCCAATCTCTCCATAATGACGTTTAAACCAGTAACGAGCATATTTTCCAATGATTGGAACTGTGTTCTCCCATTCTCCAAGGCAACCCTGAAACAATTACATTCAACTTAGAAATGGCTTAGATGATAGCTTCTCTTAAAATGGTTGTTATCTAACAAGGGGTGGCATAGTTAAGGGGTCACCGATTTTGTTCAAATTCTGAGAGGTTTATCTACTTCAAACCAACAGTTTGTGACATTGGCCCTTATTTAACAAGAAAATGGACTTTTTAATTTTTCAGCCTGCATATCTTTCGATAGTCTGTGTGTGAGTTTCTGTCACACCGCTCGTATGATGGTCAGCATCCTTGACTTCCACATAGGCGTCTTGTATTCCAGGTGTGCTACCGTATCTTTGTCCATATGGACTACAAAATAACACAAATTAAATTATAAGATGCATCATAAACATGTGGCTTATCAAATCTTCACCTTTTATGTTTTTAATTTTTTTTATAATCACTGCTGATGTTATTATAGGATATGTGCTGACTATTTGCATGCAAGTCTGTAACTGGCCAACTGCAAAGAGAGGGAACAAAATTGGGTGGAGTATAGAACACACAAATTTAATGAGGGTTTTCCATTATTGCTCAAAAAACGCACAGAAAGTAGGGGGAAAATGTCAAATGAACCTTCTATCTAGGAATGTTAACGTTCATGTTACAATTCAGCCTATATTTAATCTGCATATTTCTTAGTCCGCATGGACAAAGACTAAAATGATAAAAGAGAAGGGAGAAAGAGTAAACCCACAGTGCTTGCGTGACAGCCAGTGACACTGACCACAAGACTAGTCAGTAGTGCTACAGATAATCGCATCTAAATTGCCAAAAGATATGCAGTCAGTAGTGCTACAGATAATCACATCTAAATTGCCAAAAGATATGCAGAATGTTAAATTTTAAGCCTCTAAGTGCCAGCTGAAATTGCTTAGTACAGTGCTAAAAGTGCCACGCCCAGTTTCCTAAATATCCAGAGGTTTGGGAAGTGTTCATAAATTTTTAGCTACTGAAGTTAGTCACATGAATCCTTTTTTTGGAAGGTGCTCAACATTCCATTTTCCCATTTAGCATTCCCAAAACTTTAAATATAATTAATGACTAGTATGTGAAAAATCTATGATTTTTTAAGATTTTTTTTCAGTTTGAGAGCCCAAAAATGGCACTAAATATGATGTTTCAGTCTTATACTCAAACTGAAAACAGAATAGTTAATAACTGACAGAAATGCAAATGCAACATTTCATCCATCTGACTGTTCTTTTAGAATCGGCAAATAAATTAGCTAAGTACTACATTGCATGAAAAAACCCTATGAAAAAAAGACAACTTACTAACTACAGAAGAGAATGAAACAAAAGACAATATCACATTCCAACATTCACATCACACAAAAGTTTTCAAAATTCGCATTTATGCCCCGTGATGCAGGCTGAATGCAATCCTTTTTGGCAACTTACATACATAGTAACAGACCTTTACTTGGTTTTGTCATTGGAGCAAATTTTACACAGCCTTGTTTGCCTGTTCATAAGTTTTATAACACCAAAAGGCAATGAAGGTGGTGGTGGCGGTGATTATTGTTTTAAGAGGAAGTACAACTAGGCAACCATCCTCTATATAACACTAATCAGAGGGGAAAATATGGAAGGGGTCCGACACTTCGAAAAACGAAGATATCGGCCAAAGGAAGACAAGGGCCACGAAGGGCATGAAAATGAAAGACTCCCTAGCCCCCGCATACCTAATAGCGCCGGAGTCGGAAAAGAACAAGAGTTGACCAAGAGAGGTCGGATAGGATAGATGAAAGTGAGGAGCCTGGCACAAGTAAGTGGAAGCACTGCCAGGACTCAGCTAAGGACCCCGTGGTCGCCATCCCACGCTCCAAAGTTCAGGAGTCCCTGGGGCCCCTTTTAGTCGCCTCTTACGACAGGCAGGGAATACCGTGGGTGTTATTCTACCGCCCCCACCCACAGGGGGAAGGCAATGAAGGGCTTGCATCTGTTGAACGTGAAGCATTTGCACAGTCACTTTCCCTCTGTACATCAAACCACTCATTTGTA
This sequence comes from Anabrus simplex, assembly GCF_040414725.1. Classification (NCBI taxonomy): domain Eukaryota; kingdom Metazoa; phylum Arthropoda; class Insecta; order Orthoptera; family Tettigoniidae; genus Anabrus; species Anabrus simplex. The sequence goes on from NC_090276.1 coordinate 38,464,019, forward strand.
GTATGACTATGTTTGTACAAAATGTAAGAATTTAGTAACATTCTTGCCATTGTATTGAAAGTTACTTTTCCCCCCAATATTTTAGAGTCCTACTTTCGTCCAAATAATTATACAGCATCTGGTCTGATGAATCAATGCCCCCACATACTTATTATAGTTTGGTTTCATCACTATCTGACGATTTCTTCTCAACGGAGTTTCAGAAATTGCAGCTGAGGAAGTGGTAGAAAGGAGGAGAACTTGATTTTTCTGTGTTTTCTTTTCTCTGAAGCCACAGAGAAGCAGAAAGACCTTCTGAAAGAAAAGAATGTCCCCAACATTAAATTTCTGTAGAATCTGAAGAGGTAGAGATGTTCTGTTTCGGTGGATTGTGCCATTTAAGTAGGTTCCAAGTGAGTATAAATTCTCAGCTAGCAGAATGGATGTGAAGAAATTATCATAGAAAACATGGTACCTTTTGTTCAAGTAGTTGCCTAGAGAGAGATTTTTTACAACAGTGAAAGCAAGACCATCTTTTCTAATTTTTTCTTTGTCTTCTACACTTTTTGCACCATGATATGGATAGAAACCAAGACAGTAACCCACAACAGAAGCGCATACCATCCAGAATTTGATTCCTCATCAGTGATGTTTATTTGGGAGATATTGTAATAACTGGGTATGGGATTTAGTTCTAATCAAAGACTCATCGATACTAAGCTGCTGATGCGGAGTGTAAAAGAGCCTGAAGGTCATATTTGCATGGTCTACTATGGGCTGAAATTTTGCACATGGATCATATGAAGGGTCACCAGGTGGAGAAAGTTTAGAATTATCTACCATGTGAAAAAACTGGAGAATAAGTTGAAATCTATTGTGAGAAAACATTTGTCGGAACCATGGTGTTAGCATGGAACCTTTTACTGACCAGTAGCTAAATATGGATGGTTTGCAAATTATGCCCATGTTCAAAACACAGATCACAAACGCCTTCATCTCCGGCAATGTTACTGGTTTCCACAGTTTTGCTCTGAATTTCGGTGCAAGATTGGGATGGGAAATGAGGAACTGTTGAGCTTAGCGGTTTGTTTCTGTCACAAGAATATTGGAGAATGAAGTAGTAAAAAACAGGGAAAAATATGACGATGGCTTTGAATCTGATGGGGGACAATGCTTAGGACCCTGTACTTCCATGAAAGGTGTTGTAAACTGAGGTGGATTATCCTCACCTACCTTTATTTCCTTCCTGTCATCAATATTTTCATCTTTGCTATCACTGATTTTATGACCATTTGCACCATCATCATTTTCCTGATAGGATGCTCCCAAGTCACTATCACGTTCACTATTATCAAACTCACTTTCACTTTCTTCGAAGTCTGAGAAAACTTCCCCTTCCTCCAAGGATTCACTTAAAACAGCACTAATTTCTTGTTCTTCAAGCCGAGCACGTTTACTGCTGGACGCCGCCATGTTGTATATCAGCTGCCACTCACTCCAAAGAAAATTTAATATTTCAAAGCAAAATAACTAGAGACTCTTCCAAGTGGCCAAATGAGGAAGCTAAAGGACCCTGCTATTGAGAAAGCATGACGTTAGTGGCATCTAGCGATTACAAAAGGAACTATGTCAAGTCAAACGAAGCACTTCTCGCATAATTTCCAAGCATTGATATAATCAATACCGGCACTCAAGGAGTTAAGGGTCATTTTTTCGTTAAATGAACACCAATGATACAAATTATCAGACATGTGTCCATTCATTTGATACAAAAATCTGTGACCCCAAAGCTGCAGCTTTCTCTTGTATGTCATAGGAGATGAAGTCAAGTGATAGAAAGAAAGATGAACAGGAACGGATAACAGGATAAACTCAATGGCAGGTCACAGCACTGGAGGAAGTAGTAACAGAAAATAAGACCAGGCCAAATATAAAATCATGAAAGGACAATTCTATATCTTCATACACTGCTATCGTCAAATAAGTTCTCTCCTAATCAATCCTAATTTTCTGTTGTCTTCCAGGTTGCTGACTGTCACGGCTAAGGTCAAGCGTGTGTTTAGCGTCCATTTGGCTACGTGTCTATACAAGCAGTCTTGACTCTCTGTTCTTGGCTGGTAGTAAGGCGATCATGAGTTATTGTTGGGTAAAATTCTCAGAAGAATTTTTTTTCTTTTTTGGCTAGTGGCTTTATGTCGTACCGACACAGACATGTCTTATGGCGACGATGGGATAGGAAAGGCCTAGGAGTTGGAAGGAAGCGGCCGTGGCCTTAATTAAGGTACAGCCCCAGCATTTGCCCGGTGTGAAAATGGGCAACCATGGAAAACCATCTTCAGGGCTGCTGACGGGATTCGAACCCACTATCTCCCAGATGCAAGCTCACAGCCGCGTGCCCCTAACCACATGGCCATCCTGCCCAGTGAATTTATTTGTAGTGGTCCGCCTGTTCTATACAATGTTGATAAAAGCCACTTAAAACTAAATGGTATGTACACTCATAAAACTAGGACATTTTTCTACTGTTTCCTTTTTTGTTTATCTTCAGCTATATACATTAAAAAGAATGAAGACATCTTAAAATTCCTGAAGTAAAATATGCGGGCAACCATGATTAATGGAAAGGTTTAATGTTGACACATTAAAATTTTTTTTAACACTAGAAAGACGGAGGGGTCAATTTTGACCCTTTTATGAATTCAACACACTGCTGTTGCCATAATTTGTTAGATTTCGTTCAGACTGTATGACTTTTCATCACTTAGGCTTTATTTGCTGCTGTTAAAATTTGGATGCCCCAGCCCTAACAGCTTGGCCCCTATAATTCCATTACCCTAGAAGGACGGAAGGGTCATTTTTGACTCATATTAGATTTTACAAGAACTAGCACCGTATTTCCATAACTTTGCTTCTAATTTGTTTCCTATGCGTGATGCAGACTGTTAGCTTCTTCCCCCACTCCACTTGCTATCTTTACCTATTTACCCCCTCCCCACTTCACCAACATGAGTCATTGTTAGAACAAACCCGCCATCTTGTGATTTGCATGTGAAACTTTGATTGTAAACAGTTTGTTGTGGTTGTTTACTGAGTTGTTTGCTGTAGTTGTTTTACAAATGATTCCTCGAATATGGAGCAAATAAGGTATTTGAGACCGGATGATATCATAGTTTTTCAGAACCTACGTGAAGATGACTCTGGGGACGAGTCAGGTCCAGCACCGCATAGAAAACTAAATATTGTCGATGGGTGCATCACAAGTGCATAGAGACTCTTCATGGATAAATTTATGATCAAAAACATACAGAAATGTATGGAAACAGAGGCTGAAATGCAACTACAATGTAGAAACTGGTCTGTGACTATGGATGAACTTTATGCATTTCTAGGTACAGTGACCATCATAATTTTTCGGACAGGCAGAGTTCCTTTAAAATTAAAAAAAAAAAAAGAGATTAATAAAAAACATATATAGTTTAATTTTGCTTAGTTCAGAATGAATAGTTACACATACAGATACCAAAAATAAACATGCACTTCATTTAATGACACACAAAAAATTTGAAACTTATGAATATAATTACAATAATACAAAATTGCCTGTTCATAAATATTCGGACCAAAAAGCGCAAGTACAACAAAAATGTGAAGAATGGAGTCCATGTAGGAATATTAATACTTCGTGATTCTTCCCTTCCTGCGAAGCACTTCAGTTAGGCGTCTCTGTATTCTCTCCACGAGTTTCCTTGAGGTAGAATGTGACAATTTTTCCCACTCGTCTCTTCACATCAGCTTTGGAATTTATGGGATGTTTCCGGATGTTGTTTTCCAGTACACCCCATAAATTCTTTATGGGGTTAATGTCACGACTTTGTGAGGGAGTATTCACAACTTTAGGACATTTGTACAACACCAATAGCCGTACATTATAGGCCGTATGTTTCGGGCCGTTGTTGTGATAAAATTTAAAACAGTCCCCAACTCCAATATTTTCTGCACTTTTCTTCAGGTTGTTTTTTAAAATCTGAAGATACTGGCAGTGGTCCATGTTTCCGTCTATAAAAATCAGCTCACCTACTCCTTGAGCTGACATACAGCCCCACACCATAATATGTCCTCCTCCATGTTTTACCATTGCCTTCATATTTCTTTCTTCAAACTCTTTATTGGGCTGTCTCCAAACTATGATGCGCCCATCTGTGCCAGAAACGTCGAATTTCGATTCATCGCAGAAAATTACAGTCTTCCACCAGTTCATATCTTTGCTAAGATGGTCCTTAGCAAATCTTTGTCGTTTGATCCTAATTATTTTGTTGATATAGGGGTTCCTTCTTGCAGTTTGCCCATGATAATCACCTCTATAAACACCCTCCAGATTGTACTTGCACTGATCTTCTTTCCAAACTCGCTGTCAGCTACAGCAGCAATAGTGGTTGTAGTAAGACGTGAATTTCTTTTCACTTTTCTTACTACTGCCCTCTCTTCTCTCCTAGTAAGGACCCTTGGGCGACCTGTCTGTGGCAAATTTTCAATTCTGTCTTGAAATTTGTATCAGCAGATATCATTAACAGTACTTTTCCTCATGTTCAGCAAATCTGTGATTTGTCAACATGTTTTCCCTTTTTCATGATGGAACATTACTAACTGCCTTTGATCAAATGTACTAATCTTTCCTCTGCGTCCCATTTCACTTGAGAATCGTTGCATCAGCTTTGTGCATGAGGAAGGTACTGACTAGGACCTGCCTGCACAGCGCATAACAACTGCAAAGCATGCCTCGAGTAACTAAACGTCTCCTGTCCGAAAAATATTGACCAGCAAATTTTTGTATCTCAAATAAGTAAAAGGTATTATTACTTTGTAAACTCATCTACAAATCGCAATTGGATAATTACAGTACCTACGAAGTGCATTAAATTCAGAGTTTAGTAATTTCAAATTTATTACCTGTTCTTTCTTTAATAACTGGACTATTACGTGTATAGACTATTCTGTCCAAAAAATTCTGACTGTCACTGTATATAGTATGGTCATGGGGGCAACTTGTATGAGAACCTTGGATTTGAAATCACTCTGGTCCAAGAAGTGGGAACTTGAATTGCGTAAGAATGCTATGTCCTGAGATTGTTTTATAGAAATTTTGAGATTCTTGAGATTCTACATCAGATGCTCAAGGTAAGAGAAACTTAAAACCAATAAGTTTGCCCTGATATCAGGAGTATGGGAAAGGTTTATTTCAAACTGTCACATTTGCTATAAACCTGGAGCTTAGGTTACAATTGATGAGCAACTGTTCTCCAGCAAAACTCTGTCGCTTTTTGCAATTTATGGCATCCAAGCCCGACAAATATGGGCAGAAATTCTGGACTGCCACACATTGGTAAATACTACTGTAAAGAGATCATTTTAAACATGGCAGAAGTGCTATTAAAATGGGGCGGTACTTCAGGCATTCAAATACGGGAAATCCTGTATAATACGGACACCTGGCAACCCTACTCTCTCCCTACATCATAATCAAATACTGTACTGAATTACATTGGACACAGAAACACACACATGCATGATCTCAGAGGCAAAGAGTAACTATGACTAGAGGTACCTGTTTGTGTTGAACATTTTTGCCTGATTTTGACATTTTTTAACAGTTATTTTGGTATATTTTTAGCTATTTTTATTTTATTTCGTCAATAATTTCGCTAAATTTTATTTCCATTTTTCAGCAATAACAGGTAAACCAAGAACTTAATTGATAACACACTTGCAGAATAACAACGTTGTATTTTTGCATAAGTATATATACATGAGTTATGCTTCTGCTTAGAACACATACAGTATAACACATTATATCAAAGCATGGAAATTTGAAAAAATTCCTAGCCTTACTCCACACGGCTTTACTTCTAAATTGACATTTCGCAAAACAAATGAGCATCACCTTACCTCTGTTGCCAGTGCGCTACGGCAGCGAGCAGCTGATGCAATACGACCGTGGTAAACAGCCCTTGTAAAATGTAATACCGTACTCAGGAAAGCTAATGAATCTGGATTGAAAACAAATTCACAATAAAACACTTTCTAGCAACATCCGACAGTAAAAAGAGAATATATTAAGAAGAAAAAAGAATGAGGAAATAACACATCACTCACCGCTAATGGCTGTCACAGGAAGGAGGTTATGGCCTACAAAGGGAACACTCCACTGATCTCAAGTCACTTTCTTGACACTTGTCTTTTCCGAATTACACTGAGACATGCTAAATATTCATGAAGTATACTAACCAATACACGGACGTAAATAAAACTACAGCTATATTCTTATACACTGAACTATTAAACGTGTATTGTACTAACTTATGCTATGTTAAACTGTAAATTACACTATACTGTACTATACTAGAAAGATAAAGACTAATATGAAAAAGACAAATTGTATATGTATGTTTAGTCTTCAGCCCTAAGGCTGGTTGGATCCTCAACAGCTCTGCCATCAGCTGTCATAGATGGCCTAGGCATCACTGAAGAGGCGTACTAGGGAAATGAGGAGTGAGGTAGTTTCCCGTTGCTTTCCTCACCGAGCCAGAAGTTGCTATTACATATCAGTCTGCCAAGCCCACTGAAATGCATGCACCAACCGACCCTATGAGCAACATTTTCACACCATTCATAGCAGGGACTGGCTGCAGAAGGAATGGCATTACTAGCATCGCTCATACCTCAGTCACTTTCATATAGTCAAAGCCAGGGATACGTCTGGGACAGATCAATGAAAGTAACAAATTTGCTCTAGCTCATACCAGAAGACACAGTGCACTGTAAACATTAGGTCCTGCCAGCAAAGGAAAATGCAAAAGATCGCGAACCATACCGAATACCATACACGCTGAGCTAGATACATTAACCACATGGTGAATGTAAATTTAGAATCGGCAACTAGGCTTCGAGACAGCACTCTGCCGATATAAGTCGATATAAATGGCAGCTTGGGGATTGGTTGGATGTCTATGTTTCAACGCATAACCACCAGACAGAGCCAAAATTGGTCAAACATCAATTTAGAAGTAAAGCCATGCAGAGTATATCATTTACACATCAGTCTGAAAAAGATAGAGATACCATGAGTTCCATTTTAATGGGAGCCAGAGCTGTTCTCCTGTCAGACATTACATTACAATACATTGAGAATGCCCTCTCACGATCAGCATTACTAACTGATCATGAAGATATTGTCCAAGGTACTCAACACTTTTAAATCATGAGTTCCACCTGGTGATCACAGGAATACGGAAAAGTTTAGCTTTAGTGGCTTTGTCTTCATATTTCTGTTTCAAGAATTGAATGTATACATGCTTTCTCTTCCATGTATTAAGGAAGATGTGTTTAGCCTGTACAACACATTGGTTCAAAGCACTCAGTTCCACAGCCCGCACACTGCCCACCAAATTCAGTTAATGAGCCAAGCACTTTGTGTGTACTAACACTTCTGAAACTAAAAGCCCAACTGTGTTTATGCACTGCCTACGTAACATGCTGAATCTGAAGTTATTAGAAACTACATTCTATTACTGAATTTCAAGTTTGTGAATTACAGTACATTCATAATTGCCTGTGAACATGCTGTAGCATTGGCATTTGCAATAACTTTCACTCCCCCTACAAATAACTTCTGAACTGTTCTATTGCCACAATAAGCACTCTTACCAGGACCATGAACACACATTGCCCTTTTTTTTTATCAGTCGTTTCATCACACAGAATTGAAACTCCCTCGTCTTTCACAGCTTATTTTAATCTTTCCTCCTCCTCTTTGATGATTCGAGGTACATAACCTTCCCGCAGTCTTCCAGCTGTGGGCAAGCCTCCAGCGCCTTAAAAAGTCAATAGGCCTAGTATTAGAAGGCTCTTTAACATCATTTGAATGAACTAAATCGTTTATAATTTTAACTGAATGAAGGATCCAGCATGCATTGCCTAGGCCTAAAAGTCATTAAACGAGAAAACTAGCATAACCGCACGTAGTTATTAGAAAAACATAACTTCAAATTTCTCCCTCAGAAAATTTTTATAGTATTGCACAAACCTGGTATATATTTTCCCATCCACTCTCTCATCTTTGAATTATCAACTTTTTCCAGTGGAATATTTGCCTCCATAAAAACTTGAGATCTAGATAAAATGAATTCGTCTTTATCGTATTTCGCTAGTTTTGTGCTGAACTAGTGTCTGTGAGACTAGCTTGTCTTCTGATGCCTGTCGTCATTAGTGCCTTTTCCTTGTTCTTATAAATATGTGAAACTCTGCCACTCAATTCGCACATTACAGTATTTGCATGTCAGTATCTTTCTAGTTTTGCCAAACACTTAAAATCCTTCCAATGCAAATTCTTTTTCTTGATCAAAAACTGTCCCAACCATTTTAAGAAATGAGCAAAAAATAGGAAATTAAACGCACTGATCAGCAGCGATTTTCAACAGGCAAGAGGACACCGTCATATAATGAATACGATAAATTTCTCGCTCCATAGGAAGCTAATTTAGCGATAATCGATATAATATATCTTAGCGTTCGGGTATAAAGACGATTGTGGCTTCGATTATCGGTTTTTATTGCCACAACTCGCCTCGATTCTCCGTCGTTAACTTCAAATGATGCAATTCCAAATAATTTCGCAAATTATGTAGCGATTTTGCAGAAACGTAAATAGTTTCGTGTTTTTGAGCCAAATTCGTATAAAATTTTGCAAAAATTTTGAGATTTCAGGCTTTGCGAAAAACAGGTGCCTCTAACTATGACTTAAGAGGTGAGCACAAATAAAGTAAAATCTGTCCATCACCACAGTCAATGGAGAGAGAGAGAGAGAGAATCCACACATTTTACTTCATAATTTTTCATAATTTTATAACTAGGATAGTGAAATAAAATCAACCTCTCCATTTCACTTGAAAAGTTCTTTACTCTCCTATTTTAATGTTATGCCTCTGTTCATTTATATATATTTTTTTAAATTACCACATCTTACATTAAAATTACCATAAAGGAATGAAAAGATATCAATTATGTTTTCCACAGAATATCTGTACCTCAGAATTCAATAAGGTTGGTTATGTGACATTTGGCATGTAAAATCATTTAAAATAACAAAAACCAACACATCAATAAATTCAATCTCTAGAGTGAAAAAAGTTTTTAAAAATCTTAATATCTGAACTGTTTGATTGATGATACTAATTCTTCAACAAAAATTTTCTAAATTCAGATTGAGTTTGGGTTAAAATGGAGATACATACACATAAATTGTCAAACAAATACAGCACAGGGTGAACCATGGCTGGTGACTAGTTTCAGAATGAAACAGAAGTTGATGACTGGTTACTCAACAATATTCACTAAATGCATTTAATAAATAAAGTAATCTTACCTGTAGACCGTATGTAAACAGAACTTGCACAGAAGTTCAGGGCTGATAAAGTCATCAGGATCTTCACGAGAGGTGAAGAAGTTCATCAGTCTAAAATGAAGCTCAGTGATAGCTGAATGTTGTGGAGAGAGCTGAGATGGATGCGTGTCTAATATGCTGAAAAAGACCCACAGTTCGTCATTTAAGCCAGTTATTATGTAATGGGGAAAGACTCTCATTAGACAGTATCAAAAATACAGAAGGTTCACCAGCCTAGAAAATAAACTGAAGGAAGGATCTTGAGTGATGCACCAGACCTTTATAATAATCTTTGTTGATGATATAATATAATGGTTGGAAATATACAGCAAAACCTCATTAAAGACGTTTCTGCAGGGAACAAGGAGCAAGGACGTGTTATGCGAAAAAATGTACTACCAAATACACGAATAAAAACTATCCAACAGGGATACAGAAACACTAGATAAGATTTTTTCCGACATGACAGCATTTCACAATTAAGTATTTATTTATTTTCCACCTAGTCGATACAATGATTGCTTAAGGCAATTTTTAATGGTCAAAAGTGGTACATGTTTCGTATATTATCAACATCTTCAGCCACATAACACTGTTTAGATGAAAACTATATAAAATTGACAAAGTAATGCTTTAGAGGAAGTGTCCTTAAAATTAACATAAGATTGGTTTTAATCTTGTCAATCTTATGTTAATTTTAAGGACACTTCCTCTAAAGCATTACTTTGTCAATTTTATATAGTTTTCATCTAAACAGTGTTATGTGGCTGAAGATATTGATAATATACGAAACATGTACCACTTTTGACCATTAAAAATTGCCTTAAGCAATCGTATCGACTAGGTGGAAAATAAATAAATACTTAATTGTGAATCTATTGAAGTGCGATACGGACCATGAAGCTGATTTTATGTAATGACAGCATTTTGCGTTGTATCCATGGGTACAGAGAAAACTATATCTGCCATTTCTAAAGATGAGAGGAGAATATTAAAAGGTGTGAAAAACACCAGAGAACAAAAATATGAAAACATTTACATGGGAGGGCCATGAAAATATGAAGTATTATTGCAGATATCACACTTTCAAAACAAATGGTAGCAGGAGCCTTTTATTTCAGACCAGTAAGTTATTAAACATTATCTGGTCACATTCTTAGACAATGAATTTGAGGTTACACTCGAATATGCGCAACCTACAACTTTGTCCGGCATTTTGAAACCGACAAAATTTTGATTCAACCAACTCAAATGATAGAGTGGAAATTCGAAGGTGCGAGTTTCGCACTACCTCTGCACGCTTAAAAGATGTGGATGCCAGTCCACTTTTGGATAGATTTTAATTTTGTCTTCATCAGTAAGGAATTTCACGACCTTTTCCGAATTTATAACTAGGCTGTCACATGACAAATAGGCACCACACTAGTCAACTTCAGACGATTATGTTCCTAATCCAGATGTACGCTACCAGGTGACAAGTATATGCTACCCTTCATCATACAACTCAACACAAAATCAATTTCTAATTTCTGAATGGAATGTGAAATATAAGCATAAACAGGCTCACTGTATTCTTCAGCAATCTCATTGCCAACCAGCAAATAAAACTGAACATTCCTGAGGCAAATGGCTTGCTTCCCGAAGGTGCAACTTATCCTGTGAAGTTCAGGAATTCAAGGCCTTTTCCTGTTATCACACAACTGTAGCAAGGGCTCTTTCTTACCCCGAGTTGGAAATCATGTTCCTTTCACAAGGGATGATGAATAACATTTAGGGATAGGAAAAATGCGTTCATAATAAGCAGTAATAACTAAATTTCATGACGCGATAAGTGAGGTATTTGTATATAGATTTAATATGATGAGAATTGGAACTTCGAAACTGCGATGTCTTAAGCGGGGAAAAGTGTTAACGAGGAACACACTAACGAGGTTTCACTGTATATTTGAATCTTTTGCAAGGAAAATTACTACATAATGGGAAGGGAATAACAAAGTGTACCGTATTTTTTCGCATAATTAACGCCCTTGCATAATTTACGTATCCCAATATTTCTGGGTCCAAAGTGGAGAAAAATAAATGTTCACGTATTTCACGCACCCACTTCTTCGAACATCCATCAGGCAGCTCCGGATGCGTTTTGAAATAAAGATCTCACCTATTCAGGTAGCAGCAGCCTTCCTATTGCGAAACTAGACATCCCAAATAGTTGGCAATGTACTGTTATCAGCTGGCAGGAAATACCACTGCACTAGTAATCTGAGAGAATCAGTGCAGAAGTGACTAGTTACGCTCTATTCCAGTCTGGTACAAATGTACTTCACAAATGTTTCGGGAACAGGAAATGCATTTCCTGCGATATCAAAATTGTTTGTTAGTTCACAGTGAGCAAGAACTCAAGTAATACTCCATATAAACTTGCGGTTTTCAGTTGCGCCGAAACATATGGGAATAGGGCATCAGGCCGCAATAATTCAGTGTCCGAATGCAACATGCGCTACCGAGGTAACAGAGTAGTGCACTTCAAGTGATGAACAAGTCTCACAAAGCATTTCGCGGGCCAACAAGCAGCAAGTTTCTGCAAGTAGAGGAGGATCTGCTTAAATATGTGATTTCGTTATGCAACGGATATGCCATTTCTCACGAAATGCTGTATTTTAAAGGATGAGAAATAGCTGCTGCACATGGAATCAGTATCTCGTATTTGAAGGTTAGCCATGGAGGGATGATTACTTTTATGAAGAGAAAGAGACTTTCTCTTCGAAGAACAACTTTATTACAAGTATACAAGTAACTATTCTCATTTTGGTTCCGTATTGAAGTTGACGTATATCTCAAATATTATTATAATATTTATAGATCCACCTGTTCAATACAATACAATCCACTATTTCATGTGGTTAAAATTTATACATAATACATAAAAGTCATAGGTACACGTTTCACCCTTTTTTTTTTTACGGGCATCATCAGCCTATATCAATCTTAAAAATTAATGGATATGGAATCTTTCTAATCTTATAAACTATAGAGTAAAATGTTGGACAATGATTTCATAAAATTTTATACTATAACATTAAAATAATGATACTGCACAGAAAGTATGTTAAAAATACTGTGAATGAACAGTTTTTGAAGATTAAAACATGGTTAATCATGAATATTTGAGCATTTAAAACCAAAATGGATCCTCTTCTTATACATCATTAAGACATTGATGGCCTTGAGTGTAAGCACAATCATCCAAGGGGGATGTTTGTTCCATTCCCATAGCATGAGTTCAAGACAGTAAAATCACTATCAGTTATTTAAAACAGAAGTGTGAACGTATCAAATATGTACGGTTGATATATCTGAAAGTCGTAGAAAAGAAAATGGGACTTCTTGTGGAGACGTTACTAATGATAAAATGTTGTGTCAAAGCTAGCAATAGGACAGCACATGCACGATTACAAACATAATTTTACGGATATAGATAATGATTTGAAAATATTAAATACAAATCCGAAAGGCCCTTTGCTTAATATATACGAGGAGTTATACATAACATTTGATCACTATACAAATCCCAATTATAATATCAACGAACTAACTGAGAAAACCAACATTTTATTTAATAAAATTATCCCAATTGTAAAGAATGATTACATCAAATTAGTTAAACAGCATCATACGCAAGCCATAGCGCAGACAGCGGACACGCCCGGCCCCGCCCATACACACAAGGCTTCCCCCACACACCCCTCCACAACAGCCGACAACATTATCAGAAGTACAAGGTATAATACGCGACAGACAGCCAAACAGCAAACATCTCAACCACCCCACAGCAGTAAATTTCATAGAACTCACACTAGTATTCAACTTTTATTTCAATCAGAATTTCTAATTCAATCATTTTGACTTGCAGATATTCACCATCATAAGAAAGGAAAGAGCCACCATTAACGACCTTGGATTCAAAAAGTGAACAATTTCTAGAACATTAATGAACGTCAAACAAATAGATTATCCAAAAGTTACAAATACTAAATTGGAAAGTGGTTGAGTAATATTCAATACATATTGGCAATGATTATAATAATTTAAGCTTAAAACTTGCAAACAACATAAGAAAGTGTCTGTCTCTTATTAATTTGGACTGTCAACTGAAGTTTACATCCAACGCACACTACAGTGATTTTAATGTTTTAATGTGTTTAAGAGTTTTGCTTATGAGCTATTTCACATAATTCTAACATAATATGCACTGCAACAACGCAAGAACTACTATTATCTGCCGCTTGAGACAGTCAACAGTGCAATTAAGTTAAACCATGTCCACTAATTTTTATTGTGACTTTTATTGTTTTAATGTGTTTAAGTGTTTGTTTATGTGCTAACTTCTCATTATTCTAATATTGTTACAGGTGAACTACAGTATGTAATGCGAGTGGAATGTATTTTTTTGAAGACCTTGTTTGAAAAATACGATATGATGTTTTATTTTTATTGACCTAACCTGTACTGTATAACGTTGTAACATAGGCATTTGTAAATAGTAGAATTCTGTCTATAGTTCCTGGAAAGATCCAGAAAGTTACATAACTTTTGTACAGGGTGTGTTACTCTGTTGGTATGTGTTCTAGAAAGTATGTTCTGTCTATTCTGGAAAAATACGACTTTCGCGATCATGCGTATTCTAGAATGTTAGTCAAAGTTTGCGATCGAAAGTAAGGTTGTGACTGGTGAGTCTAGATGGCGATAGGGAACATGTGCACGCTGATTGGCTGCCTCCAAGGCCAGTAATTCCTATATATAGTGAGCGAGGCAGTGTTCGAATTAATTCTGTATCCTGAATTCTGTCGGTCTCGGTTTATCTGTCTGCGAGCAGCCTATCTGGTTGACGTCCCCCGGCTTCCGGGATGGCACTCTCCTCGGGTAAGCACTCTTGAATTCCGTTCCTGCTAAAATTTCCGTAATGTTCCGATTTGCTTTTCATACAGGAGTCTGCCCTAACCTCGCCTAGATTCACCAAATTAGTTACTTATGACGCCTTAGTTTTTCAGCTGGACTTACCTGTTTGTTTCCGAGGCATTCCCATTCCTTGTTTCACTAAAATATGTATATTGTAGTTTAATATTATTTCCCTTGGGGTTTGCCTCTGGTAGTTCTGTATCACTTGAGGTACGCTAGACTTTGGATAACCTGTAAATTGCATTGTACTACTGCATTGGTAACTAGATGTATAGTTGTGTTGAAATTTGAATTTACACTGTTACGAAGTAAGCCATGGATATCACTGAACTTATAGCTCGTAACTTGGAATGTATTTGTAAGATTATTTTGTAAATAATATTTTTCAAATCTAAGGATCACGGGGATTTATTTCGGAATCCGCTATCTAAGCCATCTCCATGCCTTTGGTAGGTTCCCAGCCCTTCCATCTTCCGGTTTTGTCGTTCACTAGTTGACCCTACTGATAGTTACGTACTTGTTTTGTTGGAGATCCGTGTAACGCTAGCTACTGTTTTTCCGAGTGTGTAGTGTTTTCTTATATTGTGTATTGTACTCTTACCTTCCCCTTTTAACTGTGTTTGTGCCTTGTTTGGTGTTACCACTGTAGTCTGAGGTAGCAAATATAACCCGAACTGTACAACGCAAGAACCAATATTACCTGCCACATTAGACGATCAACAGTGCAGTCAAGCACGTTAAACTGTATTTACTAATGTTTTATTTTGGCTAGTCATTTGTTTTATTGAACTATCAACATGTATATCTCCACATTTAGTGTAAATTATTGTTAAAACGACTATAATACTGATTATTTTACAATTGTTCAATTAAGTTCATTTCATACAGGACTAAATATTCAAAAGATTGGAGATCAATTAAACTAACTAGGCAAATGCCTATGTTAAAAATACTCTGACATACTCATCACATTAAAGAAAAGACGAACTCATATTAGTTTCTTACACATGTACATTGAGTGTAATAAGAGCAATTAATTTTTGTAATTGTATAATATTGAATTCCAAACATGGGTATAACTACTTTAAAATCGTTGAATTCTAGAGTATGTCATTAGCTCTCAATATGAGGCATAATATGTAAACGCAACTCTAGTGTAGCTGACCTTTTGAGAGGTCGAAACCAGTCCTACATGTGACAATAAAATAGTATTGATTAGGTGGAACTTCTCTTTCATTTATTACTTATGAAGAAAAGTGAACCGTGATCATACTTAACCTAAAACTCCGTAAAAGTTGTGGTTCGTATATCGCTTGAAATCTTGTTTCTACCTGTCAGCATGGCTCGTGCTGTTCCTAATCCTTTCCATTTAAGAAAGGCAGAACTGATTTACGAGTTAAAAATTCGCAAAATTAATTCAACTGGCAATGCCAGAGATGACACTAGCCTGTTGAAACAGTCCCTTCACCTACCTGTAACCATACCCGAGTTAACTACAGACGAGTTGCGCGAGTCTTTGGCCGCGATTGAAGATAGGTTACCTGAATTTAACGCCATTCTTGTGTCCTTTAGTGCTTCTAAGCCCTCGCATGGCGAATTAGCACGGGTTAAGGGGCAGTTATTACATTATTTAGACAGGATTAAGGATTTATTGTCTATCGAATTGCCAGAAGTTGAGCGGCAAAAATGTCAAACCTTACCAGAACAGTTTTTCAGAGTTTTCGACAGAATCAGTGGTTTGCTTGAAGGCAGTAAGTTAAATAACACAGCTTCTGAAATTCAAGTGTCTATCCCACCTGAAATGAATGAAAGTATTAATTCTGGTGATGCATCTGTTGCTGCTCAAGTGTGCAATCCGACACCTAGTGCTGGTGTCAGGCCTATTCAGGAGTCTGAGGTGAATGATGCTGACTTGGGATTTTCTGTTTCATTATCTGGAACTAGGACACCTGTAAGTCATTCTAATGATATATCTCTTTTGCATGGTGGTACCTGTACAAGTTTTCCTGTGGTTCCTTCTAATTCTGTTGTGGCTCAGTGTTTGCCCTCTATTATTAATCAACCCGGTTCTGATGCAATGGTGCAAAAACCACCCCTCTGTCTTACCGCCACTGGTATCAAGTTGCATAACCTCTACACAACCGGCTAATGCCCGAATGGTCTCTCAGGTTAGTGAGAACCTTTCTCAAATGAGGTTAACTGCCCCCGTAACATTGCAGGATAACGTTAGCCCTAACCTATCCTGTACTCCGTCCTTTTCACAAGGGCACCCGAATCAAAGGCACGAGGCCTCACTAAACCCTCTGGACTATTCTAAGCCTTCCCAAGCACCCCCTACACCTGTCTTTCCCCAGATTTTCTCCAATCTGCCTCACCCGTTGACCACTGTGTTTAAGGGTATCTCTAAATTTTCCTTCCTTCGCTTTCTAACAGAGTTCAAGGATCGGGCAATAGTGTATAATCTCAGTAACGACAACGTATTTCAAATTCTATACCCGCATGTCTCTGGAGCCCTTTCTAAGCATATTGTCAGGGCCATTTCAGAAAGATGGTCTATAGATCAGTTTCATGCCCATGTGCTCGAATATTTCATTCCTGCTCGTGCCCTGTCTGCATTAGTGCAGAACCACTATTTCAGAGTACAACATTTCAACGAGTCATTATCTGAATATGTCCAAGACATTAAGCTCCAAGCTAAGATTTTCCAGCTCCACTATTCAGAGGCTCAGATGGTTGCCAACATAATTGAAGGTCTCGCCCCGAATTATAGATCATATCTGGCTCTTTCACCCCGACCAGCAACGTTCGCCCAGTTGGAAGCAATTACAGTGTCCGCTGAAGGCATTCGATATGCTAACCAGCTACGCCTTGCATTAGCCCCACCTCCTATAAGCATGCCCCCTCCTCAGGATTCTAAAACCACCCCGTCACCTGCTTCCAACTCGTGTAATCCTCGTTCGTGCTTCAATTGTGGCTCCACGGCTCATCTTAAGCGGGATTGTCCCAAGGCTGGGACATTAGGCAATGCGAAACCTGCCATGGGTAGAGGCTCTTCCACCAATTCTTCTTGCCGTAACTGTGGATCAACTAGGCATTTCTCTAGGCAGTGCCCACGTAACATTTCTGGCTCTGGACCCCCAGGCCATAGTAGTGCTAGATGACTAACCGCCAGTTCTGATGGTAAATCCCAAAACATGGCTTCTTGTCTTGTCGATCATGACTGCACCTTGGTTGATTTATTTAATTCTGAGGCTAATGATTGTTCCCAGTCTGACTCTGGTGTTCATTTCTTGAAATCTTGTAGGATTTCTGCCATACCTTCTTGTAAACTACCATATTTATGCATAGAGGTAAATAATGAACCTGTCTGTGCGTTACTAGACTCTGGTAGTAGTGTCAGCTTGACGAGTGAGACCTGGTACGATTCTATGAAAACCGTTTGCAAGTTACCTACATTACAACCAGTGTCCTTAACCTGCCATACTGCTAATTCTAATTCGTTGAACATTGTAGGATCACTAGATGTCAAGATTAGAGACCGTGATTTCACCTGGAAAATGCCAGTACTAGTGGCAAAGGATTTATCCTGCCAATTCATATTGGGTGCAAATTTTATTGTTAAAACAGGCATGATTTTGGACCTCCAGTTCAACAGATCCCATTTTAAATTTTGTGCAAGAACCTTTGAGCTGTGTGATCGCTCCCCTATTCTGCCTAGTCACGTTAACGCTGTTCCTGAAAATTCTGATGAACCCAAGGCTTTTGATTTTAATCACTTACCCAAAGAGCAGGCCAATCAACTTAGGAAACTCTGCGATAAGTTCCCTGATGTCTTCACTGACAGGTTAGGCGTCACCAATGTATTAGAATACAAAATTGAGGTTACAGATAACGTACCTGTTCGCTCTCCTCCGTACCGGTTGTCGCCTCCCAAAATGAAAGCCCTGAAGGCTATCATTGATCAAATGCTCGCTGACGGAGTGATACGGCCTTCCAAGTCAGCCTATTCTTCTCCAATGTTTCTGGTCCCCAAACCACAAGGTGGTTATCGGCCTGTAGTCGACTATTGGATGTTGAACCGTAAGGTAGTCCTCCAATCTGTCCCACTTCCTGATTTGCACTCTTGTTTTTCTTGGTTTGCTAATGAAAAAATTTTCACCACCCTCGATTTAAATCAGGCTTATTACCAGATACCCCTTGTCGAAGAATCCAAGCATCTCACTGCATTTCCGATTGGAACCTATATGAATATGAACGCGTCCCTTTTGGTCTTGCCACTGGAGCGGCCGTCCTTACACGGTTACTAGATTATGTCTTATCGGACATTAAGTTCAAGTTCGTTTATAATTACCTTGATGATCTCGTAATTTTTAGCGTAACCTTCGAGGAACACATACACCATCTCAACGAAGTGCTTGAAAGACTGCATAAAGCAGGTCTAACCCTCAAGGCATCCAAGGTTTCCTTCGCACAACCCCAGATGTCCTTAGGACATATCGTGTCGGGGAGGGGTGACTCAATCGATCAGTCTCGTACTGCCGCCATCCAGAATTTTCCCCCTCCAAAGGACGTCAAGGCTGTAGCCAGATTCATTGGCATGGTGAATTTCTTTCGCAAGTTCATTCCTAATTTTGCTGAACGTGCAGCTCCATTAAATGATTTGAGAAGAAAGGATGCCAAATTTGTGTGGGGTGATGCCCAACGTAAAGCCTTCATGGACTTGAAATCTGCCTTATGTAACGCTCCTGTACTGGCTATGCCAGACTTTTCTAAACGCTTCATCCTTCAGACTGACGCCTCTTCCTCAGGCATATCCGGAGTTCTTCTACAGGAATTTCAAGAAGGGCGTCGTCCTATTTCGTATGCTTCACGTGCCCTGAATCCTGCTGAGTGAAATTATTCCATTTATGAATTGGAAGCCTTGGCTGTTGTCTTCTGTTTAGAACGTTTCAGAATGTACCTGGAACATCTTCCTTTCGATCTGGAAACTGACAATCAAGCGTTGAGCTGGGTACTGGCCAAGCCGCGAAAGACCGGTCGTCTAGCACGTTGGGCAGTGCGCATCTCAGCCTTCCAATTTCAAGCCCGCCACATTCGTGGCACGGAAAACGTTGTGGCTGATTGTCTCAGCAGGATGTTCAATCCAGGCAGCTCTGACCCTCAATCAGAGCCAACTGACTCATCTCTCGAACAAGTATCAGCTTTTGTTAATGTAGTTCTCACCGACTCTCCCTTCCTTTTCAAGGATATATCCAAACATCAAGAGGACGATGCTGAGTTAAAAGGGATTATCGACAGAATTAAATCCGGTGAGCACGTTAAGCCCTATATTCTTAAGAATGGTGTCCTGTGTTGTCCTGCTTGCAGTCGTAGAGATCCCAAAATTGTAGTCCCAACTAACCTGGTCCCGGCTCTCTTCAAATATTTTCATGAATCCCCAGTGGGCGGTCATCTGGGTGTTTTCAAAACAAGAGAGAAGATTCGTAACCATTTCATTTGGAAATCCATGGATAGTGAGATTTGTACCCTTGTCAAGTCCTGTAAGATTTGTAACATCAGCAAACCCGCCCCGAATACTCATCTAGGTCTCTTGTCTTCTGAGCAAGCTTCTCGCCCAATGGAAAGACTGTTCATAGACTATATCGGGCCCTTCCCGAGATCTCGGAATGGTCATCGTTTCACGCTTGTGTGTGTTGACGCCTTTTCGCGTTTTACGTGGCTGTTCCCCACTCGGATAGCTAACGCCAACACCACCATCTTGTGCTTGAAACAGATATTCGCCTCGTTTGGACCCTGTCAATTCTTGGTAAGTGATAACACAAGAGCCTTTACTTCTGCCCAGTTCCGGAATTTCTGTTTTGATTTATCCATTGCTCATATAACCACTACCCCGTATTACCCGAAGCCCAATTATGCTGAGAGAGTGAATCGTAACCTGCGATCTGCCCTCATCGCTTATCACTCCTCAGACCACTCCAAGTGAGATTCCTCACTGAATTGGTCATCATTTGCATTTAACACTGCTGTCCATGAAAGCCACAAGCAAATCCCCTGCTTCGTTAATGTTGGCTTTTACTCCAAATTCTCCTCTATCTAACCTAGGGTCAATTAATGATTTTCTGCCCGACGATGCCAGCCCAGAAAAGATCCGAGCTAATTGGCACCGTGCACGAAAGAACTTGAAGGTTTATTACGCTAAGGTCCAGCGTAATTACAACCACGGGCCAAGGCCGCACGAGCTCTCTGTGGGCGACCAGGTGTTGATTAAAACACATCCCGTCAGGAGTGCTGCGGACCATGTTATCAGTAAGTTGGCCCCCAGATTTCGAGGTCCCTGCACCATCTTAAAGTTCCTTACCCCGGTGACATTATTGGTGAGCGATCCCGAAAGGAAAAGGATCAGCAGAGTCCATCTCTACCAGGTCAAGGTACCTTAAGTCTGGTAGGGAAGGGTAAATACCATTCATTGTTGGTGACCATGTAGATTTACTTGTAAGTTATTTGTAAGAATTTAGTTATAAAATAATTTTATTGTAAGCTTATTTATAAGATTTTAGTTATAAGATAATAATAAGTTTGGTTGTAAGTTAGTTGTAAGTAATTATGAGGGTGAATAATTTCGGTATCCTCTAGTGTAAAGGATTTAGTATTATAAGTTAAGTAGATTGTAGTTTAGGGTCACTCCTTGGAATTGTTCCCCTAACTTTCAGGTTTACGGTAAACTCCTATGGTTTCCTTTCACCCCCACCATAATCTGGTCAGATGTATTATAGATAGCAGTGCTTACCCTGAGGCTAGTGCCCTAATATCCCCGGTGTGCGAGGGAGAGTCCCTCCTGCATACTTATTAAGCCACCCTTTGGGTGACTGCGCAAGAGCTTTGAGCCCAGCAGCACACTTTCCTTAAGTATTCCCCTGTCTGCTGTGGTTTGTTTGTGTTACAGTGGCTGCAGTGACCAGCTTCTTCGGACAGCAACCTGAAGTGCCAAGTTGGGAGGCACACTCTGTGCCTTGGGCGCTACCATGCCACACCACGATCCTGTGACGAACGTCCTATGGTGGCAGTCTGCCTGGACGGTGTCTCACCATGCTGCTTATCTGGTGCAAGATACCACTGGACTGCAATTACATAGCTACATAGATCGGACTAAAATTGAATGGAGGCTGGCGGCAAGCGGCCGTGTCGGCAGCCGCATCATCAGTGAGAACCTGTGGCCTAGCTGTGCTGTGTCTGGTGTGGAAAAGTGGTGCAAAATACTGAGTCCATGACTTGCCTAATAGGAGGTTTTGAACGCTGTTTAGCAACAAGTGAAAAGTTTCTGTATTTCTAACATTTGGCAGAAAGAATGGTGTACATGATTTGGTGGACAGAGTACAAATTGTCTAATCACCTGTGAAAGAAGGCATTTTGAAGTGTAATGTGACTATCCATGTAGATTTTGTGATATTTATTGAATAGGTGGATCTATATTATTTTGAAAATTATTAGTGAATCGTAAAATCTTGGCTACTAAAAAGACCTGTGGTGTGCTGACAGGTTGTTTTGTTTGTTATCAGAAGGTCTACTTCAAGAAATCGTGTGTGTTAGAATAAAGTATCTTTACCATCTGTACTGTGTGGGAACATTTTATTGCTTTCTCCCCAAGGAAACTATGTTAATGGTCGAGCGTGGCTCGACTTTCGGGGGGAGGAAGATGTCACAGGTGAACAATATTGTGGAAGTGGAAAGTGTTTTTGAAGACTTTATTTGTAAAGTATAATATAACGTTTTATTTGTAATGACCTAACCTGTACTGTGTAATATTTGTAACATATGTAATTGTAAATGGTAGATTTCTATTCTGTACTTACTGGAAGTATCTAGAAAACTGTTGAACAGGGTGTGTGCCTTTTGTGGGTTATGTTTTCTAGAAGGAAATTTCTTACTATTCTGGAAATGGAAGATTCGCGAACGTGTGTCTTCGAGAATGTTAGTTAAAGTTCGCGACGGGAGTAGGAATTGTGATTGGTGAACCTAGGAGGGGATGGGCGGATTCATACATTCTGATTGGCTACTCCAAGGCCAGAATTTTCCTATATATAGTGAGCGAGGCAGCGATCATGATGATTCGGTCTTGTCTTGGCCTGATCTGCCTTTAATCTGTGTTGGTCTGCGTCGTGTGCAACGCCTCGCTTCCGAGAGGGTGCATCCTCGGGTAAGCACTCTTACTTTACGTTCTGGTTAAAATTTCCGTAATGTTCAGTTGCTATTTCATATAGGAGTCTGCCCTGGCCTAACCTAGATTCGCCAAATTAATTATTTACGACACATTAGCTTTTCTGCTGGGGTTCCCAGTTTGTTTTCGAGGCATTCCCATTTCTTATTTCACTAAATATGTAGATTGTAAATTAATACATTTTCCTTGGGGTTTGCCTCTGGTAGTTCAGTGACACTTGATGTACGAGTTTAGGAGAATACGTTCTGTTCACCGTGAATTGTAATTGCGTTTAACCTACTAACTTGCATTGCACTACTGGATCTGTAACTAGTTGTATAGTTGGTTTGAAGTTTGAAACTCTCAGTGAAGCCTGTTATCAAAGAACTTCTAAGATATGTGTATCACGGAGGTTATAGTTTCGTAAGTTGTAATTCGGTGGATTGTGTTCGGAATGTAATCGTAAAATTTCACTTGTAAATAATATTTTTCAAAGTTAGGATCACGGCGATTCATTTCAGAATCTGCAATCCAAGCCATGTCCATGCCCTCGGTAGGTCCTGCCTGTTTCCACTTTCCTAGTTTATTATCCACTAGTTGGCCCTACTGATATTTTGTATTATGTTTTTGTTGGCTGAGATCCGCATAGGCCAGCTGATGTGTCTCTGAGTGTATAGTTTTTTCTGATAGTGTGTAAGTGCTCTTACTTCCCTCCTTTATTGTGTTTATTACTTGTTTTGTGTAACCACCGTAGTAAAGTTACAGTATTGAACAGGTGGATCTATAAATATTACAATAATATTTGAGAACAACTTTATGCCAAAAAAAAAAAAAAAAAAAAAAAAACGAATAATTTCAATGAAAAAGTAACTGATTTTCATCACTGTCATTGAGAAGCATAAAGTGAAGGAATATTTGTTCTGCCAAACAGGAACCACAGGTCAGACGCCATTCAGTTCCCATATGCCACAAAGTCG
The DNA here is from genome assembly GCF_040414725.1 of Anabrus simplex. Classification (NCBI taxonomy): domain Eukaryota; kingdom Metazoa; phylum Arthropoda; class Insecta; order Orthoptera; family Tettigoniidae; genus Anabrus; species Anabrus simplex. The sequence continues at coordinate 38,487,561 of NC_090276.1, forward strand.
AACAATCGATAAGAAGGGGACATTGAGTGTTTTCGTATGCTCTACAGGAAATGAAAAACAATGTACTGCAATGCTTACTGTAACAGGTGATGGCAGAAAGCTTGCGCCTTATATTATTCTAAAACTAAAAACAATGCCTGACGTAAAATTTCCGCGAGAGATCTACGTTCGTATCCAAGAAAAAGGATAGATTGACACGTCACTCCTACAAGATTAGATATGAATGGTTTGGGGAAATCTATCAGGGTCCCTCCTTCGATGCCCGGCCCTTCTCGTGTTGGACAGTTTCTTTTTTTTGCTGGTATGTCATTATTATGCACTTACATGAATGGTACTTTTATGAGTTCATGTTTATTTTACTTCAGGTAGTATTGCCAGCTCATAACGGGAAGGATATTTTCCTGTGTCGATACTTCAAACCCACGTGTCCAACTTACCTGATGTACCCTACTTCACTTTTCAGAAAAAACCTCATGCCGGAATTTTACGGCAAATTATAACCGAAGATGAGTTGACTCAATTGTGTGTATATTCCTTTTAAATGTATATGAACTAAATATTTTTTTTAAATATCTGAATTCCTTGAATAATTTACGTATCCAAAGTTTTCGCCTGTATTTTTTGTCAAAAGAGTGCATTAATTACACGAGAAAATGCGATAATTATTAGGCCATCAAGTCAACAAGGTCCGACACTGTGGTTAGCTGGTTCTAGTCCTAATGATGGAAGGGAAAAAAACTAATTTTCATTCCCCCATTGGATAACTTTCTTCCCAACCTGCTGTAATGTTCATCATCACTTTAACCAACACTAAGAGGAACAGTGTCTGTATGGGTCGGCTTGCGATGTACTGCTATTTGCAGAAGACTTTCCACCACCCTTGACAAAATTACGGAGTGATTAAGAAGCTAGCTGCATGTGCAAGAAAAATTTGTCAACCACAGCACTTAAACGAGAAGCTCAGCCTCCTCAATATGGCCCTATCTGCTAATGACTACAGCCACAAAGATATCCAGCAAGCACTCATCCCAGATGTCCAACAACCAGGGAGAAAGAGGAGCAGCCGGCAGCTAAGGCTTTTCTGCCGTATATTGGGAAGACAACTGATAGAATATGGAGGCTACTGAAGTCCCAAGGTGTAATAAAACCAATATATAGGCCAATGAAGAAAATCCAGGACATGCTAAGTTCTGCTAAAAATAAGCACCATCCTCTCTTCAAAGGTGTTTACAAGATCCCGTGCAGTTGTGGCCAGGTGTACACAGGAAGTGCAAAACGCAGCATCGCCAGCCGACTGAAGGAGCACAATAGGCACAGCCAGTTGGGACAAGCAGAAAGGTCATCAGTTGCTTAACACTCACTGCTAGCAGGTCACAAGAGACAGTACAGCACCACCAAAATACTGTCAATTACAGTGCCTTATCATGCCCAGATACAAAGGGAAGCCATTGAAATCCTGAAGCACACCAATAGCTTCAACTGTAAGGAGGAATCTGAAAGGGTATACAACACCTGGTTTCCAGGCCTGAAAGCTTTAAATTCTGAAGGACACGATGCCGCGGCAGGCCAGAAAAAGCAAGGGGTGATCAGTTGTCTATTTCCACCAAGGCCGGTCGACCAATCATAGGCCGAAGAAGAGCCAATCAGCGACTGCCCCTTCAGCATGGCAGACCAATAGGTGAGCAGCGCAACGTAGCATGCACTATCATTAGCCAAAGAACAGCAAATCAGTGACCGTCCCCCACCATGGCGGACCATAAGCCACAACTCCATTCCACTGTAAGCTTTACAGCCATCAAGTCTGTCGGAACGCTAGAAAATGCCAAACGCAGTCTTCGGTGAAACATCGTGATCATCATTTGCTCCTGCTCTGTGTAAGCCTCAACTGCTGCCATCTATAGCCTTTCAGACAGGCTGCTTTCTGTAGTGTCTCTTCTTTGCCTATGAAGATCCCTCTTCAACACAAGGCAGCGGTTTCCTCTTTATTAACCCCAAAATGGAAGACAGTGGATCATTTATGCTTATTTATAAAACGTGAGATAAATAACCATCACGGATTGTGCAAATGTTCCTTGTTAGCCTCTCGAATAAGGGTCTGCAATGGTCTAATATGTTTCATCCCAATATAATCTTGATAGCTTGTTTTTGTATTTGGAAAGTAATAATAAATATTTAAGTACATAATGTGTCACACTTCTATTTTTCAACCATCAACACAGGAGACAAGCATTTAATAATTGTGCTACCCAATTTCAAAACAGGCTTTGGAAGCTGTGGGCTAAGAAAGGTCCACTGAATACAGAACATCCATGGAAGGAGACATGTTTAACCCTCTGTTAAACGCACGTCCGGCTGTAACACCACTACATGACTGAGCCTGCAACTATTCGTAAACTTCCTTTTCTTTCATTTCCAGTTTTTTTCCAACTATTCCTTATTTCTTTCTTTTGTGAGCCCATTTACCTTGTAAATCCTTTATTTTGATTTTATTTATATTAATAAATTGATACATTATTTATATCAACATTTCTCTCCTTTGGGTTAAATTGGAAGTGTTATCAAGTGCAAATCACAGGTCTTAGAAAAACCAATTGTAAATTAACAGAATGAAAATCCACAGCCTGTTTCCAGTCATTCGACCGATCAGGCTGCAGATTTTCAAATTAACACAATAATGAATCTAAACTATAAACAAGTCATTTCTACATCAAGGTAAAAAATCTACTAAGCCCTGACAGCGACAACAACTTAACTCCATGGCACTACAGCCCTGAAGAGCCTTGGCCTACCAAGTGGCCGCTGCTCAGCCTGAAGGCCTGAGATTACGAGGTGTTGTCTGGTCAGCACAACGAATCCTCTCAGCCATTATTCTTGGCTTTCTAGATCAGGGCCCTATCTCACTGTAAGATAGCTCCTCAATTCTAAACACATAGGCTGAGTGGACCTCAAACCAGCTCTCAGATCCAGGTAAAAATCCCTGATCTGACTGGGAATCGAACCCAGGGCCTCTGGGTAAGAGGCAGGCACGCTACCCCCACACCACAGGGCCAGCAAATAGTGATAATAGTAAACAAAATTTATTGTGAAAAATACTTGACGTGAACATGTTCTAACAGAATGTGGAGGAGGATACGAGTAACAGGGAAATATCAAGTCAGTATTGTCAACTATCCACCGTTTTATTTTGACTTTAAATGCCATATACAAGAGACAACACACTTATACAGTAGAAAGGGAATGATATTTACACAAACAAGTTCAAATACCTTTATGATCTTCAAAAAATTTTTCCTAGCAATTGTGTTCTTGGTATTGTGTTTGAAAATTATATAGGCATTTGTATCAGCAATATTTAGAAAAGAGAAGAACACAACCAAAGTCCAACGTTGTGATGTTCTTGCCACAGAGTACGTGGATTTCATTTCATCCACCTTATGACATGAAGTCGGGCATTGATATTATGTTTATCCCACTATATATATATTTTTGCTAGTTGCTTTATGACGCACCGACACAAATAGGTCTTATTGCGACGGTGGGATAGGGAAGGCCTAGGAGTGGGAAGGGAGCGGCCGTGGCCTCAATTAAGGAACAGTCCCACCATTTGCCTGGTGTGAAAATGGGAAACCACGGAAAACCATTTTCAGGGTTGCCGACAGTGGGGTTCGAACCCACTATCTCCCGGATGCAAGCTCACAGCTGCGCGCTCCTAACCGCACGGCCAACTCGCCTGGTTATATCCCACTATAAATAACCACGAGTAGAAAATAGGTAAAAAAAATGCGCCCACTACTACACTTGCAGCTAATACATATATATAATTTCATAATAAATAATAACGGAAGAATGCTTGACTTACCAAAAGACCGAGTACGGTTAACAAGTCACCGATACGTGCCTGTGGAGTAAGACTCTGCAAGTCTGCAGTTGACAATACAAACCTTTATAATCAATAGCTGAGCGATTATTGAGACATTCTCACACCGTCATGGCCTTTGTATTGTTGAAGAAGGAAGCTATAGGAAGCCAGCCCCTTCCAACTAGCTTTGTAGGCCTGTGATACCAAAACTAAACACAGTGTGGACTCTCACTCTGCAGTGCATGATACGGAGGGTTAAAGAAAAATGAAACAAATTTCTACAGTTCAAGATGACACTTCAATTAAGTATTAATACAGTAATGGATGTATAAACAATAAATAATTACCTTTCAAGACATTGGGTTATATCGTGTACCGTAGCATACATTTCTGGAAGCTTCTGCTCAATATCTGCCATTGACGGGAATGGATTAGGTCTGGGGAACTGAAAATTATGTTCCAATCCTAAAGCTTCGAGTAGGATGGCACTGTAAAAAGGGAGAGCAAAAAAAGTGTGTGTCAAACAACTAATCACTTCAAGATATTAAACAACAATATATAAAGAACCACAATATTATATTGCTACATTGAATGGTGAACCAAACATTATCAGCAGTGGTAGGAAGAGTACAAGAAAGAAGTAACTGGGTTCTATTACAGTAAAATGAGAAATTTTTTACTCAGTTACAATTATAAATAACTTTCTCAACAAGTAATCACTAAAATCACAACTACGATTGCTTTACAGAACACTAGTCTTAGGAAATAACTGGTTTATTTTCGCATGGGATTGGAATAATACAAAAGTTTGCAAGGAAAATACATTATGTGATCAAAAGTATCTGGACACCCCCAAAAACATACGTTTTTCATCTTAGGTGCATTGTGCTGCCACCTACTGCCAGGTACTCCATATCAGCGACCTCAGTAGTCATTAGGCATCGTGAGAGAGCAGAATGGGCCGCTTCGTGTAACTCACGGACTTACGTGGTCAGGTGATTGGGTGTCACTTGTGTCAGAAGTCTCTACGCGAGATTTCCACACTCCTAAACATCCCTAGGTCCACTATTACTGATGTGATAGTGAAGTGGAAACGGGAAGGGACACGTACAGCATGAAAGCGTACAGGCCGACCTTGTCTGTTGACTGATAGAGACAGTCGACTGTTGAAGAGGGTTGTCAAGTGTAATAGGCAGGTATCTATCCAGACCATCATACAGGAATTCCAAATTGCATCAGGATCCACTCCAAGTACTATGACAGTTCAGTGGGAGGTGAGAAAACTTGGATTTCATGGTCGAGCGGCTGCCCATAAGCCACACATCACCAAGTTCAATGCCAAACGACGCCTCGCTTGGTGTAAAGAGCGTAATCATTGGACAACTGAAGAGTGGAAAAACATTGTGTGGAGTGACCAATCATGGTACACAATGTGGCGATCTGATAGCAGGTGTGGTGAACGTCATCTGCCAGCGTGTGGTGTTATGGTGTGGTCATGCTTTTCATGGAGGAGGCTTGCACCCCTTGTTGTTTTGCATGGCACTATCACAGCACAGGCCTATATTGTTGTTTTAAGCACCTTCTTGCTTCCCACTGTTGAAGAGCACTTTGGGGATGGCGATTCAACACGATAGAGCACCTGTTCATAATGCTCGGCCTGTGGCGGAGTGGTTACATGACAATAACATCCCTGTAATAGACTGCCTGCACAGAGTCCCGACCTTAATCCTATAGAACACCTTTGGGAAGTTCTGGAACGCCGACTTCGTACCAGGCCTCACCGACCAACATCGCTACCTCTCCTCAGCACGGCACTCCGTGAAGAATGGGCTGCCATTCCCCAAGCAACCTTCCAGCACCTGACTGGACGTATGCCTGCGAGAGTGGAAGCTGTCATCACGGCTAAGGGAGGGCAAACACCATATTGAATTCCAGCATTACCGACGGAGGGCGCCACAAACTTGTACGTCATGTTCAGCCAGGTATCCGGATACTTTTGATTACATAGTGTATAATACAGCACTTCATTTTGTGTTTAAAAAAAAAAAAAAAAAAAGCATAGTCAAGTGGCTAACCTCACTTTGTGAACTTTCAAAATTATATTTTGCCATAATTTTTGTTTTAGTTAATGGCTTTTAGCATTTCAAACAATTTTCCATTTATTTGCAAATTAATTGGTTCTTACAATTCACATTGCTAATCCACATCATCTTGGTAAGGGGGTGGGGAGGAGTAAATCTTTGCATTTACTGAAAAACGCCTTACAGGGATACTTGTGAAAGAATACCTGTGGTTTAATTTTAATAATATCACTGGAATAAGTTTTCTGCTTCTGTCCAATGTTATTACTAGAATGTAATAAATACAATTTAAACTGAAGTAGTAAATTACAAGAATTTAATTTTGTAAAAAGTAACGACAGCAAGTAAAAATGACAGAGAATGTAATTGTTACAATTAATTTGGTTACTTTTACTCAATTATTTTAAACTCTGAATACTAGGTATGATTCTTTAGTCATTTGCCTGACTTGAGGGTCTATAAATACTACAATTTTGAACATTTAATGAAGTATAATTCCTAAACAATAAATTATAATGCTAGAAATATGCCATAATTAAGCATAAAATTAGCTTGAAAAAGCAACAGTCGTAGGTTCTATACACAATGAATCTAAAGTTTCTCATGTAGGCACCATTCAAATCATTTTCCAACTCCAGTTTCCCAGGTGTGGTGTACAAGCGCTTGCCATCTCCTCCTGTCTTCATACATCTTCTGTTCCAGTACATCCTCCCATTTGAGTCCTTTCTCCTCCACATCTGATCTTACAGTCTCTATCAAGCATTTTCTTGGTCTTCCCTGTGGTCTTCTTCCTATGAGATTAAGGTCAAAATATTTTCTGGCAGGTCTTTACCTCTTCATTCTCATCATGTGCCCTTACCACTGAAGTCTGCGTTTCTTTATGACGCTGGTAATAGGAACCTCGATACCAGCTACTTTCCTATCCACTTCATTTCTGATCTTGTCCTTTCTGGTAGTTTGGTTCATGGTTCTAATGAATCTCATTTCAGTTGCTTGGATTCTACTGAAATCTTTGTTTAGTAGGGTACAAGTCTCTAAACCGTATGTGAGGACTGGTAGTAAGTGTGGTACATGATTGTTTTTGCTTTTTGTGGTACTTTGCAGTCCCAGAGAAGATTTCTGACTTGACTGTAGAAGTTTGATGCTTTCTGTGTCCTGCTGAGTATTTCCTACCTAACAGTGTTGTCTTTTCAGATTGTGCTTCCGAGGTACTTGAAGTGGGAAGCTGATTCGATTTTTACTCCTTCCAGAAATATATTTGAGCTTGTTCCCTCCCTATTGATGGTCATTTCCACTGTCTTAGTTTTGCTCATCTTCAGTCCAAAATTTTTGAATGTATTGTTCCATTCATTAAGTTCACCATTCACAATGAAAATTAAACATAACGTAGAAGTAAAAATAAAAAAATACAGTAGATGCCATGTAATATAATGGAACCATTCACAATGGATAACGTAATGAATCAATGTTCGATTAAATGTTAACATAGGAGATTGCAAAGTCCAAGCTTCTGCGCTTACGTTTATGCAGAATATAAGCAATCAACTTAATCAGAATGTACTGCTATCCAGATATTTGTAGTTGCACAATGGCCTTGTTCGATGAAACACTGGTTCAATTTATCGGACCCATCCGTGTTTCCATAAAGAGATAATAAAATCATACAAAGATGCAGTGTTGAAAGTCAACGTACAGGCATCAATTTCACATGAACTGAATTGCAAAAGTAAGTAAAACAACTTTGTTTATATTAATGCATATATATATGAACTATTTTGTTTTGTATCTTTTTGTAGATAATTCTTCTTCTTCTTCTTCTTCTTCTTTGTGCCCTGCAGTCTCCCGGACGTTGGCGATCAATGTGGAGAGTGCTTTTCTGTCTTCAGCAACACGGTACAGTTCTTCGGTATTTTTTATGCTTGTCCAGTCTTTAATATTCTTAAGGCATGTTGTTCTCCTTCTGCCTACTACTCGGCGCCCTTCAATTTTGCCTTTCAAAATTAGATTAAAACTGCGTATTTTTCACCACGCAAAACATGTCCTAGGTATACAATTTTTCTGCATTTGATGGAGGTTACCAGTTCTTTTTTTTGCATTTTGCTCTCTGTAGTACTTGTTCATTGGTGGCATGATCAATCCACGAGACTCTAAGCATTCTTCTATGAAGCCAAAGTTCTAAGGCTTCCAGTCTTTTGATGGTGGCCTCTTTTAACGTCCAAGCTTCAACCCCATAAAGGAGAGTAGACCAAATATGACATTTCACCATACGCTGCAAAGTTTTAAATTTAATGCATCACCACACAACAATGTTTTCATCTTCCTGAATGTTGAGCTTGCAATTTCTATTCGGCTCTTAATTTCTAAGTCTGGATTCAAATCATCTGTTATCCAACAACCAAGATATTTGTTTATTTACTTGTTGAATATGTTGGTCTTTATTATTTACATGTTGGCAAATGATATATTCTGAAAATCACCAATACTACTGCAGGTTGTACATACAAGAAATCTTCTATCCGGCCATAAACAGTCATTTGAAATCATCTGAGAGCTATAGAATGTCCTTGGTTTTACGTCCCACTAACTAGTTTTACAGTTTTCGTTAAGGTGGAAATGTATTAAGCAGTTTGGCCTATGCTGATGACTTGGTCTTGAATGGCAGATTTGATGAAAGCCTGCAATCTAACATCTTGGAACTTGAAAATAGGTGCAGTGAATTTGATTTGAAAATTAGCATTTTCAAGAATAAAGTGATGTCTGTAGGGAGGAGACCTAAGAGGACTGAATGTCAGGTATTTCAAGTGTTTAGGATGTGTGTTCTCCTAGGATGGTAGTACAATAAATGAGACTGAATTAAGTTGCAGCAAAGATAATGCAGTGAGTTCGCAGTTTTAGCAAAGGGACATGTTTCATCTGTATTTTGGAGACATTTTCAGCCTAATAACATAAGTATGGTAAGATTCATAGTGTTCCTAATGAACTGCTACAACAAATAACACATCCAAAATTTCAAGAGTTAAACGTAACTCCGTCAAATGCACAATTAAAAGATACCTTAAACAGGCCAAGTGGTGATGATGATGATGCTTGTTATTTAAAGGGGCCTAACATATAGGTCATCGGCCCCTAATGGTACGAAATGTAATGAAAATTTAAAACAAAATCATCCACTGACCAAAATAAAACATGTCATGATGAAGAATGAAGGAATGGATATGAATTTTAAAAAAATCAGTGGATCCGACCCAGAAACTAGCATAAACAATAGTAACCAAAGGACTGCTTCTAAAGCACAATTCTGAATCGAGGATGCTTGTTGTATAAAGGAGTCCAAAATTCAGGTCAACGGCCCCTCATAATGGTAGTAAAGTAGAACTATGGTATTTGTCATGTTATGGTACTAATCAAAAGTAACGTACACTCACTGTGTTCCAAACATTGTGGTGTAACGCACAAGTATAGTACGTCGCACAAGTAACGCAGACCTATGGTGCTTCTCACATAATGGCGCCACTCAAAGGCAAGTATGAAGGTAGTTCAATCACACAAGTATGAAGGATGAGTTCTCCACCTAATCAATACTTTATTTTACATAGTGTCGATATTATTTACATAAAAGATAGTACCGGTTTCAACCTGTAAATAGGTCATCTTCAGCTGTTGAAGAACCTGCTTAATAGTGACTGTACAGAATAAATACTACTAAAATCAAAATTAAACAAGAATGCCATTAAAATAAACATGAATGCCACTATTCTAATATACTTAATGTTACGATATATACATATGGTACAGTTTTGGGGTTAAAGGGCTTTTATCCTGGACCCATTATTTCTACATATTTCAAAATTATATTTGTTGCAGTTGAAACTGGATACAGTTCTTAGAGTTTATGAAGAATCACTGACATTCTGGTGACACGCTTGGATATCTAATGTTAAATGCCAACACTATGTCCAACGGTTTTATGAGATGATTCAAAGTGCATTGTTGGGCCGCAAACATGCGGGGACGTCTTGTTCATTAGAATAACAGGTTTAGTAACCTGTTTACAGATACAGTACATAGCTCATTCTCAGTCTATGTCAATGCTGAAAAACATGCTAGTTTATATTAGACTTCACTGTTGAGGGTTACATTGCTGTGTGGGACATAGTGAAATCAATGAAAGTGAATTGTGGGCGCTCCCCCTCTTCATAATTGCGTTCCCTCAGGCAAATTTAAAAAATCTGAGAAAGAAGAAAAGGAAGGAAGGTAGCTATTAGAATAACTGATAGAGTGTGCCTGTTAAATAGGTTGTGTACATGGTGTGTGTGTTACTTAAGTGTGAACTGGACATGTCCTCAAGCATAGTTAGGAGCGTGCTGCACATTGTTGCGTGTACATCTTGTGGCTGTCGTAGCGTTAAGAAAGAGAGGTGGTGGGGAGGAGGAAGCAGCTTGTGGAGTGGGTGGTGTGGAGTGGGGTGTGTGTGGGTTTGTGCTTGCTGATTCTTTTTAAATAGCTGTCTCTTAGAATGGGTATGGCTGTGTTGAAAAGAATGTTTGCTTTATCTGTGATTTCGTTTTTAAGTTAGCGTATCGGCCATGCTGATGTAAAAATCTTCCATTATATTGAGCAATGGGCCTGTGGGGTTCATATTTAAAATTTCCATGTCATTCTCAATATTAGTGAATTTATGCTTGTGTTCCTCAACATGTTGCCCTATGGATGAAAAGTGATTATATTTAGTGGCGTTGATGTGTTCGTTGTATCGAATAGAAAAACATCTGCCGGTGCGCCCGATGTAGCTGGCTTCACAATCGTTGCATTTTATGCGATATACTCCTGAGTGGCTGTATTTGTTATTCTCATTGACCAATTTAGTGTTGTGTAAAATAGAAGCATTATTACGTGTGGTTCTGTAAGCTATTCTTAGAGTGTGTTTTTTGAAAATACTGGTTATGGGGTGGATGTGGGTGTTGTTAAATGCAAAAAGTGTGTAATCTTTCTTAGTTTCGCTGTTTCTGCTTAATTTGGATTTCGGTTTATGTTTTATTTTGTGAATGATTTTGTTTATCATGTTTCTATTGTATCCATTATGCTCCGCTATTTTCGTGAATTATGTTCAGTTCTATTTTCAATTCTTCCTTCATGTTGTAGTATGCCACTTTTCTTGTGTGCATTTGGGTGAGTGGAATCAATTTTTATTGTGTTGGAGGTTTCCTATAGATTCTGTATGTTAAGTGGTCTTCACTTTTAGTGACAGATAAGTCAAGATGGTTCAAAGTGTGATCTTTCTCAGTTTCCACAATAAATTTTATATGTGGATCTATTTTGTTTAGCTGTTGAAGTATGTTGTTTTTCGTTTGTGGACCTGTAGTCTATAACAACGAAGATATCGTCTACAAATCTGCACCAGAATGACATATTGTTAATTTTGCTAATGTCTGAGGAGTGTTCTAAGTGGTCTATGTAGATCTCAGCTAGTATTCCTGAAGCTGGTGAACCCATGGGAAGGCCTTGCTGTTTGTAGATAGTGTTGTGAAATCTAAAGTAATTATTGTTTAGGGCAAATTCAAGTAAATTAATGAATTCATCTATTTCGAGGATGCTTACATTACTGTGATTTTTTAAATTTGATTCTATTAGTCTTATTGCTTTCTGTGTGGGTATGTTACGGTACATGTTAATGATACCATATGACGCTAGAACGTAGTGTTGTTCGATTTTCAGTTCTTTGGTGATGTTGCAGAATTCTATTGAGTTTTGTACTGATTTCTTGGCTAAGAATGTGTAGTGTTTTTTGAGAAATGTTTGTATGAAGCATGATAATTTTTAAGTCGGGCTTGATCTATAATTTATGATCGGCCTCATGGGTACATTATCTTTGTGGACCTTACGGTAGGCTTTCGCAGTCGGCAGTTGCGGATTCATTATGGTCAGCTTCGTGGTTTCTTGCTCATTAAGGAGAAAGTGGGTGTTTTTCAGTTATGTTTTTAGATTTCTTTGGATACTGGCAGTTGGATCTTTTAGTTTGATTTGAAAGGTGTTGTCTAGGAAACATTGTTTAGTTTTAGTGATGTATTTGTTTCTGTCGATGATGACTGTGGTATTACCTTTGTCTGCCTTTGTTATTAATAGATTATGGTATAGTATAGCTAACAGATTATAGTAGTACTCAAAGGCAACGCAAACCCAGGGTGTTCCTCACCTAGGTGTACTAATCACCATTGCTGGTATTCCCGTGGTATTCCTCATACAGTGGGTACTAATCACAGGCAATGCCCAGACCTGTGGTGTTTCTCACAATGGTACTAATCACGGGTACTGGAAACACACAGTGAACCACTCTCTGCTGCTACTAATCACAAACCTATTGTGTACGTAACATAGTGGTACTACTGTTGATAAACTTAACCATACTAGGTATTTTATTTGATCCTCTCTTGACTTTTCTGAATCTATTAATTATAAGGTGTACTGACAAGGTGGCCTCAAAATAAAACTAAGATAGTTTCTTAAATAGATAGTGGTACTACTGGCTAGTAAAGGCGACCCAGGGTGTTCTCCGTGTGATGGTACTAATGATGTTATTTGCTTTACGCCCCACTAACTACTTCCCATAGGAAATCTCACATGCAGGTTCTGAGCCTACAAAATATGTTTCTGCCCCTTTCCTGGCCAGTTTCTGCCTTTTTATTTCCTTCAATACCTGCATGCCCTGGTACCCATAATATTTTGACAGTGTTGTAATTACTTCTGGTAATCGCTCACTTGACATTGTTCAGATTTTAGAACCTCAACCCCCTTTCACTTACACAAGCGTCAGTTTACAGTAAATCGTATCCCAGCACACATTCCAGTATGCCTAAGGAAAAGTTTTTTACTAGTGTTAAGTTACGAAGCTTTGTTAAGGAATTTGGAGAGGAATATTTCTGTACAGACAGTTCAGTTCTATTTTGCAAGTGAAAGTCGTGGCTGAAAAATGTTTTAATGTGCAACAACATTGTAACACAGCAAAACACAGCAGCAATGTCAAACGACAATATGTCTATAAGAAGAGGCAGCAATTGATATTCTAAAAGGCTGTTACATCTTTGGCGATGGACAGATGTTCTGTAGGAACCGATTTTTTAGTGTATCTCTCCAGGAATTTCTTGAAATGGAGATTGTTCACCTTGTTTAGAGGAATGTTTGCAGACACCAACAACAGGAATATTGACGTTATGTTTCTTCAATAGGTTGGTGACGCTGTAGATATCTTGATTGAATGTAAAAGTTGAGAATAACTTAGGGCTGGGATTATCTCTATAGGTATGTATTCACAAAAATTTGATAAGTGAATCAAGGATAATAGACTGTGAATAACTGCACATGTATATACAGAAAACTAATATTAAAGTAAGAATAAAGAATTTAGTTAAATATGTATCAGAGGATTTGCCGTTTTGTTTATAATTTATTTTAAAATGACCATATTTTGATTAATAATTTTCGTGTCATATTTTTGTCATTTTTGAGGTCATATTTGCTTGCTTATTTGGGCTATTATTAGGTCTTAAACATCACCATACCTCGTACCACAATCACTAGATCATCTGCGTATCCGTGTGTATAGAAACCCTGTTAGTTGAGCGTAGCTATGATTTTGTTCACCATGAGGTTCCACAGCCGAGGCGAAAGAACTCCTCCCTGGGCACAGCCTCGGGTGGCCCTAACCGTCAGCGTTTCTTCAAACAAGGTAGCTGTTATCTTCCTTCCGTCTAACATGGATTTAATCCATTTGACAACGGTTTTACTCACCTTGCTCTTTTCCATGCTTTGACCATAGTCATAGGTTGTATTGCTGAAGGCTCCGAGTACAGCGGGTTGGTTAGGGTGAGGTCTTTGACCTTCATTGTATACAAAGGGTATTCCAATTGTATCAACAGCGTGATACCGAGAAGCAGTTTTGTGAATACTAGTTTTCAGGTACGCCGAGGGACTGGAATTGAGTCCCGCAGGAGTTTTTTTACGCGCCAGTAAATCTACCGACACGAGGCCGACCTGAGAAATCAATCCAGGTGAGCCGGGCAAACACACTACAGTCTTTCTAGCTGAAGTGATAGCTATCACAACATGTCTTGATGAAAATCTGAAAATTTTTACGGACAGCCAAGCGGCCACTGAGGCACCAGAAGCAGTCTGGATAATATCCAGAATTGTCTGCTATTGCCATTCAGTTCTCCTGAAGCTCTCAAAGTTCGCATTCGGTACGTTGAAGATGATTTTGCACACATACAGCTGTCGTCAAACCGCTGAAATATGACATTTCTACTAAAATAGCTCAAAATATGACCTTATGGCAAAAAATAGCCAAAATATGCATTTATATGACAAATGAAAATCACTTAATTGTGACAATTACCTGATTTGCCTGTCATAAGAGGCGACTAAAAGGGGCAACTAGGGGATGACTGTATTAGAACCATGAAACTACTTGTGATTTAATGTACCATCACGCCGGGCTGAGTGGCTCGGACGGTTGAGGCACTGGCCTTTTGTCCCCAACTTGGCAGGTTCGATCCTGGCTCAGTCCAGTGGTATTTGAAGGTGCTCCGAAATCCAATTAGACAAGAAAATAGAGACAAAGAAAAAAATATGACTTTTCCTAAACATCCGAGCCCTAGTGATGAGTGTTATCCAGGACCTCATGCAAGGATCACCTATCCTTGTGGAGAACTGGTGTCGGGAAGAACAACTATCAGTCAATCCGAACAAGATAACTCTGGTCCTTTTTACAAGGAGAAAATTAGAGGGAAAGAGATCACTGAAGCTATTTGGACAAGATATATATGTGGAAGAACAGGCACTGCACCTAGGTGTAGTATTAGATAAAAGTCTAACCTGGAATCCACATATAGAAAGGAACATAACCCGGGCCAAGAACTTGCTGTATGCATGTAAAAGAGCCGTCGGGAAGATATGGGGCCTTAGACCATCAATGGTAATGATACACAAAGATCATTAGACCATTGATGGTCTATGCTGCAATCATTGGTGGCAGAAAGTAAGTAAAAGAAAAGTCAGCAGTAGATTGGATAGCCTACAGAGAATGGCATGCATCGCCATAACTGGGGCCATGAGAACTACGCTGACAGAGGATTGTGGCGACATTTAGTAAATTCACAGAGGCTTGCAGACTGAACGCTGAAAGGCATAACAGTATACAATGATTATGTATGTATGTAAAAATATATAAAATCCCCTTTTGTGTCGACACAAATTTTCGATGTGTTCACCTGACGTTAAACCACTAGTAAAATGAGAAGAATAACAATAAAGCCACGTTTGCAGGCAGTGAATATACACTGACTGAGCAAATGTCATGGGATAGCGGAGCACTGATGCACAGGTGTGTTGTCTGCGCACCACACACCACCTGTGCCAGCGGCAGTTGTATAGGAGACCTTGTGAGCAGTGTCTGTGCATGTGACAGGTGAAACAAGGAACGTCGTCGTGAGCTGACACAGTTCGAACGGGGTATGGTGGTCGGTGCCCGACGGATCGGAAGTGCGATTTCGGAAGTGGTGCGGGAATTCGTCTTGACACGATCAACCGTGTCCAGGATGTATCGTGACTGGTTGAATACGGGTGTCACTGTTCACAACAGACGAACGACCGGCCGTCCAGCCACCCTCGATGACCGTGACCGGCGACATCTGAGACGGATTGTCAATAGTGACAGACGGGCAACCATGCAAGAAATCACGGCTCAATTAAACACAGACCGTGCTAGACACGTCTCCCAGCGGCCAATCCATAGGAACATGGGTTCTATGGGGTATGGGAGTCAGCGCTGCACACGGGTGCCAATGTTAACCCAACGTCATCGGGCACAACGACTTGTATTTGTCGCCACTCACCAGGGATGGACACTGGAACAATGGCGTAACGTGATATGGTCGGACGAATCATGATTTCAACTGCACCATGGCGATGGGAGGCACCGTGTATGGCGCAGACCACATGAAGCGATGGATCCCGCCTGCCTCGAAGGTGTGGTCCAGGACGCTGGTGTCTCTGTTATGGTCTGGGGTGCATTTTCCTGGTATGGAATGGGCCCCTAGTTGTTCTGGAAGAGACTTTGAATGGTATGCAGTACGTTACGGAGACCATCTTCACCCATTTTTGGCCTTCCAGCGCCCAGACGGTTCTGCGGTGTTTCAAGATGATAACGCGCCACCATATCGCTCCCACATCGCCCGGGAATGGTTCCAGGAACATGCAGCGGAGGTCCAACGACTGCCATGGCCACCCAGGAGCCTCAACCCACGAACAGACCTGCATTGGCGGCCGCTCTGCAAACGATTTGGTGTCAGCTGCGTCCAGAGGACTACCAGGGACTTGACTTACCTCCACGGTGTCTCACTGCAGTTCGCTGGGCCAGAGAAGGCCCCACAGATCGGTTTTTGTGGTTTTCCCGTAACCGTATAGCCTTTGGTAGTGCTATATGAGGATACAATCAGCCTCTGGGCTGATGACCTAATCAACAGACGAAGCACAAAATAAACTGTGCAGGGAAAATATCACAGAAACGTTCTTATCACCTGCAGCACCTTAGTTTAATGAAATATTTAAATGTCCCGACTGTGATCAAGCTCAGATAACTAATCTGATAATTTCCAAGTTCTTGCTACACTCTGAAAATGTCGAATAACTGTAATGCTGTAGACTGAAGGAGTTCTACTCAGTGGAGAAATACTGAAATTATGAAAACTACATTGCTGGAGGTTAAGTACAGTACCACAGGATTATTTTTTGAGTGATCAGCACTTTCGGAATTTGATCAAATATTACACGACTTACATAATGTGTTTGATTTGTCATATTTAAGGCAACTGCTCTTAAGAAAATATAAACTATACCCAATAAATATTTATGGAATAAAAAAATAAAGTGTTCATGCTAGCTGATAAACTTGTAATAAAATAAATTATAGTTAAGAATGTTTCATCGTAACTATTGCCAGCATGCCAGCAATAGAAATATTAATGCTATAGGGAGAAGAGTGTTATGCATACAGTACTACTACATACCACGAACTATGTTATGTTATAAACATGTACAGAATCAAATAATACATCCCCTAATAATACATCCAATGTGGTCTGTCTACCGGATCTGAGGTTTGTGAGATAGATCCCAAGCACGTTTGGAATTTGTGTTCTTGAAATTCACATAAATTTTGATTTTCTGAGGAAAGGAATATTGCTAAAAGACCAGGATTTTCATATTTCAACGTTCCCGTGTTGCGTAAGATAATCCAGACATCATAAACCCTGTATTAGGCCCATGGTACTTGTTTATGGTAAAGCATGTTAGAGAAAAATAAGAAATAAAAATGCTTTCCTAGAAATTGTAGACAACAATGGGCAAATTTATACCACACAACACTTCACACAAACGTAAACAATTCATTTATCAGTAAAGCTAATATCCAGCTGAATTTCTTCTTTATTCACTACATACGATAGCATTAATTCACTACAAACAGCTGATATTAACATGAAAATGTCTGTCATCGAATTACTTGGCTCTGATTGGCTAATTCCAATCGACCATGCCTTTGACTATTCTTTCAGTGCAGCCAATGCTAGCACAGACTTGACATCATTAGTTTAAACAGGCGAGCTTTTGTTTAAACTAAGTGAGTATCAGAAATTGGTAGAGAAAATGGACGTAGGTTTAAACTAGGTACTAAATTTGAACGGGTTTAATTTATACCAGGTTTAACTCAATTAGGAGAAAATGGCCCTACAAGGCATAACAGTCTATAATGAAGATGTATGTATACATTCAATTTTCACTGTGAATGGAGCCTTACAGACTTCCTACTGTTACGCAAACAAAAAATCCCACCATTACACGGAATCATTTACCTAACACATAAGTAATGGAAAAGAACAAACATGTGACAAATCCATTCAACACTTACCAAAAGAAGCTCACTGCTTGCCATATCTTATCCAAAAATTCCCTTACAGCCTCAAGTTCTACAATTGTTCCAGTTTCAATGTTTTCTGAGACTGGAGCTGCTTGACTTTCTTGATTATTCCACAAAGCAGGTGCATCAGAGCAACCCAACCGGAGTTTCTGTAACAATACATCATTTTTGACCACATATTAGAAGCACAAACTATCCACATAACATTTATATTGTACCCGTCCAAATGGTGTTTTATTGAATTTTGGGAAGTTGGTAAAATTTTGTAATGCAATACGGGTTTACGCGTGAGCGAGCACCAGCTGATCACCATGCCGTTCCGCTGCGGACGAGTGAGAACTGGGTCAGCCGGTGAAGGTCACCACGTCATAGAGGTTACGTCACCTAGCGAGCCGATAGCCAAGGGGGAGCGACATTCCAGAGAAATCTGCCACAAGTTTGAAGGACGAATCACGTTGCAGGATAGCTGACAGCCAATGAAAATCAGTGAAGGTGTCAGATGGTCGGAGGACTTTTCTAGAAAGAGGTCGAACAGTAGAGTTTCTAGAAAGAAGTCGAACGGTTGAGTTACACAAAAGAAGTCGAACAGTATAGTTACAGGAGGGACAGCGAACAGTGTATTTTCCAGAAGAGTTAGCAAACAGTGGTATTAACTGTTCACCTCTTGTACTGCACGACGACTATTTTTAAAGAGTGCTAATTCTCATTTTCATAAAATCAATTCAGTATAGTGCGATATTATTGCTGCCACACATTTTCCCGGGTGGAACTTTCCAAACCACGGACAGTCAGCGCACTCATTACGCCGAGCGTTACTGCAGAAGTTTGTAGAATGTTCCAGTAAGAACTACAAGGGAGGATGACCATCGAAGGAGAACCTTCGAGAATAAACCAGGCCTATGAACACCGTCTTGTTAGTAATATAATATATTGCTCGAAATTCCGTCAGCTCAACGCTGTACTGTAGACTGGTAAATGTGCTCGAAAATTGAAGTTTTGGTAGGTCTGAACCCCAGTGTACATCATTGCGCCAGTCAAGTACCGTAAGACAATCTAGTGATATGCGAGTGTGGATCCAATTTTTATAATAAATTTCATTTTCAGCTACCTCTGCGAACACCAGCCATCAGCATGGAGCGAACCAGAAGGAAATCCTGGAATTTTCTTATACCTTGCTGGAGTGATTCAACGCTATTGGACTTCACCCGGGTCATGATGTGTTAAACCGACGTGTGCAAGCCAGCACGATGAATTTGTTCATCCACAAGCCACCGTAGCGAAGAAGAGGAACCGACAGCAACATCCAGACGCTGAAGATTTACATCGGAACAATAAGTACTTTTGTTACATTTTTTCTCTTTCAGTAGATGGCTAGTTGGATTGTATTCTTATTTAACGAAATGTAGTTTCTTTAGTAATGTCTGTATTGAAGTGGTGGTGATGGTAGAGTAGTCATGGATTCATTGATTCATTAGGTTTTTTTTTTTTCTCTTTTGCATTTTCTTGGGATATTGCTATTTGATTCAGTGATTGATAACCCCAGTTGCTAGTGAATTTCACAAGGTTATGAACAATTGAGGTCTTCGAAAGGAATTATGGGGTAATGAAGCCTAATAATAAGCATAGTAATAATAATAATAATAATAATAATAATAATAATCAAAATATGATATCATAAAAAAAATCATGAGGAGGATGAAATTAATTAAATAAGATTAAAACTATAATTAAATCGAAGCTTTAATGAACAACTGGTTTGTAAAATAAGATTGATTTTAGAAGGGAAGGTGATTGATGTGGACAGTAGGCAGCTCGTCGAGAAGACTCTTTTAGGGCCGGTTCTACCACCTACTGGTAAAGTAGTGCGTAACTTGCCCTCCGCGTAAAAGGATGTTTCCGTTCGACCACTCCCAGGTAGCGCTATCAGCGGCATAAATCGTCGTTACCTGGCGCATAATTTATCGGCCACTTCGAGGACCCGATAAGACTTTACCTGCCGGGCAAGTTTTGAGAGCTGAACTTTATTAGTTGTATTTCTGGCGACATACAACTCAAATTAGCTTAGTATACTGAAAAAAGCATTATACTGTAACAGTGATTGATATTGCATTGCAGAATTTTGAACATTAATGCTTCCTTAGAGTTGTAACGGTCACACCAGCCTCTCGCACTGATAGCGTAGGGAACACATTTTATACGTCAAGCTTTCGCAAAGGAACTCTAAAAGGATATAAAATCGAAACCTATTTGGAAATAATTTCAAATGAGATTTAATATTCTACTCTTTCAGTTTTCAAACACCAGGTATAACTTATTTCTATGTATCCGTATTACCTCAAGCTACCTCGTAGCGTAATGGCTAACGCACGCAGTTCATACTACGAGGTTTGCAGGTTCGAGTCTTCATTATGACGAATCTTTTTTTTTCATTATTAGCGTTGTATTAATCTGTATGCCTCTTTTCATACGTTCTTTTGTTAATAACATATTTCATTGAAATGTTTAATCACAATATTATGTCTACTAGGAAAATGCTTTATATGTGTGCTACTTATAGAAAGTGATGTTACGATTAATATAGCATACCGTATAGGACTGTCGCCCAGGTAGCAGATTCCTCATCAGTTGTTTACACAGTTTTCTTGTAAATGATTTCGAAGAAATTGGAAACGATTCCATTCCCGAATTCCTCTTCCTTTGATGGATATTTACCCCGATTAGTTCTTTAACAGTATGGTACCTTCCAACTTTATCTTCATAAACATTAGAATGAAATGCATTATAAATAAATGGAAGCATGTGGAACTAAACGAAGTCACAGAGCTAGTTGCAAATAAAACATCGTGGAGATAATCAATTCACAGAAGCCTGCAGATAGAATGCTCAAAGTCAATAAGTCCATAAGGAAGATGTTGGGTGTATATACGTAGATGGAAGCGCATGAAAATGAGTTAAGAACAACGGCAGGGAACGAAAATATTTTAAAAATGTAAATTAGAAATACGATGAAAACCTGCGTACCTTCTATTACGGAGCGAGCGACTTGACCAATCTACTACGAGAATACTTTCCCGCTGCCTTACATGACAGGTTATAATTGGCATAAGAAAATGTAATCTCGAGATTTTAATCCCAATTAGGTATTGATTTTGAGGCTCATAGATTAAAATCACGAAAGCTTGACATAAATCGTTGTCCATAACTCTTAAGACTCCCCTTATTAGGCTTTTTGAAGATAATCAACAGATGCAAGCACAGGAAAATAAGACAATCGAAATGAGCTTCATACATCTGACGATAGATAGCACCACACTCAAAAATGAGAAGTAGCTGAAAATCAGTCTAGCCAACTCCGTATATTGGTGTCTAGCTCCTGGTAGCTACCCAGCGCTTGTGCGGAGGTGGTTGGACGAAACGCGAAGTACCAGGTGCTTTACACCCCCAGGTAGTTTACCTCCCGGGCAGCTGCCAGCCACTTTACCAGCAGATGGTAGAACCGGCCCTTAGGAGCAATAATCGGGGAGTTAATAATAATTATTATTATAATAATAATAAACATGAGTCGGAAATTTTAAATGGTTGTTGAGGATTAAAACTAAGCGATGATTGTGATGATGGATTTTTATGATGATATTTGACAACATGGGACCGCTAGGGTACATGTTAGTCGCGAAGTTTATAGTGATTTATGGTGATATAATTAAGTGTTCAGGGAATAATGATTTTCCGCCCAACAATGGGTATTGTGTAATATATGACTCGATTATTATTTTTCTTTTCCATGAGGGTTACGAGCGCGTTCTTCGAAGTTCCCTAACCAATGGTGGTGATGATTATTTCTTCGATGCTATTCTTTTACTCATCCTATTTTGTCGTTTAACACAAGTCATGGTGAATCTTTACTATTATTGGCTAATAATGCGAGGGTCTTCAACCTAATTCTGAAGGGAGACATAATAATAATAATAATAATAATAATAATAATAATAATAATAATAATAATAATAAAAATAATATCCTCGAGTGTGATAAAATCTGTTGATAAAAAGTTGGGGGAGATTGTGTTACTGCAGCGACAGCTTATCCCTGTGTTTCCAGGAGTGTTTATTCTTTCAGTGATTTTGTTATTGTCCACTGATATTGTAGTTCACGTTGATTGCACGTTTTGCTACGTGATACTCTATCTATCCACAGTGTATTAGTTAGTGAGATATCGTTTCATATGGTTTATAAAATGAATACAGTCGAACGAAATCTATGAAAGGGGAAATATGCCAAAGAATTTCCAAAGAAATTGGTAAAGAATTTCCAAAGAATTTGTTTAGAATTTTCTAAGAGATTTTAAAAAATGTGTCAAAGAAGTTGTAAAGAAATTCTGTCGAAGTATCTTCTGATGATAATGTTTTGAGATTTCCAAGTGTTTTGCAAGCCGATTTTCAGAGTATGGGGAAAACAGTTTTTTTTATTGTGCTAAATTTTCTAAAGCAAGATAAAGGAAACTTCTAGAAAGAAAATAATAATTTATATTTTCAGATGAAAGACATTGTAATTTGAAAAGAGTTAATTGGCAAGAAGTTACCCAAACTTTTACGAGGAGGAAAATAATTTATAAAGATTGATGAAGCAAAGGAATATTGTAAATTTCATGGTTTAATGTAGCATTATCCTTTTTTTTTATCATAACATTATCGCTAATTTTGTGAATTGGTCAAATGTTGCAGTTCTTTACGTGGAGAATTGACCTAGGGTATGGCTTCGGAGAGCGTTTCATTGAAGATGAAATCGAAGCTAATGGAACCCATGAGCATGCTGTGGACTCATTTATTTCGCTAACGAGAAGCAGTTAATTTAAATTATGTTTGTGTAAATATATTTTCTCTTCCTTTTTCTTGCACTGTCCAGACTGGTTTCATATTTTAATAAATAGTATTGTTATTTTGTTCTGATTTTTTTCCCTTTTTTTCTTTCCATGTTATGTCACCTATCCAGTCACTTATGGCCCTGCAAATATAAATTTTCTGAAGGTCGGCCCCGAAATAGTAAAGTTGGCCCTGTGAACAGTCCACCCTTTTGGGACTCTCGCTCCGCCGACTGAGCGACCTCGGAGAAGGGGACAATATATCAAAACCTATGGAGAATCTGAAACTGAAAAATTTACAGTATCAGAAAGATATCCTTAACACAGTAACTGCTACAATGGTTGGATAATAGTTCCTGGAGCCTAACAGATTTTTAGGGTAATCTGGCAATTATTGTATAATTTTGGGGATATTAGGTCTATTAGGTCATGTAATACTCACGATATGGATCCAGCTCTTGAATCAAGTAATCCTGGTAAGGGTCCTCATACAATGGAACCATACTCTAATTACCGTGCGTCGTACGTCTACCGGTATTATTCATTCATAAATTTGATTTGGACTATTTTATTTATTTTGATGTATATACTACGTGAGTATTATGTGCACCTTAAACTTGTATCAAAAACAATTTAGTTATAAATTAATTTTTTGAGTAATACAAACATAGGCAATAAATTCTTCATGTACAATCTACATCTACAATACATACATACATATATACATTATTATAGACTGTTATGCCTTTCAGCGTTCAGTCTGCAAGCCTCTGTGAATTTACTAAACGTCGCCACAATCCTCGATTTGCAACTAGCGTTGTGGCCTCATTTAGTTCTATACCTCTTATCTTTAAATCGTTAGAAACCGAGTCTAACCATCGTCGTCTTGGTCTACCTCTACTTCTCTTACCCTCCATAGCAGAGTCCATTATTCTCCTAGGTAACCTATCCTCCTCCATTCGCCTCACATGACCCCACCACCGAAGCCGGTTTATGCGTACAGCTTCATCCATCAAGTTCATTCCTAAATTAGCCTTTATCTCCTCATTCCAAGTACCCTCCTGCCATTGTTCCCACCTGTTTGTACCAGCAATCATTCTTGCTACTTTCATGTCTGTTACTTCTAACTTATGAATAAGATATCCTGAGTCCACCCAGCTCTCGCTCCCGTAAAGCAAAGTTGGTCTGAAAACAGACCTATGTAAAGATAGTTTCGTCTGGGAGCTGACTTCCTTCTTACAGAATACAGTCGATCGCAGCTGCGAGCTCACTGCATTACCTTTACGGCATCTTGATTCAATCTCACTTACTATATTACCATCCTGGGAGAACACACAACCTAAATACTTGAAATTATCGACCTGTTCTAGCTTTGTATCACCAATCTGACATTCAATTCTGTTGAATTTCTTACCTACTGACATCAATTTAGTCTTCGAGAGGCTAATTTTCATACCATACTCATTGCACCTATTTTCAATTTCCACGATATTAGACTGTAGGCTTTCGGCACAATCTGCCATTAAGACCAAGTCGTCAGCATAGGCCAGACTGCTTACTACATTTCCACCTAATTGAATCCCTCCCTGCCATTTTATACCTTTCAGCAGATGATCCATGTAAACTACAAACAGCAAAGGTGAAAGATTACAGCCTTGTCTAACCCCTGTAAGTACCCTGAACCAAGAACTCATTCTGCCATCAATTCTCACTGAAGCCCAATTGTCAACATAAATGCCTTTGATTGCTTTTAATAATCTGCCTTTAATTCCATAGTCCCCCAGTATGGCGAACATCTTTTCCCTCGGTACCCTGTCATATGCTTTCTCTAGATCTACGAAACATAAACACAACTGCCTATTCCTCTCGTAGCATTTTTCAATTACCTGGCGCATACTGAAAATCTGATCCTGACAGCCTCTCTGTGGTCTGAAACCACACTGGTTTTCATCCAACTTCCTTTCAACGACTGATCGCATCCTCCCTTCCAAGATGCCAGTGAATACTTTGCCTGGTATACTAATCAGTGAGATACCTCGATAGTTGTTGCAATCCTTCCTGTTCCCTTGCTTATAGATAGGGGCAATTACTGCTTTTGCCCAATCTGAAGGTATCTTACCAACACTCCACGCTAATTTTATTACTCTATGAAGCCATTTCATCCCTGCCTTCCCACTATACTTCACCATCTCAGGTCTAATTTCATCTATTCCTGCTGCCTTATGACAATGGAGTTTATTTACCATCCTTTCCACTTCTTCAAGCATAATTTCACCAACATCATTTTCCTCCTCCCCTTGAGCTTCGCTGTTCGCAACACCACCAGGATGATTTCCTTTTACATTGAGAAGATGTTCAAAATATTCCCTCCACCTCTCCAGTGATTCCCTGGGATCTATTATGAGTTCACCTGAATTACTCAAAACACTGTTCATTTCCTTTTTCCCTCCCTTCCTAAGATTCTTTATTACTGTCCAGAAAGGTTTCCCTGCTGCTTGACCTAGCCTTTCGAGGTTATTACCAAAATCTTCCCATGACTTCTTTTTGGATTCAACAACTATTTGTTACGCTCTGTTACTTTCATCTACGTACAAATTCCTGTCTGCCTCGGCCCTTGTTTGGAGCCATTTCTTATAAGCCTTCTTTTTACGTTTACAAGCTGCTCTCACTTCATCATTCCACCAAGATGTTCGCCTTTTCCCATCTTTACACACAGTTATTCCAAGGCATTCCCTGGCTGTTTCTACTAGAGCATCCCTGTATGCCACCCATTCACTTTCTATATCCTGAACCTGCTTAATGTCTACTGTTCGAAACTTCTCACTAATCATATCCATGTACTTCCGTCTAATTTCCTCGTCCTGGAGATTTTCTACCCTTATTCGTTTGCAGACAGATTTCACTTTCTCTACCTTAGGCCTAGAGATACTTAGTTCACTACAGATCAGATAGTGGTCTGTATCATCGAAAAATCCCCGGAAAACTCGTACATTCCTGACAGATTTCCTGAATTCGAAGTCTGTTAAGATATAGTCTATTACGGATTTGGTACCCCTAGCCTCCCATGTGTAGCGGTGAATAGCCTTATGCTTGAAGAATGTATTCGTAACAGCTAAACCCATACTAGCACAGAAGTCCAGCAAATGCTTCCCATTCCCATTAGCTTCCATATCTTCCCCACATTTACCAATCACCCTTTCGTATCCTTCAGTTCTATTCCCAACTCTCGCATTGAAATCGCCCATTAGCACTATTCTATCCTTGCTGTTTATCCTGACTACGATGTCACTCAATGCTTCATAAAACTTGTCAACTTCATCCTCATCTGCACCCTCACATGGTGAATACACGGACACAATTCTAGTCCTAATTCCTCCAACTGACAAATCTACCCACACCATTCGCTCATTTACGTGCCTAACAGAAACTATGTTCCGTGCAATGGTATTCCTGATAAAGAGCCCTACCCCAGACTCTGCCCTTCCCTTTCTAACACCCGTCAAGTACACTTTATAATCTCCTATCTCTTCCTCGTTATCTCCCCTTACGCGAATATCACTTACTCCTAGTACATCCAGATTCATCCTCTTTGCTGACTCAGCCAGTTCTACTTTCTTCCATAAGCCCAATTAATATTGATAGCTCCCCATCGAATTCCATTTCGTTCGCCAAGTTGTTTCCAAGGAGTCCCTCGCCTGTCAAATGGGAGTGTGACTCCGTTACTCCCATAGTTCCGAGGCTTGCTTAAAATGTTCTGAGCTCGGTCGATTCATGAAGCAGGATGCTGCCCTACTTGCACATAGTCCAAGTGAGGATCTCTCCTCTAACGGGTTATGGACCATCGGTGGATTGTATAGTCCTAGCCGCCTGAGCACAAGGAGGGCCAAGACTCAGAATATGTCTGAGATGCCCACTCCCATTCCATAGCAACTGGTATCCCGACTCTCAGGACCACTTACTAGGCCACTCAGCCGTTGCCCATGGTTCACGAACTAGGACGTGACTACAGTAACCCACTAACATGAAAAAAAAAATTGGTATAAAAAGTGTGACGATTATGCGGTGAAATGCGGTATTTACAGATGAGGAACAACAGAATAGATCAGAATGAATGAAAAGCTACTAGGCAATTTGGAAAGGAAACTTATTGAAGAAGATAACCAGAAAATGAATGACTGTAGTGGTCCAATGAGGCAGTAAAAGCAGAAGAGGATTGATTATCCATCTTGAAGGTATTTCACGTGAACTACTTCATTCGATTATCAGCATATGTTTTTCTGATATTTCTCAATATTTTGGTGTTTCAAAGGATTAATTCCCACTGTGATATTTAAAACCATATGGGTTTCTTATAATTCGAACAAGTGACCAAGTTTTTGGTATAGTGACATTACATTACTATCTGATGTAACAGAATATGTTAACATGCAGCCACACAATATATCTTCCGAGTAAATTATTCCCACATCATCATCCAAATTAGCGATTTACTGTATACAGTAAAACCTCGTTAATTCAAAGTCGTTGGGACGCAAAAATCGGACTTCAAATTACGTGATTTTGAATTAACCGCCAACTCTTAATTCCGAAATGCCAACCCTTGCAGCATCAAAAAATATTCTAAGACCTGTGCTGAATGCAATTAACCTTGATGAAATGCCTGAAATGCCACGAAAAAAAAAAAAAAATTTCTAAAATGTATCCAACAAGGTGCATTTACAGTATTCAAATTCACAATACAGTATTCACTTGGATAACTCACTGACAAACATAACCTCACGCAATGAAAGAAAACAAAAGCATGATTCAAAGACGAGGAGAAATCTAAGCTGCCTCCCCTGAGCTAGTCCTTTATTAATTGGATTACCGAACTGAATGCATTTTAGATGTCCTGTACTTGCACGAAAAGTGCCCGACGCCCTTAAAACTTCGTGGCTTACCGAACTTCCCTCTGACGAGGGGAAGAAGTCTCTCGCTTCCGTGTGCTTTGCAACACAGTGCAATGACCCTCCTTGTACGATTTCCCAGCTGGCACTTTCCTCCTATAAAACCGTAAGTCCGTTTGGGCTCAGCATAAAAAAAAAGGGTTTTAATTGGCATTGACAATATTCGGTGTGTACGAATTGATTATATGAGCCATGATTTTTCGCCAACTGTCGGCATCGCCGGTGTTCGCGGATTTTGCTTCTACGCACACTGCCTGCTAAGTGATATTATAGTGTTCTTAAAATGATGAATACAAAAGAATTAAGATTTTACTAGAACTTTGCAAATATGAAGCACACTGTAGACAGACTGAAGTGAGTGAAAATACTGACATCTACCCTAGCACGTTCCGGAAGACGCGTTCTATCATGAGGCGGATCAATTTTGAATTTAAATTAGTCTGGGGAAAAACCAACTATTTTTTAAATATAAAGGCAGTTTGAATTAAAAGTCTGAATTTCGGTAATGGGACCGACATTATTCTTCGAATTACGAATTATCCGCATTTCAAATTAATTTAAATAACATGCAAAACCGTACTCACGTTTCCGGGAACAAGAGCTTCTTAGAATTAGGCGGGACTTTGAATTAACCAATTTCGTATTATCGAGGTTCTACTGTATTTTGTTTGTTATTTGATTTGTGTGTCTTGTTGCCAGCATTGATATTTTTGGTTCAGTGTTGATTTTCTAAGCTGAGAAATTGAGAGAGGAACTTTCATATAATTTAGAGAAATTTGAACAGAAAAATGTATTTTGGAAAAAGACTTCAAATTATTTTTAATCTGCCTGATAGAAATTTTAAGAGAGTATAATTAAAAGTTAATCAAACAATTGCTGATAATTGCTGTTTTCAATGTAACCATTTTTGTTCTTGTGACCTTGAGTATTATAGCAACATTTCACAAATGAGCATTTCAGGGTAAAATCTAATGGATTAATTCACAACGAATGTTAATATGGAAAACAAAATTCATTTATTAGAAATTATAGGATGTATTTCTGAATAAATTTGTTTTTCTATTTTAACTGCAGCATGAGTTATAATTTAACGATATTATCATTAATTTCTTATTGAATCCAGATGTTTCTGATCATGTTTTATCTGTTAGTGGACTGAACACTTCTAGGATGTCTCAGTGCTCAACCTGCGAGTTAGTTACAAGGTGCATTCCATAAATAATGCAACCAAATTCATAAAAAATCATTTATTGAATATATTTGTACAAATAATAAAAAATCTTCAAAATAGCACCCTCTTGCGTCGATACACTTGTGGAGGCGGTGTTTCCATGCCTGGAAGGCCTTTTTCGGAATGTCCTTTAGAGCCGATGTAACATGCGCCTGGATTCTTTCAATCGTGTCCCAATGTTTTCCTTTCATGAATCCTTTTAACCAAGGAAACAAAAAAAAAAAGTCAGCGGGAGCCAGGTCAGGACTGAAGGGAGGCTGGGGAACCACTGGGGTGTTGGTCCTGACCAAGAAGTAGTTGACAATGAAGGCGCCGTGACTCGGCGCGTTGTCGTGATGAACTTTCCAAGTGTCCTTGATGTCGCTTCGTCAGCGCGAGACCCTCCTTTTCAGACTTTTGTAGAAAGCTTAATTCACTGTAGTCCCGGTAGGTACGAATTCGTGGTGGACAATGCCTCTGACGTCAAAGAAGACAATGAGCATGGTTTTGATCCTGGACTTGCTCATGCGTACCTTCTTGGGACGGGGCGACGATGGGGTGTGCCACTCTGAACTCTGCTTTTGTCTCAGGGTCGTACTCAAAAATCCATGTCTCATCACCAGTGATAACTGAGTTTAAAAAATTAGGATCATTTTCACACATTTCCAACATTTCTCGGCACCGAAGCACTCGCATGTCCTTTTGTTCGTCGGTTAACACTTTTGGGACCAGTTTGGCACACACCTTTCTCATGTTCAAATCTTCGGTCACAATGTGGAAAACTGTTGTTTTTGCCATGTTTAGAGTTTGTGCTATCAATTGAAGGCTCAGCCATCTGTCAGAGTTCAAAGAATCGCGCACACGCATCACATTTTCGTCGACTCGTGAGGTTGATGGCCGTCCACTCCGAGGTTTGTCGGTGTCTCTTCTCGGCCCTCCATGAACTTGTGATTTGGACAAGCAATCAGTCTCAAAGGCCTGCTGAAGTAATGGAAACGTTTCGGTGGCGGACTTCCCAAGTTTAACGCAAAATTTGATAGTGTACCGTTGCTCTACAGAACGATCCATTGTGCTGTGTTACATGAACTCAAAATGGGCTTGACGGGAACGCACGTCCTGACTCTCCGGCAGCTCGCTGCCGAATGAGACAAAGAGCGTTTGAAGCTAACACCCCCCCTCCCTCCACCTAGCCCAGCAGGTTAGAACACGCTGCGGTGTACAGTTGCGTCAGAAAAAAATTGGTCGCATTACTTATGGAACGCACGTTGTATGTAGGCTAAACGGCCATAGTATTAACTCATTGAGCCCTGCATAATTGTTGGGCTGGGATTATTTTGAAGGAAATAAAGTGACGTTTCACACAATTTCTAACTTACAAGAGCATTAAATATTTAAATACACATGAAAACAAACGGCACTCACATCGGCAACAAGGAATACATTAAATGCATTTTAATACTCAGTCCGCCTGCTGAGCTGTGATACAGTCATCTCCCTGCACTACCTCTTCAATTCCCTATCTATTTGTTCATCAGGAGCATTACTCACATTATTACTAATACTACTACTATTAATTTCACTCAAAAAATTACATTCTTAAGCTATTACTTTCTAAAAGAGGTTATATATCGGTAATTTTCAGTCGTTTACAAGCGAATCTCAAAGTCTAGAGATAGCCCACTTTAAACTAATATTACCAAGCACATTAGCAATATATATAAGTGACGAGCAAGTAACATGGGAGAAAAAAGGTCTCTACACAAATCACAAATGCAACTCACTCTGCCATCTCTTGAGAAAAAGTTGAATTATGTAGCAAAGTGAGACAACGGAACAGTTCCATGATCTGGCATTTGGGCCACCAAGATGAAGCACAGAACAGTTTGCATCTGAACACGAAATAACCACAAATCTTACAAAGCAGGTACATTGTGAAGGCAGTAATATTTTACATTGAGCACCGATAGTGAGAAGTGAAGTTACTTTATTGCACATGTGCAATAAAGTGACTATTTCTCAGCATCTAGAAAAGGCCTACTTTTCAAACATGAAACTGTTCATATGACTAGTTCTTGTTGTAGTCATAGATAAAATAATATAGAACTCTTCAACCTAACAAATTCAAGGAAATGAGAGCAGAAAGTATACTTACGTCAAGGACTTGCACACACTTTGTAACCTGGTCACCATACTGTCCAGAGGGAATGGAGAGGCACAAACTAAAAGAAATCTCAATGATCTTCTGCACTTCTACTAATGAGTGGCCATAATTCATCTTGGATAAACTTTCTTTAAGCTCTTCAATGTGGGTCTTGAACTGATTAGAAAATTTAAAACTGAAAACAGCAATCCAGTGTTTAATCAAACAGGCAAAGAGATCTACAAGAACCCAGGGAGGCTTAATGAAGACCACTTTGATCCACAGTTTCCCGAAGGCTTGGGTCATCTCCTGCTCCACAATCTGAAAAATATAAAATATATATGATAAGTTATTGTTGAACAAAATAAGAATACAGGGAAGAATTTTTTGCTATTTGCTTTGTGGCACCAACAGAGATAAGTCTTATGGCGACAATGGGATAGGAAAGGTGGTGATTACTGTTTCAAGAGAAAGTACAACTAAGCAACCATCCTCTATATAACACTAATGAGAGAGAAAAAATGGAAGGGATCCGACACTTCGAAAAATGAAGGTATCCGCCAAAGGAAGACAAAGGCCACGAAGGGCATTAAAACGAAAGACTCCCTAGACCTTGTAACTTAATACCATCGGGATCGAAAAAGAACAAGAGTTGATCAACGGTGGTTAGATAGGATAGATGAAAGTGAGGAGCCTGGTACAAGTGGAAGCAATTCTAGGTCTCAGCTCAAGGCCCCATGGTCGCCAACCCACGCTCCCAAGTTGAGAGCCCCTGAAGCCCCTTTTAGTTGCCTCTTTACGACAAGTAGGCGATACCGTGGGTGTTGTTTTACTGCCCCCACCCACAGGGGGAAAATAGGAAAGGGCTAGGATTGAAAAGGAAGAGGCTGTGGCCTTAATTATGATAAAGACGGAGCATTTGCCTGGTATGAAAATGGAAAACCACGGAAACCATCTTCAGGGCTGCTGACAGTGGGATTCGAACCCACCATCTCCCAAATGTAAGCCGACAGTTATGTGATCCAAACTACGCAGTCGTTCGAGAAGGGAAAATACATGGATTTTTCTTTTTAGAACATCAAAATGGCACCATTATTCAGTGAGAGAGGAAGAAAAGAGTAAAACAATGGTAGTGACAAGGAAGAAAGGTGGTAAAATTACATATTAGCCCATTAAAATTGGCTGCCAGAGAGGAATGCAAAATGCAGGGAATTGTAATGAAGTTCCTGCAAAGTCTGTTACAAGAGACAAAGAAGGATCGTATAAAGACTAAAGAGATGTGGGACAGTCTGGGAATAGAGATTTTACAGGATAGAACAGAGAGCTTGTCTGGTGATCATGATCATTAAGGACAAGGTCTGACACTGGTTAGCAGGTTTGAGTCCTGTTGGGCAAAAAAAAATGTCCATGATCAGAATGTTGGCGGCAGGGTGAGAGATGCGGTGGTATACAATTTTGAACAACTAGATTACATGCCAGAAGCCTGGGTTTAATTAAACCTCTCTGCAGTGTTCGTATGGAGTGACGGCATATGACGCTCATAATGGCAATTGGTCGGATGGAGAGGTTAAATCTTGAACAGATTTCTTGGTGCTATTCGACAGGAGTAGGTTATGCGCTGGCAGCAGATTTCTCTGACTCTCTTTTTATACTACCATACATTACGTCGTTGACTTCATCTCATTAACTCCTCTGGTGAGTGTGAGATCAGGAAGAGCATCCGGTCATAAAAACTAATTTCGTAGAAAGGAAGGAAAAAAAAAAAAAAAAAGAGAGAGAGAGAGAGAGAAGGGGGGCAGGGGGTGCTGTCATCGTATGGTCATGTCGAAAGGATGGAAGAAACAAATTTCAAGAGTGGTGATCGAATGCTAATGGAAGGAAAAGCACAATGCCTGGGATGGCCACCAGAAACTCGCCAACACATTTCACAAGTGTGGAAATTTTAACTTAAAAATACTTCCACAACTATGAAATTACAATGTACCCACGAACTATTGAGATAGATTTATTTGAAAGCAATTTGATGATGCTTGTTGTTTAAAGGGGCCTAACATCGAGGTCATCGGCCCTGAAAGCAATTGATCTCTGTTTCCAATTTCTGATCTGTGAAGATTACATTTAGTGTTGAGACTATACAAGATAAATCACCACAGTAGATCTAATCCAAAGCTGTTATAGATAATTCCTCGAAAAGAATGCTGATGATGAATCAGGTGCCCCACTGAACTATCTACGCCTTTTCAAACGTAACTAAATTTTGGTAGTAATATGGGAGTGGTTCAAATTATCCAACGCAGGCAGTGGTTTATCTATAGGTCTTGGCATTTAAGCATTTTTGTAATGTCTGTTGCTTGTCAGTATTTGATTCTGCAACCTTAGCAACAGGAAGTAAGTTCTGTTTGCAACAGAAGTCAAAATAGGTCAAAATGTTTAAAGATTGGAAACATTCTCACAGGGGAACTGTTTGGGTCAGACCCAACTAACTGCAATGAAACTTGCTAGAATGTTCAATGGGAAATGAGAGGGTAGTAGGCATTACCCTTCTGATCCTAGAAGGAATTACGACATTCAGGAAGAAATGAAATATGCAAGCGAACAAGTTAAGAGAGAGAAAACTCGGGTATGGCCACGTGCAAAGAAGGGATGAACGGCACTTGCTCAGAAAAGTAATGGAGGAGCAGAGGGAAGGAAGAACTGGCTGTGAAAGACCAGAAGATCAAAACGGATATGACAGAACTCTAACTCACTGCTAAGGATGCCCTGGATAGGGCGATACGGAAATGTCACTATTGAGTCACTGACCCCACATAAGGGACAAGGCACGGAAGAAGATGCTTAAGGGTAATAGTCATTCAGCCTGTCCAACAGCATGACAATTCAAGTGATTTTGAAGAGGAATCTTGCAGTCTCCTGTCTGTGCTAGTAAAATATAATAGCAGCACTTTTATATATAGATGACCAAAATTTCATACTGCATAAAGTTTTAATTAATCAATTAATTTTTTCTTTGCGTTTAGGCCATCTGCGGACCACGGTGCTTGTGTTCTAGCTGTGTTTTGGTCGTCGTCTGCCCCCTTTTGGCGTACTGCATTATGTTCTTAGTGGCCTCCTGAGCCTTCCTATTGGCCCAGTATTCCTTCATTTTCTCGCTGAATTCTTTCCCGCGTTCCTCCGACCAATTCCCGGCTCCTTTGTGGCTAGCTGATGTAAGGGATGTTAGGAAAGGTTTGGTTCTGACCATTAAACGGTAAGCATTCCTGTCAGTTATGGCGGCTTGATTAATATTAAGCTCTGCAAGATCTTTGTCCACTTGCTTGGTACAGGTGAATCCAGCACATTTGCCTTTGTTAGCAGCCTTGAAGATCTTATGAGATAATCTATTAGGATCCATAGAAAGTCAGATGTTTCCTTCTGATGGCATCTATGAGATTTAATTGATGCTGGTAGAGCTCATTGTTGGGTCTGTACCATCGTCTTCCATCTGGTAGGATCCTTGGCCCTATTCTTCTTCTTCTCAGAAAATTCTGTTCTTGCACTTCCAGGGCTCTCAGTGGGGTCTTTTTAGTGAGAGATAGGCATTCTGCTGTGTAGAGGACTGATGTCTGACTACTGCATTATACAGTAGTGTCTCAGTTTTACATTCTTTAATAAATGATATGAGGCATACAGTTTTCTGCAGGCATGGTAGGCCTTGTCTAATTTGATTTTCCTTTATTTATTTTACATTTTATGGCCTACATCTGCCTTCCTTTGTTCTGTTGAAAATACCCTTCCATTAGACCTTTTATTGATTTTAGCCTTGAAGTATCTTAATTTTTTCTGTTTTGTTTTTGAGATCGTCTATTGTTATTTGTAGTTCTTTAATATTCTCCATAATTTCCGTGATCCATTTAATCTTGGTCTTACTATTCCATAATTTTTCAAATTTTCTTCTGCTAATTCTGTTGTTGGGTGTTCTGATAAGATGTCCAAAGAATGATTTACTTTTTTTTTTTTCATATTTGTGCTCAATACTGGTTCAACAGTCACACAGCCAGAAATAACTTATGCTAGTGAAACCATTTTTAAAACTACTAAAAGAGCTGAAACAGTCAAAATACTAAAGTCAGAAAGAAGAATAATTAGAACATGCATAAATTAACAGTATGAAGTTAATGGACAATGGAGAATAGCATCAAATAGAACAGTTTATAAAGTTTTAATAATAATAATAATAATAATAATAATAGCTTTACATCTCTCTAACTTAAATTTTTATTTTATTTTACGGTTTTTGGAGACAGTGAGGTGCCGGAATTATGTCCTGCAGGAGTTCTTTTACATTCCAGTATATCTACCTACATGAGGCTGATGTATTTGAGCACCTTCAAATACCACTTGACTAAACCAGGATCAAACCTGCTAAATTGGGGTCAGAAGGCCAGCGCTTCAACTGTCTGTGTAACTAAGTCTGGCCGATATACAAGTACTAAAATTTAAATATTTTTATATATTCATACACTATACATGTTAGAAAGGTCTATACAGCCTGAAATTCAGTTTATGTTGTCAAAATTTCAGTTTCAGTATAAAGTATTTTATGTAACTTTAAAATAGACATATCAGTTTATCATATGCAAGGTCATTTTAAGTTGTCACCAGTTAAATGCTCAGAGCCTCCCACCAATTTTTTAGCAATTACAATACTACTGTTCATTAATGGCACAATGATTACTATTAATAAATTTAGAATATTAATCATTCACCCAAGTTTCACTGAAATCTGTATTGCCGTGGGATGGCTGGTTACAACGGTTCTTGGCAATAGGGATAGTAGAGATATAATATAACTGTTCACCAGATAGTGTTTACATACTGTTTCAGTCCAATCTCATTAACTCAAACAGAAAAATGACTGGAATAGAATAAGGAACACTTACATGACTCAACAGCTCTTTTAAACTGGACTTCAGTTTACATAAAACAACATCTGCCTTGGATGCTTCCAGATTCTCCTTATTCAAGCTAAAGCTTGTAGAGGAACTCGATTGATTTTTCACATCATTAGCAATTTTAGCTGCAAAAGACAATATAAAAATTGTATTGTAATATTTTACAACAGAATTAGTTTAAAAATATAGTTTCAGCAATTTCATTTTAAGAATAAAGATGTATAATAGTCCACAACTTTATATCCTGCAAGTATTGTGTGAGAGTCATCAGTCCATAGACTGGTTTGATGCTGCTCTCCATGCCACCCTATCCTGTGCTAACCTTTTCATTTCTATGTAACTAAGACATCCTACACCTGCTCTAATCTGCTCGTCATATTCATACCTTAGTCTACTCCGACCGTTCTTAACCCCACACTTCCTTCAAAACCCAACTGAACAAGTCCTGGGTGCCGTAAGATGTGTCTCATCATTCTAACAAGTCCTGGGTGTCTTAACATGTGTCTATCATTCTATCTCTTCTCCTCATCAAACTTAGCCAACTTTAGCCTTCTTCTGTAACACCACATTTCAAAGTTTCTATTCTCATTCTTTCTGAGTTAGTTGTTATCCATGCTTCTCTTCCATGCAATGCCACACTTCATATATAAACAATGAAAAGGAGGGGGGATCCTGTATGGATCCTGCAAATAAAAGCTTTCTTCAGCTTTTACCAGTTACTTCGGAAATTGCTGGAAATGCCCGCAAGGCTCATTTTGGTTTTGGCTGGGGATTTAAAACCAGATTCCCTTCCTGATGTCATGTGATTTTTGAGATGAAAATCTCAATCAAGAATCGACTACGATTCAAACTTAAGTGGGAAATCAAGCTAAGCCACTAAGCTAACATTAAGGAACACTATACTTGCAGAGGATTGGTATGTTGTATGACCTTGGGAGAGGACTCATTCTTTAGGCCTTTCCTGGCCAAATTATTTAAGAAATGAATTTTTGGGAATTAAACATGTTTTTGTAGTGATGGAATGTCAAGGAATGAGAGCATATTCAAAAAAAATCAAACAAGGCTATTAAAAAAAATTCAAACACTGGAACTGTGGGGGAAAAAAAAAAAAAAAAAAAAAAAAAAAACCCCCACACAGAAGTATAAATAATTTACACTGAATACAGCTGTAACCATCTTTTCAGGTAGAATAAGGAGTGTACAAATTGAAAGTCAAATGAATAATAAATCCACAATTATATATTGAAAAGTTAATCTGAACGCATTTGTCATGAAACAAGCTACTAATACATTACATTTTACTTTTCATGGAATTTCCGGAACTCAGCAACATAATAAAATGAAATAAAATAAAATAACAAAAGAATTATGGAATTGAATAATCGTGGCAAGATGAAGAACTTATGTTCCTGTGTTTCACCTTTACATAAATCCTGTTTATTTACCCATACCAAGACAAAAAAATATGCTCAATCTATGTCTGAAGCACTATAGAATAATTTATGGTAACGTAAACAGCTTTGAATTACTAAGATACATCTTTCTAATAAAAAACAAACAACCCCTTCACTTCCCAAAAATGCACGCTCCTGGCGGCCATTACACTACACACATGTGAACAAACATGTCCACCAACCTAGAAACTGCAAATATACCAGAGCAGAACTTTTTTCTAGATTTTCTGATGTCCACACTAGATAGCAGCACAAATCAAATGCGAGAATCAGGTTACCCAATGGCCCAGTAGCGGAAAAAAGTTAGTGGAAATTATATCTCCCACTGGCCAGGAAAGTGTTAAATCATAAAATAAAATTGCTGCTTTAAGTATCATAAATAAATAAATAAATAAATAAATAAATAAATAAATAAATAAATAAATAAATAAATAAATAAAAAATAAAATAAATAAATAAATAAATAAATAAATACATTTAAATTGTGACTGATATCTTAAAAGGAACAACGGAGTTTCAAAATCGGTATAAAAATTATTTTTTTACCACTTTGGGCCCAAGAAATTCAAACTAGACATTAAAAGTTAAATTCTTTAGAAAATGCAGTTTCAATGTCACAGAAATCACTAATAATATATAGGAATAATTCAGTACAAATATTGTTCTTAAATATTTCTCATAGTTCATTTTGCCATCACTGGATATTGGTGAGAGAGTTCACTGTTTTAGTCTCTTCTAGAATTCTGCAAAACAATTTTTTTAAATTTTATTTATGGAAAGACTTGCATTATCACATTTTAAACACTGATTTTGTGGAATGTTATTCCTTTGCTGTGTTACAAAATGCAGGTTTTCTGCAGTGTATGAGCATTAGCTACACTGTAACTTTCAAGCAACAAAGGGTGTGAATCTGTTGTAAACTTCTGCTGAAACTAATTCTGGGTAGGAGTGAAGTCTGAAGGTGCTTTGATTAATCCAGCAATTACAGACCGCTGAAATGTTTCAGACAGAGGCAACTTCTTATGGCAATTTTTGTTGTGGATGAAGATATCATTTTTAAAAAAATGCTAAAATGAAACTGGTACCAGAAGTCTTTGGTAAAGAATATGCACAGCTGCGTTCACCCTGAAGCAAGTAGTTCGTAAATGGTGTGGACGGTAAAGAGATGGTTTCCAAGCGAAACCACAATGCTGGTACGGGTCAAACAGCTTGAGTACTGGAATGTATATACAAAGTTAAAGATGCTTCTAATTTTGAATTCAATGACTTGGAAGAGGTAGTCAAGGGGAGGGAGCACCATGTAATTGGCTTGACAGCTGCCCTCTCAGAGCAAAAGTGTGAACAGATGTACTGGTTAAGAAAATGGATAAGCAAGGCGAAGATGGTGACACAGCATACAGGAGAGAGAGAGAGAGAGAGAGAGAGAGAGAGTGAGAGAGCGCTAGCTACAGAACAACTCAACCATCCAGGGTTTTATGCTGGCTTTATTGAAAAGCATGTCTTAGGTAAACTGGTTTGTCACTTCACTGAAATATGTTTAAACATTCTCAATAAATTGCAACTATTACCTCAACAAGCTAAATTTTTTAAAAATTTTCTTTATTTCGCACTGACACAGATAGGTCTTATAGTGATGAAGGGCTAGGAGTGGGAAGGAAGCCACCATTGTCTTAATTAAGGTACGACCCCAGCATTTTCCTGGTGTGAAAATGGGAAACCACAGAAAATCATCTTCAGAGTAGGGTTCAAACCTACTATCTCCCAAATGCAAGCTGACAGCTACAGGACACAACCGAGTAGCCAACTGCTCGATCAACAATCTACTCCCCTATGTCTTAACATAGTTTCGTATTTTTTTTCTGTAGGATTGTTTAGAAAAAGAGTAAATGGCAAATTCTCCTTCAGCAACATTGAGGTGGACTATGCTTAGTAATTTACTCTTTGAGAAATAAGTTCTCTTATAACAATTCTAGTCTTACCTGTATCACCCTGCAAAAAATTTGTTTGGAGATGGACAAATACTTACAAACACTCCTGTTTGCATTCTCATCTGGAGAAGCAGCTTCATTTAGTTTCTCTAAGGCCGTCTTCATCTCAGTCGCTGAATAACCAGCTACGTTATTTACAACAGCCTTATTACAGAGATTTCTATCATTTGATAGGAGCACCTAAAAGCAAGGAATTTAAGTATTATATGCAGAGAGAGTAAATAAAATTTATTTCTATGACAAACATAGGTAATACATAATGATCTACAACCAATACCTAAATCTAAATAATCTCTATTAAAAGTAAAAGTCTCCTGTAATCAACAGATGATGATGATGATAATAATAATAATAATAATAATAATAATAATAATAATAATAATAATAATAATAATAATAACAATAATAAATCTAGCTCTAACCCTGAAAATCCGCAACAATTGGTTAGCAGAAATTCATGAAGATCTACACGAAATGGGTATTGAGGATGAAACCATTCAAGATAGAATGAAATTTAGAAGCTTAGTAAACAAACATAAATTTGCAGAGAAACCAACAAGAAAAAATACAGGCAGGACAGAAACACGCAGAAAGGAACACAGTGAAAAAACGAAGAGATATTGGGAAGAAAAGAAGAAGAAACATTGTGCAAAATAAGTTCAAACGCGCTCCACAGTTGGGCATAACGAATCAAAAAACAACAACAAGAATGGGACCGGAACGCCCAGCAAATAAAATCCTTATCTTCCTGGAAAGAAGACAGACCCAAATGTCATAGCTGAAAGTAGTTCATCAGGATCTTAAAAAAATGTGTCATTGAGGAGGGAGATATTACAAACAGAACAGTGTTCAGAAGGAAAATTGTGGAGGTAACAGGTCTGTTTGTAGAGAAACGCAGGAGAACAAGAAGGGTGTTCTTGGATGAGGAACGAGCAAAAGCGAGCCAGAGAATGAAGGAGTATTGGTGTAAAAAGAAAGAACATCAGCAGTCAAGGAAGTCGTGTACTCGTAACCCATAGGAGGTTGAAGCGATCCTAAATAATAATAATAATAATAATAATAATAATAATAATAATAATAATAATAATAATAATAATAATAATGTTAGTGGCTTTATGTCCCACAGGAGTTCTTTTAAGCGACAGTAAATCTACTGACACCTTCAAATACCACTGGATTGAGCCAGGATCGACCTGTGGGGGGTTTTCTTACTTGTTCCCCTATTGGCGGATAGGGGGTCCCGCTGGACTTGTCTGGAGGGTCTGAGGGAAATATAATACCCTCTGGAGCACCAAAAATAGATATTGCTAGAAAACATCTTGAGACATTATGATTGGTACCAGCCCAAGCCAAGGCTTGGAAGTGGAAGCCTCGCCCACACATGCCAGAGAGGCGTCCATGGTTCCTCCACATGGGTGATACGGTGGTTCAGGTGAAGTGGTGCTGGAACCAACACATCACTTTGATCTACATAGCCTGGATGAGCTGTGGGTTGGGAAAGGGGCGAACCCAACCTAGGGGGAAACTCATGGCTGTGAACTCAGTCATGAGAATGCCAAGTGGAAACCACGTGAGTAGGCCTACTGAAGAGGGAACACCTGGCTAGGTTCAGGCCAGGGGCGGACGACTGAGGGGCGTGGTTTCTGCTACAGAAAGCCTGAGTTGCGGGAGGACAATGTCTGGCTGTATGCCTTATCACGGATGGTGAGAGCGACGCTCAGGACCCTAGAAGGGGCAAAAACATGGATGCTCAAAAAGAACCATTTTCAAAAACTCTGACGTCATGGGGAGCCATGGAAGCTGCAGCAGAGCAGATCCGGAAGCAAGCCCAAAATGAAAGAATGGAGACAGAAGTCCTGATAGGACAGGCTGTCGCCAACACAAAACAAAAAATGGCAACAGAAGCTTCACTAGAGCAGACCGCTACCACAAGCAAATCAGGAACGTCCGTAGAGATAGAACTGAAGATTTCTGCATAAAAAATCAACAGATTACATATCGACAGACCATCTCGCAACAGTGCATACTTTAAGGAAAGGAAGAGAGTGAGGAAGGAAGCCAAAATAGCGGCTGAAACTTGTACGGAGAAGAAGCCAAGGAACAGAGGCTATCCCTCCGACAACTCCCAAAAGGCTAAGGTTGTGCAGGATAGTACGCCATGAAGTTTGGCTACAAAACCGCCCGCCAAGAAACAGAAGGAAGAAATGGTCATGCCCTTTTCGGAAAGACTTACTTCAATCAAGGTAGCCATAATACCTAAAACCTTTCCAGATGGGAAACAGAAGGAAGATGTGAAAGAACTCTCATCTGTTCTGATAGCAGAGATGAAACCGCTGTCAGACAGATGTCTCCCAGGCTTCCTCGAGTTTCCAAGGCTAGAAAGTGGAGCAATGGTACCGATCTGTGCAAATCCAGAAACCAAAGGTTGGCTGGAACAGACAGTAGCCAATTGCAACCCTTGGAAAGGGGAGAATTTGGAGGTGGCAGAAGCCAAGAAGGTGCTGAATTGCTGAATACCACAAAGGTCATCAAGTTTCCACCTCCATTTGACAGGATGAAAGTTGAATATGTTCTTGTCAGAATACATCAGCACGACACCAAACGTCCGACAAAAGAGTGGAGAGTGGTGAATGCGACAACTACTGATGACACAGGAAGGACATTATTGTTTTGGCCCTTAGTGAAAGAGATTTTGAAGAGCTCATGAAGAGAGGCCTTAAGGCCAAGCTTAGACTTGGGCAGATCAAATTTCAAGAAATTAAGGGAAAAACAAAACTGTACCGGGAAATAGTTATGGGGCCAGAGCATGGGAAGGATCTCAGGTAGTGTGCAGTTGCGACTGGAGTCTGTACAGAGAAGGATGATTTCGCAGGGTGAAAAATAGATGGTAATTAAAATTTTTGACAATATTTATTGGTAATCTCAAGCAAATCACCCCTGCTTCTTCGTCAAAATTAAATTTTCAATTGATCTCTTCAGAATGCAATTAAGTA
Organism: Anabrus simplex; assembly: GCF_040414725.1. NCBI lineage: Eukaryota > Metazoa > Arthropoda > Insecta > Orthoptera > Tettigoniidae > Anabrus > Anabrus simplex. The sequence continues at coordinate 38,529,989 of NC_090276.1, forward strand.
AATGAAATATATGCGCTGTTATAATCCAATACATCCACTCTATGTTAATAATGTAATGTTCAGGATAAATACCAGATTTCTAATATCTCAATACATCCTACAGTTTATCTAGGATCTCTCATATAGACTCAAATTCAAAATAACACTTTGATCATAGAACTTCATTCAACCACTTGTTGATTTACCAATATTTTTAAACTGCAAATTAAGTCCATCACTCGTGGTGAAAACCTAAAGTCTTTCTAAAATTATTAAACATAATATTAACTGACACTTGCTTTAGCAATCCTACAGTTCAAATTAAATATTTTCAATCACTTGCTGAAGAAATCCTACAGTTCATGTAAATAATTATACAAGATTATTAAATAGTGTACTCGTTATATGACAAGCCTTACAGTTCATCTAGTTATTGTGAAATGTTTCAGTTTACACAACTTCAAAGAGAAACCTAAAGTTCATTGAAATATGACTTGAAGTCTCCTACAATTTCTACAAGCAGAATTCACACGATTAAAAATTACGAAACCCTTTTGATTTGATCAACGTAGCACTGTTTAGTGACTGAGTGCATTATTAAAAGGTCAGTTATTATTTAAGTGTAATTACTCGCTTAAGGAAAGGTAAAATACACATATATCACCTGTATTCTGCTCACAAGAATGGTTGAAGTACAGCTCTGCAGCTTGGTGACTGGAGCTTCTGCAGTGAACAGCCTGAACTCGAACTTAGCACCAGCAGTGTACCACGTTCCATCCCACGGAGACACCATGTTTAATCCCTCGTAGATATCACAATCCCTCGCTGGATACCATGAATGTCCCTCGAAGACACTACGAGTAATCCCACGCTAGATATGACGTTCTACGTAGTGTGATGTTACGACACCTCACCAAGATTTCCGGTGTTGTAAAAAGAAAAGTTGAATGTTGAAACACGGGAAAGTTCAATTGGCACTATACAGCGAGTTGTAGGACTATTAATTATCATTAATGAATTGTATTTCACACTGAAATAAGTCCGAATGCACAGTTCGTACTCGTACTTTTGTACTATAGCATTAAATACGTGACTTGGAATAGCACAGTCTCTGTCACAGTTCGAGCTATAAGTCAAGTTAATGATATCGCTTCTGCAGCCGAAAGCACAGTCTTTCACCACACAGTTTATAAGACATGAAATGAGACACTAGCACAGTTCATAATAATCACAGATTATGTCATAATTCAGTATAAGAACAACTATCACAGTCCGCTAAATACTTGAATAAATGCAATTAATGTCACTTCTAGAACAGTCTCTTGAATCCTAATATTCACTGCTTAAGTGGTTTTTATGAATGAGTTCTCATAATAAGAGTTTATATGACCTAATATCACCATAAAATGTCCTCAATATTCAGTTCTTATGACACTAATCAAATGTTCAAGGAAAAAAGTGAAATTAGCCACATTCAGTCCTATTAATTACTGAATATTTGAGTGGAATAGTACTTCAAATAGTTCACAATCGTAGTCGTATGTGAGAAATGCATCTCAAAATTAATGAAATTATCATTAATTGAAGGTTTAATTTATCACGCACAATTTCCTATTATGCTTGTCACTGTAAATGATCACGACAGAGTTCAAATATGTACGGAATTAATAAAGTCCATAATACTGTCGAATGGTAAATTAAACACGGGTATTCTCAGTTTTACCTAAATGCACGGTCTGTATCGCAAGATCACTTGTTCAAGAAATTCGTAAACCATAAACGACGATACTCAGTTTGATAGAACTGTATAATATCTCACACGTCCACGACGCGGTTGAAACTTCACTTACTACGATCTCGCTCAAATTCAAAGTTTTAGCATATGACTTACACATCTCTCGCGAAGCGCGACGAAGCAGTATGACTTCTAGCCATGATCGAGTTTTCGATTTCAACTGACTATACCCCTGAGTCGTTGACCTATTTATATTCTGCTGGGAGTGAGATCACTGGGTCAAGCGACAGATGGGTGGTTATGCATTCCAAACTGCTACCTGTCATATCTTCTAAACTACCAGGTGGATTGATTTCAAATTTTCAATATTGTACATTTGAAATGTGGGCTACATGTTGGTGTTTGTCTCGTTTTTATCTGTCAAGCTGTTTAGAAGTTATAAAAATCATTTCTAGAAGTTTCCATGGGGAGGTGAGATACATGTGGTGCTGACGTCACTTGACCTTGTTCCCCTCTCTTGCTATCTCCCTCACACTTACAGGGAGCAGTAGAGACAAGAACATTCCCTCGGACAGCTGTTGCTTATGGCACAACTCAGCCGTTCTTTCATGATTACAGATTTTATAACCTGATGTGCCAGGACCTATGCCTTCCTGGTACAAAACCTAGTATTGGCAAGGATTGTGCTGAAAGTTCTTCAGGCCAACCTTCAACATAAAAAAGCAGCTGTTGCCAATTTCGTCAGGAAGTTCAAGACCGAGACTATTGACGTGGCTCTTATACAAGAACCATGGGTAGTTAAGGGCACAGTAGCAGCACTGGTGGAATCTGAAGGTAAGCTAATGCATGATACTACATTGGATATGCCCAGAACATGTTTACTTGTGAGCAGAAAATTAAAATGTATTGTTACAGGAACATTGTTCACAGGATTTAGTGGCTGCCAAGATAAAACTTGGAAATTGGGAACGTCCCAGAGAAATAACAACAGGCTCTGCGTACCTTCCACATGACTCAACGGATCCACCTCCATCAGGAGACGTTGAAGAATTGATTTGCAAAGAAAAGAGGAAACGTGAACATCTAGTACTCGGAGCAGATGCAAATGCACATCACACTGCATGGGGCAGTACCAACTGCAATGCAAGGGGTGAGTCTTTACTAGTTTATTATTAGAACAGAATTGATAATATTAAACCTAATAAACCAACACTTATAAATAAGAATCGTAGAGAGATAATAGATATCACATTGAGCACCACGCATATAGCAAACTTCATTAAGAATTGGAAGGTGCTGGAGGAGCCATCCTTGGCAGACCACCAGCATATCCAATTTGCGATAGATGTGAGGCAATGTGATATTGAATTGTACAGAGATCCTAAAAGAGCGAACTGGTATGGATACAGAGAAGTTCTGGGCAGGCTGTAGAAAAGATCCAAACAAATGTAAGGGGACGGAGGCAGCGGAAGAATTAGAAGAGGCCATTTTAGCCCCAAAAATGTTAGGTGGTGGAATAACAACCTAGCCAAAATGAAGAAAGAGGTTACAGTATTGTATAAAAAATCATCAAGAGATGGCATGTGGGATGTATATCATAGGTAACTCACCGAGTATACTGTAACCTAGAGATATAGAGAGCAAGAAGAAACTCATGGAAACTGTTCTGTGAGACAGTGGAATCAAACAATGAAGCAGCAAGGCCCCAGAAGTTTCTTCAAACGGTACATGTAAATAAAGTGGGAACATTGGAAAAACACGACGGAACATACACTCAGACGGGAAAGGAGATACTGGAGGTGTTGCTAGCTTGTCTTTTTCCTGAGGCTGAGGAAGTAGAAGGGGAAGAAATGGTTGAAACAGTGGCCAGACCACGAAGAGCAGATTGGAACTGTGCCAGCTGATTAATTAAGCCTAACCATGTGAGGTGGGCAATCAACACGTTTCAGCCCATAAAGGTTCCCGGGCCAGATGAGATATTCCCGATACTTCTGCAGGAAGGATGGGAGATAATCATCAAGGCCCTGACAGACCTTTTTAGAGAAAGCCTAGCTCTGGGGTCTAAGGCTTAAGCGGTATTTATACCAAACGCCTGGAAGGGCAAACTATGCCCAAGCCAAAGCCAATAGACCATTATGCTTAAATTTCATGCTAAAAGCAATGGAGAAGATACTGGATAAATACATCCGGAAAACTGTGCAAATGAACTCAACCGTACACAAAAATCAGTTTGCATACAGACCTGGCAGATCCACTGAGACAGCACTCCATCATTTGGTTTGCAAACTAGTGGAAAGCCTAGAATAGAAAGAAATTGCTCTGGCGGAATTCCTAGACATAGAAGGGGCCTTCAGTAATACAATCTACATCTCAATGATGTAAGTTGTTGAAGAGAGTGGGGTGAGCAAAACTGTCGTAAAATGTATCAGATCCATGTTAGACAAAAGGAAAATAAAGGCAACTCTGTTTGAAGAGATGCTAACAGTTAGAGCCACCCAAGGTTGTGCACAGGGAGTCCTTTCTTCTCTTCTGTGGAACCTTGTGGTGAACAAAATCATAGCCAAGCTCAACGAACAGGGATTTTACATACAAGGATACGCAGATGATCTAGTTATTGTGGTCAGAGGTAAGGTGATTAGTGTCATCCAGGACCTCATGCAAAGATCATTTAACCTTGTGGAGAACTGGTGTCAGGAAGAACAACTCACAGTCCACTCGAGCAAAACAACACTGGTCTCTTTCACAAAAAGGAAGAAATTAGAAGGGACGAGAACACTGAAGCTCTTTGGGCAAGAAATCTATATGGAAGAACAGGTGTTACAATTAGGTGCAATATTAGACAAAAAAATTAATCTGGAATCCACACATAGAAAGAAATATAATCCGAGCTAAGAACCTATTGCATGCACGCAAGATGGCAGTCGGGACAACATGGGGTCTAAAGCCGGCAATGGTGATGTGGATATACACAATGATCATTAGACCAATGATGACCTATCCAGCAATCATTTGATGGATGATATTAAGTTGAGGGAAAGTTAGCCATAACTGGGGCAATGAAGACTATGTCGGCAGAAGCCTTGAATACCCTACTAGATCTCCCTCCATTAAGTAACCTTACAGAGGGACAGGCTAGAATGAGCTCATACCGACTGCAGCAAAATGGATGCTGGAAGGCTCAAAGGTTCAATCTTGGACACTGTAAAATTAACAGAGTAATAACAGCTGATCACATGATTCCGAAGTATATCTTTGAGAAACCATTTGAGACTCAGATAACAAAAAAAGGAAGACTGGGACAATAACAGATGGAAAACTACTAGGGAAGATATTGTATGGTGGACAGATGGATCAAGGACTGAGAAAGGAACAGGAGGAGGGATCAATGGGGAAAGACGTGAGAGATCAATTCAAATGAGCCTAGGCAGACACACCACAGTTTTCGAAGCTGAAGTGATAGCCATCATTACAAGCCTTGAGGAAAACCTGAAAATGAACTACAGAGATAAGAACATTTTTATATTTACAGATAGCCCAGCAGCCATTAAGGCGCTTGAAGCTGTCTGGGTTACACCCAGAATTGTTAGGTATTGTCATACCCATCTCCTGAAGCTCTCAGAGTACAATGTTATTAAAAAATATGGATACATGGACAAGCAGTCATAGAAGATAATGAAAAAAGCAGATTAACTGGCAAGTAAAGGGTCAGAAACACCTTTTGTGGGCCCAAAACCAGTATGTGGGATCTCTTATAGACAAACCCAACTTTACATAGGTAAATAGGCACAAAAGGAACAAATGGAAAACTGGAAAAATGTTCCAGGATGCAGGCTTGCAAAAGAATTAATAAAGAGCCCAAACAAGAAGCATACTAAGGAACTGCTGGAACTCAAAAGGGTAAATATAAGATGGGTAGTAGGACTGCTGACTGACACTGCCATCTTAAAAAGCACCTACACAGAATTGGAGTAATAAGAGACAATGTATATAGGAAATGTAACGATGTGGAAGAATCAGCTGAACACATACTCTCTGAATGTGAGGCGCTGTGAAGAATCAGAATCTCCACACTGGGATCACCTGGTGAAGAGAGAAGAAACATCCGAGGAGACGCGATAAGGACGACCTGCAACTTTGTGAAAGGAGCAGGTATAACTAGGTGGGGATGAAGGAAAACACATGGTACAAAAAGATATTAGAGGTCGACGTTAAAAGGAACTTTTTAAAGAGACCCCATGAATAAAGGAAGAATAAGAATAAGAATAGCCAGGATCGAACCTGCAAAGTTGGTGTCAGAAGGCCAGCGCCTCAACAGTCTGAGCCAAATCAACAAATATCATCTTATTAAGGGCACCGGCCTGTTAAGACAACCGCTACCCAGTCATACCGCTTGCAGGTATAGAGTGTCATGTGTTCAGCATGGCATTACTGTTTGGGTTTTGTGTCTGTATCCACTGCCTCTCGTACCATGCTGATGACTGTTGCTTTAAGGAGTCTAACTTCGACATCGTTGGCCTGACATGACATGAAATTAATGATATAAAATGTACCGAATGACTAGAATGAAGATGCAAGTGAAGAAAAATAGCCAGGAAGACAATTGAATCAGTAACGTACAGAGTTTTTCATATAAAAACCTGACTGCTTGCATGCAGTTGGCCGACTTCTCCCACACCTACAGCCTAACTGGCTGTCTGGCTTGCTTCCACACTTCTTGCGCTGTAGAAAGTAGTCCGTGTTCATTTGTGAGGATGGAAAGACAGTTACCTTTAAAGCAACGTATTTTTGTATGTAAATTTTGTTATAAATACAATTTGGCTAGCTGTGATTGTGTGTAGTTTTTCAGGAGGTTCTCTGGGCAATTGCCTACTTCCAGAACTTCAATTCATGATCTTGTGAATAAGTTTGAGAGTACTTGTTCAATGCTAAAGCAGAAACATACATGAAGACTTTACGGTGTTAACAGAAGGAAGATTAGACTACACTGATGCAAAACTTCAATGCAGGCCATGAAAATCTCTACCAAAAACCAGCAGAGCAACTTCAGGTTTCAGTGACTTCTGGACATACAGCAACAACAGTTGTGCTTTCTCTTAAAACAATAATCACCACCACTTTCATGAAGAAAAATTATACATTTACATTCTAGTGATATGTGTTATATTGATTCTGAAAAGTAAATTTTGCCTTGCACATTAACCAGAAATACAGGTGACTAACGATGAGTGTTTACTACAGATTTCCTTTAACTAGGCACTGTATAATTGGAAATGATCAGATTACTGCTATTTTTTGATACGGTATTCTGCAGACGTTCTTGCATTAAACATCGGGAGTACACGGTACAAAGTGCTGTTACCGTAGGTTACTTTATGGATGACAGTACAAGAAACTGCATTCTTTCATAACTGGGAGAAAGGTTGTGGCTAGCTGCTATTACAAAAATAACTCTGAAGCCCCTGCTCCAAGACTGCTTTCCAAGCCAGCCAGTCACCTTGAGCCATCCCTCTCACTCTTGCCTTTGTCAATACACTTTATCAGGCAGTGGTCAATTAGTCAAATTACAGTAACCTGCTGGTAGTCAGGGAAAGTTACGATACCATTGGAATTAGTTGAGTACCACTATGACTGGTATTGTCAATATCAGTAAGCATAAAAGTTATTCTGTTTCTTTTAAACTAAATGTATGTTTGCCGACAAGAATAGTGTGCGGGACGTGCATGAATTCGCTATTCAACCAAACATGATCAGATATTGGTGAAAACAACAAGAAAAACTAATGTCACGAAAAAGAATGTTAGATCTTTTTGCGGACAGCAAACTGGTAAATATTACAAATTGGATAAGAAGGTGTTGGTGCGGATAAAGGAAATCAAGAACAGCAGCGACAGCGTTTCGTGAAATGCTAGAAATTAAGGCACGTGAAATTGCTAAGAGCTATGGAAATGGTGGAAATGATTAACAGGTAAATGCAATTTATGTTTATTTTGAAACTTTCTCCCCTAATAATACACCTAATTTTAATTTTTAAGAAGAATGTCCCAAATGGTGTTTTCCGTTTATTTCAGATGCAGTGAACGTGAAATTAGGCCTACCCTACCGTGTGTGGATACTTGCCGCAACTGTGTTAGATTTATATCAGGCTAATAATGGTCCATATTGGAACTTTTTGAAGTCTGAATAATATATTTTTTGATTTGAAATATATTTTCGAGGAGGTTCGTATGTATAGTTATTTAATGGATATTTTGTATGCTCTTAATTTTGTATATATGCGCATATAAGACCCTCTTCGATTTTTCAGCACTGGAAATAGGAAAAAGCAGGGGGGGGGGGGGGGCTTACAAGCAAGTAAATGCAGTAAATGTTTCTATGTGGAAAGAGTTTTCCTTCCCATGGCAAGGTGCAAAAGAATCTGCTATAGTTCGTTCTTTACGCCAATCATCCTTCAGTGTCAGGAATGGAAGGAAAACCTGTTGTACGAACACATGGGAACAGAAAAGAATGAAGGTGCTCTTGAGTCATGAAAGTGGTAACATGACGTAAGCAGCAGGTAAGTAAAATGGATGCTTTTAAATATGCAAATAGAACGAGTATCTATATCCTTTAAAATTTGTACAATACAATAAAATCATGTGACAAACTAGGACACAATACCATACAAAAGTAGATTTTACTTGTGTTCATATCTGTCCTTAGAAATAGTGATGATGGAAAAAAAAAAAACATGTTAACCTTACCATAGATATAAGCCACACGAAAAAGTCTATAAATAAATCATTCACAAACTGGCCAGAGGTGGCAGCAAGTAATAATAATTAAAAAAAAAAATAAATAAAGGAATGAGACTACTTACAGCCAAAACTGGAGCAGCAGCAGCAGCATATGACATTTACTATATATACAATTTGTTTTACGTCACACCGACAGATAGGTCTTATGGTGACCATGGGATGGGGAAAGGCCAATGAGTGTGAAGGAAGCGGCTAAGGCCTTAATTAAGGTACAACCCCAGCATTTTCCTGGTGTGAAAATGGAAAACCACGGAAAACCATCTTCAGGGCTTCCGACAGTGGGGTTCAAACCCACTATCTCCCAGATGCAAGCTCATAGGTGCACGCCCCTAACCGCAGGCCAACTCACCCGGTATGACATTTACTGATGATGGTTGTGGTGATAGTTTTTTTAAGAGGAAGTACCAGCGGGCAGCCATCCTCTATTAATACTAATCAGAAGGGAAATGGAAGAGGTCCGACGCTTCAAGGAATGAGGGTATGGGGGGGAAAAAAAAGGGGGGGGGAGGAGGGCCATGAAGGGCATGAAAGTGAAAGACTCCCTAGGCCTCATAAACCTAATACCACCAAGCTGAAAAAGAACACGAACTGATCATGCGGGGACTCTGACGCAAGTAACTGGAAGCCAAAATGAAAGTGGTTGGTAGTGGTGATTGTTTCAAGAGGAAGTACAACTAGGCAACCATCCTCTATATAACACTAATCAGTCAGAAAAAATGAAAGAGGTCCAACACTTTGAAAAACAAAGTATCGGCCAAAGAAAGCCAAGGGCCATCAAGGACATGAAAACGAAAGAATCCCTAACCTTCGAATGCTCTAATAGCGTCGCGGTAGAAAGAGAAGAAGAGTTGATCAAGGGAGGTCGGATAGGATTATGAAAGTGAGGAGCCTGGCACAAGTGAAAGCAATGCCAGGAGTCAGTTAAGGGCCCCGTGGTAGCCAACCCTTGCTCACCAAGATGAAGTCCATGTATCCAATCATTAGGGAGTGTCAACACGAGAGTGTTAAAAGTTACCCAGATCCATCTCTGGTGATATATAATGTTTACAAAGGTGGTAAGAGCTTGAACAAGTTTGTTACTTTCATTAAGCTATTTCAGTCTAACCTTAAGCTTTGACAATATGCAACTCATTTATAAGAAATGCTTTTAATGTCATTCCTAACGCAGCCAATCCTTGTGATGCAATGCTCTGAAAGTATGCCCAAAAAGGTTGGTTGGTGACATTTTACAATGGGTATAGCAAGTTGGAAACTAGTCCTACTTCTAATAAGGTAGAAGAAAAATTCAATCATATTTGTACAGTGTTGATTAGGTGGGAAGTGCTAATAAAGTTCCGGTTACTGAAACTGGGAAATCAACATGGAAAATGAAAATCATAAATTATTACAGCTCGTATAACTCGACGAGGAATATGAAGGGCTTAGATAAACTCCTGGACGTATTCAAAATCTTTCACAAACTGAATTACGTTTAGAATGTCCACCAATGTATGATCCTGTACAGTCGACTTTGTGAAGTCAAAGCACGGGCCATTGGCTACTTTGACGCAAAGTCTCCACCGAAGTCTACTTTCCGCAAAGTCTCGACTAGGAGTAGCAAAATGGTGACATTGGTGCGTACAAAGTCAATTTTGCCTCAAGGTCTTGTTCTTGAATACAATCCTAAATGTAATGGTTCTTCTAAGGCATAATTCTGACACTGAGAATGCAGACTTTCTGCAGCTAATTCTGTGCAGTGTTTGTTTGGGTGCCTCTGCTGTTGATATCTAAACGTTTTTGTTTGGAAGCTGATATGCCTTCACTATTTATTGAAATGACTGTCTCTCTTTGCTTCAGTGCAGATTTTGCACCTCTACACGTTCAATGAAAGACCAGGAAGGGGCAATATCAGATGCAATGAATGCTGTAAACATTCAGGCACAGTGGTTTGAAGTAATTTTTTAAGGTATATACACGTAACTTGAAAGCTTTCCAGTCTGTCAAACACACAAGTAAAATATAATATTGCACTATAACATACCTGTAGAAAAACACATTATTAAACAATGAATAAAAATACAACTATTAAACAAAGAATGACAAGTTTCGTTCTTGAAAGAACATCATACGATTCTATCAAGTCACACTCAAATATTTAGGTTTATTTCTGTTTAATACTTGTATGTTGGGTATTCAGCCCGAAGACTGGTTTGATCCTCCACAGCTCCGCCAACAGCTGTCAGCCTAGGTGTCACTGAAGAAGCATACTAGGGAAATGAGGAGTGATGTAGTTTCACATTGTTTTCCTCACGGGGCCAGAAGTTGCTATTACATATCAATCAGTCTGCCAAGACCACTGAAATGCATGCACCAACAGACACTATGAGCGATATTTTCACACCATTCATAGCAGGGACTGGCTACATAAGGAACGGTATTACTAGCATTGCTCATAACTCTGTCACTTCATACTGGGAACAGGACATGACTTCTTAGTTGCACATCTAGCAAGAATCAAAATATAGCCAATGGAAAACTGCTCAATCTGCAAAAGTACTGGATTAGTGATGGTCTCAAAACACAGACTTCAGTGCACAGGACTCAACCAAACAATAACAAGGAAATTTACCAGCCCTATACTGAACAGCCAGGAACAAGAGGAAACAAGACTTTGTTTCCTAATACATCTTAACAACTGACTTTACATAGCACCAACACAGATAGGTCTTATGGCGACGATAGGACAGGAAAGTGGCCATGGCCTTAATTACGGTACAGCCCCAGCATTTGCCTGGTGCGAATATGAGAAACCACGGAATATAATTTTCAGGGCTGCCGCCTAATACATCTGTACATTATTAATGTTGTTTGTATATTACTGATTTTTAGAGTTATCAATTTTATATTGGATTTACCTCTCAATAAAGCCATAGGTTACAACAAAACCTCTGTCACTTTCATATTGTCAAAGCCAAGGATGAGTGAGACAGACAGGTCAATGAAAGTACCTACCAAATTTATTCTAGCCCATACCAGAAGACATAATAGTAGGAACTTGAAATCTGAAACTTATCTAAATGATGATCTCGCTTGTCTCTACTCCAGCACTTACTGACAGGTTTTTTGGCAGCTAACTACTCTAACCCTCTAAGGCCTGTAAAGAGATGACTTTGCTTTTGCTCATGTTGATTCATTTCAAGGGCTTGAGGATACTTTATTTTTTCAATAGCTTCTTATTCACATAAGAAATCTGACCATTACCCTGAGTTATTTTAGAGTCAGTGGTAGAATGTGAAACTAATGAATGAAGACAGCCTTTTCATTTACAGAAAATAAAGAACACATTAAGCTAATCTTTAATCTTTGTTTTCTGATATCTATGCACCTTGTTCGTCTTTCGTTTTGAAATAATGCAATGCAAAACTGGCTCATAATGAAAACTTTAAATCCATGGTTTTCTGAAAAATAAACCCGATCTATCTTAGCACTGCATTCCATCATTAAAATAAGAAAAATAGATTTTGTCAAGTTGACTTGTGCTTGAAAGATTATTAATACACGAGGTATTTCTTTCAATGCTAGGGGTCAATGACCTCTATATTTGGTCCCTTTTAACATCAACCATCATCATCTTTCAAAGTTTAAAATGTTGCCAAACAAAATCATACTCTGCATTCAACAACCGTGATCATACTTACCACTCTAGGCACTTTCTGTAGACAGCAATCTAAAATACCATCATCTGGAGTAGTCTCTTTAGTAAGATTTGCTTCCGACACAGACTGACCTAGAGGGAACAGTCCTTTTTTATAAGCAATGGAAGCGACAAACAAGTGAGAAATCAAACAGAGAAAAGAAAGGGTTCCACCTATACAATTTCTTAAAATAATGTAAATGCTTAAAACATTTCTGAAAAATAAACCTGATCTATCTTAGCAATGCATTCCATCATTAAAATTTAAAAAATGGATTTTGTCAAGTTGACTGCTCAGAATGTTTCAAGCATTTACATTATTAATAAAATTGTACTGACTACGTGGAACCTTTTCTTTCCTCTATTTGAATTACAATTTGTCTTTCAAAGTTTGTAATTTTCATGCTCCGTATTGATGACAATATGATTATTGTAGATAAATGAGATAAACCACCCAATCAATACAATATAAAATTAGTACTTCAATTTATTTGAATTATGTTACTAGTTCCGGACCTATTGATGTTAGGCCATCATCAGCCATAAGGTCTTAAAACATTTAAAAAACTAATTATAATAAAAACAGATGGCATAATACTTGAAAATAGTTTGATCTAATATTCAATATACACTAAAATAAGTCACTGTCTTGAGGATGTAACACAACGCTTAAAAATTCTCATAATCTGTTGGTATACTTCAATGAATATAAACTACTGTTTCGAAGAACTATTAGTAATTTGTTGAACACTTGTATATAAAAACAATTAATGAAAAATTAAGGTAGAATAGACAGATGTTAAATTAGATCTTAGTTTTCAAGTGTAATGTATTGATTAGACATATTACCTCATATATCTGCAATAATTATCTTTCAATACGAATCATTATGAAAACTGTAGGTTATGAAACAAGTGACAAAGAGAAACATAATTATATGGAAAGATAAAGACACACATTATGATAAACATAATGACTGGTCAGGGTGAGAAGAGGGAGTAACAGAAAATCTTCACGGCTGCACACAGATGGGTTCTCTCCTCATCAGTCCTAATAATTAGGATTCTATGCACAGTACAGTATATTTATCCTCAGTCCCCGAAGAGCTCATTCCTGTTTCCTAACTGCACCAAGCATTAAAACTCTATGACAGATCATCCTGAAAGAAATTCAGTCTTGATGTGGGAAGAAAAGCTGGATAAACACGGGGAAAAGGAAACTACAAACCAGCCATCCTTCCCATGTCATAATGGTCCCTAAATGAGGGATAATGCCCATTAACCTGATATGGCAAGAAAACTGTTTGTTGTGGCGAGAAGTAACAGATGAAGAATTGGGACGGATGAGGAAAGAGTCTGTCCATGTGAAGACAGCAATGTACGAAAACATGGAGACCGTCCTTGTCTTAGCGTATTTTCATGTTAGTCCTTGATTCTTCTTGCTACTGCTTCCTCTTTCCACGCCGACCAATCAATGCGTTTATCCAGTTACAGTAAAACCTCATTAAGAAGTGTCTGCAGGGGGCAAGGAAAAAGAACATGTTAAGCGAGAAAACGTACTACTAAATACACGAATGAAAACTATTCCACAGGGATATGGAAACACTAGATACATCTTTTTCCAACACAATGGCATTTTTGACATCATGTATTCGCAGGTACAATGAAAACTATACGTACCGTTTCTAAACATGAGAGGAGTATATTAAAGGCATGAAAAAGACAAGAGAACAAATATGAAAACCGTTTCTGCTGGGGATTATAAAATAACAGTGTACTGAAAGGTGTGAAAAAAAACAGAGCAAAAATATGAAAACATTTGTATGGAGGCCAATAAAAATATCAAAGTATTATTGAAGATCACATTCTTACTAAAAGCAAACGTTAGTAAAAGCTGTTTATTTTGTAGCAGTGCGTTATTAAACATTAATTTCTGGTCACATTCTTAGACAATGAACTGGAGGTTACACTCGACCCTGGGCGACGGAGACTTTGGCCGCCATTTTGAAACCGTCAAAACTTCAATACGACTAACTCGAATAATAGAGTCGAAAATCAAAGGTGCGAGTTTCAATATCCACACTACCTCTGCCTGCTTAAAGATGTGCGTGCCAGTCCACTTTTGGATCGATTTAAATTTTGTCCCCATTATTAAGGAATTTCATGACTTTTTCTGAATCCACAACTAGGCTGTTGCAAGAAAAAATTTGCACCACGCTAGTCAACTTCACATGATTATGTTCATAATCCAGATGCAGGATATCAGAAAACAAATATACCACTCAACAAAAAATCAAATCAATTTCTAATTTAATGGAATGCTAAATCCAAGCACAAACAGGCTCACTGTGTTATTCAGGAATCTCGTTGCTAACTGGCAAGCAAAACTGAATAATCCTAAGGCTAACGGCTTTGTCCTCAAAGGTGCAACTTATCCTACGAAGTTCAGGTATTCAAGAAATTTCTCCATGATGCAACTGTAGCAAAGGCTCTTTCTTACCCGAGTTGGAAACAATGTTCCTTTCACAAAGGATGATAAATAATATTTTCATGGCTAGGAAAAGCGTGACTGTACTTAAGTGATAAAAGTGAGACTTTGTGATTCAATAAGCGAGGTATTTTTATATAGATTTAATACGATGAGAAATGGGACTTTGAATTTACGATGTGGTAAGCGGGAAATCGTGTTAATGAGGAACGCACTAACAAGGTTTCCCTGTATTTATTTCGTATACACCACCACTCAAAGAATAAACTTGACTTAATCAGCAAATAGGTAGACATACCTTTAAGCCTTGGATGCTTGCCCAAGTTGTTGTGGAGAAAGGTAACAGCTTTTCGGGCTCTCGTTGCCAGCTTGGCTTTGTATCGGCCATCCTTTAACCGATCCAACTCCTGCAGCACATACCATGGAACTATCAACACTGGAGAGCCAAAATCTAGTTGAGAAACAGAAAGTATTTGCACTCAGATTTCAGCCACCTCTTTGAGAACATACATCAATCAATTATGATATACTTGGGAGCTAAAACACTAACTAGCATCAGTGACATATCATGTCTACAATTATGCGCCGTAAAAGCATCACTCTAAAAATAAATAAATAAAAATTCCCTTTGCAAAAAGCTGATCATGAATATGTCTTTCAATAAATGAAACTGAAATACTGATAACGAATTCTTTCTTTTTGCATCATTTCACAGATCGTCTTTGGCAACCATGGCCTACGGTAACGACTAACGTGGCATCACTGACAGTACATTTTCCATTTCAACACACACTATTTATACAAATACACAGCCGCAGCATTTTAGGTGACCAAGGCCTATGGTAACGACTAATGTGACTTTACTTCCGGGCACATTTTGTCGCATTCCACAAATTTTCGGATGACCCCCAGCCATAAGATTTATGTCAATATAATATCGGATGAAATGCATCAGAACACTCTTTTGTTAATGATCCATACAACTAGTTATGCTTAGTACAGCACTGTAGGAAAAATGGTCTGCCATTTCCCACTTCCAACACATGAGAAAGGCCAAGAGTGGGAAATGCTTAGAGGACTGTTTCAAATAGGTGTCTGGATACTTTTGATAAAATAACACACATCATTAACATCTGCTTAGAGGACTGTTTCAAATAGGTGTCTGGATACTTTTGATAAGATAACACACATCATTAACATCTGTGCGTATCTGGATCAGGTTAATAAAAGGCAGCCCAATCAAGTATTATTAGATTATTTCTAAGATCAAGAAACTAAATAAGGCTCCTTTCAAAATTTCAATAAGGGAAGGAGCCTTTCATATGGTGGCATATACTTCAACCCCATGGATCACAAGAGTCAAATCCAGTACTAAAAAGAAAGTATAGAGGTTCCACCTTTTCAATACACAGTTATTAAGTTGTACCAATATTAAGTTACAACATGTTAACTTTGGGATCAGTTTCGATACATTGAAATTCTCCATCAGCCGATTAAGAGAACAGGGCAAAAGGACTAAACCATAAACAATTATAAACACACATAACAAATATAAGATGTTATTCACAGTCAAAAGTATGTACGTAGAAATATCAACACTTTTTATGAAGAAATAAATTCAGAAGTTCTTTTGTAACGTGACAGTCTTGTATATTCCTGCTGTGCTGTAATCACGTAAAAAGACGAATTGATGGTAAATAACTTAAAAAGCTTAATCCAACATAAAATCTTGAGGGATGACTCATTAAAAGATTGATCTTGAGAGATGCAGCTTGTGTACAGTTGTTGCTAAGCAAGGTCTAGGCATTTGTTTTATCGGCACGCTGAAGAGTGGAAAGCGACATACATGAAGTCGAAGTGAGGGCACTTAAGTCCTACACTGTATCCTAGACCTTTGTAAGACATACCCTAACATTTTAATGCTACTATCCTTCACAACTGGTAATTACAGCCAACGGCTGATATGTTGGTATCCATATTACCACAGAACATCGTTTTTCTCATTGACTATCCCTACTGTAATATGTCAGTATTATTTCTTAGTAATTACAATTTAATTACAAATCAGGTACCTGATTTATGTCTTGAAGTAGTACTGTAAATGATGATGCCTTCAATGAAAGGTGAAACATGTCTCATATGGAAACAAAGATAAATTTCTAATTGTTCAAAATTTTAATGTATTGAATAAGTGATATTATAAACCAATTAGCATCCTACATACAGTATCTTCAACACGGATCCACAATGATATTTATCACTTGCAACGTCAAAGCCAACCAGGCTACAGTGAAAACCAACGAGTACCTAAACCTCAGGGTCAAAATCAGCAAAATTTCCAAAGATGTTAATTTCCTGAAAGAATGTGTTAAACTAAGTTTAGTACCTAAATTTTTGAAACCACTACGAAGGAAAAACATTCCATCTCATAATTTAACAAAAACTCAAAACAAAGTTAATAACATCTGGTTGAAAAACAAAATTAAACAACTGTACAGAAAAAAAAAAAAAAAAAAAAAAATCATTTTTGAATTTACAGTTATTTTACTTCACGAATAAAAGTATTTATAAAATACAAATCAACTCATCCGTTAGATGAAACAAAGTCTATACATGTTTCAGCCTATTCTCAAGGCCATCTTCTGTAGCAGAACAATAATTACATAATACAAACAAATTAAAAATCTTCATGAAGTGAAATGACAGTGATCATGATTAATGAATTTAAAACATATTGAGGTACAAAGTCCTCGTCTGATGGGTCATTCTTGATTGTCAAATAAAACTTTCTGACTGTTAAAATGAAAACACTGTGCTAAACAGTGTAGTGAGACCATCAAAAACATGGATTAAAATGTGTGTGACATCTGTAATGAGAAAAGGAATTATGAGTGGCTGAAAAACAAGTTTTAAAAAAAATGTAAGAAAAGAAAACTCATTGAACTTACTTGTAAATAAAAGTTGTCGTCTTGAATGGAAATGACCTTGTCAGTCTCAGGTCACATTGACAACTAAGCTTGTGTGTGGCTTACATGTATCTGTGCCGATGCGATTGGGTGGGAGAATGGAGAGGGAGGGCGAAGGGGGAGGGACGAGGTGAGTCACGGGAGGAGCGTGTTGAAGGAAGGGCGGGTCTTGTTCTAGAATGTCAGTAGTGAAACTCGTTTTTATTAATAAACTGTTCACAGATAAGCAGAACAAAGGTTTCCAATAATATATTTTTCTTTTCACTGATTTCATTCAAGTTGTGCACGGGATTGTTATATTGGTTGATATCTATATAAATATTCTCTAGTATATTAAGTTACAAGTTTACAGTTATCAAACACACTTAACCATTGCCCAATATTTATCCCCGAACAAACGGCAATCAATCCTAAAACATGCCGATAATAAATTAACAAATGTACTGGAAAAGAAACCAAAAACATTAAACCTCAAACTAGCTCATCTGAAGGGAACTAAACTAAACACATCAGACCACAATAAGAACATCAAGACTACATCCACTATTTCAAACAATACCCCTACTACCATTAACTTATATGATACCACCTTCTGCGACAATGAAACGAGCCTCCTAAACCGAGGCTTAAAACATAATTGGCCTAACCCCCATATGATCGATGGATGACCTAGCCACCACTATCGCAGAGGTAGAATAAAACTTTAATAAACAAATCACCTTAGAAAAACAAAATGATGTCAGATACGAAAGAAACTGCCCACCCTAGTTAAAGAAATAAAAACCAGCAAAACAGATCCATAATTTGAAGACCAAAATTAACACCAATAATGTTATAGTGACAAAAGCCGACAAAGTTAATACGACTGTACTCATTGACAAACAAGACTACATTTAAAAAAAACGAAGAATTATTTTCTGACACAACCTACACTATCATCAACAAAGATCCTATATCAAAAATACAACTCAGTTTGAAAACACTTCTCAAAAATTCAACTTTCCTCCTAAATGACCATGAAATCTTTAAACTAATCAATACAAATCCAAGGTTACCCACAGCCAAAGCCTCACCCAAAATCCACAAAGAAACATCCCCATCCGACCACTTATTAACAGTAGAGGCAGTCCAACATACAAAGCATCAAGATTTCTGCACTACTTTCTCAAAAAACATTACAAATTCAACAACAAAAACCCCATTAAAAACTTGATTGACCTATGTGAAACCTTAAATTTACACTGCTACCAAACCACATTCTATGTTCCTTTGATATCACTAACATGTATCCGAACATCCCAGTTACTGAAACCATCAGCATCATAAAAAATAACCTCTCCAAACACAGTGGACTAAGCAAAATTGAAATCTAAGAATTTATTAAAGTATTAACTTTTGTATTGAACAATAATTACTTCACATTCAACAAGAAGATATACCACCAAAATGGTTTAGTCATGGGAGACTGTACTTCTGGAATTTTAGTGAACATCTACATGGACAATTTAGAACACAATAAAATAATAAATAACATTAATGGTCTTCATCTTTGGCTCCGTTATGTTGACGACACTTTAGTCGTCTGATATAGATGCTGATTCCCATAGGGAATCTGAAATATTTGTCCCGAACAAGTAAATTTATAATACCAATATAAATGATCCATTCTTGGATATTAAAAATTTTCCAGCTAACTGCTGGTGGCTCCAATTAGCCTACACAGTGGCCTCGATGGTATGCACTAGCCATGCGTCTTTGTAGGTGTGCTAAGTACAAACTGATGAGCCCAACCTAGCACATGGTGGCGAAACGCTGGCAACCAGGAGTGAGTTAGCTGCAAAATTCATAATGTCCAATAACGGACCATTTGTATTGGTATTACTTTAGTCATCATCGACAAACAATGCAATAGCAGCGACAACATCCTCACATTTTTAAACACTTTAGACAACAATATAAAATTCACAAAGGAAGACGAGAACAGCAGTTCTATTAACTTTTTAGACATCAACATCATACGAATGGACAACAAATTTGACTTTCAGATCTCCAGAAAACCCTCCTTCACTTCGCTAACAAATAATTCATTGCACCCCAACTCCCATAAACAAGCCTCTTACTACAGTTTAATATATACAGATTTAAAAATTCCCCTTCTGCCTAACAATTTAAAAAAAAGAACTTGATTACATAAAAGGAATAGCCAAATTCAACGGCTTCAACACCAACATGATCAATAAAATTATCAACAAAGTAAAACTAAAAACACAACCTTCCCCAATAAAAAACCCAAGTATGCAACTTTCACATAAACTAATCCAGTCATCCATCAGATAGCCAACCCCCTTAAAAAACATGTCAACATCACTTTCAAAACACAGAACACAAATCAGAACATATTTTGTAACCAAAACATTGTTACCTAAAAAATAACCGCTTTGCAGGCTCAGGTACTTACAGACTCAGCTGTTCACAATGTAATCGTTCGTACATCGGACAAACTGGCTGGACCTTCCAAACTCGATATTCAAAACACTTCAACGCCCAAAAACATAATAAATTTTCCACAATGAGTACCCACATGACGGACACTGGCCACCACTTCACCAGAATAGAACAAGATTTAAAAATCTTAAAAAGAATTGAGAAAGGCAGACTAATGACTGAATTTGAAAACCTATACATCTTTCTAGACCAACACTTCAATAAAGACAAAAACCTCAATGATGTAATAGATATAAAAAGCCCCCTTTATGATCAAATTCCCATTTTACTTAAAAAAATTAATTTAAATACAACAACTTTTCTAAAATCTTTAATACCACATCAACTAACTCGCCCAACATGTTGACAGACACTCCCCTCTCCCTACCACCCCCTTCCCAACAACTCCCCCCTATGCAATGACAGCATTTCCCCTCCACTATGACCTCATGGATACAAGAAGTAAGAACCATAACACCTTCAAAAACACACCACCACCCAACACACATAAATCAAATCTGAACTGCATATAGAAAATAGACAACACTATCCACGTAATTTTTGAGACATACACTCCCCCTACTTCTTTTTTTCTATCTCAATACCATATTAACCTGCACTCCCAACACGCATACAACCTCGTCGCTCCACTCTACCTCCCGCCTTTCCGCCAACTCTCCTCTGCGAGTGATCTTGAAGCCCATAGCTCTTTCCTCCCAAACGCCCTCCACCTCTCCACCATGAACGCACAAACACATGCACAGAATACTGGCTGATCTTCTTTCATAGTCAGTCAACACTTACCCCGAACAAGTAGCTTCTCAGCGGCATATCGGGTATGTAATACTAACATTTACTCTTCTTTACTTACCTAGATCCTTTCTTTTAAACACAAATTTAATAATAATATCTCAATTACAGATAATTTCCACTCCATCCACCACAGCTTTTAACAACGAGCTAGCATCCAGCACGCACCAGAACCAACATGGCGTGCCACTACAGCTCCACTTCACAAACAGAATTGAAGATCACTCGTCCTAGCCGTGATACTCCAACTTTGTCGTAGTGTGCTTTCTCATTTGATCCCTCCACTGTGGATTACGCCAAATATAAACTCCATTCTATTTCACTAGGCAAGCTCACAAACCAAAACTTCGTCCTGATGTTCTTCATGTTTTCAATTACGACAATACCTCCGTTTAAAGTCTTATAAACCATTCTCATGCTGGTATTTTTCACGTAACATTCAAAGTTACCAAAAAGTTAACAAAACTCAGTTTAAGTGAGTGATTCTAACCCCGCAACATGTTCCCCGAAAATACATGTCAACAAATAACGGCCGTCATTGTTGCCATTCACAATGCACCATATACTTAACGACCTTTCTTTTCAACTATACCGAAATTATGCCTAAACATTACGACACCCAATCAAATTTCCTTCCAGGCCAGCCAAATCCACCGTTGCTTATGAAGCCATATTCATGAACCCGGGACTTCAACCAGACAGCTTTCAATATGACTCTCTCCTAATGGTGCCTCATTTGGCAATCTCAAAAGACGTTGGAATATTTTTTATCACTGCTGCACATTACTATATAGTTGCCTTGTCAATAGTAATGTCAATATTACTGTGTAGTTACCCTGTCAATACTGTGATCATCAACCAACGGCAGAAATTACTGTTATGCACATCGTGCCAGACATTTGTATCCTTTCTCCCTAAACTGCTCCTTGTAAATATATATTATAAGCTTGTAAGTTCCTAAATTTTCTAACAGAGTAGCGTCAGTGATTCACGTCAGACCACAACTGCTGGACACTGTTAAAATGCCCTGTGGTCTTACGCACTGATGCCGATTACTTGTATGTTTTACCTTAGACTGCCCTCATGAAAATATGTTAATATAATCCTTTTTAACTACATATTATTAATGAACATTGTTTTTCTCATTGAAATTTTAGTAACATTTTCATAACATTTCTGATAGTGTGACGTTAATATTTCAGACGGACCACTGCTGCTGGACACTGTTAAATACTCTGTGGTCTTGCCTATTGGTGCCAGTCACTTATCTTTCCTTTAGACTGCCCCCATGTAAATATGTTAAATTAACCTTTGTAAGACATACCCTAACATTTTGACGCTGTTATCCTTCACAACTGGTAATTACAGCCAACGGCTGATTATCCATATTACCAATGAACATTGTTTTTCTCACTGACTATCCCTACTGTAATATGTCAATATTATTTCTTAGTAATTGCAATTTAATTACAAATCAGGTACCTGATTTATGCCTTGAGGTAGTAAGTACTGTGATTGATGATCCCTTCAATGAAAGGTGAAACATGTCTCATGGAAATAAAGATAAATTCCTAATTATTTAAAATTTTAATGTACTGAATAAACTAATTAGCATCCTACTTGTGGAGCTTCTCCAAATAGCCACAACCATCAGGAGGAAAAAAATATTTTGTAATGAACAATAAAATTTTAGATTTAATACATTTCAAACCATTCAAATGTTGAAGCTATTCCAATGTGAATAAACTACAGTCACTGATTCAATCACAATCAGCCAGTTCTATCAATAACTGATGTGGCCTCTTGAAATCTGAAACTTAGGTAAGTATTGAGGAGTTGCCTTCACTTACAGCGATCTTGAGCGAGGTTTTGTCAATTAATTCAGGTGATTTTGCAGATGTCTTTGTCCCAGCGGTCTGGTGGCCTTCCCAATACCTACTAATACTACAAGCCTCACAGCACGGCTGATGACGTCACAAGGATAGGTAGTCACTCCCGAAGCGCGCAACGGCACTTCACTGGTTGTTGAACGAATTACTTTGAAGATGAGAACTTGGGTGCTTTACAAAATGTTTTCAAAAGATGCTCTTTCAGGGTATTAAACCATATTGGTAATACATTTATTTCAGTTGTACCGAGACCAATTAAAGCATAAAAAAGAGGGAGAGATAGCGAACTTCGTTTTCTGCAAATATAGTAAAAGTTCAGATTGATAGTAAGGGGTTTTAATTTGATTGTTACTATTTTTTATATAATAATAATAATAATAATTTTATGACCCTTGGTGATTAGTAATAACCTATGTTAATCAGTTAACATTTTTCTGGAAAATAAAATAATTATATGAATTAATAATTAAGGTCCTTCGTATATACTACTAATTAGAAGCCAAAGTAAACTGGAATTTCGTCCCATTTAAGACTCTTTAACGTGCCGGAAACCTTCCTTTATTTTGTATTTAGAACATTTTATTTTTACTATTTTGGTAAATATTTCTGTCTTAGTGCTGACTTAGAAAGAAACAAATCGGAGATTATACATAATGGAAATAATCGGTTACAATATGAAAAATAGGATACAAAAGAGGGAATGATTCACAGAGGATGGTGAAATTATGCTGGATTTCACAACAGGAAATACAACAATTTAACAATAGTAACATAGTTTTAGTTAAAGAACTTAATTATTCTGTATAAACATTTCGTCAATACAAATTTCTGAACTGTTAATTCTTAATCTAGGGAATTTTCTCATGGAAACTTGTTTAAACTCATTTGTTGTTATTTAGATGAAATTAAACCCTCTAAATTTTCAATGTTTAATAATAAGAATAATAATATAATCATTTCACAAACATTACTGACAATCCACTGAAATTTTCCACTAGTCTTCCAGTGAAATAATCCGACAATTGTCCTAGATGTTCAGTATTTCTTTTCTCCATTACTGGCAAGATGCAGTAATTTACTTAATTTTTGACTTTTCAAGTAATACCCCTGTCAATCACATTCCGTTAATGTAAAAGCTCTCTTTCTCTCCAACAAAAACTGGTTTAAACATATTTTGCTCAAATTGCAAGAAAAGTGTTAAATATGTTTTTACGGAAGACAATTTAACTTAGAAACTGGCATAACATAGGAAAAATTCTAAGCATAAGAAATCTAAAAATTCCAATAAGTGCATATTTTGCTCAAATTACAAGAACATTTTAAAATATGTTTTGTTGAAGACAAATTAACTTAGCAACTAGCATACAATTAGGATGGTGGGAGAAAAGCCTTTTATGGCAAAAGACTAACCTTGAAACCGTGAATCAACTACAATACACTCAGAATATGAGTACATGGGCTCAATATTATCACAAAATTAGAGCCCAGAAATGCCTGATTAAATTCAGATTACATGAAAATACCAATACTGAATTATGTACTCTCAAACTCAAAAATTAAAAGGATCTATTTGAAAATATTTTAACTTGGGTATAAAGTATCCCTGGCCATTAAGATAATGTTTGAAGAATAATTTTTCATTGCCAATAGAAATATACAAAGGTTTGGAGTGTATTTTTTAAAGAAATAATTAACAGCATGCATGGTAATATGGAAAGAAAGCCAATCATTAAGTGAGGCATTTCATTTCTGAAGGCTGCACCTTTGATACAACCACTCTCCAATTTGTATTGTTCTAAAATTTCCACAATTCATAACCTACTCTATGCAAATTCTTACTCCTCTTTTGCCTTCATTTCCTCCTTCCCAACACACTATTTTTATTGTTGAAATAATCATGCATCCAAACCATAGTCTCTGCAAGACATTAATTCTTAAAATTACAAGACACATTTAAAAGGGTATGCAAGCACCTAATATTTTTCAAGGAAACTCATTGATGAAACTGTGCAAAGATTTAGGTTCATTAAAAACATGATGTGATTTAATTTCAATTTCAACCTTGGCATAGAGCTTGAAAGTGAACTATTAAGTTCTTCATGAAGGCAGTACTTTAAAATTTTAAGATTTTTTTCTACTTCGCAGGAACACATACATCTTTTGGTTCTGTTGCCATTGTGATAGTAATGAACACTTTATATTAACTGAAGAACACTTTGAAAACATGACACTTTTTTAATTACACTACACTGCATGTATGAAAATATCTGAACCAGTTTATCACTGACTAAAGGGTGGAATATGACAACATAATAGCCAAGTTTACAGGGTACGCCTACATTATAACATTTCGTCTTCTTACTGTAGAACCACTATTACAAGATAATTTAGTACTCTTAACCTATGAAACTGTAAAGTTTCCTCCTCTTTGTATTTATGTGCCTCTGGACATTAATAAGTTTCTTATAATTGTTAAGGAATGTGTTACATCCTGTTTTTACAATGTAAGAGAGAATTTTCTCTTGAGTATGGTCATCTTGAGTACATGGCAACTCCACAAGAAGTACACCTTCATTTCTAATCACAGACAATGCCAATGTTACAACTAAATTTTGCTGTGATGGGTGCTTCATAAACATGTATTCATACTTCTCAGATACCAAGCACTTGACAGTCAAGTAAGTGAAAATAATGGCATTAACAACTTCTGGGTTGGGACAATGCAGACCCCCTCCCCCCCTGTCAACACTTTTTATAAGCTCATAATTACCTTGATCATCTGTTAATGATAATGTTCTATCCAAAACGAGTGCAATGTTTTACAAATTTCACACTTCAACCTTCGAAGAACTGCTCTTACACAATATCCTGACAAATATGTGATAACAGGCAAATATTCCTGAATGGATAAAAGCTGGTCTTCACTGACATCTACACAGTAAAGGTCAACTTCTGGGGAACTAGCCTCCAAGTCATCCAGTCTGAGACATTCAAATGAATCCAGGTCCAGATCAATTTCACCAAAAGCATTAGATGCAATTTCAAATACTTTTCTCAGAGATATTAGGTACTGAGACCCAGCCATTGTTCTGTACTTACCAAATCATGCTTCAAGTGCATCTGTTTGAATTTTACCTGGCAAAAGGTATTTGAAATTCAGCTCTTGAGAACAGTATTTAGTGATTTCTAAAAATACATGAGTAGTGTGTGATATGGCTAGATGTGTTTCATTTGACAGAGCACTTGCACGATTGGTAAATTTTTCCAGAAATCTAACCAACACAAGAGACGTTCCAGAAATGTGAAATTTTCATCACTTGGATTTGACAATGATTTTTGATAGATATCCTTAAAATGAATATCTCTGCCAGGTGATCCTACATTTACAATACTCCACCATGTACAAATTAATGAAAGTGGCAGTTGCCTGAAAATTTACAATATGGTTGCTTTCTCCAAGAGCTTCCAGCTCCTGAATAGTCATTTCATTGAAAACATTCAGTACAAGTTTTACATTTTGACGTTCAAGATTGGTAGGAAATAGTGACTTCAAGTTCAGCCTGTTGGCATATTTTGCAATTTGAGTACCCTCAATGTCATGAAGTGTCTTCATGGTTGAGAATTTGGCCACTGCTAACTCAGTTTCTTGTGGAGATGTCTCAAATGAGGGATACATTATCGACTGATCACCATCTTTTTGGTTAAGCCAATTGTTTCTAATACATTTGAGAATGTGAACAGAATCTAACACATAGAAAAGAAGCTGGTTGTCATCACATGGGTAGCTGCCTCTGTGGATCAGTGGTAGAGTGTCGGCCTCTGGATCCCAAGATAGCGGGTTCAAACCTGGCAGAGGTAGTCGGATTTTTGAAGGGCGGAAAAAAGTCCATTTGACACTCCATGTCGTACAATGTCAGCACGTAAAGGATCTCTGGTGACACATTTGGTGTTTACCCGACAAAATTCATTAAACTCTCAGCCACAGATGCCCAAGAGAGATCCGGTTTACTCTGTCTGCCATCTAGAGGGCCTAGAGTAAAACGGAACGTCGAAATTGACGAGCAGACAGCCAGATGGCGTCAAATTGAAATGTCTGCACACGGTAGCTGAGGCCGTACGATTATTATTATCAGCACATGGGTGCCTATAAACTATTGTCGACTATTGTGACGCGATTTATAGAGACGCTCGAGGCAAGTTATTGAACAGATTACAACGTGGTCAAAATGCTTGTGTGAGATACGTCTGTAACCTATGGTACTATGACCACGTAACTCCTTCATATAACCATCTATCTTGGCCCCGACTAGAAATCCGTCGCACTGTGCGTTCCCTATGCTATCTCCATAAAATCATTCTTCACAACCATTTTACCTTACTTCATATTTCAAATACTTATCCTCTTATCACAGTCTTAACTCCAGATCCACTAATAATTCCATCCTTGCTTTACCTACCCATAGAACTGCCATCTATGATAAATCATTCACAGTAATTGCCTGCCGTGAGTGGAACCTCCTTCCCGAAAATATCAGGGGGTTAAGTGCTATTCGCACTTTCAAGAAAGCACTTTGGAGACATTTTATGCACCAGTAAGGATCATCTGTAAACATGATGCTGCTACTTAAAACCATTCTATTGTTATGGATGTCCTGGAAGAGAGTCTAAAATTCTTATCCGATTTGTCTTTAACATCAAATTCTATGTACTGCCTTTTTTTTTTTTTTTTTTTTTTACATGTAGGATATTAGTTTTAAGAATTTATCCCTTTTTATATCTGATTTATTTCATCTTAATTTAATCTTAATTTATTTCATCTTAATGTAATCTCACCATTCTTGTATTATTATTAATTTAATTTGTATTAGATCTAGTTATTGTAATACAATGCAATATATGTATATTTCAGTTCCTGGTTAGATGAAAGAGAAGGCCTGAAGGCCTTAATCTTGCCAGTTAAAAAAATAAAACATTCTATGAACAATTGATAATTTTGGTGGTGAGGCAAAAAAAGACATAGCCCTTCTATTGAGTGCATTATTGTCAGTTACAATGCATATGACCTTAAAACCTATTGCATGTAATCCACAAACCACTTTCTTAATAAATTGAAACAGACCCTCACCATTAAGCTTCTTGACTGAAAGTAAGTGTACTACGTCTTTGAATGACGACAATAAACTCTGAATCATAAAAACTTGAGCACTAGCAACAGCATTTGAGGAATCATATGCAGCACCTAGGATGTTACCACCAGTATAATCTAGGTAAGGTTTCAGATGGATTTCATCAACCATTAGTGAAACAATACTATCTGATACACTAAGAAATTGATATTTCTGCCTTATATAAAGGAGAAAATTCTTGTCAATTTGCTCCATAGCTGGGTCAGTCCGGTGGTAGTTGAAGGGGCTCAAATACGTCAGCCTCATATCGGTAGATTTACTGGCACGTAAAAGAACTCCTGCAGGACTAAATTCCTGCACATCAGCGTCTCCGAAAACCGTAGAAGTAGTTAGCAGGGTGTAAAACCAGTAACATTAATTACATTTGGCTTTTAACACGCTGAGCATATCACGCAAGGAAAGTGTCTTGGTGACATTTTAGTAGTTCAATACAGGAATGTCTTTGGGTGCTGTGACTTTTACCTTTTCTTATTTTTTGAGTCGCACCGTCACACATAGATCTTATGGCGACGATGGGACAAATAACATATGAGTAAAAACACAGTAAAGGCCTAGGAATGGGACAGAAGCGGCCGTGGCCTTAAGGTACAGCCCCAGCATTTTCTTGGT
Source organism: Anabrus simplex (assembly GCF_040414725.1). Taxonomy (NCBI): domain Eukaryota; kingdom Metazoa; phylum Arthropoda; class Insecta; order Orthoptera; family Tettigoniidae; genus Anabrus; species Anabrus simplex. The sequence goes on from NC_090276.1 coordinate 38,558,601, forward strand.
GTGAAAATGGGAAACCACGGAAAAACATCTTCAGGGCTGCCGACAGTGGGGTTCGAACCCACTATCTCCTGGATGCAAGCTCACAGCTGTGCGCTCCTATCCACATGGCCAACTTGCCCGGTATTTTTACCCTTCGGTTTATTGACTTGGCTTGTATAACCTAAAACTTAGGCTAAGCTGGATAATATTTTAAACACCAACATAACTATTTTCACCTGCATGCAATTATGTATTTCATTAATATTATGATAATTATTATAATTGAGCATTGTTAACTTTTAAGACCCCAACAGACATGCATTGGTTTTGTGTAGAGATATACATTTGTTAAATTCACGTTGTTTTCTTTCATTATGTAAACGCTTTTTTGGTTACATTATAGAGTATTTAGCTATAGCCCAAATTTCTTTACAAATGTAAGCCCTTCAATAAAGACATAAATAACTGTCGCATGCCAAGATAAATTGGTATAATTAGAGCTGTCAATATGGTTCATAACCCCTTTGGTTTATTACCTTGACATGGATCACCCAAAACATAGGTTAGGTTTGGAGAATACTTTAATAATCAGCATTAATTAATGCACTGTTTATTACTTTCATAATCCAAGATGTAATTGAAGCATTTAATTAAAGCATCATACATTAAAATTTAAAGTTTTACCACTAGAACCACTGACATGGAAAAGTGATTGAAAATTCAACTTACGTTAAAATGATCTTTAAAAAAATAAACTGTAGACTTTTCCGATATATCACCAGCATTCCTCCGGCACGCCAAAATCCATTTCTCCCCAGTTTTAGCGTCTTTGGAACATTTATAAACAATTTGTTTGGGATGGTATGCGATGTGCTATTGCACATCAGAACTATACACCATTTATAAGTTTTCTGCCTCACTGTCTGCGCAGGATTGATTTTAAGTCTAAAACATATCACTCAGATTATTATCCAATGTATAGATCTCGAATTTAACTATACCAGACACTATCATAAAGTAGAAATACGCAAAGTGTCTCCTGCTTCTCACAGCACACTATATGTTATTTCGTCTGCTAATTCAGTCAACCTGTACGATGACGTCAGACCAATGAGGTCGCGTACTTGCGTCACGTGACATTTTCGTATTTTAATTTAGATTTTTATCATGTTTGGAGTTATTATTTGTACATTCTGATCACATTTATGAATTCTGCATGAAAGTTTGAATCAGATTAGCGTATTTTAAATTAAAACCCCGGATCATGCATCTTCCCTATTATACATGAAGACATAGGTGTGTTTAAAGTTAAAGCTCATTATAACAACATTTGTTCCGAGTGTAGTTGTCGTTAAATCGGGGTTACGTTTTAATGTTAATTTCTATGTCCTATGATGTACTGTACAGGGATTTTCTGAAATAATATTAATTCAACATGTACAGTACACTAGGTAGCCTATTTTGTATTCGTACAATACCATGACACATACTTGCAGATTTTATACAGTTATATATCACAAGCACAGCAAGGTACATTTAATCAGGATCAAATGGAGCATACAGATGCAGACAGAAAGCAGTTTGTAACAGGTCAAAGACAGCTATTGCCAAGCTCTTTACCCTCAAATTGTTTGTTCAGAGATCCAAAGCTTTTTTTTTTTTCCTTTTTCCTTTACAAGTTGCTTTACATCACAATGGGATAGGGGTAGGAGTAGGAAGGAATGAACCACGGAAAACCATCTTCAGGGCTGCCAACAGTGGGTTTCAAACCCACTATCTCCCGAATACTGGATACTGGCCGTGCTTAAGCAACTGCAGCTATCGAGCTCGGTCAAAGCTATTCTTAGAAACGGTTCACAGTGATAAGCCGTAAGGAAATTCCCATTGTATACCATCATCGTTCATCCAGTCTGGCTTCATGGCTGAATGGTTAGTGTCCCAGTCTTCAGTCACAGGGGCCCGGGTTCGATTCCCGGCAGGGTCGAGAATTTTAACCATAATTGGTTAACTTCACTTGCACGAGGGCTGGGTGTATGTGTCGTCTTCACAATCATTCCATCCTCATCATGACATACAGGTCGCCTACGGGCGTCAAATCAAAAGACCTGCATCTGGCGAGCCAAACTTGTCTTTGACACTCCCGGCACTAAAAGCCATACGCCATTTCATCATTCATCCAGAGCAAGTACAGTAAAACTCGTGTGCTATGCCACTGAAGATAATGAGTTGCTAATGGAGGGTCATTAATCAAATCACATCACCTGACAACCCTAACTCGCAAAAGTCATTCATGGCATATAAATCAAATGACAAGCTCAGCTCACGGCAATGCACTGCTGTATATCAATAATGTATGTACTGTAGTTCAGTTACTAATCCACAGATGTCACTTGTATGTGGTGAGCTGAAGTTTAGACATGTGGCTTCAGTTATTTCCATTGCTCCAGGTTATCACACATTTCTGGAACAAGGGATAAAAGAATCTTTTTTTTCATTTCATATTATTTCGCTCACGTCAGCTGCAATCGTGGCGTCGAGCAGATGTGTTGATGAAGATGGAATGTGAAAGTTAACAGATGGTGTTTTACAGAGCGATACTGAAAGTAGTGATGTTTGTGATGAAGAAACCGATCCTGAAGGTCTTAGTTCGAGTTATAGTGATGCGTGTAATAGTGCTGATGACATGGAAAGTGATACAAATTACAGTGAGCCAAGTCTTTCAAAACGAGTTCATACCTCGGCACAGACTAATTTAACTGACTTGAACTGGATCCAAAGTGACAATAACCCTGTTCTACATAAGTTTAGTGAATACAGCAGGGTCAGTGATAACTTGACAAGTTATGAATCTTATTATAAAACCATATTGGATTTCAGAATAAGAAGTTATATTAATAAAACCACCTTTCCAATACACAATAGTTCTTTATATTTAGGATAAAACCTTTAATAGAAATGACAAGTAGGATATGTTTCGTTCAATCTTAGTGAGCATCATCAGCTAAAGATAACAATCCATGGTGGGTCAGGGCCCTGATCCCGGTATATATAACGAAAAACGTCTAATATTAAATTGATAAAATACAAATTTTAACAATTTAAAAATAATCAATAAGATTATATTATGTCTATTAAAACAAATATTGATCATTAAAATTGCTTAAAATGTAAGTGGAATGAATGGCATGAAAATGTTACTATAATATGTAGTGATTAATTGTTCATATAAATCAATGACCATAATAATATTTGCTCAATGGCATTAGACTGTTTGTGATTAAAAAAGGTTATTCACATAAGGGTGAGCTCTTGTAATGAACTATGATGTTTTATAAAATAAACATGATGAGGAATGCTAAAATCAGATATATTGGTTGAAAAACGAACTGCACTGATGATAAAACGTCGTCTGGATCGGCGTAAATAACCTTATGGGACTTCCTCGCGTTGTGTTTCAAACATTATTATTTTGTGTAGTAGTGTGTTAATATTGGGCTTCAAATGGAGAACTACTGATCTCATAGGTGAAAAAACATAAATCGGGTGCATCCCGTGTGTTAATTGAGGGGAGATCAGTCCCTGGGTTGTTTACGGAGGTTTGATGGTCACTGACTGATGACGCTCACTAAGATTGAGCGAAACATGTCCTACTTGTAATTTCTATTAATGGGTTTTTCCTAAATATGAAGGGCTATGTGTAGTTTTATTAATATAACAACTCTGATATAACAAGTCTGATATGCAGCCACTACCTAAATTGCATTTCTCTAACCTAATGTTTTCTTGGCATTGGGATTTAATTTTCCGCCGGTGTACATAAGCTGTTTTTATGGTACCACATTTAATTTAATTATTTTTTTGGTGGGGGGGGGATGTCCTGTTTTGAACTATCAGAAACAGGGTTGTAATGAGTGCACTGCTACATGGCAAATTTTGATACCAATTGTGATACCTTCAATAACTTTAGGTTATGTTTGTCAAGTAACAATGTGGTAGTGGTTTTACTGTATGTGAAAAGTGATAGTAGGATCATGTAAATTAGTTTTCCTAAGATATTTCTGGTGTGTATTTGACAACCTATGACTTCATTTGTTATAGTCTTGGCCCTACCCTCTGAAATAAATTAGAACCAACACTGCCTGTCCTAATGAGCGGCTGTGAAGAATGTCAGGGTGATAGAGGTCATCCAAAAGAAACTAATTCCCGTGATTCATAAATTTATGGAGACTACACACACCCCTTCAGACACCACAATATGATATTTTGAAATTTATCATAACAATGTATCATCGTGTCTGTGCGGAGGCGAGCAGCCTTCATTGAAAAGGCAGCCTAGGTGTTCTATGCTTTATCCCTGCCAGTCTTCAAAATTGCAGCATATACGCCTAGTAAACTGGGTTCTTTTTGTGTTGCCATTTGTCTAATGTTGCACCAGAACAGATAGGTCTTGAGGTGATGAAGGAAGAGAAAAAAGCTAGGAGTTGGAAGGAAGCTACCATGACCTTAAGGTACAGCCCCATCATTTTCCTTGTGTAAAAATAGCAAATCATGGAAAATCATCTTCAGGGTTGCTGATCCATAATTTCCCGAATGCAAATATCAAAATGGCTTACCAGGTGCAAAACCCACGGAACAATGCATTTTGTATGAAAAGTAAAAGGTAATGTTAAAGTTTCATTCTGGTCGTGGATGTGATCGGACAAGAAGAAACTTATTTTAGGCAGGTGACCTTTTCCCTTAAAATTTACCCCTCCTTCCCTCAGCTACCTACATGAACGGGATCAACTTTAGGTCCTCGGACTTGCATCTCAGCGAGACAAAAAGAAAGGAAAAACCTCAGAGGTTACAATAGCATTACAATCAGCCTAATTTTAACCTTTTCATTGAAAGTTTTGATGACCAGGTGAGCCCTCTGGGCCGGGTTTTTTAAAAGGTAGAAGCACTGTCACAGATACACGTTTACTGATACAATTAATGGAATGCATATCGTCCCCTTAGCCCCGCAGCGCAACACGGGATCGGGGATGAAATGAGATATTTTACACCATGTTTTCACAACCGGATACCCTTCCCAATGCAAATCTCAGTTGAGAAGATAATCAGTATGAAATGAATGATGGTGAATGAAACTGGGTAAAAAGTGGAAGGAATCGGCTGTGGTTTATGAATAGGAACTGTCCCGGCATTTGCTTGGGAGTGAAAAAAAACAAACACCATTCTCAGGACAGCTGACGGTGGGGTTCGAACCCACTCGCCTGCCGAGTGCAGAGCCTGGCTCCATAGCCGTAGCATGTCAATAATCGTGGCTACTCTGCTTTGTGATACCATTACTGAAATATAATATAAAATTGTTGATCCAAGAACTGGTATTATCAAAGTCATTCACATTTGGGGGAAAATAATGTATCTGAGGAAGGGGTGATGACTACGCATGAGATTCATCATTACTACTTTGTCTCGCACTTTCTTGTAGTTCAATATCGCCACTTAGATATTCTCCATCTTCATTATCAAAATATAGCACTCCAGAATTACTATTCATAAGGAAACATTAAATTTCTTCGTCAACAAGAGATGAATGTGTACTGTAAGACGCCATGATGGCTACACGTAAGCGGGAAAGATGTTCCACTCCAACGAAGCTGAAATATCTGCCGCACAGAACTTCCTTGAGGATTTCCATGGAAACTGAAAGCATGACTCTATATCACGTACATTTGTAAGATCGGTGAAGGAAACACTGCACCAAAACGTATATATACGGGTTTGGCGGACAAGGCACGGCGTTCAATAACATATATACGGGTTTGGCAGTGAAAGGGTTAAGAGAACTGATAGAAAAAATATTTGATTACCTTTAACGTAAGTGCCTAACAACTCCTCAACATAAGCAAGATTGCCCAAGAAGACATTGGTGTCGATCACAATGTACCATTCTGAGCCCTCTCTGTCAGAGATGATTGACCCTGAGTCACATGTTAATGAGTCAGCAAACTGAAGCTTTTCCTCGAAGTTCATCCCACCTTGATTGTTCACTTGATCTCTGAACTCGTAAATCTGTAAAGACACATGAATGCTATTTAGAATAATGAAGGTGATCTTAGTAGCATGTGGCTGAAGATTTTAATAATATACGAAACATGTACCACTTTTAACCAATAAGTTGCCTTAAACAATTAATGTATCGACAAGGTGGAAAACAAAAGATACTTAGTTGTGAATCTGTTAGAGTGCGATATGGACCATGAAGCTGACTTGTAGATGTATCTTGTGCCTCGTAAATAAATAAATAAATAAATAAATAAATAAATAAATAAATAAATAAATAAATAAATAAATAAATAAATAAATAAATAAATAAATAAATAAATAAATAAATAAATAAATAAACAAAAACAAACAAATAAAAAATGTCATGAAAAATAAAATCTTTTAAATGGAGAATCAGAAAAACAGTATTTCTTTATATATCCCGAACCTGCAAACTGTCTCTACTTCGGAACATTTCACTTACAATATCCATGTACTTTTGTCTTTATTTCCTTGCGATGCAGATTTTCTACCTTTAACCATCTGGAGATAAGACATAATTTTCTCTCTAACCCTAGGCCAAGCTACAGTCAAGCACCACTGGTAACTTAATCAGGAACCCACACATAGGAAGGTGAAAAGACTGAGCACTGAACACTGATTGGTTGCAGTCAAAGCCAATGTCAGTTCCACCAAACCTCTTTTCACACCTGCTCACTCTGTTTATACTGAATTTCAAGCGATTGAAGTACATTCAACTATATGAGTGCACAAATGGTTATTGCTCTACTTACATCTCGCACCAGCTTTTCAGGCTCTACTGGTTCCCAGTCCATCACCTCATCTTCTGCTAAAGGAGAAAGTGCCAACTCAGTGGGCTCAGACGGTTCTAGAACGGATAAGACAGATCCTTTCAATGGAGAGCAATGAGCAATTGGGCTACTTGTGTCCACAGCTTTGAAGTTAAAACTCTCCGAGATCTTGGGTGACAGCAGAGAGCACTCCTGAGTCTTTTTACTGGTCTCTGTACAAGAAACATTCTTTTTTTCTTCCACTTTTTCTTTAATGGTGGTGGCAAGACTCCTTTTGAGTTTCTCCATGCGGGCTGCTGCCAGGTTTGCTCGACCTGAAACACGTAAGACCAGCAAATTTTCATTTTACAAGTCTGTGATTATTTATAAAAGAAAAAGAGATTATTTATAAAGGAAAAACAGATTTCACATGAATATTTTGTATTTCATTACAGTGGAGTTCCAGCAGTTTGCAGTTCCTGTATTTCAAGCAGGTCTTTAAAAAAATAAACTTTTACAAAACATAGTGAAGTCCTGATTATACGTTCCACAAAAGCATGTTTTTGCTTACAATATACTGAGATAAAGAACTCTGCCCCCACACCACTATTACAAATTCATACGTACCAACGTATTATGCATGCATTTAGCTGATTTTTGAAGTGTGCATGCTCTTCCTTGGTTCATCCCTTCACTAACTGAGGTCGAGCATTTACCAGATCTTTGTCAGAAAAATAATCTCAACCTAGTAAATAAATCAGTGGTAGGCTGCCATTTATTGCAGACAGAAGTCTGCACACCTCTTTGTTACTCCTAACCTCGAATTTATTTTTCGTGACAGAAATAACAAAGATAAAATAAACAAGAATGAATCAGAAATATGTGTTGACATTTTATGCATTGGATGACCAGAAATTGGCCATGTCAATTGCATTTGTTGCCACTTCCATCAGATTTTTTTATGGTGCATGTGGCTGGTGGCGAACACTGCAGGAGATGGTTTATATGGGTCGTTGGGCAAGTCCGAGTTCGATAACTGGGAACAGGTTAAGAAAGCAAGAATAATAGAACAGTTATTATAGCAAGCATACGCAGTGGAAGATAATAAAGCCAGAGGGGTTCCGGGAATGTAGTGTGTGGCAACGATAAATGTAGTTAAAGGAAGTGGTAGTTTCAATAATAACAGTTATTTTACTTCAATAAATGTAGTGTACACATGGTCGTTAGTTTCCATAGCACTGCCTTTGCAGAAAACTGACTCCACAGAAAAGCCCCTCTTCTGCAGGTTTGATCTTGCATCTTATGGTACTAGAACGTAATCTGTTGAGAGCTTTCCATGCTGTTAGCTTCTATGAATGACCAGGAGGAAGCTCTTTCTTTGGAACCATCCATACTCCCAAATGCTGTTCTTTTCCCCACCACTTCAAAATCCTTGCCCGTTGTGCTGTTCCTGTAAGTGGTTGCCAAGAAACTCATACATGATTTTAGCTGAGGATGTGCTGGCTGAGAAAGGGTGTGCTTCCGTAAACTCTGAAGGATGTTTCAATCAATAAAATGATGAGTGGACCCACTCAAAACAGTGTCGAAAAAGTGCCCGAAGTATATTAGTTTTAGGTTAATTCTAGTCAGCGGAAGATTGCCTAATGCAGCCAAAAGATGTCCTGCAATTTGAACAACACGCTTTTACAACTTTGATTTGTAATTAAAGTTATAAGTATTGACTAGGTGGACCTATACACTAATTTTTAAATTTATATAATGTACACCAGGGCCTCTCAAATGATCAAAATCTCACACATGCAAACAGCAGCGCAGAGTTCCTGTGCACAGTACATCAGTCCCGCTTGGCTCGGACCAATGCTTTGTCTCTGGGCTACTCGGCTAAGCTTGGCTTGGATTTGGAGCGCTACGGAGCAAGTGAGGAAGAGGGAAACAGGGGGAGCGAGCGAGACAGGCGTGGGGAAAGAGAGAGAGAGAGAGAGAGAGAGCGCTATTGCTCCAAATCGAGGAGTGGGGGGTCTGCACTCTGGTCAACCAAGCGAAGTCGTCTTTTGCACCGTGCACAGTGCATGCACCCTGAGAGGCCCTGATGTACATAATACACTTGGCAATTTAGGTTTCGAGATCCCGCTCAACAGATATGAATATGAAAGGCAGCTTGGGATTGGCTGGATGTCTGTGTTTCCGCACACAACCACCAGACAGAGCCAACATTGGCCTAAACGTCGATTTAGAAGCTATAATGTTCGGAGTATAGGCTTCACAAACCTAATACCACTGGGGCAGAAAAGAACAAGAGTTGACAAAGGGAGATTCAATATGATAGATGACAGTGAGGAGCCTGGCACAAGAAGGTGGAAGCAATGCCAGAATTCAGCTAAGTGCCCCATGGTCGCCGACCCACGCTCGATGTTAAGAGCCCCTGGGACACCTTTTAATTGACACTTATAACAGGCAGGATAACATGGATGTTATTCTAGCACCTCCTCTCACACGTCACCCACGGACCAGTGGTGCTGCTCTTTACGTCCCCTCATACGGCACTGAAGTGTTCACCTCCAAATTGTGCGGATTATGGATGGTTGCTTGATTGTTGAATCCTCCGTCCTCATTTCTCCTAGAACACAGTCATGGTGCTTGCTGTACAATTAGTGGCACTGCAGAATTCATGGCTGATGGTATCCTACAAGCTAGGAAGACCAAAATGTAGTAACAGTCCTGACTGAGCGAGGAACATAACGGGAAAGTAACTTCCTCCACATTTCCCTAATACGCCTCTTTAGTGATGCCTAGTCTACCTATGACAGCTGATGGTGAAGCTGTTAAGGACCTATCTATCCTTCAGGTTGAGAACTCAACATCCTGTACATAAATTGTATAGCCTTTTAACCCTCTCCCGCCCATAGCGCAGTAAAGCATACTTGTACTTTTAGTCACATTTATGAGCCATCTATCGGCAGAGCAAATATATGGTAACTTATGTTACTAGCATGTGCACTTCCTAGAGGCTAAAGATATTAGTTTTCTCCTTTTAAAACCTTAGCAGGTATATTAGAACACAAAATATAGAAGGCAGTGACATACTGTAAACAAACATGTCGGCGTTTTTGCGTGAAAATGTTTTATATGATAACGACATTGAACATTTGGTGAATGATAATTCCGACTGTGAAGCTGTTAGTAGTGGCTTAAGTGAACTCAGTGAAGTGGAAAGTTAAAATGAAAGTGACGATGAAAAATATCACACATCATTAACTTGGACAATAATGATGCCATCTTGTGGCAAAGGTTACTAAATATTCCAATAATAAGAAATAAATTGACTATATATCACGTAAATAATATTACATAAGTCTTGGGACTAGTTTCAGCCACATAGTGCCCATCTTCAGCCAAAATAAAAATTAAACTGATCATGTGATAACTAAAACACATGTGTCTCTATCTTATATACGAGGCATATAGATGCAAACCCAGACATTTCCACTATACCCGTTTTTTCAGGAAATGAAAAAGAAAAAAAAAACACCACCTGAATAATTAATTATGCACTGTTATAAAGCTCATTTTACTACAACAGGAACATTAAAAATACATTTCTAAGTTGTGTAATACCTTTCATTTCCAAGAATTATTATGCATTTCTTCAACAATATGGACTAAATAAAGGAAATGTTTATGTTTGCTTCTAAACCAACGTTAATTGAGACAGATGTCTAGCTGTTTATTGCAGTTTTGGTGTTTTTTTTTAAATTATTATTATTATTATTATTACTATTATTTTTTTACATAGATCCATACCACAGAGGTACAATAATTCAATGTTTTAGATTCTGAGATCTGCTACCTCAATTTGTGGTTGACAAAGTCATCCACCTCCACCACATCCTCCTCCTCCAACCCCACCCCTTCTACTGGATCTATAACATGCTTGTAGAACTGAAGATTTTCAAACTGTCTCCAATCTTCACCAAAATGCCGCTTCAGCAATGAATCCACATCAGAAGTCTTCTCTTTTTTTACATACAGGCACTCCACAGTTCAGAATATCTAGTCTTACCATGGCATCAGTCTTCCCTTTCTTATGGGTTTGAAGAACCTAAATTGGACCAATAAAAGGATTCCCCTCTAATAAGTTCCCTGAGAGCGAATGATAAATTATTCTCTTAGCCTCATTTAATTTGTAATGCCACTGTCCGGGGAGTTTCTTTTTTCCAATCGTAGATAGTCGTGTCTCTGCCATGTTCTATTACAGTCCCATATTGTTTAAATGCATCAAAATACTCTTGTTTAGAATGGCTGCTCTTTTTTTTCCCAGCATTTTCTCTATTTGGCCGAATACTCTATCAGAAGGTAAATAGCAGTGTCCTTCTACAGGAAATATTAATTCAAGAGTCTTAATGGAATGTAGTGCATTACTAAGCCATTTGAAACACATCACAACCATACCACAATTTTTATTCTGTCCCCCACATCCATCTGAGACTAGCCTGACAGTGTGTATGTCGGAAGGGAAAATCAGTATTTTGCAGCCAATGGTATACAGCTGATGCAATCTCATTTGATGATTTGGGATGTTCATTTTCTGTCCAAGCATGCATAAACATGTTAGCGGGATCAAGTTTATTTATAGAAGATCCCTCTACTACGGTGAAATTGTAAATATACAACTGTCTTGAGTAATAACAGGCTTGGTCAGGAATTTTTGGCAGAGACAGATTCTTCTGACAATCGTAGCTAAATGTTTTTACATAAGGGTCACTATCCCTTAATTAGCTCGCAAGGTGTGGACACATTTCTGGCATATTAAATTTGTTTTTGCTTCAGCATCATTTTCTCTTTTAATCTTCTCATCTAGCTGAAGACAAACCAAACACACATCGGTAGCAGGCCTCCCAAATACAATGTTATAATGTGTGTTGAACATATACCGGAAGAAACATTACTGTACTTTTATTGTTGGGCCAGCTCTCTCATTATACATGTGCCACTGTTTCTTAATGTTCAAATCAGATTACAAATAAAGGCACCCACCTGATTTTAATCTGCAATAATGACCAACATTGCATTTCAAAGACTCAATGAAAGCTTCGACTTCGGCATGCTTTATGTCGTTTATGGTTGGTACTCTATCTCCACCCCTCTTTCAGCTGGGAAGTTTTCCAGAAATTGTATATTCTTTAACCATACGTGTCATACGAACCTTAGCCACAACAAGAATGCCAAGAAATGTATTTCTACACACACAAATGGATTTTCCTAGATGCGATTGTACTTTGTATTTTATAGAAACCGAACACGATTTTATTGTCGGATCATATTTATGCCATTTAGGTGTTACACCCTCACAGTGTTTTAATATAAACTTGACTTGAAGTATCTTATTCCTGTGTTCATAGAACCTGTGATGAAACACTTTAATGTCTTTCACTGTCAGCAATCTGCATTGGAATGAAGACGACTTCACAGTACCTCCATGTTTGCAGGAAGGGTATTTTGGAAGCACCGCTGGTGCATATCTGTGTACAAATTAAATTTACTTCATTATTATCAGGTGAAAGCATGAGAAGAATTAAAATTTCATGCGGGAGATGTAAGAATAGTGACTGATCTTGTAATATAATAATAATAGTACTGTGCGCCATTGTGGAGTAGTGGTTAGCTCACACGTCAAGAGAATCATTAACATGCGCGTTGTAACTTACCATGTGAATTTTGCTTTCTCTCGCTTCCAGCTGGCACAGTTTCTTGTTCTCTTCCTTCCTCTTCCAGCGATTGGAGGAGTAACATTCCATTCCATTATTCTTATATTCAGACACACAATAAGGACTCAGTACTGAAAGCTGAAGAATTACTATTCTAGCACACCAAGGATCAGCTGTTGAGTCACGTGACATGATCAAGGCTATTTTCATTGGCTGTGTGGAAATGTCGGCGATTGCTCCTCAACGTCACATGGAAATGTCGGAGTTTGCATTTAAACGTAAATTTCAGCCTGCAAAATTATACAGGAATTGTCGACATTGGCACCAATGCTGTATTTCAATAGGGAGATTATGTTTATGTGGTTACTTCGCTTTGGACCGAAAGGGGAAATATCGGGGTTTGCATCTATACGCCTCATATCTTATATACATATCACATGAGTAATTTTTATTTTGGATGAAGATGGCCACTAAGTGGCTGACACTAGTCCCAAGACTTATGTAATATTATTTACTTGATAAATTGTACTGAAAAGGTACAATTTATTTCTTATAATTGCACTTCAATATGGACCAAAAATGAAATTTATACTTATAATAAATACTCTAATGGCAAGCATAGTTCATTCCCAATTTTTAATGACCTGTCAAAGCCTACTGCGGGGTATCAATCAAAACTGATCTGCATTTAGGACTATCTTCCAGGTCGCAGATTCCCTATCACTTATTTATCCCCCTATTTTTCTGAGTGATTAAAAACATTAAAGAAGCTATTCACGAGGTATATTTTGGGCTTATGCCGTGTAATTAATTGTAAACACACACTACGCATTTCGAAGGTAATCTTACCTTTCTTCATCAGAAGACAACAGAGAAATGAAACGACGTATTAAAGATTGCTAGGAAAAAGCAACAAGGAACTTGAAATAGTGCCCTAAGATGTAAAAGGGATGCCATTTTAGTCCCATGCTCCTCTCTATCAATAACGCCTTGCTTGTACGATGATAGATACATACATACATACTAGAAGCAGCAATAAGGTTACTCGCCAGTTTGATTCACGCAGCCAACGTTAGCGAACACCTCACACTAGTCCCAAGGATTTCTAACTCCAATTGTGCCATAATCTGCTCCATCCATCTCTGGTTTGCTGGAACTCTCCCTACTTTCAAGTTATAGTTACTTTTTAACGAGTCTACATTGGTGTCCTACGTTGTATAAGATTAATTCTACTGCTAGCGTGTAAATACGGACTAGTTCAACTTGTATTTCCTTCTGGCATTATGTTGGCTCTCCTACAGAATTCCTAACTACTGAAGTTCACGCCATTTCAACCTTAATGTCGTCGCCATGCGCCTTTTAACCGACTCAGCTTGACTCGTACTATTCAATAAACTCTATTTCAACTTTTGTTTTGCTCAATTTTAGAACTCCATAGTCAATAATTAATCCACGCTTCACGCATTGACATATATTTTAAGATCAACTATATCTATATCTTTTTACTTTAACAACCTCATGTTTGTTTTAACTTTATAGACTGCCATCGTTCAAAGTATTCCTCTACACATGCTTGCTGTTAATCTGTAAATATTGTTATAATTTCAAGTCTAGTGTTATCATTTTACTTTTTATTATGGCATTGTCACTCTTTTAACAATTTTTATCATTCAGCTCAGGGCCCTGACCGAATCTTTGTAAATTAAGGCTGATGATGTTCGCTATGTCGAACGAAACATGTTCCTTTATTTAAGACACCTCATGATTATTTTATAATTCAATGAGTAATATAATGTATTGAGTAGGTGGTTGTTATTAAAAGGATTTTATAATTTTAATATATTGTCCTCAATACGGTTCTATTATGAGATTAATTACATGTAACCTTTAATACGTCGTTTCATTTCTCTGTTGTCTCCTGATGAAGAAAGGCATGGTTCCTTTCGAAACGCGTAGAGTGTGTTTACAATTAATTACACGGCATAAGCCCAAAATATACCTCATGAATAGTTACACGGGCCGTGAAGGTCTAAATGATAATGAACGAAGCTATATATCATATTTCTATGTTCATTAGTTTTTGTACAATATTTTTATGAATGTCTGCATTTTCAGGATGATGGCTGAAAAGAATTCCTTTAATTCTGAGGAAAACATGCATTTCAATATGGGCAGGAGAGGGTTAAACTGGAACTTGCAAAATGCTACAAATGCATCTAGCATTCTACACAAATTCTGAGAATGTTAGCATTAAGAGAAGCTAACTTCAAATCATTTCAAAGTTAGATTTATCTTCAGTGAATTGGGAAAATGTTAACATAATGGAATAAATATTACAAGAAATACAGGGTGAACAAAAAATGCCACACATGGAGGTCGCCATGCTGTTCCTCGTTGAAATTCACGACAAAAGTTTATCTTGCAAAACCCAGTCCCAACAATAGCTTTAATAGAAATGCAAGATAAGAAACGAGGCTCTGGCAACTCTGTAATGGCGTGCAGCATGGCAAAGCACACGTCGCATGAACTTGGCGCTCAGCCGGAGCTGCCTCATTAGCTCAGTGAGACGAGGTAATGCCACAAATGCTGGTTGAGCGGACGCGCCGATGTTCGAGTCGCGTTCGTGCCAATTTTTTTCAGTTAATGTATCAAATTGTATCCAATGTACACCTCCACTATGCAATACACTATGTTCTGTCTTACCAATACAGTTACCTTTATTTAAACATTCAAACATAACATGAACTTCTTACAGACGTGAACGACCACTTTGTTTCGTCCATGGCACAAATAAAGCTAATACGTAGAACATAACAATGGATAAAGTAACATCGTCTCTACCCAATGCGGTACAAGGAAACAATGCAGTACAGTAGGTAGGCTACACTGGATTGCCCATTATGCTACACACAATAATTCCATAGTGTACGTGTGACATCCAGTCTTATCTTTACAGAGCCGGTACATACACTTACGAGCAACGTTCACTTCACAGCAGATGTTCAAAGCGACCACCTTGCATTTGCAAACACTTTGCCACTCGCTGCAGCATACTTTGCCGGATCCTACGCAACACACCTGCATCCACCATTGCCGATGCAGCATGCACGCGAGCTATTAGGTCCTGTACATCCATGGGTGGAGTACTATAAACATTTTCCTTTAAGTGTCTCCACAAATAAAAATCTAGTGGATTAAGGTCCAGGGGAACATGAAGGCCAGAATATTGGACCTCCACAATGAATCCATTTCCCTGGAAACACTCCATTTAACCAGTCACGCACAGTCATTTAAAAGTGTGGCGGTGCACCATTATGCTGAAAAAATAGCTGTCGCCGAACATCAAGTGGAACGTTTTCTAAAGCGCCAGGCAAAGTATTGCCCAGAAACGTACGATAGCGGGGCGCATTCAACTTACGGCAATAGGCAAGGGCCTAAAAGCAATCCTCCCACGATTCCAGCCCACAGGTTTATGCCAAAGCGTGCCTGAAAGCCACGTTTATGGCTGACAGGTGGTTTGTGGTCAGACCATAATGGCTGTTGTGATGGTTGAAAATACCTTCCCGAGTGAAGCTACATTCGTCACTCCATATCACATTCTTTATAAAATGTTCATTATCTTCAACTTAATGCAAAAGCCATTCACAGAACTGTACTCGTTGAATGCGGTCTTCTGGCCGCTGGTGTTGAGTTAACATGTAATGATATGGATGCAGTTTTTTGTCGTTCAACACATCAACAACCAGTGTTTGAGATACCTGGAACTGTCTTGTAATATCACGGGTACTTCGCCGAGGTGATTGGCGAACGGCTTCAAGAACGTCGTCCTCTGTTTGTGGAGTACGCCTAGTCCTTGGACGACCTCTGTCCACTAATTGTGGACGAAGATTACTGGCTTCCCGCAGGCGTTTCTCAAGGCGACGAAAAACATTATTATCGGAATGGCGCCTCTGAGGGTACCGTGCTGCATACTCACGAGCAGCAGCAGGAGCTTTGTTATCGGATGCGCCGAACACTAAAAGCATATCGACATATTCGCCGTTTGTGTACTCCATCAGGAGGCCCCACTACATGCACTTGACAGGACCAGTTATGGTTGTGCACTTTGTGCACTGTGTGGTTAGTCGACTTATGCATTCAGTTGAATGGGTCACACTGTGATGTGTTAGACTATTGTCATGTGACAACAGGATGTCATGCTTACAAACGCAGTTACACGGCGGGAACTAAGGACCTGACGTCACACACACAAAATAAACCCAATCTGACGTAGATTCAAACCGTGGCTCCATGGTGCATGTGGGTTTGATAACCCAGCCGTCTACTAAGTGAGCTGCGATGGCGGGTACGGTAGAGCAGGATGATGCACGTTTCTCTATTACATTCCGATGCGTTGCAGGATGTGACAGTGTTGCCAGCTTCTAGTTTTCGACTCTTTTCCAACAGCACCAAATCTGATTTGGGATGAGGAATCGCATGCTGACCTCCAAGTGCGGCATTTTTTGTTCACCCTGTGTATGGACTAAGTAAGTAAACTTTTGTCCTCATAACGAAGTGGTGCAGCTCTTTTCAGGCACACCCCCAATAGAGGCGAACTGTGCGTACCATTTTAACCACTTACCAGCCACCTATCATTCTTAAGTCTCTGGCAGTACCTGGGATCGAACCTGGGCCTTCAAGGATGGCAGCTAATAGTGCTAACCGTTAAGCCATGGAGGTGGACATACCATGGATTAATATAACTGCACTCTGGATTATAATGATCTGTTACTTATTTAATACAATGAACAATATAACATTTTAATAAGACTATTATAATTAAGATTCCTAAATGGACAGTGGAATATCCAATCCCTCAATGAAGGGAGATGTTCAATAATTTTCCAATTTCTTTGCGATCATTTAAGAAAAATATATAAGTAATAATAATAACAACGTAAACGTTTCCACCTTTTCAATACTAAAATATATTCACAAAATTATAAATTACACGGTACTAGTTTCGACCCATCTAGGGGTCATCATCAGCCGTATTGGAGCAAAGATCACTTTTGGCGAAATCCTAAGAAAATGTTATTTAAAAAAATAACAAGTGAAATGAGATATTATGGTAATAGTTAATAATACAAGGAATATACATACTAAGAGGTTTTTAACAAAGAATAAAGTATAAATGGGGTGTTGTAAAAATTATAATCATGGAAATCAGTAAGTTCTTGTATTGAAATGACATATATAAAATTATATATGGCTTAGGAAGAGGGCTTAAGGTGGGGCTGATGATAACCCCTAGATGGGTCGAAACTAGTACTGTGTAATTTATAATTTTGTGAATATATTTTAGTATTGAAAAGGTGGAAACGTTTACGTTGTTATTATTATTACTTATATATTATTCTCAGTTCAATACGGACCAAAAACATGAAATTCATAACCATTTAAGAAAAGGCTAGGAAAACAACAGACAGGGAATCTACCACATGGGCAACTGCCCTAAATGCAGATCAGTAGTGACTGATATTTTTTTTTAATACGGGCATGGGGTAAGGAAAAAAAATAAACAGAGTTTAACATCAGTCAATCTAACTAGCATAAGGGTTGGAAGACAATAAGAATTGATAAAGTTCTGAGGAGTGAATGAGGAGACAGAAATATTGCTCAAGAGAATGCAACGGTAGAATTAAAGTCTGATTTAAACAATGTGCATTCCCTGATAGTTCTTTGCAAGAAAATACACATTGCAGGTGCTATAGTAACCAGTTCCTGTTTCCAAGCTAAGCCATTCGTGTACCAACAAAGAAAGCCATACAACTATTTGTGGAAAAGCATTTGGTGGTTCAAGAAACTTTTCTCTAATTTACTAGACATTATGATGCTGAATGCATCTGTTCTGCTCCACAAGAGTAATGACTTCTAAAATGTGTACAGCAGAGAGAGACTTTGTGAGGTGGACAGCCATCCAAAACTGAGCCCCCTAGTCGACCTAGTAGAAAGGCACTTTCCAACACACATCCCCTCCACAGAATGAAATACCCAACTAGAATGTGTAGAATTTGTCCTGGTACGAAAGAAACAAGGAGGGAATGCAAGAGTTGTGGTAGCATCCCATTACACTCTTAAGGATGCTTCCAGGACTGTCACACCAAAAGACAGGAGTAGACAGGCCTGTTGTAAAAATATATATAAAATAAAGAGACTCTTTATTATAGCCTCCATACTTTTGTCATAATCTACAACAGAACTTTGTTTCATCAATTTTTCGGTATTCCTGTCTACCTTTTCTGAAGCAAACTGAGAACCATCATTTACATTTGTGAGCATGTAAATATCCTTCTTGTCTTTTAAAAATCAGAGGAAACAGAATTGACAAAATCCTAAAAGGAGAGAGGAGAACAGCTAGAACATGCATAAATTTAAAAAATATCAAAAAGATAGACATTGGTGGATAGTACCAAATGAAGTGGTGTACAGAGAACTGGAGCCCATCACAGATACTATACAGAAGGTGATGATCTCCTTTCTTTCTTTCTTTCTTTCTTTCTTTCTTTTTTTTTTTTTTTTTGTCATATGAGGACACCAGAAACCAGATTACCAAGAAAAATTATAAAGAAACTCTGGAATCTGAAGCAACAAGTAGGAAGGATTAAGGAAATTAGAGAGGATATGGAAGAACTAGAAATAACTCTGGACGATTTGCAAAATTAAACAGAAAATTTAAGGAAACTGAAAAAATAAAAAGATTCAAACAATAGACAAATGACATACAATGAAAAGTGTATTTAGAGATGAGGAATGACACAAAAGATTGACTATTTTCATTTTGACCATATTGAAATTCAAAAATGTGTATCAATTTATTGAAAACCACCTATTCAATACTTTTAGAGTCCTTAAGACTATGATACGATCATTAAATTAAAGTTGAAGCATATGGTACATGTTTCACCTGTCATTGCAGGCATCATCAGCCATAAATTCTAAACTCTAAGTCAGAGCTCTGAGTGGATGCTATACTAAAACTATTCCAAAAAATTAATTTTTATTTTCACAACAATTTGCACTGATGTAGAAGAACATCATGGTCATATGTCTTAAAGTTCTAATGGGACGTCCTACTCATAACAATTCACACCGATGTAGATAGGGTACATTTGGAAACGAACGAGCCGATCTTGTCTTAAAGTTCCAATGGGACGTCCTACTCATGTTCACATCTAATGGAGATGTGATCCAATGATGCCGTGAAAGCAGAAGAATGTAACAAAATAAGGTATTAATAAAAATTGATTACATGAATGTGTTAGCACCATTTCCCTATAATAATCACCAATAATTCTTTGCTTCCTACAAATAAGTAATTTCCTCTGAAAAAAGGTCCGAGTGAGAAAAATGGAGCAGGTGTTCACATACAGCCAGGAGAAATACAAGTCAAAATCCTTGTTATCAGGCCAAATTCAGGCACTACAGTACGGTGGTCAAACCAGAATGTTTATACAGCTCAGAAACCACATCTATAGTGTGCCATTGCATTTTCTGCTATGTTGAAAATGTCGCCGAGTTAAATGAATAGATTACGCGAGACGAAATTTATGTAAAGCAAACTGTGAATCGGAAGTTCACAGGGGACCGAACTCGGGAAAAGAGAGCATGATCACTAAGGCAGTGGAAGAAAAGAACATGAAATACCAGGTAGATTGTTTAAAAATATATATATATATATTATTAAAACAACTAACTGCTAAAATATTAAATGGAGGACAAAGTCGCCATTTGTGTCTGATCGCAGGGAAGCAAAATAAAGATATATATAAATATTCTACAAATAAGAAGATAAAGTCAAAAGCATAACAGAACGTTAAGACGAGTGTGACATGGAGGATCCAACTGACTTGATGTGGAACGTGAGACTAGCTGATCTATGGTTTCCAGTCGGCCGAGTGCAGAAGCCTAGATTGGATGGCTGAGGAATAGTCGTGAACCAGAGAATGATAAGCTAAGCTTTCCTAAATTACAGTTATTAATTAAAAATTGATGTAAAATAATGTTCAGAAATTATGGCCTAAGATAGGTAACTATAATATTAATATAACCAGTGAAGTGTAACCTCAAAATCTAGCTCTCATGATTAAGATATGTTAGGATTGATATACATCGATTGGAAGAATTGACAGTGTGCATTAAAGAGAATGTGATGCAATAAATATAGTAATCTTGCTAATGATATCAGGAATGAGTAGAGTTTACTACTACATAAAAAGATGGTGTGATGAGAAGTGGATATCACAAATGGGTTGAGTGATCTAACATATGTGTTGAAAGTCTTTGTAATTAGTGATGGCAAAACTTTTCAAAACATCGATATATCGGTTTTCCGATACATCGGTATTAAAATCTCGATGTCATTAAAATATCGGTCTTCAAAATATCGATATATGGCCGATATATCAGTTTTTAAAATATTGGTGCTATTATCCATTATTGTAAGTCTAGTTTTACATTTAACACAATGATTAAAGGATTCATTAGGTTTAATAAGTCTTGACATAGATCATAAGACAAGTTTAAAACCATGACCAAATAACATGACCTTTTCACTACAATGACACATAAAAACATTTACAGCCAAAAGATGTTATGATACACAGAAAAACAGTATATGCAAGGTGTCCACTAACGAGCTAATAACTTACACCGTAAAACCATATGAAAAAACTACAAAAGTATAATTTGAGTACGAAGCACATCTAATAATTATTAGAGCTCTATAAAATAATAAAACATTTTCTTCCAAACTTCTTCCTCAGCACGGCAATTCCATTTGTTCGAAAGAAAAACCGTGATGATAATCTTAGGTCAACTGCCAATACCTCTTAGGTAAGCCATTTAGAAAAAGCAGCTTTGATAACAGTTTGCCTTTTAATCGGTTTCTCTTTTCCATGATGGTGTTACCGACCTTTGAAAACAGTCTCTCTACTGGGACAGAGGTCGTTACAATGTTCAAGTTTTGCCTAGCTAATGTGTAAATTGCATAGAAGGTATGCACGATGAATGAGTTGTGATATTATCACAGTATTAACTGAAGTGAATTGAGAAATGAAAATTCAAATTTCGTAAGTGTAGAATGCAAATTTTGAAAGGGTCTGAAAAAGAATCAAATCGTAGCCAAATATATTAAATTAAACAGAAATATCGATATACTGGGCACAAAATATCAATATTGACAATATATCAAGACCTCAAAACATCAATATTTCAATCTCAAAATATTGATATTTCCAATATATCGATATTTGTTTGCCGTCTCTAATATGGTTAGGTCGAGATATGCAGCAAGCATATGTTATTTCTTGTCAATGCAGAAACAGGAAGGAGTATCATAGTATACTAGGAGGTTAGATATCGTTATGGGAAAGTTACATGTGATCCAGTGAAGTGAAGATGGATTTTAGTTGAATAAAATAAGTCGTAGGAAATATATTTACGAGAAGAGATCATGATATTTAAGAAGAATGGCTACGATATGAAGGTATTATGGTTGAATTAAATGAGCTACGTGTTTTAATGAAAGAAATGAGAAATCGTCAAAGGGAATTGATATGAAGAAGGCAAAGAAGAAATAGAATGAGTGTAAAATATATGTATTTTAAGACTGGATCGTGTACAGGAAGCACTGTCATGAAAATAAATCTCATCGAGGGAGTAGATAAATATAATGTAGGCATATCTAACCAAGACTGGCGAATATGAAGTCAGATAATTCTCACTATAACCATATGTTGAAAATAAAGTTATAATGTTAGGAATTAGCCTTAATAAACATTTCATATATGCATGTCACCAGGTAATATGCAGAGTATGATGTGGAAATGATCAATATTGATATCCATAGTTATAATTAAGCTGTCCAAGGAATCATAAGAAGTGATTACATTTAAGAGGAGAATATTATTTTATTGATAGTAGAACAAATAGACTTAAATAAGAGTTGTAATTAAGAACTGATATGGTTAGAATTCAGTCATAGATATTTATTGCCAGAATTTTTGATATACGGTTGAAATAATTTAATGCAGTATGGTTAGGCCAGTAAATGACAATTTTATAAGGCAGGGAAACTAGAAAACAGCAAATCATTCAACGATAACCGTAATAAATAACCGAGCAAAAAGAACAATTTAGTGGTCAGAATAATTTTTAAATGTTGGCAGATAGGAAATATACCTATTCTAATTAAGAGGAATTCATCAGATGTCAGCATATTTGTGGACAGGATTTGTAAGAAATGAGTTCAGTTTTCAGAACGATAAGTAGTAATATAAGGTTATTTCATGTCAAACAGCAGGTGAACATTGGAAAACAAACGTAATAGAGGTACACCCATGTTATTCATTTGTATTTTATGAATTGCGAAACAAACTATTAAGCTATTTTTTTCTCTTTCCTATACTTATTATAGTTTAATAAATCATTTAGTTAAGATTAATTATATGTAATGTGATTACTTGTAGGTAGGAATGGCAGAATAGCTTACTGGTACGTGTGATGCGATTCTGGTCTTCCCAATCATTAAATCAGGTGCATAGGATGGAGACGTCCATCGGAGGAAATATTGGATCACGATTTATAGAAGCAACCGCACCACTCTTCAGGATCCACGTTAAGCGAATAATTACTATAAAATATACCCCGAGATCATCCGAGTAGTCTGAGAATTTTATTATGCCGTTATTGGACGCAGTAAGGGCGCAATAGTTTGGGAATTGTATCTTCTGATTTGATGCTGAAGTGCTGCAAGAGAGCTACCTAGCAGCCATCAGCCTTGAGGCCATGATCGTTAAGGTGTCAAGTCTTCATGTTTCGACACTGTGGTTAGCTGGTTAAAGTCCCGTTGTTGGGAAAAGAATCTCCATCTGAATGTTGGCTGGCAGGGTAGGTGAGGTGGTGGTATACAATTTCTTATCATCAGATTGCATGCAAAAGGCTGGGTTCAATTCCAAATCTCTCCACATTGTTCATATGGTGTGAGGGTGTACGATGCTGGTGATGGCGAATATTCAGTCAGATGGTGACATTAAACCTTCGTGTTATTTGAAGGGAGTAGGCTACGTGTTAATACCGAGTTTCACCCTCTTTCTACCTCATATCAGAACGTTCACCCAGACATGCAAGAAGATTTTTTTAAAAGAAAAAAAAAACAATTGGCTTTACGTCGCACCGACACAGATAGACTTTATGGCGATGATGGGACTGGAAAGGGTTAGGAGTGGGAAGGAAGCGGCCATGGCCTTTATTGAGGCACAGCTTCAGCATTTGCCTGGTGTGAAAATAGGAAACTATGGCATACCTGCCAACTTTACGAAACAAAAAATCAGGAGATTTTGATATGAAAATCAGGGAAAATCAGGAGAAATCAGGAGATACATTATTGGTCAAAACTGCTTATTCTGCGTCTAGCACAGTACAGCACTATGATATATTTATAACACTTATTGTCTCAAAGCCCGACTGTTACTACACGAAACTACAATGCTAAAAATTACACATCTCTATTCCCTCACAGGAAGTATGTGAGTGAGATGATCAGTCTCTGATAATATTTCAAAAAATAGCATGAATTCATGCTCCACACATGTGAATCAGTCATGCACTTAGATGCCATTACTTAGCAAATGCATAGATTAATATATTGGATCAAGCTTCCGTGCGATTATGCGAAGCGCAATACTATCTGTATCAAATAACTAGCTGATGTACTCGTGCTTTGCTACAGAATTCTCAGAAAGACTGTCCTTACAGTTTTCCCAACTGAAGTGTCAACATAGGTCATTACAGTGACGTCAGTATGAATGTTGCGATTAAAAGCAACGCTGTCATATGAAATATTAAAAAAAAATGAAAAACAGCACATTTTCTTACTTTTAACGAAAATAGCACGGTGTCGATCTAACAGTTCAAAGTTCCAGAGCTAGAATGACCAGGACGCAGACAGCCGTGAACACTCCTGTGTAATTATTCAGTTTAAGTGTGCACACTGCTCATTCCAATCACTGCCCCAGAGTAGGGATTGAATAGCTGGAATACTATGCTGAACCAGTGTGTTACGTACCAGTAGTATCAGAAAATTTATGAACCAGAGGAATAGCATGCTAAAGAAGAGCGAGATCTAACTTCCATGTTACTTTCTGCAAATATTCAGGCAGGCTGTTATACTCAATAACAGTACCCAGCAGTAATCCCATCTATCGGAGATAAATGGCAGAAGAATACACAAAGCACATCACATCAAACAATGGCCAATGTAATGTTATTGTTGATCAATTTTATGAGCTTTCTATACTGCAGGCCTTCACATTTACTTTTCTTCTGACTCTGTGATATTAGAGCATCTAATGTAAAGTGAGTCCTCCTTTCTTTCATGACTCCCTCTTGTGTTGTTATTCCAGCGATCGTTCCTTCATGACTTTTTTCTCATTCTTATAATCATTTTCACAATTTAATTTCATTTTAGTCTGCACACTAAAACTGAATAAGACATGAATAATCGGAAATTGTATTCTCTATTACTTAGTTACGTAGTAATTTTCGATAGACTAAGATAGGTAATCAAAAATTAAATTTCTGGCACCTTCCCCTAAACTACCATTTTGAACAGGGTGAATAAAATTATGTATAGCATAGACTGTAGTTCCTTATTCCCCGACATAACATACCGATTTTCATTAAATTCTGTTCTCCCATTTTTTCGTACCTCAGCGCTTATATGGGCTTAGCAACAAAAATCCAAATTCATGAATATCTCTTATCATAGCCGGTACGGTAAAAATGTATAAGACAAACGATACGAAATGCAATACTATATAACATTAGTTATATAGTATTTATCAACAGGGCCAATAAAAAAATATAAATATTTGAGAATTACATCTTAGGCCTTCCCCTAAACTACCATTTCACTCGGCGTGAATAAAATTATTTATGGCCTAGATTGTAGCAACCTATTCCCCGACTTTATATACCGATTTTCATTAAATTCTCTTCAGCCGTTTTCTCGTGGTGGGCGTACATATGTACATACATACATATACGCATACAAACAGAAATTACGGAAAATTAAAACTTGCATTTCCCCTTGTTACTGCGGTCACGGCCGGTACGGAGATATTCTTTTTTAATTCTGAGCAATGTGCAGACAAAACTCTCTATTTATATTGAGATAAAATTAGTCAGAATTTTCTCCAAATGGCTCTTAAAATCTCTAGAAAAGTCACTAGTCGTTATCATTGAAATTCTGTCACTAAATTACTAAAAAGACTCCGTATATAACGACTAGTCTCTAGAATCGTCTAGACTGATGTGGATGAACACGAAAATAGCACGCGTGAACGAGAGATTGACAATCGATATACGCGTCGCGATATACAGGTTTCAGTAAACATTGCACATTCGCGCATTAATAAACGTCAATATTTTGTTTGAAAGCGGCCAATGAGTGAAGGACTTCCGGCCACTGGCGTAAAAAAAGCTGAAACAGCGGGATTTGAAAACAAATGTCTGAAGTTCACCAAAAAATAAGCTAAAATCGGGAGAAATAATAGAATAATCGGGAGGCGGGAAAAACTGTCGAAAATCGGGAGTCTCCCGCCTAAAGTTGGCAGGTATGCTATGGGAAACCATAATCAGGGCTGCTGAGAGTGGGGTTCGAACCCACTATCTCCCGAGTGCAAGCTCACACCTGCACGCCCCTATTAACTGACAGCAAGTAAAAGAACCCTCAGCTTGTTCAGTTCACACAGCTCACTTCGGCTCATCCTGATCTTCCCTGACAACATGAATTCACGGGCAAACCTCTGCTTGGCTGGCTGTCAAGCTACCGTTAACACGTACAATATGTAGCTACAGTCAGGCTCGTCGACTGAGTTTCTTCCTTCATTAATACCAGAAACGCAATGCAATTAAAAGAAGGAAAGTAAATGTAAAGTGACTGTAAGTATTAGCATGGAGTTAACCCTTAGCCCTCCTCTTTTTTTTTCTGAACACTCCTCTCTCTCCAGCTCCATTTAAGAATCTGCTTGCAGGGGGATAAGAGACAGCACAAACATATAGACAGCATATTTATAAATATCAACTAAAGCAAACACAAAATAAATATAATACAAGTACAATACAATATTCAGGTGTAATGTTCAGCATTTTTAAGCCCGAAATTATCTGTCGTTTTTTATCTGTGATTGTGCATCATGTGGAACTTCTCAAAGCACTCGCCGGGATGTAATCCAGGCTTTTTTCTACAAGTATTGCAGGAAAACACTGCCTCACATCGTAATTCAGGCTTAATGTTCATTGCCATGTTTAAGATTACGCCTAAAAAGGCTTTGATTTCAGGAAGAGTGACATCTATCCACGACCTCCAAATAGACTCACATCTGAAGGGTGTAACCTTTGGAATGTTTACACTGGCATATTGGTTAGTCTCGCACAAAATATCCGACAATAACTCGTCAGTCATGATTACTTGGAAAAAGTCAAGTTCACTCTTAGATTCAGTCCCTTGCGGTAGCTTATAACCTGACGTAACTGTGAATGGGGGTTCATTTGAAGCCAAGTCCGTCTCAAGGCATTCCCTCCAGCCATCAGTAGAGGTACCAGCACTGCGATTTGGCATACTTTTCTCATTATTGGGATCTTCATCACTCAACTCATCAACACAATCTCATTCCGCAATACCTTCCTCGCCATTTAATTGAAAATCACTCTCACTCTCGCAAGAATTTCCTTCTCATGCCACTTGAATGACACCATGTTACTAAACAACATCTGTTTACAAACTCGCATGGTCTTCAAAGAATGCGCACAAAGCCTGATTTCAAAGAGATTATAACTATACATGGCTACAAATTGTCATCGAAAGATGGCAGTAGCTTACTGTAAATGTAATTCATGCGTGGGTAATCCAACAAGGGAGTCATCTAGGGAAGAAAATCATGATGCCCGACATAGGATCTATTCGGGATATTCTTGTTGTAAGGCATGTCCCACCGCGTGAGTAATAAGGGTTAAATGAAACTATTTACAATTCAAAAGCTGTAAACCATATTTTGAAGAAATATGCTGCTCCAATAAGCGTACACACTGAGAGCAGAGGATGATGTGTGTAAGCCAATCAACTTTGTATTTTTTGAGCAATGATAGTGTTGGATTCCTATTCTACTGTACACTGTGATAACTAGCATTACCTAATACTGTCACACTGAAGGGACTTAAGTTTGGTAACAGTTACCTTTCCGCCCAGGTTGAAAAATTGGTAAAGTTCATGTCGTTATGGTAGTCCCCTCTGTTTTGCTTTGATTTGAATATCAATAAGGCGTTGTTAACAAAACCTTCCTCTCTCCCGACATGCACAACAATAATGCAAGGACCTTTCCCAGTAGCTTGAAATTTTTCCAGCTCTGTATCAGATTGTCAGAATGATGGGACGGACTAGAATGAAGAAATGTCTTGTCTAAATACAGTATTTTCCGACCATTCCCTCTGTACTGACAAATTTTTCAGAGGTACCTTCCCATCCATGTCACGATATCAAGTTTTTCTATCGACAACTTTCAAGAATTATGGCACCTAGTTCATCGGAACCCCACCTCTTTCAATAACTTTCAAAGATACTCTCTGCTACAATTTAGTACATTTTCTGATTTTAAAACACCGTTCAATATCTTCAATGTAGGTACGGTTTTCTTCTCAAAATGTAAATATCACTTATTTTTCAAGGTATTATATCTCTTGTGAAGTAGTCTATTGTAATTCTTTTCTTACGGACTGTTTTCATGCCATCAGGTGTAGAAAACTGCAGATGACCCTTGGCCATAAACATCTTCCCTTTTGCTATTACACACATCAGAAGCGACATTGCTTCACTTGTTGAAGCAAGAACATTATTATTCAGTTTATGAACCATTTTCAGTTCTTGTAGGTTAGCAGCTACGTTATACTGTAGACTATTTATCTGGCTTGTCCCGTTAAAGGCTGTCCAGATTTGCTACCAGACTTCGAAGTAGCTGTCATAACTACACTCGACTGACACTATCACTAGAATGACATGCTACACAACACTATATACATGAATGTATTTCACTAATACAGTACACACTAAGCGAGATGGGATTATAGGACCACAACGATAGAAAGAAAATATGTATAAAACAGACAAAACAACATGAGCGCGAAAACGGATATAGAAGTGGCAACGAAACTCTTGTGTCACCAAGTCTTCAAAGTGTGCACAGTACAGTGCCCAGACAGCATGTGACCCCTTCACCATTCCTCTATGACGTCACACATCCACTCTGATAGAACGCGCGGAGAAGTGAGATTTGCACAGATTCTTTTGATCATTGCAGGGTAATAGCCGCACAGCCAACTCAATCGGTAAGACGATTATTAAGTCAGATCCTGGGACCCAAAAATTAATTACAGAAGAGTTCGCACTCTGCTAGAGACCAAACACAAAAGCTGTACAAAAAGTCTGAGATGATCTCAACAAGATGAAGGAAAGGAAGCAGGCTTTTTAAGGACACATTAACAGAAGGCACCCCCACCCCCAAGATAAAAAATAACGATGAAAATCCTCTTTTCACAAGAACAGTAACACCAAATCCCACTGGTGAAATATCACGATTTCCAAAAATGAGGGGTCAAAATGGAAGGAGATGAAAACAGATAAATTTTGAGAAAGAAAACTGTGGAAATGATGTGTCTGAAGAGAAATGAAAGAAAGCAAGAAATGTATTCTTTGAAGAGGAATGAGCTACAGAACCAGAGAATGAAGCACTATTGGGAAGAAAGAGAACAAACATAAGGAGTTATGGTAGTAGTGTAATTGTAGCATAGGAGTACGAAAACAAAAACCGGTGTTATTCATTTATGTCACCAGTATGTACTCATGCAGCTTTAGAAGATAACGACATGCCAGGAGACCTTATTATTTTAATGCAAGTTGCTTTACATTGCACAGACACATATACGTTGGTGGTTTGAAAAGTTCTCGGAATGTACTAGAATTAAGTATCTTACCTCGGTGGAACTGCTTTTATTTTTCAACATAGTCTCCCTGTAGACTAATGCATTTGGTCCAGCGATGTTCCAATGCCTTGATCTCATCTTGAAAATGAGATTCCTCCAGGCCTGCAAAATACCTCTCCAATTCGGCTGTCAGTTCTTCCCTTGTAGAAAATCTCCGTCCACAGAGGAAAATTTTCAGCTTGGGGAATAGATGAAAGTCTGATGATGCCAAATCAGGTCAATAAGGTGGATGTGGCAACAATTCATACCCCAGTTCATGAAGTTTTCCCATGGCAATAACATTTGTGTGCAGCGGAGCATTGTCCTGATAAAAGATGACCTTTTCCTTTGCCAAACCAGGCCTTGTTTCGCGTATCTTTTCCTGTAGTTGGTCTAGGAGGTTTGCATAGTATTGCCCCATAATTGTTTGGCCAGTAGGAATATAATCTATCAGCAGAATGCCTTTTGCATCAAAGAAAACTGAGGCCATGACCTTTCTGGCTGAACGCACTGCCTTTGCTTTCTTTGGTGGTGGTGAATCAGCATGTTTCCACTGCTTTGACTGCTGTTTTGTCTCTGGGGTATAGTAGTGGACCCAAGTTTCATCTGTAGTCACAAACCGGCGCAAAAAATCTTGTTGGTTGCACTGAAAACGGGTCAGACTTTGTCCGGACATTTCCAATCAGGTGCGTTTATTGTCCAATGTCAAGGACATCTTGCAGATAATTTTTTCATACCCAATTCTTCGGTTAAAATATAATATACCCATTCAGAAGACATCCCTACAGCTTCAGCAATCTCCCGCACTTTCAGTCGACGATCCTCCATGACCATTTTCTGCACTTTTGCGATAAATTCTGGGGTCGTAACACTTTTTGGCCGTCCACTATGCGGATCATCATCCAAGCTCTCCCGACCAAATTTAAACTCGCTGGTCCACTGGCAACAGTTGAAAATGAAGGAGCAGAGTCCCCCAGTGTGTTCTGAAAGTCGGCATGAATTTCCTTTGCTTTCATACATTTCTTTACAAAGTATTTAATCACTGCTCGAATCTCAGTTTTTTCCAATGTCACAAATCACTACGCGGGAACAACAACAAAGAGTCGTCACTACCCCACTCCTACAACTAGAGCACTGAAGGCCACGGGTTCACTCACAAAGGATGTGTGATTATTGCGCGGGAACCTCGTTGCTCTAACACTGACATCTAGCGGTGATTCTGAGAACTTTTCAAACCGGCCTCGTAGGTTTTGTGGCAACAATGGTTAGGAAAGGGCTAGGGATAGGAAGGGAATGGCCATGGCTTTAAATTAAGATACAACCCCAGAATTTGCCTGATGTGAAAATGGGAAACAAAAGAAAACAATCTTCAGGGCTACCGACAATGGGGTTCAAACCCACTATCTCCCGACTGCAAACTGATAGCTACAAAACTCACACCATGCAACCACTTGCTCGGCAGGAGGCCTATTACATGCCAGTAAATATACTGAGACGCGGACACCTTCAAATACCACCA
This sequence comes from Anabrus simplex, assembly GCF_040414725.1. Lineage (NCBI taxonomy): Eukaryota > Metazoa > Arthropoda > Insecta > Orthoptera > Tettigoniidae > Anabrus > Anabrus simplex. The sequence continues at coordinate 38,589,680 of NC_090276.1, forward strand.
CACTGAGCCAGGATGAAACCATCCAATTAAAGGTGAGCACAAAGCAATGCTCTACAGAGTTAATGAAGGATGACAGTAAGTACACTGTTAATAAGACAAGCAAGTTGCGAGCCCATAAAAAAAAAAAGTTTGACAGTGAGTAGCTCATGTCTTACCGGCAGTCTTGCAGTTTGACGTGCTGCTGGTGACACCACTATCTCCACTTCTTGAGCGTTCATGACCGAGTGCAGGTTGACTGCTTTTATTTCCAGGAAGACTAAAGCGCACATTTTTTGACTTGTCCTTGGATTGACCTGTCGGTCTCTGGTTGTCACTTTGAGGCCAAGTTTCACTAGACACGTGTTTGTTTGGAACATTTTGTTTCTTCAAAACTTCCCTCTTTTCACTAGCTATCCTTTCACTTGCACTAGGGTGATAATCTAGGGGAGAGGTAGCAACTCTTTTATTACTACCACTAACCGTTTTGGAATGAACTTGGGGTGCACTTTTTACAGATGACTGTTGACAGGCAGTACTTCTATTTAATGTGGAAGCTGTTTGAGAACTCCCACTGTCCCAAAGTCTTGAACCTATGTGAAGTTTATCACTTTTGACTGGAGATGTGCTTAGTTTTAACCTTTTGCCGGAACTGGGTTCAGACAATGGACTGTCCGTAGTTCTCAAACCTGCAACAATCAAGCAGAAACAACACTATTAATAAAAACATGCCCAAGCGACAAAATTAACATAGTTAACCTACATACTGTAGTTTTAAAAATGGTACAGTCACATCCAATAAACATGAGCACACAAAAGATACAGAATGGAATAAAAGTCTCTTTCCTCAGAAGTTTGAAACCAAAGATTGGTCACTTATTTACAAAGTTTGTACAAAACCGATCCTCTATTGTGATACACAAATCACATCATTTATGTGCTGATAGGATGAAGATGAAAAGAACCCTCTTTTCTCCCAATAATGGATGAACTTCTTCTTTTCTACCCTCTTAATCCACTGCTGGATATATATGTTTCCATCGTCTTCGGTCTTGAGCCACTTGGAACCAGCGTGTTCCAGCCAACAGCTTTATGTCATCGAGCCATCTCTTCTGGGGTCTTCCAATGCCTCTCTTGTGTTCCCATGGTCTCCAGTGAACAATCCTAGAGGTCCACCTGTTCTAGTCTTGTCGAGCTACGTGTCCTACCCATCGCCATTTTAGTCTTGCTACTCTCTCTAGGATGTCTGTTACACTCCTTCTCCTGATGTCCTCTGAACGGATCTTATCCCTAAGGCTGTCGCTCCATGGCTCGTTGTGTTTGCTGAAGCTTGTGAGCACTTTCCTTTGTCAGAGTCATTGTTTCCAAACCGTAAGTAGTAACTGGCACCACACACGTATTATAAACCTTGGTCTTCAGGTTAATTGGAACATCCTCGTTGGTCAGGATGAATTTTAGTTTTCGGAATGCAATCCAACTCATGCCTATTCTGTGAGGAATTTCTGCATGTAGGTTGTCTTTTCCAAGTTTTATCTTGTGTCCAAGATAGATGTACTGATCGACAGCTTCTATATATTGGTTTCCTCATTTTAAGTGGTTGGCTGTCTGGGCTTAGTATTATTGTTTTATTAATGTTCATTTCCAAACCAATCTTAGCAGAGGCAGCTTTTAATTCTTGGATCATGCTTTCTAGCTCATCTAGATTTTCACTTATGAGCACAATGTCATCGGCAAAACGCAGGTGGTTCAAATATAACGCGTTAATTTTTCCTTTATTATCCCAATTCAGGGTTTTGAATACATCTTCCAAGGCAAGGGTAAACAGCTTTGGAGAGATTGTGTCACCTTGCTGAACTCCTTCGCCAACTGGGATTTTATTGGCGATTAGGTTTTCGTCCACTCTGACTACCACTGTTGCTTGATCATATATGTTTTCGAGGAGCTTTATAATCCTTACCATGGCATTTTGAAGTACCTTCATGATTGCCCAAATCTCCACTGAGTCAAAATTTCTTTTATAAGCAATAAAGGCCAGACGAATCTTTATGTTGTATTCAGTGGCTTTTTCAAGAAGACGAATAGTCTGGATGTGTTCAACAGTTGAGAAACCTTTATGAAATCCCGCTTGCTCAGCAGGTTGATAAAAATCCAGTTCTCTTGTGTGCGGTTGGTTATAATTTTAGTCAGGAGCTTGTAAAGGTGTGATAAACTCACAGGACAATAGTTCTCTAAATTTTCCTTATCACCTTTTTTGAAGAGAACTATCACTTCAGCATTTTTCCAATTTTCTAGTATTCTTCCAGAGTTAATACACTTGTTGTGGAGTATTCTCACGGCTTCAGCATTTCATTAGTTATTTTACCCTCCCCACGGGATTTTTTATTCCTCAGTTGTTTAAGTGCATTTTCAATCTCAGCAGTGTTTACTTCTGGTGTTACTTCATGTGTATAATTCTGGGCTAGTTGTTCATCACTGGGTGGTTTATTAATGGTTGATGTATACAGCTTGTAGTAGAAATCTCTAATACACTTAAGAAAATGGAAATTGCAACACCATGAAGGCATTGGTCGTTTATGTTGATTTTCAAGATATGGAATGATGCCATGTAGGTATGTAAACGATCAAAGTTTCAGACCCATTGGATTGTTGCTACAGGTCTCCCCGCGTGATTGGTCGCGGAGGAATCAACTCCAGTATACGGACTCTGGTGTAGCGTAGTTGACTTGCAGTCTGTGCAGTGAAGTGTTCCCCGTCAAATATGCCTCGACAACAGAGAGGAGCACGCTATCAACAACTGTCGCCGTTTGAGAGGGCTCGGATAATTGGGCTGAGTGGGGCTGGATTATCGCTAAGGACTGTCACTGCACGTGTTGGCTGACAGGCATCTACGGTACAGCGTGTATGGCAGCAGTGGTCAAAAGAAGGTACCCACACTCTTAGATCTGGCACAGGCCCAGCGCGACAGACAACTGTGAGAAGAACGCCGCATCATTCGGATGGCCCGGGTGGAACCCCATGCAACAGCAGCGCAAATTCGAGCAGCTGGCTTACGAGCCCGTGTCCCTGCAGAAGGTTTCCATTGACCCCACAACAGCGACGTGTAAGGCTGGCCTGGTGTCGAGAAAGATCGACGTGGGTCGACGAATGGCATACGGTCGTCTTTAGTGATGAATCGTGCTTCTGTCTTGCCTGCAGTGATCGCCAGAATCATGTGCGCCGACGTACCGGGGAGAGGGCTGCCCAGATCTTATTGTCGAGAGGCACACAGGGCCAACACCAAGCATTATGGTCTGAGGAGCTATTGGCTTTAATGTGAAATCACAATTATTGCTTGTTGAGGGCACTATGACTGCTTAAGAGTACGTTGATAGGGTACTCAATCCAGTGGTTGTCCCTATGATGGCGAACATTGCTAATGGGATGTTTCAGCAGGACAATGCCCGGGTTCACACTGCACGCATCTCCAGAGAAGCTCTCCACAACATCACAACCTTAGAATGGCCTGCCAGATCCCCGGACCTCAGTCCTATTGAACATGTGTGGGACATGATGGGTTGACAACTGGCAAACCGTCCTCAGCCACCCACAACTCTGCAACAACTGACCCGTGCAATGCAGCAAGCATGGGGCACAAACTGCGGTCAGAGGGACCTGAAAGTATAATCATCGAATCACAAACGAACACTCGTCCTGCATGCTCAATTGCAGCACTGTAGCACCACTCCTTCTGGGCGTTGCAATTTCCATTATCTTCAGTGTAACTTCAGTAATGTTTTGCCTATCTGGCTATTTCTCCATTTTGGTTCTTAATTTTTGTAATTTTTGGTCTTCTTGTAGACATGTTGTTCTTTAAAATCATGTTTTTATTTTCTTCAATTGTCTGCATGATCATGTTGTTATTATTAAATTTCCTTAGATCTTTTCTTATTTCTCTGCAAATGGTCTTGTTAAGATTTTTGTATTCTGCTGTATCCCTGTCCATTGTCTTCCTGTCCTTAATGGGCTGTATGGTATTAGGTTAAAGTCTGCTCCTCTTTATAGTTTTCTTCAATGGGATCTTCTTTGCCGCATTTTGAATACTGACTGTAATTTTCTCATTTAGTTCGTTCATGTCCAAGTATTTCAAATCTTCTATTGGGTTAAGTTTTTTGTTAAGAGCTTGTTGAAATGATGATTGATGTTTTTCTAAGTCCTCTACTCTTGGAAAAGTGTGCCCCCTTGTCATTTTGGACTGTTCAACTTTGAGGTCAAATGTCAAAGTTGCTCAAACTAGCCTATGATCGCTTCCTGTATCAAATCTGTTGAGAACAGTAATATCTGTACAATATTTCTTCTTGTTGATCAGGATAAAATCTATCTCATTCTTGGTTTGTCCATTGGGGCTCTTCCATGTCCATTTTCGTTGGATGGTTTTTTTTAAAGAAAGTACTCATGCAATAGAGATTTTCGGCTGTGAGATATTCTAGCAATCTTTCACCTCTTTTGTTTCGATTGCCTAGTCCATAGGTACCAATGTTCTCTGGGTCTCCAATTTCCTTTTGACCCACTTTCGCATTGAAGTCTCCAATGATGATACAGAGTTGTCTCTTTTCTGAATTTTTCGCTTTGGTGATATCTTCATACACCTGTTCCACTTCCTTTCCATCAGAAGTACTAGCTGGAGCATAGACGTGTATGACTTGTACGGAGAATTTACTATTCAATTTAAGGACTACATCACTTTGAGAGAGACACAAATCATCTTGTGTATGAATTATTTGATATTTTTATTGACAAGAATAGCAACCTCATATGTAGAAGCATCCCCATTATTACGTAAGATGACATGACCTGATGGAAGGGTCTCTGCTTTTTCTCCTTGAAGGCGAGTCTCACAAACACTCAGAATATCCCATTTTATGTCATGCAGTTCTTGTTCTAGTCTTTCCAGGTCTTCAGCTAGCCTCACAGTTCTTATGTTGTATGTGGCAATTCTTACTTTTTTAGTCGTTCTTTTCAAATTTTTGCCTCCCCAAGAATCCTTGAGGCAGACTGACGTATTGTCAGTGTGAGATTCTAAGTCTTTCACTCTACTCACCTGGGGTAGTTTCATTTGAAAATTCGAAGTCATAGGAGTTTATGGAAGTTGTTTGACAATAAAACACCACGCTTGCCACCCCTAACATGGAGAACAGACGCCGTCGAGGTATCGCCACTAACATGTGGAACCGTCGTGCCCTTTGTGTGCTGTATTCGTATTAATCCTCAAGTACAGGGCTGCCTCTTCCAACATCTCCGCCGTCTTGAAGATCACCCTCTCCGCCGTTGATGTCTTCACTCGTAACCCTGAGCTGGGACCCTTATCAGATACTACACATCGGGTCAGCGTGCTCTCGGACTCACATAGGCAGGGGCACCACTCCCTGCATAGAGATGCCTCCAAGGAAGGTCTCTACCTGCTACCTTGAATGGATGAACAGCGAGAGGCAGTTCATTTTTGTAATCATTACTAAAACATTCAGTTGCTTGTAATACATAACACAGTACTAAAGATATTCCAATTAAATATTATAAAAAATAATTCACTGATATATCTTCTATCATCCGCATTTATCATTGCAGATCTTTACTCATTATATACTACCTGATGTATCCGTGCTTTGCTATGGAATTCTACATTGTATACAGAATTCTAGGTTAAGTAGTGTACACATTGTAAGATTATATTAAATTGCATAGCTCTTAACATTAGCCCAGAAACGGACGGGAAAATCACCATATATATTTTCTCATATGAAGGGAATTTTCATTATGATGGCAGACATTCGCTCTCCACCTGCCTGTTTACATACTCAGAAAGACTGTCTTTATGGTTTTCCCAACTAAAATCAACATAGGCCATTACAATGAAGTCAGTAGGAACGTTGCCATTAAAGCCAACGCTATCTTATGAAATACTGAATCAAATTAAAAACGGCACATTTTCTCATTTAACAAACAGTGCTATGTTGCCAATCTACACTCCAAGGTTCCCGAGCTGGAATTGCCAGGCTGCAGAGAACTGTGAACACTCACCTGGCATTATTCCTTTAAGTGTGCACACTGCTAATTCCAGTCAGTGCTTCAGAGTAGGGATTCAGTACCTGGAATACTATGATGAACCAGTGTGATACCAGTAGTATCAGAAAATTTATGAACCAAAGGAATGGCATGCTAAAGAAAAAAGTTACATAACTCCCCAGCTACTTCAAGCCAATATTCAGGCAGGCTGTTATACTCGGTACACAGCAGTAATCCCATCTACCGAAGATGAGTGGCAACAGAAGAGTCGGAGAATATAAAAAAAACAAATATGGTCAATGTAATGTTATTGTTGATCAGTTTTATTAGATTTCAATATTGTAGGCCTTCACATTTTGTTTTTTTCTGACTGTGATATTTGGGCATCTAATGTAAAGGGAATAATCCTTTCTTGACTCCCTCTTGTCTTATTCTTCAAGCGATCAATCCTTGTTATTTTCTGACCCCAACAGTATTATGTATGGAAGCCTAGGGAGTCTTTCCTTTTTACGCCCTTCGTGGCCCTTGTCTTTCTTAGGATGATACCTTCACATTTCTAAGTGTCGGACCCCTTCTATTTTTCTCTCTGATTAGTATTATATAGAGGATAGTTGTCTAGTTGCACTTCCTCTTAAACAATCACCACCACCACCACTCTTATCATAGTCGGCAAGGTAAAACTGAATAAGACAAATGAAAATAGTATTCTCTACAACTTTGTTATGTGGTACTTTTCGATAAGACAAATAACATAGGTATTTTAAAATTAAATTTAAAGTGCCTTCCCCTAAACTACCATTTTACCCTGTGTGAATAAAATTATTTACAGCCTAGACTGTAGTTTCTTATTCCCCAACTTTACATACAGATTTTCATTAAATTGTGTATACCCATTTTCTCGTGGCTTGGCGCTGATATGGACTTACAGTAGCAACAAAAAACGAAATATTGCGGTGACCCAGATATCTGATCTGTGCTCACAGATCAGGCTCATGAGCCATCGACTGACTCTTTGTCATGCTGTTACGGTTCTTATCGTAACGTGTCTTGATACTATATTAGTTATTTTACTTTCCATATTTGGTCTCTACGCGCACACGTGGGTGTAGACGTTGTGGGATTGTCGGAATAGTGTTATTTTTCAGTGCCTTATGGATGTTGCTTTTATTATTATTTTATCTTACTATTTTTCGCAGCTTGCTCAGCCAATTTATTTGCCTATTTCGGGATCTTACTCTCAATTCTACTCGTTTCATTTGACTCAAGTTCATCTGCTTCCGTAACTTGGGCAACTCCCTTTAACATCCTTATGTTCCATATTTGTTCTTTTTCTGCCAGCTTTGCTTCTCTGGCGTTTTGATTTCTGGGGAATACAGTGTCTTTCGAGATTGTTGGGAGCCATGTTCCTTTTAAAATAATTGATTTAAGCCTTGCCTCATATGGGGTGCTGCGATAATTTTTTTTCTTGTGTGAAAGCTGCTACTTTCACCTCTTGCCTTTGAGAAAGGGATGCCTTGCATCAAATTTTAATCATCACTATCTGATTGAATACAACTGTGTCACTTTCCACAATGCTTCTGTTACGACAGTGTAAAAAAATTCCATGAGATTGAATGTAACGAGTCAAACGACTTGACTGTGATTAAGATTCCCTCACAGACTATGTAAGTAAGTATCCATCTCACTGTATCTTACCATTTTGCTTGTTTTGTGCACACATTTTAATTCTTTTGCCAATTTTATGTTATTCATTCTGAAATTGATCTCTACTTTGGGTACATGCCTTTTATACTTTATTTCTCTAGTCTAAGAGGCCCGGATTCAGCTCCTGGCAGTTTCTAGCCAGTTTTGACCGGTCCATAGTAGATAAGTAGGTGGGTAGTGTAAGTACCTACACCTACTCTTCCATTTTTCACTAAAGCTCATATGACTGCCATTTGTATGTGCCATCATGTTATCCTTAGCCGACATTTTGTTGTTGTTGCTAAATTCAATTTTTGAGCGAGTTCCTTCACTCTCTCCTTACTTCCACAGCCAGTCCTAACTACTGTGTTTCCTTCTAACCTGCTCCTTCTCCTTAATATCTTTATTTATCTGTTACATTATAGTGGGTCCTCGCTATTCGTTACCACCGTTAAAAGTATACGCCTGTTTTCACACTCCACAATACTTTGTTTTTAATGTTGTCACTTCATCTTCTTATGCTAATTTTATGGACATTTTCTCTCAAAGCACTGATATTTTGTCAATATATGAATTTTTCATCTAAACAGTGTTATGTGGCTGAAGATGTTGATAATATACAAAACATGTACCACTTTTAACCAATAAGTTGCCTTAAGCAACTAATGTATGGACAAGGTGGAAAATAAAAAATACTTATTTGTGACTCTGTTAAAGTGTGATAGAGACCATGAAGCTGATTTTATGTTAACTCTTACAGTGCCAAGATGCCGATGCATCGGCACCTATATTCTGTACGAAAAATGCCAGGATGCCGATTTCATCGGCACCCTCTTGTAAGTGGTGTAGTTACGTAGTAAGGCGCTAGATGCGCCACAAATTAAGAAGAAAGAAGGTAGAATGTTTGTAATTCCTTCTTATGTCATTAGATGGCACTGACATAGCTTCATTTTTGCTAGTTTACTCGTTGACTGCGAGTGTATGATCTGTGAACGCTCGACATCTATGATCCAATATGGCAGCCTCCTTGTTTATTTATGTCCGCTTGTTGTGACTTGTTTTCAATAATTTTACGTTCTAATTGATGCATTTGATTTTTTATTGTAATATATTAAGTTTATTATTATTTCTACTGCAGTAAAGTTGTAAATAGTACATTTATCACAACAAGGCATGTCGTCACGTAGGCCTAATTCGGGAGAAGAAATTGAGGAACTTTTGGGTTGCTTTGAAGATGTAAGCGACTCTAATTTTATCGAAAGTGATGATGATATTTTTGCAGCCTTCAGGTAGCGCAGCACAGAATGATGGAGCCTTGCCATTGGCTAATGGGCTTACAACATTTTGTGCAATGTCAAAGTGTTATAGTGACAGTGCTAATGAAAATGACAGTGACAGTGAATTAGATGATTCTTGGAATGAATACATATTCCCTGAAAGTAATGTTGTCCATCCCCACCATTTTTATCAAATCCCAGGCCCTAAACACATAGGCCTACCTCAACCTGATGCTCCGTCCATAGAATATTTCAATCTGTTCTTTACACTTTCATTCCTGACACCATTAGTTGATTTTGTATGTTGTTCTGATCTTCTGAACTGTTCTGTAGCAACAAATACTGCTACTAGACACAGTTCTCTCAAATGATTACTATTACTCTCCCAAAATTCATAAAATATTCAATCGTTGACAGGTTACACTGTTAGTGTCTTTCTCTCCACATGTTCAATGATTTTGGAAATTAGTTTATAAATTGGAAAGTAGACTTACATTAACAATATAAATGGGTATATATGATCCCAGATATGAGTTAAGATTAAATATCTTCACTTAGTCACTTTGGGTTTAGTGTAAAATGTGCTAATTAATTTCAAATTATGTTTTTCCTCTTTTTAAATAAAAATAATAATATTTTTGTGCACATTATTCCAAGAAATTTTGTTTTTTGAAGTGCAAGTCACATGTTTATATTCCTTGGAGTATGTCAAGCTCACATACCAAATTTTACCTCCATATCTTTTAAACTGAGACGTAAATAAAATATTTTATACAGTGTGAGAACTTCCTAACTCGCTGACTAACTTTACAAATATTATATAAAACACTGCATTTAATTGAAAAATCTGAATATCTGTGTTTAACATGAAAATTATGGAAATTAACATTCATTAAATAAAATACACACTCGTCGAACCCTGTACTCACACTTACTTGTTACCTGCTTACTTACACATACGTTATTTGAAGGGCGCCAGCTGTCACTCAGTACAGCAATAATAGAATGAGACTCTTGACCATCTCTAGGGTGTGGGGTAATAAGCTTACTTTTGACAACATACCATATAAGTTCTGGGAAAAGGAGATTGGCGTTCGGTTTCCCCATTAATTTTGAGGTTAAAATATTTTACTGTCAATGAAATGAAACTATGAATTCGTTTGATAGAACAATATATATTCTTTAAATAATATATCAAAAAATAGTGAGTCTTGTTGCGATAAAGCAGATGAGAATGTGAAATTATGACATTGCAACTGAAAGAAACTAGGCATGAATTTGAATTCTTCTTGACCGGACATTTAACAATTTATACGAAATATTTCCCTCACTGATTCACTTGACTGTACCTTCAACACTTTTAGTGTAATTACGACGTAATCCATTGCTCTGGTGTTTACTGTAGATGGGTCACGCCTAACGTGGTGATACATCCTTGAGACTGCTTCTTCTCCATATCATCTGACTTCTTTGTAAGTCAATATGGTATGACCTCTTGGCAGGTCCAGGGTTGCCCTCTCTGACTCCTTGGTAAGCCTTGCGTCCGCGTCTTCCACTAAGTGACGGACCAACCATTTGGTCTCACTCTCTCAATGACCAATAATGGCTCACTGAGTCTTCACCATCTCTCGTTCACACTGGTTGGCTGACCACTTAAGGCCTCTTGATCTAGTAGACTACGTCACTGTACTGCATCCGTATAAGTAATGACTGACGCTACAATGTGCACCCACCTTATATATACGTTGGTTGACACAGCTACGTAATCTCCAGAAATAACAATGACGTACTCCCACCTACGCGACAAATGTTACATACAGTGGTGAAATAGCCCCGCGGCGATGACACCGTGCGCGCATATTCTAAATAAATACGATGACATAGCCAAGGCGCGGCGATGACTTGGCAGAATCGCCAACACTATTGCAATATAACAACGTCACTTCCAATCTCTGATATATACAACAATTCTCACTGTACAGGTATTGAGTGTTATACTACACATACGTATATGTGTATACATCTAAGTGCAATCTTGCAAGCAACAGGCAATTGCAAAATTGAATAAAATGGATAATTACAATAATAGTACAATATCACAGATAAAATAATAATAATACTGACATAATAATAATAATAAAATACAGATAAAATCATACAATAATAAAAATACAGATATCATCTTGTAACGGGATTTGAACCGTTACAAGTGATGCAAAATCCATTGAAACATGCTTGGCATTCTATGCATATGATGACCTATTATGGGTCGGCATCCAAATGGTTAAACTACTTTTATGGTTTTTGGAGACAAGGTGCCAGAATTTAGTACCACAGATGTTCTTTCTGTGTCAGCAAATTTACCGACATGAGGCTGACGTATTTGAGCAACTTCAAATATCACCGGACTGAGTCAGGATCAAACCTGCCAGGTTGGGGTCAGAAAGAAAGCACCTAAACCATCTGAGCCATTCAGCCCAGCAAGAGGAAAAGTCTTCTCAGTTTTAATTACTGTGTTGATGGGGTGAAAGCACCTAATGGGAAACACTGTACGTACCTAAATATTAATATAAGGAAAGATAACCGTAATTTGTGAAGTTTTGATGATATTTTTTCTCTTCCCACTTTGACTGTGATCAGTGACGGGCAGAATTGGTATTATGCATTTGAGAACTTATGAGAATCAATATTTTAAAACCATATTCTCGAGTTCAACATAACCTTTAAAAGTCGACGTAGGCTTAATTTACGTGGTAATTAAATCACCTTGTTTATCCCGCATAATCCATTCCTTGAAGCAACGATTCCTCGGATCAACCGTCTAGAAATTTCAGTCCCATCAATGTTACGTACCCGATCACACGTTTTTCAAGAAACTGTATCTCACGAAAGGACTTCTACGGCATACTTAGAGATATTGGCGTTAACACCCCGCCATTGCGATAATTTAGAGGAAGTACTGTATTGGAAAAGCGATTAGCGGTGAACATACATAAGGGACCATCTTAGCATCGCATTCGGGTGGTATCAGAGAATCCTTGGAAATAATAAAAGCAGTGTGTGGCCACAATAATTGTAAGGAGACAGAGCGCATTTCGACAGCTCTACTTGAAGATGGAACGGGTTTCGTCAAATGTTCGTACTTACAAAACGTCTACATTATGTCCAGGGTTAGATGTTTATGTGGGGCCGATGACCTAGCTGTTAGGCTCCTTTAAGCAACAAACATCAGATGTATATTTTTTTAAACTTTTTTTTATTGTATCGCCAAAGACGTTTTCGAAACTTCCCTCAGGGCACTGTGTAGTCACTGGGTTTTCAGGAAGGAATCAAAACAACTTCTTAAGTACGGCAACATAAATGTACATGTAGGTATTTTAATATAATCGTATACGATTATGTTATCAAGACCAGAACAGATGTTGCACCTTACATACAGTACATAAAGCCATTGGAGGTTTTGGGATTGCCTATTACTGTTTTGGTTCTAATAGCCCCTATAAGACTGGGAATTTCATGTTTTTGTGTTAAAGTGTTATAAAAACTGCAGTTGTTTTATTTGCACACGTTACACTTAAAAATTTTGTATCATTTCGTACTCGTACCGACTTGTATAGTGAACGCATTTTCCAGCTCATCTCAAGGTCTCTGAAGTTTTGATGATATTTTTTTTCTCTTTGCAATTTGATTGTAATTAGTTAACAGCAGAAATAAATATAATGCATCCGAGAACTTTTGAGAATCGATGCTTACATTTAAAACCACTTTTTCAAGTTCAACATAACCTTCCAAAGTTGATGTAGGCCTAATTTACACGGTACAAGATTTCCACAAACTGATTACGATCAGTATTCTGGTGACCAAATTACAATGGAAGATTAAGAAAAGGGATTTTGCCATCATGTTGGGCGTTTCTGTATCTAATGTGCTTTATTTTATTAGATTGCAGAATTAAAAACTACTTGTGGTCAATTGTTGTTTGGCTTGGCGTTACCGCTATTAGATTTTTCGAAATGTTTAGCTGATCAAAGTTGCTAAACTGAAAGAAGTTTTCACAGGAAACTGACATAGCTTCCCCAAAAAAACTGAATGTAAAGTTCCAAGATTTTTAAGTCGTGTACCAGTAATTAATGTCTGAAGGGGACCCCGCGGTCTAACTTGCCTGCCTCTCACCCGGAGAGCCCGGGTTCGATTCCCGGCCAGGTCAGGTATTTTTACCTGGATATGAAGGCTGGTTCCAGGTTCACTCATTCTACGATTACCTTTAATTGATGACCTATCGAATGGTGAGATGGCGGACCAGGTTTAGAGAGCCAGGAATAATGGCCGAGAGGATTTGTCACACTGACCATGTGTCACCTCGTAACCTGCAGGACTTCGGACTGAGCAGCGGTCGCTTGCTAAAAATTAAATAATTGAAAAAGAGGTTCAACCTATTCAATACATAAGAGAAAGAAACGTAGAGATTACATTCTTATTTAATATTAATTAGAAATGGGACCGGTTTCGACCCTAGTCCAGGTCATCGTCGGCCGTTCAAAACATAAAAAACATGAAAAAACAATGCATATGAAAAAGAAAAAGATTAAGTGAACTCTGGATCGGTATAAGATGAAATATAAATTGAGGTAGAAATTATGAGTCACTTAAAAGAAAACAGTACGTAATATTATGAATGGTAGTATGGCACATGCAATGATAGGTAAAGTATCACAATGTTTATGAATAGTGGAGAACGGTCATATGGGTCAGTTTTTACACTCTGTCAGGTACGAAGTCACAACACTATCGAACAACATATGAAGATCCGTAAATATGTTGAAGTTGCAGACGAATAGATTTATAGAAGCAAACTGCCAGCTCCCGGTTATCAGCGCGGCACTTTCAAGGTCATGCGCTGTGGTCTCGAACGCCAAAGTAGAATGGAGAATATCCTGAAGATCCAGTATTTGCCTCGGTTGCGGGAAGTTAAGTACGTATATATAGAAATATACAACGCAATTCAGTATAATTGAATGAGTAATTGTGCTCCTGCTGAGTTCTTGGAAAACAGTTGACTTGAAAAAACAACTGTAAAGAGAAAAAAATATAGTAAAAAGCGCAATATGGGAAAACAAATGAAAACATATATGCCCATCGAGGCTATAGTTTGGTTTGGTTTAGTTTAGAAGTGTTTGTAAGATTATAATTATACATACCACCAGAGTCCTGTTAATCCGAAAGTCCAGTTAATCGAAACTCAAATATGTATTCAATTTTTTAAAAAAATTCTCCTTATTGAAATGAAAGAACGTATTATAAAATGAAGATTTACTTGCATTTTATTAGTCATATTTTAATACAATAACGTTATGTAAACATGAAATTAAATTAAATGAATGGCGTATGGCTTTTAGTGCTAGGAGTGTCCGAGGACATGTTCGGCTCGCCAGGTGCAGGTCTTTTGGCCTGCGCGTCGTGATGAGGATGAAATGATGATGAAGACAACACATACACCCAGCCCCCGTGCCAGCGAAATTAACCAATGATGGTTAAAATTTCCAACCCTGCCGGAAATCGAACCCAGGACCCCTGTGACCAGGCCAGCACGCTAACCATTTAGCCATGGAGCTGGACAACGTAAACATAATTAACACATCATAGACCATCAATCACTGGTCATTTATCTTTACAAAGTCTGTTAGTTTCTTTTGCCGTAGTGATTGGAACCTACTCGAAGATGCAGTATTAAATCAGCATCTCATAAACATCACATCAGTGGGCGTAGCAGCAGACTGATGCTCGACATGGCGTATGGCAATTTCTAAGGAGGCCGCGGCATCTGAATGTGACACTAGTAGTTCATTGTGGTCGTCTTCGTCGTAAATCTGTTCCTCATCAACTCCAGATTCTTTCTCCACCATAGCTACAATTTCTTGGTCTGTTTGTATAATTGATGACAGTCAGCTTCCATCCAATCGCTAATGTCATTTTCATTGTCGTTTTCTCCTCTACGAGTTCGTAACCACCCTACTGTAATTTTATACAGTATTTTATTAATGTAACTGCTAAAGAATGGACATTTCAAATGACAATATGTACTGTACCGTATGGTAGAAACTATTTTCTTCAGACAGTTGAGGCGCTGGCCTTCCAACCCCAACTTGGCAGGTTCGATCCTGGCTCAGTGCGGTGGTATTTCAAGGTGCTCAAATACGTCAGCCTCGTGTAAGTAGATTTACTGGCACGTGAAAGAACACCTGCGGGAGGAAATCCCGGCACCTAGACGTCTCCAAATACCGTAAAAGTAGTTAGCGGGGACATAAAAACAATAACATTATTATTAGAAAATATTTTCCAATTAATCCGGAAATTTCGTAATCTGAACAGACTCTGGTCCAATTAGTTCGGATTAACGAGACTACTGTATTTCAATTTTGTGATGTTTAACAAAATTGTTGATGGTTCATTCTTTCCTGAATTTTCCGTTTTCCCGTGTTACTTTTTTTTTTTTCAGGGGTCCCTCCAAAAATGGAGAATCGATGTTCCACTGTAATAAGGATGTAAAGGAAAGAGCATGTAAGTCAGACCTAAAACCCCAATTAGAGCCCTCACCAAGATTACTTTATTCAAGAACCACAAAAGATCTTCAGGAAAGACTTATTTTGGGCGATTCTGACAAAAGAGTAGTGTTACGAAAATAATGAAAACTTTGGGCCGGGAAGATTAGGGAGCACAGAGACTAGCACCTGGACTAAGTGGCTTGATCGGAGTTTTTACAAGTAGGAAAGATCATAATATGACGGTAAAGTACGAACAATTGGGCATCAAGAGTGAACATTTTAGCACATTGGTAACTTTTCCCTTTTGCCGTTGGATTTAAACAGAAATAATGTGCCCAGACGGAGAGAGTAAATTAAATATCTATATTCAACACTTTTCCTTCTTTCTGGAGCCCTGACTGGCAACACTCGCTAAAACATTCCTGTCACCATCAATATTACTCATTTTGTTAAATATGTATACCAAGGAACACTAAAAATAAAACACAAACACAGAATTAGTATCAGAATGAAGAATAAGGAAGAATTAACAAACAGGACAAAGAGTCAACAGGGGAGTTACATGGCCTAATTTGTCCATGTTCACATATATTGTGTTTTGATTGAGGGTGCTGAATTTGTGACGTTTTGGTTCAACTTTACTTTGTTCAGGCGTCGACAGGGATTTATGTGCTTTTCCCTGTCCCAGAATATTTTAGGTGACAAAGATCCAAACTAGTAAGAAAGTAATGTTTCTTTTCCCTGCTATGGTGTTTGAGAGATTTGCATAGTACTACTCCCTGAATGTACTTGACAATAAAAAGCTATATAGAACGTCAAGTAGCAAAGATCGAAATAAATGAACTTGCATACAGGATAAATTATTCTGACTTATAGGACGAACAACAATAATCCAAGACCATGCCCAATATTTATACATGATATCTCAACAGTGGTGTAGTTACAGAGGACGTTTTAGAGTTACCAACTTTCCCGTGCTCGAAACAGCTTAACTTCTAAATTGACAGTTTGCAAATCACGTGGCCAAAGCCTTACCTGTCTTGTCAGTGCTCTATTGTTGGAGAACAGCTAATGCAACAGCTAATGCAACAGCCCTCATAAAATATGGTAATCGGAAAAGCTAATGAGCAGCAGAAACACGCTGAAACAAATCCATATAAACTTGGAACACACTGTATGCACTTACTAACACCATGTGACTCTAAAACAAGAAAAACAAATTGAGAATAAAAGGGAACAGTTTTGGCTAACAGCATTTCTACTTCAGAAACTACGAGAGGCTTATTCCTTTTACAGCAACATAACCTCTAATCTGAGCGCAGATGTTGACAATTGCATCAAAGTCGCAGTGATACACTGGAAGTCTGTTTTATGTTCAGGACTTCTTGCAATTTCATACATAATACATACTGGCAAATGCAGTTTCTTTTCCTTCACAAGTTAGAAGACTTGAGACCTTTCTTCAAGTCATGACTAGAGAGACAAAGACTAGAAATAATTAAAGTGGAACCTCGATTCTCTGTTTTTGGAGGGACCACGGAAAAAAACCGTACAACACGGGAAAACGGAAAATCCGGGAAAGAATCAGCCACCAATAATTTGGCTAAACATCACAAAAATGAAATATATATAATCATAATCTTATAGATACTCCTAAACCAAACTACAGCCCCAACGGGCCTTCCGCCTACCAAGTGACCGCTGCCTGGTACAAAGGCCTGCAGATTACGAAGCGACGCATGGTCAGTGTGACAAATCCTCTCGGCCATTATTCCTGGTTCTCTAAACCGGGGTCGCCATCTCACCATTCGATAGCTCCTCAATTAAAGGTAATCGTAGAATGAGTGAACCTGGAACCAGCCCTCATATCCAGGTAAAAATGCCTGACCTGGCCAGGAATCAAACCTGGGCACTCCGGGTGAGAGGCAAACAAATTAGACCGCAGGGCCAGCTTCAAAAATTAATTACCGGTATGCGACTTACAAAATCTCAAAACTTTATATTCAGTTTTACCGGCGAAACTCCATCGATTTCCTGTGAAAACTTCTTTCAATTCAGCAACTTATATCAAAACTCTTTGAACAATTTAATACTGGTAACGCCAAGCCAAACAACAAGCGCCCACTAGTAGATTTTTAATTCTCTAATCTAATAAAATAAAGCACATTAGGTACAAAAGCACCCGACATGATGGCAAACTGCCTTTTTAAAATCTTCCATTGTAATTTGTTCACAGGTATACTGTTCGTAGTCAGTTTATGGAAATCTTGTACCGCATAAATTAAGCTTACGTCGACTTTTAATGGTTATGTTGAACTCGAGAATATGATTTTAAAAATATCGATTCTCAAAAGTTCTCAAATGCATTATACCAATTCTGCACGTCACTAATCACAATCAAAATGGAAAGAGAAAAAAATCATCAAAACCTCAGAAATTACGGTTATTCGAGACCTTGAGCTCAGCCGGAAAGCACGCTCGCTGTACAAGTCTTTACGAACACGAAAAGTTACAAACTTTTTAAATATAACATGCACAAATAAAACAACTGCAGTATTTATAACATTTTAACACAAAAACGTGAAATTCCCAGTCTTACATCAGGACCAAAACAGTAATATGCAATCCCAAAACCTCCCATACAGTGCCCTGAGGAAAATGCCGAAAACCTGTTTGGCGACACAATAGAAAAAAGTAAAAATAAAAGTCTAACCCTGGACATAATGTAGACGTTTTGCAAGTACGAACATTTGACGAAACTCGTTCCGCCTTCAAGTAGAGCTGTCGAAATGCGCTCCGTCTCCTTCCAGTTGTGGCCACTCTCTGCTTTACGATTTCCGAGGTTTCTCTAAACATTACCACCCGAATACGATGCTAAGGTGGTCCCTTATGCAAGTTCACCGCCAATCCCTTTTCCAGTACAGTGCTTTCTCTAATTATCACAATGACGGGACATTAACATCAAGATCCGTACGTATGCCGTAGTCGTCCTTTTGTGAGGTACAGTTTCTTGAAAAAGACGTGATCGAGGATTTAACATTGTTGCGACTGAAATTTCTGGACGTTTGATCAGGGAAATAGTTTTTTTCGAGGAACGGAGAATGTGGGAATTTTACAACATGATTTAATCAGGATGCTCGCGGGACCACGTAATTTGAACGAATCATGCGGGAAAACGTAGTTTCCGGGAACGTATAATCAAGGTTCTACTGTATATGAAAAATATGAATAAGGTCTACTGAAGAAAATGCAAGATTATGAACTGTATCAAATACCATACACATTGATGAGATGGCTTAACTTAGTGGTAAATTTAAACTTAGCTGGCAACAAGATTTCAAGATCACACACTATCGATGTAAATCCACACGCATGGCAATTTGTGATTGACTGGTTGTCTCGTGTTTCTGCTCATAACCATTAGACAGCACCAAAACATCAATTTAGAAGTTATTATTTTTGAAGCATAAAGCAACATCTGAGGAGGAAGGGAGAGAATGTAAGGGTGATGGTGCGAGTGAAAGAGGAGCTTTGGCTAGTGACTGCCAACTGAAATTTTCTAACTTAGACCAAGATGGTTCCAACAAGCCCAGAAATGATACAGTATGCTGAAGGAAGTTTGCTTCTCTACTACAAGGCACAACAAAGTGTTTATTTGTATAAGAGTTAACAGTGTCAAATGATACACGAATAGAAATCTAAGTCTTACAAATTAAGCTACTTTTTGGAAGACAATTACATTTTTATAAAGCTTAACTCATACATTTTAACAGAAGGAAATATAAGTTACATCAACGGTTATGATAGACAATTTACTTACTAGTTTGTGGCTTTTTATTCTGCTCTTCAAGTTGTAAGCGGAGCAACTCTAGCCGCTGAGAGGCATTGCCGCGGACTACAGGATCATCTAAATTTAAACATTTAACAATATTAGGTGAAACAAAAGAGTTAATACTGAATTGTAAACAAAGATTAGTGAAATGAGAATTAAATACTGAACTGTAAAGAAAGAAACTAGGAGAACAATTGTTTTAGCACCAAACAAAAGATTGATGGTATGTTCAGTTACAGTAAAATTGAAATTTTGTGCTTTCATATTTGAGTACCTAACAAGCAAAATATTAGAGATAGATTATTCATCCTGGTAAACTTAACTATGTAGAACTATAGCTAACAGTAACTAACTGTACATTAAAATTACAAAAGTCAAGGGGAAAGAGCACAATAAAGAAAAGGAGTACATTGTCCCCATGTTTCATTAGGTCTTAATGTAAATATATATATGAAGAAGACTAGTACTATATATTCTAATGTGTGAAATTTAAATAAATTTTAATACATAGCACTGACTATACCTATTGTATCTCTCTATTTACTGTAACATCTCTGGAGATGTTTCCAATCTATAAGGAGCTACAGTTCCACAAATACACACAGAAGTAAAAAACAAAAAAAAAGAGATCTCTCAGGCAATTCACTGCGCATGAACAACAGCAACACAACTGCTAAGCAATTCACAAGTGATCGTCAAAAACACGACTGTTTCACTCTGATGGTGGTGGTTATTTTTATAACTAGATAATCATCCTCTCTGAAAAAAATCAAGTGGAAAAGAAATTTCAAATAAAACAAAACTATTTATTCACTGAAGGAATTTCAAAGAGAAGTACAAAATAAAAACAAAAAAAGTATTGTAATAAGCCGAACAGTTCACTAATGAATCACAAGGGAACAGGAGTTCCCTGAGTAACACAACACTTATAACTGAAATAACCTTGATTAATCCAGTCGCACATAAAGCGGATGACGAGATCAGCAGTAGTCGTGTCATCAGCTAGTATGCGTTTGAGAGTTTCCTGCAGGCTGAGGCTCCGTCTTAGGCCAGCAAGATCAGCGGACTCTGCGAGGACGTGGGCCACGGTGAGTCTGCCCCACAAGAACACAGTGGGAGGTCTTCCCTCTTTAGGAGATGAGTGCATAGATCGTCCATGATCTATTCTCAGCCTACACAATACTATGGCCACTAAGTGACGGTCGGAAAAAGGACTGCCACGTGGTAGTTGTCTTCTTAATCGCTCTCAGCTTGTTGGGAGTTTGGATAGCTAGTCACTCCGATTCCCAGGACGCCAAAATGGTTCTACGTAGCTGAGAACAAATATCTTTAGCAGGTACATTCATAGGTCTTGGAGGTAAAAGTTCTGCTTCCTTTGCAGCTTCATTTCCTGCAATCCAAACGTGGCTTGGAAGCCACGCGAAAGTGATTCCGGTGCCAGTATAACTTACCTGGCTGGAAGGTCATGAATCCGTTGCACCAGTGGATGTTGCGAGAAACAGGTTTCAATAGACTGCAGAGAACTTAACGAGTCCGTACACGAGAAAATTGTTTCTTTCATCAGTCATTGCAAACTGCAGAGCTTCTAATATGGCATAAAGCTGTGCAGTATACATGCTACATACACTTGGAAGCGAGATTTTCATGCTTATACCATTGATGACGAAAGAGGGACCAACATTTTCTCCGATTTTAGAACCATCCGTGAAGATATGTTTTGCGGACAGATATTGGTGAACAAAGTCTTGGAAATACCTCCGGTAAATGGAGGAATCCGTGTTCACTTTTGGCCACGGAGTAGAACTAGACGTATATCCGGTCGCGGAACTAGCCACGGATGTACATCGCTAAAAGGCTGTTCAAGACAACCACTGATATCTATATTTAAATCACGACACAAGCTATCAATTCAAAACCTGACCGGCTGTGTGGCATTCAGCCGGTCTTTGTACCTCTAGTGGTATTGGGTACTAATAATGCATTGATAGCTTGGATGTAGCGGCATTTCGCGAATTTGGCTGCATACGTGAGAAGTAACTGCTGCCTCCTTATTCCTAGAGATGGAACTTCCGCTTCAGCGAGCATAGATTTTGATGCTGAGCCATAAGCCGCGCCACCATAGTCCATTCGGGAGAGGGCCATTGCCATGTAAAAACGTAGCAGCACAGCAAGGTCAGCCTCCCACGAAGTGCTGCTGAGAAATTTGAGCATCTTAAGTCTCTTCATGAAGGCAACCTTCAATTGACAGATGTGGGGAGACCCAGGAATCTGCACGCATCTACCACTGGTAAGACGCTGTTTTGAAAGCGGAGCTCTGGTTCAAGACGCACAAGCCGACGTCGACAGAAGTGTACAACTGAGGTTTTCCCCGCTGAAAACTGAAGACCATGTTGCAGGACCCATCTGTCGACTCTGTTAATAGCTTGCTGTAGCTGTCTCTCAGCAAACGCCATGCTTCCAGAGCTGTAATGCAGAGCTAAATCTTCTACATATAGCGACGGAACAACTGCGGGCCCAGCAGCGGCAACTATGCCGTTGATGGCAAGTGCGAACATCGTAACACTCAGTACAGATCCCTGTGGTACGCCATTTTCTTGAACGTAATATCATAGCGAGTAGAAGGTAGAAGTGTGATCTCTCCCCTAGTTCATCGGTTCCTCTGCTAGGCTGCTCTTGCAGCAGTAAGTGAGCTTTAGCTTACAAGTCAGCATACGAATAAAAGACAATTATTGTATGCAAAATGTTATGCTTTTGCTTACCATTCCAGGAGTCAGCTGTCAGACAGTTTAGATAGCTTCCGGGTAGACTTTGCGGTCTTAGAAGGTTTCAGTTCCTTTCTAATCTGTCTTGTTACAAAATAAAATCGACACTTTTCATATAATGTAACACAAGTTTAGGGATCATGTCCGCAACACGGTTATCACAGCATCTTCATTCTTTCAAATTAATAGTGATACTGTGCAAAAAACACTCGTTAAATATATCGCCCCATAGACTATGTTCACAGGAGAGTTTTTGTTCCACTACACTTTCAACTTGCATGAATGCATTATAAACTGCTCTGGAAGGATGGCTGAAGAAAGTGCTGTCAATGCTGTATTTATTGCTATAGTCCCTAACAAATGTGAGGGCTATGGCAAGCATTTCTTCTGTAGGCTTTCTGTGAAGCAGGCTGACACATTTATGACATTCTGTGACCTTGGATACGTTGCGTATTATATTTCTTCCTAGGTAGTAAATCAAACATGCCATTCCAAAACTGCGGCTGTCACTGTTAATTAGACCTAAATTTTTCTCGCACACCGGCAAGAGGTCATCCATGTTCTCAGTGAAGTCTAGTGCTTGCCTTATTTTAATCTGTGCATTTTCTACTACAGCCTTATTTGTCCCTTCTGTCTTCCTAGCCAGTGTTCTCATTTGATTGATGAATTAAGTCAATATCAGTTCAGATTTGGGTTCACAATTACTGTCCGATGATAGGGCAAGTTTGGTTGGGATATAAATAGGCTGAAACATGTGTAAATTCAGAAAATCTATTGTTGAAGGGTGGTTGTCACAATTTAATGAGCCGTTCTAGTGGATCTTGATTAAATTTGGCTGTGAGCACACATCGGAATTCATTATTCCATAAACACTCTGACACTTGTATGGTGCTCTCAGTTGTTACTCTTATGGATTCAAGAGTTCTTTCTGAAGAAAAAGTATTATACTTCCCACTGAGGTTATCTCTCCATTTTATTAATGTTTGATGCCCTATTATTCTTTATAATGAGACCCTGCTGGTGTAGAATTATTTAATACTATTAGGATATTTAATTCCGTAGTGAACGTTTGTATCGGTTTACTGTCTTCAAATCCCTCTGAGTTCATCTGTTTTCGTTTGTTTGTTTCGTGAGATATTGTGGTGAGTTAGGGAATATATGAGGGGCAGGGCCAGTTTTCAGTTTCCGTCTATCTCTAGGAATTTCTACCTGTTCGCCTTGTATTACAAATGAATTTGATTTAACAATAAATTCATCACAAAAATGCGAATCGCACACTTAACACTTATCAGAAAGTTGTCTTTTCTGGGAATCGCCTTTTCACATTTTGAAAATCATTTTTAGGTGGTTTGAAGAAGTGTTTACTTTTTGTAGTTTTATAGCCAGACTTACACCCTGGAATTAAGCATATATACTGAGTCGGAGGTCATTGTTAATATCTTGTATTGTTTCATGTAAGTCTGAAGTCTTGCAGTGTTGATAAATTTGAAAATCGTCAGCATAGAGGTGGTGTGTATTATTTCCTGTCACAGATGGTATGTCATCGATAATAAATCCAGAAAAGTAAGGGCCCAAGAATAATGCCCGGTGGGGCACCACTAAGTTTCATTTTCCAGTTAGAGGCCTTGTCGTTCACTTTACATGCTGTTACTCAAATAAGAACTAAAAAGCTTAAGTGCAGCCAGGTCGAAATTTAGCAGTCCCCATTTTCTTTACCATAGTCTGAATTTCTATAGTGTCAAATGCGCTACTGAAGTCAAGAAGGATAAGTATAGTGAGCAGTCGTTTGTCCATAATGTTTCTAATGTCTTCAATAACCTTCAAAAGTGCAGTCGCAGTACAGTGACCCTTCTTAAATCCAGATTGCAAAGGGATTAAAAGAGCATTTTTGTAGGTACTCCAGAACTTGCTCGTATATTAAACGTGGGCTTTAGAAAGTGCAGCAGGTATGGACACAGGACGATAATCAGAGCGTGATTGTGGGTTTAAATACTTAGGTACCGGTATAATATTGGCTGTTTACCAGCCAGTTAGGAAAGTTCTGTTTAGTAAACAGTAGTTCAGTATGTGTGTCAGTATAAGCAGGACAGCACCCATAATATTATGTATAAAAGTAATAGGAATCTCATCTACCCCTGTCACCTTTGATTTAATCGAGTACAAAGCCTTTTTTACCTGATTTTCTCTGACACTGTGAAATGTGAATTGGCTGGAGGAGAGCGAGGTCAGTCGGTGCAGTTAATTGGGATAGGTTGAATATTTATTCTACGAAAATAATCTTGCAGTTTGTCAAGTGGAATATCAGGAGTCGTCTGCCTCTGTTGATGGTTTCCTATTCCCAGAGCTCTAAGTTGGTCCTATGCACGATTAGAATATATTATGTTAGCAAAATTCTAGAAATATGTACATTTTATATTTCTGATTAACTGCTTTGTGCGATTTCTTAAGATGCGGTAAGATTTGAAGTCTGAGTCATCTAGGGTTTGTTTATAATGTCGAAATAACGAGTCACGGTGGGCCATCATTCTCTTGGTTTCATCATCTAGCTATGGACAAGAAGGGCGAGAAACCTTTATTAGACGTTTAGGGACATGTCTGTCATATCAGTTCTTTACCACCGTATTAAACAAGTTAACTTTAGCGTCGGTATCATTTAGACTCCGTATATCGTCCCACGGTACTTGATAAGCGTCATATTTCAAGTAATCCAAGTTTATGTCCTTCGTATTTCTCACAGTTATATAGTCGGGTTTGTATTTAGGCTCTTTGAGGGAATACAATAAATATATAAAGTCAAAGGTCAAAATGGATGGTACAGGGATTTGCCCATGGGGTATTACTTTACCTAGGTTGTTCGTTAGGAGATTGATGAGTGTGTGTGATGAGCAGTTTGTTGCATACACATGGTTCGTGAGTTTTAGCAGGAGAATAGTCATGTTACAAGTAGTAAACAAATCTACTAATCGATTACCGTCGTGAGTTGTATTAAGTAGGTTAGAATTGAAGTCACCCATAATGATTGTGCGTTCATAAATAGCCTAGAAGTCTAGTAAATACGTTTCGAATTCGGTCATATGTGGTACATCAGGCTGTTTTGTATATGACAGAAATCATCACCTTTTGTCTGTTAATATTTACTTCAATGATAATATTACAAACATAATCTAAAACACACTAATGCAAGAGCGCGTAATTTAAAATTCCGGATAAAGATTTCTTTCGCTCTCGCGGGGGCAGATGAGTTCCAGATAAACAAGTGTAATGCTCAGCCAAGGTTAAAACCCTAATATTTTGTTATATTCATATTATGTACTTATTAATAAAATCTCATTTTTGATATAACGTGTTTTAAGTAACTTTAAAACAGAGATATCTGTATAATCATGAGCCGATTGCTCCAAGTCGCCCAGTTATATTTTAGCAAGTAATTACTGGTATAAAACAATTGATTTTACAGCAAAATGATCATTACCACAAATTAGGATATGTTATTTAATCTTCAGCTATATTTTACTGAAACCTGTCTGAACCAACCACAACAATTCCATTATCAGTAAGCCATTTTAAGCAGTTTACAAGAACATACCTTTTAACTTTCCATTACAAACAGTTTTCACATCCGATGGATTGAGCTTGTGGACGACATCCTCTCTTACGCTGGATTTTCTCCGGACTGCCTTCAGCACATTTCTGTCTTCAGGGAATGTGTCTAAACAGCTCCGTGAGTTTGGAAGAACCGAATCACAACTAGTATCTTCATAACTGTCCAGTGAATTACTAACTGAACTGCCATCAGAGAAGGAGGGTCTTTTCAAGTGCACTCGAGAAGGTCTCTTGGCATCATTAGTATTTCTTGCTAAATGTGATGGTTTCCTCCACATTTTTCTCTTACCCTTATTAAGATTTTCAGATAAATTTCTGTCACATGCTTCACTTTTACATGAATTCTCAAAGGACACACTTTTAACAGTACACCCAGGGTTCTTATCAGTCGAATGATTGACTGAACGCAGAATAATACTTTTAGGTTCTGGAGGACTGCACACTTTTGTACTTAAATGTGTCAAAGTTGCAGGCTCACTATCTCCACCTTGAAGTGTTGCACCAGACACTTTCTGAAAATGGAGAGAAAAAAAATATGAAAAAATATCATATAAACAGAAAATTATAATTTCTTATTTTAGATGTGGTTATGTGAATGAATCGTATCCAAGAAATGTCACTGTAAGCTTCACCCAAAATGGAAGAAAACAAATGCTGTCACATAAATCAACAGTAAAATTAGCAGTAAATTGATATATACGATTATTACTAGAGAAATATAGATCCGTAACTACAGCGACAATTTTGCTGTAGACATGACTCTCTTCTGTGGCATTCCACTTCATTGTGCCATCTTTGTTTCCTTCCTGAGGTCCAGGGCTAGCACTGACGAATGGAAGTGCAATGTTTGTGAATTCTCAATATTTTTATCCATCATGACCAACGCGGGCAGTTCAAATGGGAAAATGGAGGCGAAAAGTTTATCGTAAATAACACAAAAATGATTTTTGTTGAAAGAAAAATAGTTTGGTCCCTGGACCAATAATTATATTAATTAATGAGTTATGAGCACAAGTTAACAACTCGCTCCCACTAGAAACATCAAGCAAAGCAAAACAAAGCAAATAGGTTAAGTGAGCAAATACTTCACACACACAAGTGTTACATGAACAAAAGACATAGCCTACTGAAGCACTGCTGTAGTAGAATTCATACTCGCAATGTAGCAAGGAATGTACGTATGTATAATTTGCATAAAACCAATAATTATCTACCATTCAGGACAAAAATTATAAAGAAATTTCATGGATACAATTCATTCACAAACCCCTAGAAGTTCCTCTATTTATAGCTGGAAAAGAAAGTATATGCATGTATATGCATTTGGTTGGAGGTATGAAAGAATTAGCACTGCTGTGAAGTAATATGGAAAGCTCATTACTGATCTTGTTGGGATACACTCTCGCTACTTATTTTTTTTTGCAAAGTAGCTTAATGGTCCAGTAAGTTGGATAGTTTCCAGCGACGATGTGATAGGAAGGAGCCAGGACTGGAAAGAAAGCAACCATGGCCATAATTAAGATACAGCCTCAGCATTTGCCTGATGTGAAAATAGGAAACCACAGAAAATTGTCTTCAGGACTGCCGATAGTGAGGTTGAAACCCACTATCTGCCAAACGCAGGCTCTCAACTACGCAGCCCGCACCACAGTCAGCTCGCTCGGTGGGATAGAATATTGGGAAGACGTGTTTTTAAAATCTGCTTGGTATGCCAGTGTGGAGAATGTTAGGGACAAGTGAAATGGAATAAAGGTCCCTTCTCTCCATTAAATATTATCAGAACAGGGTGAACTGTGGCAATACCTTGAAGTACAGGATCTTTATTTTAAAGCTGTGCAAGAAGGCGTGATACTAGTCAGATGGTGGATCTCACCATGTGCAACTGAGGTACCAGAGTTAGACTAGCAATTGAGCACGGTGATGAAATGTTAATACGGTATGTGAAACTGATAAAGTTGCTTTATTGACTTTGGGAACAGTGTCTCATCAGTGTTTCAGTGTTCATACAATTTGCAGTAGGCTATAGTTTCTGTATGATAGGGTCATTTGCCTGGTGTGAAAAATGGGAAACAACAGAAAACAATCTTCAGGACTGCTGAGAGTGGGCTTCCAACCAGTCACCTCCCGAATGCAAGCAGACGGCTAAGCAACTCAAACAGCGTAGCCACTCTATAACAAGTATTCTCTGTAAGGAGTGGAGTGGCCTGTGGGGTTAAGGTGCTGTAGCTATGGAGCCAAGCTCTGCATTCGGGGGGAGGTACAGGTCACCTATAAGTAGAGCACCTGTTTTTTGCAAAGAGCAAAATAGCGATTTTTTTTAACTTTTACAAATTTGGCTGGAAATGAGAAACAATTTACATTTAAGTAAATTATGTGGAATAACTCTTTGATTTATGAAGCACAATGAAGGGTGATTTAGAAAATGAAGGTTCTTATCTAACAGAGCAAATTCCTATCATACGAGAATATCTTGAAACCACACAGCGTTTAGCGACCTAGTTAGTAGTACACAAAGAGCAGGTACAGGTATTAATGTGATTGCCATTCTTCTTTCCCTGAAATAAAAATCTGAGCACTTTATGGAAGCTGCAGGGAAAGCTTTATGGATCCCGCTCAGAAGGGCCTAATGTTGATAGTGAGAGGTAATTTTACAAGATAACAGCTCTGACTCCTAATAATGTGGAACTCACAGTACTTCTTTTACTTTAGGTATGTGCACTAGGCTCTATTTAAAGTGGTAGGATGACACTTTGAAATATCTATGCTGTAATAAGCATGTTTCTTGTACACATGCAAAAATAAAACTGATGTTTTAATTAAAATATGCTATCAACTACCTTCTGGTTTAGCTTTTATTGCTCAAAAATGGAAATAAAATATAGCAAAATGATTGACGAAACAAAATAAAAACAAAATATATACCAAAATGCCTTTTTAAAAATTATGTAATTAGGCACAAATTTCCACCACAAACAGGTGCTTCTACCTATAAGACCTGCTAAAACTACCAGCCAAATGTCAGAACAGTTCCTATTCATAAATCAAAGCTGATTCCTTCCATCTCACCCAATTTTCTTCACAATCATTCATCTCATCAAATGAGGTTGGCGTTGGGAAGGGCATTTGACAGTAAATACATGCCATATAATTGTATCTTCCCCTCATCCCAGACCCACTATTAGGAAAATGGGACTACGGGGTAGACAACCAATACAAAGCATTCTCGGTAAAGAGATACAGTTTCAATTCATTAGCAGAATCCTTAATATAGTAAAGAACTCTCACACTATCAAATCTATTCTTATAAAAAAAGAAATATAGGGGAACAGTATTAGGATAGGAAAAGTTTTAAATAGGAGCTCTCTTCAAAGTCTCCCAAGTTAATTCCTGTGACTATTACATGTGAGTGATGTTGAGAGGAAACTTGTATGCTAACAATGCTCACACAAGAGAAGAAGTACAGGAAAACATTCAGGAAGTTATGTTAGATATCTCACAGGTTCACAGGTGGAGTTTAGCAGAGTCAGTAAACCTGTTTGTAAGCTGATGTAGAGCGCTACAACACTTGGAGCATCTTCTTTAATGTCAGGTAAGTTTTTAGACTCTTACAGCAGATTGCAGAAACGATGACTAGTTTTAAGCCTTTGACAAAGTCTACCTAAACAACATCTAAATCAAGCATGATATTCCATTGCATAAACAATGTTTATGTGGGTGTTCAACTAGACATCGTTTCAAGTTTCAATATTGGTTTGAAAATGGACATAGAAGTATCTTTCATGCAACTCTTTGCTTTTCGCAACCAACAAAATTCGTCAGTGTGCACGCCGAACGCCAGTAAGCTGTTTATCTTCTACACATTACTCGAATATCGCTAAGCATGAGCATGACTTGCCCACAAACAAGAATATCGCTTTCGGTGGAAATTAAATCTCATAATATTATCGACACTAAAGCGACAGGCCAAAGTACTGGGACATGTAGCTTTGATTATAGCGTTGTTCTGGTGAGTATAATCTAGTCTTAAATAGCTTCGAAGAAGGGAAGATGAAACAAGAATAATGTTTAACCGAATGTGTTGTACAGGCCATATAGATGGAGATCGTATCATCGGCAGCCCTGAAGACTGTTTTCCGTAGTATCCCCATTTTCACACCAGACAAATATTAGGGCTGTTTTTATTGCCACGGCTGTTCTTACCCAGTCCTCCTCTTTAAACAATAATCGCCACCACTTGACTTTTCGTATCTCAACAGTTGCCAAAAACTTATCTGAATTAGTGCGATGATTATATATAAACATATAACCTACTCTTTAGTTTTCACTATTATTCACTATTACTTGATATATTATGGCATTCAATTCAATCACCTTGTCTCTGCAATGTGGCAGCCATACTTAGGCATTGTTTAACCGCAGACATCGTCTAAACACCGTTTCTGCAATCGGCCCATCGCTTCACCAGAAATAATTATATGGCTCCATGGCTAAATTGTCAGTATGCTGGCCTTTAGTACAAGGAGTCCTAGGTTCAATTCCCAGCTGGATCTGTTTTCTTTCTTTTTCACTGGTTAAAGCAAATTCAAATAAGCTAGTTGACTTACTGTCCACTGTTAATGATTGTCCCACTATCGACAAACCTAGTCACAAACCACACACGATAGAGTATTAAAATGCAACTAATTATGGAGTGGATTCTCATTATCAGATGCGTAATTGCTGGTGTTGAAGCCAGAAAACAAGAATGCGGCCACTGCGTGTTTTACAAAATGCTGCATAGCAAGTGTGAATTCGTAGGTTATCTATTTTCATGATAATGAGCATTAAGGAGGCCGCAAGTTGCCAAGAGACGACATTTCCAGTAAAGAACTCGCCAAGTCATGGATAGCGGAGAGACTGAAAACACTGAGCTTACAAACACACCAACGAGTAACAACAGCAAGAGTCCTCAGTGATGGTTCACCAACACAAAGTAAAGAATTGGTTAGAAATGCCAAAAGAACCGTTTGTCAGATGTGTCTTCCTCAAATAAGACAAATGACAATAACACACTGCAACAAATGTTGCCATGCACACTGCAAGGAATATTCAGCAAATCCCTGTATTAACTGCTGTAAACAAGACATCAGAAACTTGAAAAACTAGGAGTTATCACTCTGTAAAAGAACTTGCATGTTAATTTTGTGAGCAACTACATTTTATTCACAATCAAAATAGTCTTAAATTTTTATAAGTGTTTGTGTTTATGAACTACAGAGATAGACTTTGTATATAAGGGTTAAGAGAAAGTAGAACTATGCAACCAACTCCTATTAACAATGAGAGGGAAAAGGAAAAGTTTCAATACTTTGAAGAATGAATGTATAGGGGGAAAAAAGGGGAAGGGCCACGACTGATATGAAAATGATTCCCTAGGCCCTGCAAACCTGATAGTGTCAGAGTCAGAAAAGATTAAGAGTTAACCGTGGGAGGTCAGATAAGACAGGAAATATGAAAGGCAAGGAGACTGACACAAGAAAGTGGGAGAAATGCCACACTCAACTGGAGGAACTGTGATCACCAACCCATGTTCTCAACTTGGGAGCCTCTGGCCCCCCCTTTCAGCAGCCTCGTATGACAGGCAGGGGATATCATGGATGTATTCCACCACCCCCACCAACACTGGATTCGCAGTTGAGAGAAGAGAATGGGACTTATAATAGTTGGAGTGCAATAAGATCAAAAGAAACATGTGCTTATTTTTAGGACATTAAAAATACAATTTTAACAAAAAATGGTTTTGCTATTGTTCATAATAATTGCAAATTCTTAAAGAAAAACCTGTATATGCATATAAAAAAGCAATTTGATAGAACATGAAGTTATTTTAGAAACAATAATGTTATTGATTTTACGTCCCACTAATTACTTTTACACCGAGGTTCCGTGACTTTGCCCCGCAGAAGTTCTGTAATGTGCCAGTAAATTTACCAGCACGAGGCTGATGCGTTTGAGCACCTTCAGATACCATTCGACAGAGCCAGGATCAAACCGGCCAAGTTGGGCTAAGAAGGCCAGCGCTCTACCATCCGAGCTACTCAGCCCGGCTCTTTCAGAAAAAAAAACCATGTCATTTGTTTTTAATTAGTATCTTCTTTACCTGGTATTTCCTTAATTTTGTATTTGTTTTTGATGGACCAGAAAGCTTCAAGGCCATGAAGTTATATATACGATAGGAACATCGAAAAGAATCCATAACAGGAAAAAAGAAGCAATAAAAAGAACACAAAGGGCAAGGACAATCTCCACACTGTTTGGCTCTCACATCATCAATCCCATTTCTTCTAGTACATCCATTCAAGTTTCAATTTTTCTATATGTGACTGTTTGCACTTTTTTGTTACATTCCATTACATAAAGGTTACATATTACACTAGTGATTTACCCCGATAATGTACTGTAAAAACTTACTTCATGAGCAGCATTCCGAGGATGACATTCACTTTCGACACGTTTACTGCTTTCCGCTGATGTTTCGTTTGTTGGCTCATCCTGTAGAACATATAAGAAAGTTAACAGATATGACTTATAATTGTAAAGACATGGAATTTACAGGAACATTTAATCCTCCTCATGAAGGGTGACCAGATATATAAAACACTACCTGCAGTACCTGACATTGCCCGGTTATTGTCTGAATGTTTATGTTAAAGATTTGTATTACCAGTCAGTTATGTGTGAAGTGAATTTTTATAGAATTCCTTTTTGAAATGTTGATTGTAATTTTATGATTATTTTTATATCTCATTCACCCCCCACCCTCCACTGCACAGAGGGCTGAACTTTGACTTTAAAGAATCCAGTGTGTTACTTATTCTCCACAGCGACCCAGAAAACAATGGACTTGACACTATTTTCGATTATTTTTATACCTGACCCCCCTAACCCCCCACCCGTAAGGGGGCTAGAGATGGCTTACCCCCCACAGGGCTCGTCTCCATATAGCAAATAATCATCATCATCATCATCATCATCACCATATTCTAAAGGCTAAGCCTTGTCACTGCAGCCACAGTTGTCTATCTTGAGCCAGTCTTTCCAACTCAGCGTAGGTCTTGCACTTCATCCTCAGAAGCAGGTTCTTGAAGTAAGACACTCTAGGTCGTCCTCTTCCTCTTTTTCCAGCAATTTCCAACAATAAGTATTCAAAATTTGATTGAAATTACTCCAGTGATTTAGGAGGAGACATGCCATTGACACACACACATCCATTTTTATACAGTATAATAATTATCGAGAATTATAATTCTCAGGGCTTGTCACTCATGTCGCACATCATATAATGAATATGAGCGTAAATGTTGAAATATTTTGTCAAGTCATGGGCAATTGTGTATATAGGTTGTTTTCATGGTTACAATAATGGTAAAAGTGGACCAAAATATCGGCGCTAATGACATCAGTGATCCTACTACTCCATGATTTGATAGCAAATAGTTCAAACTATAGGTAACAGAATCTGCAAAATGCTGAAACTTAAGCCAGTACGTAAAAACAGAGGCCCGTTGACAACCGCTGGTCGCAGTACTACGGAGACGTCTGGGGCTATTAATTTTATAGTTCACTCCCTTTTCATCCCCACCCAAAGGAGTGCTATGAGCGTCTTACAGAACAGTTTATTTTTTTTAGATAGTAAGTCATATGTGTGTCAATTTTGGTTGGCAGCTATGCCCAAACGTACATGCATAATCTCGCAGCTGTAGAATCCTGGAGCTGATGTTGCCGTGGTTACGGCCATTCATTTCTTTATCTGATTCCTAGAGCAGGGATAGTGTGGTTCTAATATCTCCCCAACGGTTGGTTTTAGGGCCCATAGGGCTTACCGAGTTTCGTTCTTTGTGTCAAGGGGCTTAAAATGAACTTTGTCTCATCCTTAAATGACAAATTTGATTTCGCCTATATTAGCCTATTATTTTTATATTTTTACATCTCCCCCGTCACCCCCCCCCCTCCCTCGAATTATTTTGAAAATAAATGCAGCCCATGTTACTCACTGGCAATGTAGCTTTCTATAGGCTAGGCGAAGTAATTTTTAAAATAGGTTCAGTAGTTTTTGAATCTATCCATTACAAAAAAATACACACACTTTTCCTCTTTATAATATTAGTATAGAAAACAACACGACATATAATAGATTCAGACATGAAAACCAGGACAAAAAAACTGGGTAACTTTGGACATATTCTTCACATTCTTCATTACAATACTAAAACTGGTCACTTCACAAAGAGAAAAATTGCTATATTACCTTCATAGAATTACTGCTAATGTTATTATCTTCAACAAATTAGTGCAATGAAATTATGAAATTATTTTTTTATTTGTGTCCAATGTTACCCCATGTTATAAAACACACGCTAACTCTCTGCATACACTTTCTGGGGCAATATGGAGATACTAGTATAGAGGAAGAGGTCAGGAAAATTAACGATGAAAACAATTTTAAATTCACACACAAAAATCATACGCTTGATACTTATAATTGTATAGGCCTACACAACACACAATAAATCAAAGTAAAGATTACTGGAGAATGTTTTCAGGGTGGATGTATGAGTGCATTGTTTAGAACGAGCATCTTTGCTAGAAGCACTTGGTGGAGGTGTCAATCTTCTCCTAGCAGGCTTACTGATGGAAGCAGCCCTCACTGGTAGTACTTTTTCCAAGCTGGACATTAATTTGCTTTCTGCCATTCTTCCTTGTTGAAGTCTCACAATGCAACTTTTTAGGAAGGTCTACCATAGCACAAGAAACAGAACTTTGAAGCTCAGAGGTACCACTACTGACCCTCTCTTCTGGCATCTGCTTGAGCACACGCTTTTCATCAAGAGGATGTATTCCAAATTTTAAATTTTGTAGAATTTAATCCTCCTGTGTATAATCTGGACATAAGCTGGTCCAAAAGAGCAGCAAAACAGAGATCACACAAAATTATCTGCGAACTTAGTAATTAACAACACTTCAATGAGAAAACAAATTAAAAATAGCATTAATGCTGTGGGATTTATTTGTGGTAACCGTCCAAAGTTAACCCCAAAAAGTGAACCTCCATTATTAGGAAACCACTGTTTGCGTAAATTTCATTACTGTTGCAAATTTATCTATCAACAATGTATCTGTAGTATAAAACAAATCACTCTAAGCTACAATGGGGTTATATTATAAAAGTCTGACATATCTTTCAGTAACAGTAGAAACAATGCTGGATTCTTCTTTACCTCCAAAACATTAACAACTGAACACAACAGGTGATGTAAATTGAGAAGTCATGTTCCTAGCAACACGGCAAAACTAAAAGCAGCTTTTGCTATAATGAATCAGAGACCAACGAGCAAAGACGTTCATTGTGTCCAAAGTTACCCCGTTTGACGATAACTACCGATTATAAACAAACATATACATTAACATTTTAACTATCTACAGAATGTGATCTGCTAGCTTCACACTGAGAAAAAAATGTTTTCTTCAAGTAAATAACGTTAAAGAGTCTACAATTAATAAACAACATTGCTGTCCTGTGAATAAATTACAGTAAATTTAAAAAAGTTGCCTTTAGAGTAGTGTGGTGATTACATTTTTAAGAGAAAGTACAACTGGGCAACCATCCTCTGTTAACACTTATTACAAGGAAAATTGAAGAGGTCCAACACTTCGAAAAATGAAGGTATCGTCAAAAGAAAGGCAAGGGCCAGAAAGGGTGTGCAAGTGAAACACTCCCCAGGCCTCGCAAACCTACTATTGTCGGGGTCAGAAAATAACAAGAGTTGATCGAGGGAGGTTGGATAGGAAAAATATAAGTGAGGAGACTGGCACAAGTAAGTGGAAGAAATACCAGATTCAGCTAGGTAAACTGTGGCTGCCAACGCACACTCCTAAGTCGAGAGCCTCTAGTACCCCTTTTAGTCACTTCTTACGACAGGTAGGGGATACCACAGATGTTATTCTATCGCCCTCTCCCACAGGGGAAGCTTCTATTAACAGTAATCAGAAAGAAGATGTAGGAGACCCCACACTTCGAATAATGAAGGTATCGGCAAGAGAGTGAAAGGGGGAATGGAAGGACTCAGTTAAGAGCCACGTGGTCCCCAATACAAGCTTCCAAGTCAAGAGCCCCTCGGGTCTCTTTCAGTCGTCCCTTATGACAGGCAGGGGATACCATGGCTGT
The DNA here is from genome assembly GCF_040414725.1 of Anabrus simplex. Classification (NCBI taxonomy): domain Eukaryota; kingdom Metazoa; phylum Arthropoda; class Insecta; order Orthoptera; family Tettigoniidae; genus Anabrus; species Anabrus simplex. Next base: position 38,625,598 of record NC_090276.1, read on the forward strand.
ATTCTAATCTCCTCCCTCCAAGCATAGGGGGAAGAGGAGAACAGTATTCACAGAGAGAGTTGACCGTATGGTTAGGTTAGAGCAGCTGTGAGATAGAGCGTTCGAACCCCATTGTCGGCAGCCCTGAATTTGATTTTGCGTGGTTCCCATTTTCACACAAGGTAAATGCTGGGGCTGGAGCTTAATTAAGGCCATGGCCGCTTCCTTCCCACTCCTAGCCCTTTCCTATCTCATTGTCGCCATAAGACCTATCTGTGTTGGTGCAATGTAAAACAAATTGTAGAAAAGAACAGTATTTGATCAAAAGAGCCGGATAGTAAAGAAGAGAAGAAACCAGACACAAAAGACGCCACAAACAATCCGCTGAAAGCACAGTGTTTTGTTCTATGGTTCATCAAAGGTAGACTAGGAGCTGCAGACTATATAGCATACATACTTTAGAAAAGGGTAAGTAGAAATAAAACTCCTCCTTTAAGATGGTTCATTCTGCAAGACTTTTGAACCAATATTCCCTCAGTGTGAACAAATTATCCTTCCATAAAAAAACACAAAAAAGAAAATATTTTTGAAAAAGATAAACTGGCTGCAATTGAGGAAGAAATCCGAATTCTCCAACACCGGATATTTAAGAAAAAAGGGGTTGATGACTGGGTTGCCCCTTTCTCTATTAAGAAGCAACGAAGATAAATATACACACTGAAGTGGGAAAAACAATGCACATACAACATACTTTCATTTCGGGACACGCCGTAATATAAGTTTTTTAAATGATGCGTAATTACGAGAGAATATTCTGTATGTTGATAGCTGCCCAATTTTACTTCCTCTTAAAACCACTACCACAACCAAGAATATACTAAGTCATATATCCAAATACATTTAACAGAAGCATTAGAGTTCAGCAATAACTAATATCGAGATAATAAAGCACGACGTGTTTTCCTATGAGAATTAATAACCATACCGTATTGCAATTAATATTTTGAAGCAGTCCCCCTTTTTTTCTATAGCCTAGTTGATAACGAACACGTAAGTCAGTTGGGTAGTTAATTGGATTTGTAGTGGGAGTAAAAATATAAAATAACAAAACCTTCTCCAAACCAGATAAGAAATAAACTAAACATTACAGAAACAACACTGCACTTCGAGAATGAATGTCACTTGACAGATGTTCGAAGAAAGAAATGGGCATGACACGAGGGACAAGTTTGGTAACAGGAAATTTATTTTAACATTTCGAAGTACCGGTAACTGAAATAGTTGAAAGGCCTATTAATGATAGAAATTTCAACACCTCGTGAAAGACGACTGAAACAAGAAATAAATACGTAAAGAAAGAAACAAGCTTTTTTAAGACATAAAATTACCAAGCGAACTCATTCAAGATCCGTAACCTGTGAGCAATTATTGTTGACCAGCACTGAACACCACCCACTGCCTTCTCAATTCACACTTAACCGGAGTTGACGCTTGTCGCATTAATCGAATAGAGGGCACATTGCTCTCTTTTAATAACGAAAGAAACTAACACTAGGCCGGGCACATCGCACTGTCGACTCCCCTTTTTCTCCCGCGCTGTGTGATGTTCAGTGTGCTGAACTTGAATGAGTGACAAAACTTACGTTAGATGCTGCAAGCCAAAGTGAAGAAAAGAAAATGGGGAAGGGAAATCGAACGACACACACAGATCGTCGGAATGAAATGCTTGTGCAACACTGAAAAGATGGATTTCAAATGAAATCTGAATTAACGATCGACTCGAATTGAATAGAATAATTCTAACCGATTAATACTTCCTTGATTATAAAAAAATATGATGATCCATTTTATACTAAAAATAAAATGTCATTGGCTTTACGTCCCACTAACTACTTTGTCACGGTTTTCGGAGAAGCCGAGGGGCCGGAATTTAGCGCCGCAGGAGTTTTTTACGTGCCAGTAAATCTACAGACTCAAGGCTGACGTATTTGAGAACCGTGAAATACCACCGGACTGAGCCAGGATCGAACCTGCCAAGCTGGAGCCAGAAGGCTAGCGCCTCAACCGTCTGAGCCACTCAGCCCGACATGATCTTCGCGTTATTTCTGTATCATACCGATATTCAAAGTACTGCAGTAAAGCGATTTCTCAGGGTTCCTGTTTATTCGCATTAAAAAAAAAATAAACTGACACTGGATGAATGTAAACAATAGTAGAGGAGAGAAAAAGTGAAGAATATGCCGTCAACCGCGGCGAATACGGTCAAAAAAATAAAACAAAAAAGAAATAATTTATCCAATACGTTTTTGAAACTTGTGCTTTTTTAATTTCCAGACCTGCATATATTTATTTATTTATTTATTTGCCAAGACAGCTGAGAACAGGCTTTAAGAGGTGCAGTACAGTTTATATTGTACTACCCGACCAAGGCGAATGGAGTCCTGCACAGAACAGCGCCACTAGTAACGAATATGACATCACCGCAGTACAGTCAGCCAAGGAGAACAACTGGAGCACTAACCAAGACCGATAACAGTACTCTCATATCTTAAGGCAGATTTCGATTAGCGGCAGTATGGCCGCGTTCGCGGCCCATACATAGATTGTATGTAATCGTGGTCACGAGTTTTAGTAATAATTGTGAAATAATTATTTCGAGTCTGCTTGTGGTCGTACTTCGTAATTTTCAGTACTGAAAACAACGTATTTGGGGTATTTGAATCGCTAGGTGCTTTTACGTGGAAGCTCAAAATACTTGGAGGTTAATTATTTCTTGTTTGCACTTAGCGCCGTACAGGTTAGGTATTTATCATTATGTTTGAGTGGTGTTATTATAGAATGTAGTTAGCATGGATCGATCCCGATGTGTACCTCTCTGGGCCGTTTTCTATAAATGAGTTTAAATTAGGTTTATTTTAACTTGGTTTACGTCTGAGTTTAAACTAACATTCATTTTTCCCACATTGGTTTAAACTTTGTACCAAGTTTAAACTTGGTTCAAAGTTAAACCTACCGGGCGAGTTGGCCGTGCGGACAGAAGCGCTCGGGTGTGAGCTTGCATCCGGGAGACAGGGGGTTCGAATTTCACCGTCGGCAGTCCTGAAGATGGTTTTACGTGGTTTCCCATTTTCACACCAGCCAAATTCTGGGGCTGTACCTTAATTACGGCCACGGCCGCTTCCTTCCAACTTCTAGGCCTTTCCTATCCCATTGTCGCCATAAGACCTATCTGTGTCGGCGCGACGTAAAGCCACTAGCAAAAAAAAAAGTTAAACCTTCTATATTGTAGGTTTAAACTGCTGTTTATATTCAGGCTTCTTGACATTTTAGTAACGTATCTGTGATTTTCCTAATAGAATGGTTAGTTTTCACTACCAGTACTGCAGTACTTAAATAGAAAACGCACTAAAATTAGAACGTAGTATTAACACTAGAAAAATGGAAGAATTTATTGAAGTCTTTGATTAAATAGGAAATAATTCTGATGTGCAACTGAGGTTAAGAAGCCGCATTCCAACAAAAATTTACAAATCTGGAAAATCGGATGCAAGGAAGGTTTTTTTAATGGATTTATAATTCATAAGCGAACAGCAAGGATTGTCTTATAACAAAGGAGGATTCATTTACAACGTCAACTGCACGAAATAATGCTATTTCGCTAGAAGCAATGATTCTAGTTGCTTTAAGACATTATGCAGCAGGCATTTTTCTCATTGACTACGGGTACCACAGGCCTTAACTTGCAGTCTCCTTATAATATTATATAAAATACTGTTGGTGGCACAAATACTGTAAAGTGAAGCATAACAATATTCGTACATAAGTGGTGTAATACGTCCGCTCTCCGTGTGGTGTCTGATGGCTGTGGTCGTTAAAGCGTTAGGTCAGTACTTCCGAAACCGTAATTAGACGTTTCGAAACGAAGTAGTCGAAAATATTTCTACAATCAGAATGTTGGCCAGCACGGTAGGAGAGATGGTGGAATACAATTTCTAATGGCTAAATTGCGCGCCAAAAGCCTGGATTCAATCCCGAACCTCTCTGCCGTGTTTATATGGAGTGGGGGCATTGACGCTGTTGATGGCGATTCGTCCATCGGATGGCGACGCTAAGCCCTAAGCAGAGCCCTTGGTGCTATTCGAATAGCAGTAGGCTATGCCAACACTGGGGTTTACCCTCCCCATTCCTAAAAATAATACTGTTTCTACGTCCCACTAATTACTTTTGACCGTTTCCGGAGACGCCGAGGTGGCGGAATTTTGTCCCGCATGAGTTCTTTCACGTGCCAGTAAACCTACCGACACGAGGCTGACGCAGAGGTAAACCCCGTTATACGCGGATTCGTTATCCGCGATTTCGCATATACAGTGGCTCAAAAAAGTATTGGTCTGTCCAGATATGCTATATATGAGGACGAGGAATCTAAGGGAATTATGTTAAAAATTGACATATACTAACATATACTAGAATCCCTGATTATTTATCATCTTGTGTAACATGTACATTGTAAGAAAAACATAATTCTTCCATGTCCATATAACTAAAATGACATAACTTAAAACGATCATTTTCACTTCCCACCAAAAAAGTATTGGTCTCAATTAACATACCACAATTTCTTGATCTTTATTGAACGTTTTAGTACTTGGTAGGTCCTCCTTTCCTCTTTATAATCTCAGCTAACCTATTTGGCATCGATCGTACCAAGGTTTCCGTAGTTTTCGCTGGTATGTTATTCCATTCGGTGAGTAAGGCTTACTTCAGGACAGCTTTGTTTGATATTGCATGCTTTCTCAGGTTTTGCTTCAAACAGTGCCACAAATTCTGCATGGGGTTGATGTCGGGAGATTGTGGTGGAGTTTCCATCCAACAAGGTGAATTATATAATAGCAATAGCTTCGTATTCAGGGCTGTGTGTTTGGGGTCGTTATCTTGCGTAAACGTATACTTTGCTGAGAGTCCCATCTTTTGTACACTTGATGGAAGATGTGTCTTGAGGATGTTAATGTATGCTTTGTGATCCATAGTCCCTTCAATAAAGGCAAATTTACCTACACCATTCGCACTAATGCAACCCCACACCATCAGGGAACCACTTCCATGTTTCACAGTAGCTCTCAGGTTCTTCTATTCAAGTTCAGAATTCGTCTTCCTCAACACAGTCACTCGTCTGTCTGACATGAAGAGGGTAAATTTACTATCATCAGTAAGAACGACTGTTTTCCAATCCTCATAGCTGTCATTTCTGTGCTCTTTAGCGTACGTAAGTCTCTTCTTTCTGTTAGTCTTACTGATGTACGGCTTTCTATGGGCTGTTCTGCCCGCATATCCTCTTTCGCGTAGCGCATTTCGGATTGTTTCAGATGACACTTGCACTCCTACATCTTGTTGTAACGCAACTGCTATGTGCGGCGCACTTAGCTGAGGATTTTGAGCGAGTTTACGCACAATTTGCCGTTTGTCTTGTACTGATAACTTTGAGGGACAGCCAGTTCGTTGTCTATTTTCTATTGTCTTCGTTCATTTGTACCTATACACAATATTTTTAACAGTTGTAACAGCTCTTCCAATAATTTCACTTATGCCCTTGAAAGATTTATCTTCCTGAAATAGTCGCACTACAATCCTCCTTTCTTCCACGGTTGTTTCTTTCATTTTCCTTCCCATTGCTAGCTGAACACGGAAACAGTGCTGAATATTACTTTCCAACGTGTCAGCACGGACACAAAGAGCCAAATGCAGCAGACAGTACGATGTCACTATGATATTTTGTACTAGACCAATACTTGTTTGGCGTGTAATGACGCACGCCGTCCGTTCGCAAACAGCGTGAATCTTCTTGGCTCTATATTCAACCTACTGATGTACTTGACTGTCTTACATATCTGCGTATGTATAATTCCATTATATGCACCATTATTTGTACCATACAGTTCCGTTCATACCACGGCTATGGGCAGACCAATACTTTTTTGAGCCACTGTACGCCATATTGGTTTTAAGTCTAGTGCTGCCATCTCTTAACGGTATGGGGAAGCTGTAATTACTTAAGGAAGGATGTAGGTGAAATTTTCACAAAATGACATTCTTTTTTCTTTGGCTCTAAAAATAGTATGTAGTTTTAACTTTAAAATTCCACAGTTTCATTTCCGTATTCGAGTTCTTGGTCCATAAAAAATGAAAAACAACAATATGTTGACACACCCTTATTTCGCTGTCACCTGTACAGCTTGACATAAATTTGTAAAAATCTTGTTACTCAGTCATTTCTTGGAAATATTCCATAAAATCGTTCAGAAGGCTGCTGACAATATGGAAGCACTTCCGGTTCCCTTTCAATGTAAACAAAGCATTGATACCATGTGATGCATTGGCACTGCCAGTGGCTTCAAGTAGCCTATGCAGTGGCCTCCACGGTATGCACTAGCCATGTGTCTTGGTAGGTGTGCTAGGTACCAATTGACGAGCCCAACCTAGCACACGGGGGCAAAACGCTGGCAACCAGGAATGAGTTAGCTGGAAAATTTATAATGTCCAGTAAGGGACCATTTATATTGGTATTCTAAATTTACTCATTCGGGACAAATATTTCAGATTCCCTATGGGAATAAACATCTGTATCATCTGATGGCCAACCAGGCATCAATTTTTGGTAGTGAGACAAAGTCTCTCATAGTGCAATGGCACTGCCGGTGGCTTCAAGTAGCCTATGTAGTGGCCTCCACGGTATGCACTAGCCATGCGTCCTGGTAGGTGTGCTAGGTTACCAACTGACGAGCCCAACCTAGCACACAGGGGCGAAACGCTGGCAACCAGGAATGAGTTAGCTGGAAAATTTATAATGTCCAATAAGAGATCATTTGTATCGATATTATAAATTTTCTCATTGTGGACAAATATTTCAGATTTCCTATGGGAATCAACATCTGTATCACAATCAGTGGAGTTGACCCGCAATGTCTCAGTCACAGAAACTGACATAAAACAATAGTATTACTGGCCAGGGGACTGCTTCTATGGCACAATACTGAATCGATGATGCTTGCAGTCTAAAGGGGTCCAGAATCCAGGTCATCAGCCCCGCTTAATGGTACTTATCAGTAGGAAAGTAGAACCATGGTACTTGTTATGGTGCAGTACTAAACATAAGTAGCATAGATTCGCGGTATTCCACACATTATAGTACTACTCACAGGTAATGAAATTCGCACATGTAATACAGACCTATGGTGTTTCGCACATTGCGGCGCCATTTACAGGCAACACAAATCTATGGTTTTCATCACATAAGTGTACTAACCACAAGGATTCGCACTATCCCGTGGTGTTCCTTATATAGTGGGTACTAACCATAGCCAAGCCAGAACCATGGTGCTGCTAATATAGTGGTACTAATCACAGGTACTGTAAAAGTCTGACCGCACGGTGCTCCTGCGTGCTACTAATCACACTATTTGGTATCTAATATAGTGGTACTACGAGCAAGTAAAAGCAACCCATGGTGCTCCCCGCGTGGTGGTACTAAGCACAAGTAGTTTCATGGTTCTAATACAATCATCCCTTGGTTGCCCCTTTCAGTTGCCTCTTACGACAGGCAGGGGGACCCGTGGGTGTATTCTTCGTCTGCGTTCGCCACCCACAGGGGGTAACAAACATTGAACTAAGGAGTTTTTGTTTGCAATCGACTTTATGTAGCACCGATCCAAGACAGGTCTTAAGGCGATGATGAGACAGGACAGGGCAAGGACCGGAAAGGAAGCGTCCATAGCCTAATCAAGTTACAACCTGGTGTGAAAATGGGAAACCACGGAAAACTATATTTAGGACTGCCGACAGTGGGGTTTGAACCCACTATCTCCCGAATGCAAACTCACATCTAAGTGGCTCAAATCATGCAGCTAGCTTGCTCGGTAAGAAATATATTGCTTCAGATACTTAGGCCAAAACCTTCTTCTTCTACCATTTTTCTCACACCCTGGTGGGGTCGCAGGTATTAACTAATGAGGACTTGGCAGTTTAACGGCTGGATGCCCTTCATGACGTTAACCTATGTGGAAGGACGTATTCACTATTTTGAGTTTCTGACGGTGGTGTGCTGTGTCGTGTGTATGAAGACATGGGTTTGAGACAAACACAAATACCCAATCCACAAACCAGAGGAATCAACCTGGGACTTTCTGAAATAAAGGTCGCAGAGCTCATCATTCAACCAAGCCACCCAAGTGCAGGAAATTTAAAATAAAATCTACCTTCTACCCATACAACACAGTACTTCATAAAAATTTAGGACAAAATAATCCCAAGGGATTAAAATTTGATTTATTAATGGAAGGCCAGTTTGGTTTGAACTACACTACAAGAAAAGTCAAAGCCAATGTGAAAGTTGAAGATGGTCTGCAATAAATTTTGTGTCATTTTCTCTTAGCTTCAAGAGAAAGTTATTACAGAAACTGACAACTACTGCTTCTTCCTGGCCTTTTGCTAAAGTTACTGGTCAGCAATGGATGCAAATCTCGCCTAAATTTACAACCACCTTACACCAACAACCGGATGAGGAGGAATGTATTCATTATTGTATATTTCTGTGGCAGGTGGTAATGTGGGGTGCCATATGTAGAAAAAGAGAAGTATGTTAAGACAAACACAAAAAGCCAGTCCCCAAGCTAGAAGAAATAACCATACGCAGTTAAAATCCCAGACCCAACCGGGAATTGAAACTTGGGCCCACTGAACCGAAGACCAGTATGTTGACCAACTGGGTAAAGAGCCAGACGGACATTACAGAAACTGACTACGATTGCAAGATGTATGGATGTGATTCCTAAATTAAATTTTTTTTTTGTTCAACCCAAACATTATATTGTTACAGAGCAGGGTGGACAACCCAAGGCATGTGGGTCACTTGTAGCATGCACAAAGTAGTAGTGGCATATATCAATTTAATAACATATGAAGAGTCCACTGCAAAAAAGGGGAAATTACATCATTTTGTACCAAGTAAGTTGAAGGTCCACTTTTACATATCAATTGGACAGTGTAATGCAGAAAGAGACCAACCCTCAATTTTTTTTTTAACTCGAGATTATGTTATTTGGTTTATCTGGTGATCATTCTGCATTCAACCCGCAAACAACGACTGCCCTATATGACCAACGGAATAAAACATGAGACACAGTATTCACTGTATAGAAGAAATCAGAAAGCATCCATTCTATAGAACATTCATGTGGGTTGGGTTTTTCAATGTCTTTTCAATTTGTTTTACGTCACACCAACACAGATAGGTCTTATGGCAACGATGGATTAGGAAAGGTCTACGAGTGGGAAGGAACCGGCCGTGGTCTTAATTAAGGTAAAGCCCAAGCATTTGCCTGGTGCAAAAATGAGAAACCACAGAAAACACCTCCAGGGCCACCGACAGTGGGGTTCAAACCCACTATCTCCCGAATACCGGGTACTGGCGCCACTTAAGCGACTGCAGCTATCAAGCTTGGTAGTATTTTTCTGTAGAGTGCACAGCCTGTTTTTTTATAGATACTGCAATAATGTCTGCATGCACATTATAATGATTTGCACATTCATTTCAAGAAGTCAAATCATTTATTTTGTAATTATTCAACTTACAGTGATATCTTTGCTAATTTAACCTACCAAACCAAACCAAACCCCATGGCACTACAGCCCTTGAAGGGCCTTGGCCTACCAAGTGACCGCTGCTCAGCCCGAAGGCCTGCAGATTACGAGGTGTCGTGTGGTCAGCACGACGAATCCCCTCGGTCGTTATTCTTGGCTTTCTTGACCGGAATTTAACCTACACATTTCCATTTATATTACTTGTAAGGATTTTTTTCTGAGTTTGTGTTTCTTGTTCAGTTTTAAGGTTAAGATTAACTCACAAATTAAAAAAAAATTGCCACTTATATGAAATAAATCAGTGTAAGTCATTCCATCAAAGTTAAATGTTTGGTTGAGCTGGCTGGACAGAATGTATGCAAACCATGAAGCCATGGAAAGTTCTATGGATACAAAATATGGATCCAAGTTTGAAACGAAGATTACAGAAACTGCTCCTCCGAGCTCAATAATTGACATTAATCCTGAGGTACAGTAAGTGTGTGTCTGGGTCCAACCCTTGTCCTGTTTCTCTATGGGATCAGATATGAAGTGAGATGAATCCTGATTTCATCAGAGGAAAATAATGAGATGAAATGAACAACTTGATATATAATAGTACAAAGAGAGAGGTTGAAACCTGGTGCTAGCACACAGCCTACTCCAGTCGAATAGCACCAAGGGGTCTGCTCGGGGCTTAACATCTCCATCAGACGGATAATCATCAAAACATCATCATATGCTCTCGCTCAGTACGAACACTGCAGAGAGTATTTTAACTGAATCCAGGCTCTTGGCACATATTTTAGTGATTAGAAATTGTACACAACCACCTCCCCTACCCTGCCGGCCAACATTCTGATGGTGAATTTTTTTCGACCAATGGGAAACAACCCAGCTAACCACGGTGTCAGACCATATAGACTTGATGCCTTAACGATCATGACCACCAGCAGGGTTGCAATAGGTAAATAACATAGTATTAAAATAATAAATATATACCTTATCTCCTGAAAAATATTAACTATATAAATAAATAAGTCACATCAAAGGGAGGATAGTTCTGCAGAGTATCTCCTGCCAGAAATGACTACAGAAAATGTATGACTTGTATAGGAGTGAGACAGAAAATCCAGTAAGTTGAGCTTCTAAATAAAAAAATAAAATATTTTGTACAAAATTTAATTTTAAGTTCAAACCACTGAAGAAATTTACATGTAATTTGTATGTGATTATTTTGAAATCAGAATGAGTTATGCTAAGGATTATAATAAGGTCAAGATGACAGTTTCTGTTGAGCAATCAAGTGCCAGTCAAAATCACCAATTGTGAATATCAACACACAAATTTATATATCATCAAGACTCATCAATTAAACTGGATGAACCAAGCAACTATTTTGTACATATATATGAGGTCAAAAATACACATCTTATTTTAAATTTTTATAATTGTTAGACGTCATTAAGATGCAAAAATCCTACCTTTAAGGTTTTTTAGGATTTTAACATCATACAGGGTTATACAGGATATACCAATGAAGGCTAAAGAAGTTATGTATAAAGCTTATTATGGTCCTATAATGACACGTGCAGCAGAAACTTGGACAATGATTCAGAGGGATGCGTGAGAACGGAGTACAAGCAGCTGAAATGAAATTCCTGAGAAGTATAGTACAAAAAACGAGGAGAGACAGAGTAAGAAATGAAGATATATGGAAAGAACTGGGAGTACAGAAATTAAAGGGCAAACTGGAGCAAAATAGATTGAAATGGTTGGGACATGTCAAACGGATGAATGAAGTATGACTAAGAAGACGAGCACTGGAAGGATGGATGACAGGGAAGAGAGGAAGAGGAAGACCAAGAATGTGGTGGATGGACTTGGTGAAGAGTAGCATTAGAAAACGAAACATTTATTGGAACATCGTGTCGGAAGAAGGATGGTGGAACGACAGAACAAAGTGGAGAGGAATCATATTTGCTCCCACTCGGTGTCAGCCGGAAATGGGAAAATTATGATAATGACAGGGTTATTCACCTAAGATGTTACACGGAAGTAACTTCTAAACCATTACAGATATCGGCATTCTTTCTTCATATTCGTAAATGGTACCCAGGGTCTGGGTGTTACTTATTCTCATGGGGTGTTTAATAACCAAGATATTAATACTAACTCCATATTTTTTAATGGAACAGCAGGAATGCATACAGCTGGCCTTAAAGTTCAACTGCATACAAGTTCAAATATCTAAGTATTTTAAAATTCAGACAGTTACTTTTTGAGATATCAATAAGAACGCATTTGGGCTTTTGCGTGCTGCATCAGACAGCGTACGGTCTGCCAAGGACGTATTGGCACGCAAGCTGTTTCCTGACATTGATTCCAGCCACAGAACGGATACCAGGCATGTACTGTAAACTATCGTACACATAATGTGATGTACCGTAACATATCCTGGTTGTGTAATGTTATTGTATGACTGGCGAACACACAACGGGGAAGGGAAATTACTCGGACATTATTCATTTTCTTTTCTAGAAGGAGCTCATCCGATGTCCTGTATTATGTTTATTTCTCAATTCATACAGTAGTATGTACTGTACACTCAAAGCAGTGACAATTATAGCTTTTGTTATGTTCCTTTGAAGTCAAAGTAACCATTTTATTCCTTTTAAAAATATCACCACCTCCCTGCCCTGTCATGAGTTCGCCTTTCATACACACTTTGAAAACCCATCACATGTGTACGATATGCTTACATCTTGTATCCATTCTGTGGCTGGAATCACAGCCAAGAACCTGCTTGCACGTTAATATGCCCTTGCCCGACTTCACACTGTCTGATGCAGCATGCAAAACAGCACATTCTGTTCTTATTGATATCTCAAAAACTAACTGTCTGATTTTGAAAATACTTACATATTTGAACTTGTACACAGTTAACTTTTAGACCAGCTGTATGAATTTGTGCCGTTCTATTTAAAAATATGGAGTTAGTATTAATATCCCGGTTATTAATCATCCCATGAGAAAACGTAGCACATTATTTTACAAGCTCCTGGGTACCATTTACGAATATGAAAACAGAATGCCGATATCTTTAATGGTTTAGAAGTTATTTCCATGTAATATCTTAGGTGAATAACCCTGTATACCACAATTCGTCATTGTTTGTATATAATAAGATTAATATTTCGTAAATTTTTTACTTTTAGTGGCTGAAGATGATCAATACTTGGTCGAAACTAGTCCCACACCATACTGTGATGTATAATAATTACAGAATAAATTATGTATTGATTAGGCGGATCCTTCCTCTTATTATCTTGTAACTGTATCAAAATGGACCAAAATTAAGATAATATCATATGATATAATGACCAACCATTCCTGGTGAACACAAGATGTTTCCTGTATGCTGATGATCTGGCATAAGCAAGTCAAGGGAAATCTTTTGAAGATGTTGAAGCCCATCTAACAAATGCATTGAGAAAATTAGATGCCTACTAATCATAACAATCTACTTTGTCCAAACACAGCAAAAACCCAATTGTGTGTATCCGTCTTAAGCAGAATCAGGAACACCATGGGGCTCTCAACCAATAAACCGTATAACGACAACATTGCATTACGTTATAATACTGCATAGTATGCATACCCAGTTTGGTACAAATCTATCCACGCAAACAAATGTTTCAAGACATTCAATAAAAATGTAGACTTATTACAGGTTGTTTGAAGCCTACATCTCTAGTAAAACTCTATCAGCTTGCAGGGATAGTGCCTCCAGATATTCATCATGAGGTAGCTCCCAATGCAGAAAGAACCAAACAGGTTCTTCAACAATCCCACCTGCTATATGGTTATGTACCATCTGCCCCTAGATTGAATTCTGGAAGAAGCTTCCTCAAAACAACAGCAGTGTTGCAAATGAAAACATGGACAAAACTGGACTGTGTGGAGGTCACTCAATTGTCTTTGTTCTGGAGTTGGAAGATCCAACCGTAATCTCCACAAACCCCAGACTGTGGAGTGTCTGTAAGATTGCCTGCTGAGCCCTGCATTTGTACAGTAGATCTTCTCCTTGCGATGCCAAACTCTATAGAGTTTGTACATCACCGGTCTACCACTGTGTGAATTACTTTATGACTGTAATATGTATAACCATATATTTTGCCTACTTCTAACTGGAATAAATAATTAAATAAAGCCCACTGCTTTTGTTCAATCAAAAGGTAATGTCATGCTAATATATACTATCTGAAGCCGTTTCCTTGAATTAGGTAAATAATAATAATAATAATAATAATAATAATAATAATAATAATAATAATAATAATAATAATAAAACTTTCAAAAAGCATTGTAGTATGCATTCTGAATGAACACCAATGAATAAATGAACTGTCAAATGAAAAAATTTATGAATCAGTGTTTCTATCCATAAAAAACTACTAGCACATGCTAGAAATATTAGGCCTACTGCTTGTAGCAGTGTTTGTCATGTCACCTTGTGGTATGTTTGGTTAGGTAATATAAGCCTAGTAGGTATCACAATTATGAACGTTTCTAACAGGTTAGCAGAGTTCACAGCAGTAAACTACTGAATATATAATTGCTGTTAGTGCCAAGTTAGACTGTGACCTTCCAAGAACATCCAGTACGCCTAAACATGGTTAACCTGTGCTTTCCTAGTCGTATACAGTGGATTATTCAATGCTTTATTTCTCAGGTAATTGTGCAAGACTGCAGTATTTGCACATCTTAACTTGTTCCTTGTACCTTAATGAACATACCCAATACCATTCAAGAGCACCTAGAAGTAATCTGGCAATAATCAGTTTCCTTACCCAAATCAATTGATAAGCTTACTCGGTCAGAATTTTCATCATGCTAATTTCGGTAAAAGTGTAGGCTAATGTATAAGACAACCATATGCTCATTCCACACAAAATTAGTACCAATCGCAATCTATGGAATACCATTAATATGCTCTTAACTTACGACTATAGACCTCGTAGTATTACACTAGGTAAAAGCAAGCTTCTAAAAAAAGTACTGGCAGTCACAAGATTCACTCTTACAAGACTAGTTTATGAACTCACAAGGGAGCCCTTCTTCATAGAGGAACTTAAACTGAAAATGCTCCTACCAACAACTACTGGATCGGAAAAACATTTCAATGAAAGACACGTGCAAACATCTGGGAAGACTTCTATTGCACTGATGCAATGATGAATAACGAAGGGACGAAAACCAACTACACTTTCAGACACACAGTGGCACAGTTTGCAATTCATGGGTTTCATCACCGACTATGTAAAACAAAAGCTTTTCACTAACCTGATAAAAAGTGCATTTGTGAACTCTGGGACAGTAAGTGTGCCTGATACCTCTACCGTTCCAAAAGAACTGAGATCTGTCGTGTAGTATAGTGAAGAAAATTAAATTGCTTTAGTGTATTTATAATGGCCATAGGCTGCAATGAATTTTTTAATTATTATTATTACTACTACTACTACTACTACTAATAAGAAAGAAGTATTACGCTAGTACAAGTTGCATACAAAATTTTCTCTAAGGTGCTATTAAACAGGCTAGAACCACAAGCAGATCCACAAATAGGGGAATACCAGGCAGTCTTCAGAAAAGGGAGATCATGCATCGAACAGATCTGGAACTTGAGAACACTTTTGAAAGTCAGACAAGCAAGGAACACTGTAGTTACCTTTGTGGACTTTAAAAAAGCATATGACTCCATAGGCAGACAGACGCTCTTTGATGTACTGGAAGAATATGGCATTGACAGAAAAAACCAGAGCACTTACACAACAGACGCTTACAGACACTACCTCCAAAATCAAGTTCATGGGAGAAATTTCGGAACCCTTCCAGATACACTACAGGTGTCTGACAGAGAAACGGGCTCTCACCAATCTTGTTCAACATGGTGTTAGACAAAATTATCAAGCAGTGGGTAGAACAAGTTAAATTAATACAGCTGGGAAGAACAAGTGAAACGAAAACAATCATAAAATGTCTGGCATTGGCAGATGACATAGCCATACTCAGCAATAATACACAGGAGGCAAAGGAAGCACTGGAACGCTTGCATGAAATAGCTGCCAAAACAGGTCTACAGACATCTTACAAAAAGACCCAATACATAGAACGACAGAACAACAATGTGCACACCATGCATACTGTATATAGATCCATAAAAAAAGAGTCGAAAAATTTAAATATTTAGGGGAATACATACAAATAGGAGGATCACACAAGGCGTCTTAACATAAAACGAAGGGAAAAACTCCAGAACGCCTACAAACTCACATGGTCATTTTATAATAAGAAAAGCATTATCAAGACAGGCCAAACTTAGACACTACAAAACAGTCGTATCACTAGAAGCATTGGGTGTGTCAGAAAAGACTACAATTGGGGCATTAGGCATCATAGAGACAGAAAACATAGAACGTAAAATTCTCAGAAAAATATTTGGATCAATACACAGAGATGGCATATGGATGAAATGACCTACTGAAGAGCTGTACACATTTGTTACTCAAACATTTGTACACACTTGTATACTTTTATTATAACTGTCACGTTATATTGTGTTTAGTCTTAGTACCATAGCACTCGGTCCACAACCGTAATGTATTACCAGGACCTACTAAATTCTATCTGAAACACCATGTGTCTAAAATTTTACTCAAGTTGATCTACAACATAGAACATCTCATTTGTACTTTTATACCCAGACTTTTTAATGTGTTTGGTGTACTTGTATTATACAGGGTTTTTTTTTTTTTTTTTTTTTAGCTGGCTCCGCAACACCACTCACAGCAATATATCTCTCGGCAAATGAGTCACCCGGCTATCGCCTTCCGTGCGTGTTCCCCTGACACACGAAGCAAGCCATTAAAAAAACCCTGTACATTGCTCACCTATGTCACTCGTAATATTTCACTTTCATTTACAACATTTTAAGCACCATAGCACTTCGCCTAATTCAACCACACACCATAGTGTTAATTATATATTCATAATGTTCTTACTGCTTAGAAACATGTTTTGATTTTTTGATAATAACTACACAGTGATGAATAAAGACCCATTGGTAAGAATACAACACAACGTGAAGGCCTTAATTAAAAAAACTACATTTCTTTTTACTGGGCAAGAACAACAAAAATTTATCAATATGAATCCTAATATCCCAGTGGCTAGGGCATTACCCAAAATTTCATTTTAAAAAAAGATCTTGTGATATGCCCGAAATCAATTGCTGGAATAGTCCTACATATATGGTCTCCCAATATATTCATAATTTTTTAAAGAGACATTATGTTTTTAATAATAAGCAACCCCTGAGAAACTCAATTGATTTATGCGACATTTTGAATAAATTTAGTTTGCGTCCAAATCAGGTGATGTGCTCGTTTGATATAGTGAATATGTACCCGAATATTCTGAATGAAAAAAACTGTTATTATTATTTATGAAAATATGTGTAGACACAGTGGCATTAGTAAATTAGAAATTGACGAATTCATTATGATATTAAAGTTTGTATTAAACAATAATTATTTCTCTTTTAATGGGAGAATTTATCAACAGAATGGGTTGGTAATGGGTGATACAATTTCGGGCATCCTTGCTGATATATTCATGGACTCAATCAAGCACACTAAGATGAAAGTAAATAACTTATAGTTAAGATACATGAATGATACATTTGTAATTATAGACAAAGAGGTCACCAGAAGTAATGAAGTTTTAGAGAAGTTAAATGAAATCAAACCCAACTTGAAATTTACTAAGGAGGACGAGATCAATAGTTCATTAAATTTTCTGGATATAACGGTCATGCATAGGAATAACGCCTTCGATTTCCAAATCTGTAGAAAGCCCATATTATCCTCTATAACTATAAACAGTTCTTCGTTACACCCCATTTCACATAAACAGGCAAATTTACATAGTTTAATTAATAGAGCATTCAGAATTCCTCCCCCAAGAACTTAAAAACAGAGTTAAATTATATTGAGAACCTTGCCAGACTTAATGGCTTTAAAGTTGAAATGGTCAATAAAATTAAGAATAGGATGTCCACGAATTTGGTGCCAGACAAAACTAAAAAGACGGGGTATGCTACATTCACGTATAACAGCCCAGCTATTTACCAGATCACCAACGTATTCAAGAAACATGACACCAATATAGCATTTAGAACCACTAACATGAAACAGTCCATATTTTTCAACCATAATAAAGTTAATTATGGCAAAAATCATTATTTGGGATCGGGAGTATATAGATTAAAGTGTTCACAGTGTAATTTTTCATACGATGGGCAGACTGGAAGGAGCTTTTTGACAAGATATCTGGAACATGTTCACGCAGAAAAGCACAAGTAGTACTCAGCGATGAGTTTACATATGAGGGAGACAGGTCACTGGTTCGAATCTATAGAGAAAGACCTGACAATAATTAGGAATATGGGAAAAGGGAGAATGTCAAATGAGCTAGAAAGTTTATGTATCAATTTAGATCAGACACATAATAAAGATCAGAATATCAACGATGTCACGGATATTATTATTATTAGTATTATTATTATCGTATGGCATTTACAAGCATAATCTGTAAAAAAATACAATTAACATACAAATTAAAATATAGAGGTAATTAAACTAGAATGTCCAGCTTCGACAACCAGTCCACTGCACTTGGTGTCAATTCATGCAGAGTCCGTAAACCGTCCTTAAATGCCGACAGTGGACAGCTCTCAACAACATGAAGCAATGTCTGCTTCTCAGCACCACACTCACACGCAGCACTTTCACAATATCCCCACTTTTTCATCATATATCGGCACCTGCCATGGCCTGTTCTGAAACGGTTGAGTTTTGACCACTCATGTTGAGGAAGATCGAAACCTGGCACTTTCTTCGTTGGGTCTTTAATCAGAAAGGCGTTGGTGGGTGGACATTGTTCTCATCGCTGTCTCCATTCTGCTGTTACACTGAATTTTTCATAGGAGTGTAGATCAGTCCAGAGTGGATTCCTGGATTTTAACCTCATCACAGGTGGATCTCGTAAGGCATTGAACAGATATTAAAAGCTCATTACATGAATTAACACCTGGATTATTAAATACGGTCAGTTCAGGTAAAGTTCAGACCCCTCATATATTTAATTCTTTATGCTCAAAGGCTCCTTCCGTCTCTCCGAATATTAGGCCCACCTAGCCCCTCCTCCCATCCACGTTCCTCCCCGCGTACCCCTCCGCCTCTGCCGCACAGAAACAACATGAGGAACGAGCCAACACAAAAGTGAATACTCCTGTAGCAGAAGGTCGTGTGTAACACTTCACGACGAACACGTAAATACTCGCTCTAATTTAGTCAAATAGAAGATCCCTCTGTCTTTTCGATTTCTCCTTTTAAGATTTCCTTTCCTTCTCCTTACAGTAAAGGAATGGTCCAGTAGGCCAACAAATGTTCTCTACAAGGAGCCCTACACACAATGTGAGTATATGGTATTTTGCATTTTAGCTTCACAATCTTGTACAGAGGTTCCAGTTCGCACCTCATTTCACAACTACCCTACGAGAGTTTAATTTGCTGCATGACCATGTCCTCTACAAGACATAGTTTCTGTGCTTATGATATCACTTTTTCTTTGTTAGAACATATGTTCTTACCATTGCATTTGGAGAAATAGGAGACAATTCAATGAGACGGACTTCACAAGTTCGTATAAGAAGAAGATCTAGTTTTAGTCTCAGAACACATGGTTTTAGAATAACTTACTGATAGTGTTTCAAGGACATTTTATCACAATTTTTATTAAGTGTAGTCCATATGTCACACTTAATGTACCAGAATTATAAGCATATAAGGTCACAAGGCTTCTTGTTTTAATATTTAAGGTTAATATTTTAAGATTGATTTAAGGCTGAAGATGCGCTATCGAAAGGGCGAAACATGTCCCGAAGGAGTCTGTAATCGTATGTATTTGTAACCACTGATAGTGGACAGTAATGAATAGGTGAACTATTAAAATACCTTAACTGGATTTTAATTTATAACAACCTTCAATACAGAACAATTATGAAGTTTATAACATGCAATAAGTGGTATGTTCCAAGCTGTCAGTGGAGAGATGACATGGAATGATATCAGTAGACGAATAAGTTTGAGTGGTGTCTTTAAAAGTAGGAAAGATCACAATATGAAGATAAAGCTGGAATTCAAGAGGACAAATTGAGGTAAATATTTGTTTATAGGAAGGGGAGTTAGGGATTGGAATAACTTACCAAGGGAAATGTTCAATAAATTTCCAATTTCTTTGCAATCATTTAAGAAAAGGCTAGGAAAACAACAGATAGGGAATCTGTCACCTGGGCGACTGCCCAAAATGCAGGTTAGTAGTGACCGATTGTAAACAGCAGGGCAGCACGCCCATTAAAAAGGTCCTGATGATGATAATGATGCTTGTGGTTTAAAGGGGCCTAATATCTAGGTCATCGGCCCCTAATGGTACGAAATGAGACGAAATGTTATGACAATTTAGAAATTCAGAATCTTCCACTGACCATATTTGAAAACGTGATGGGGGAAGAACGAATGGATGGATATGAAGTTAAAACAATCAGTGGATCTGACCTGCAATGCCCCACATTCCCAGAAACTAGCATTAAATAATAGTATTACTAAACAAGGGGTTGCATCTAAAGCAAAATACTGAATTGATGATGCTTGTAGTTGAAACTGGTCCAAAATCCAGGTCATCAGCCCCTCAAAATGGTACTTATCGCTGGGAAAATAGAACCATGCTATTTGTCATGTTGCGGTGCTAATCAAAAGTAGCGTAGACTTGCGGTATTCCACACATTATGGTCCTACTCACAGGTGATGAAATTCACACAAGTAACACAGACCTATGGTGTTTCGCATAATGCGGCGCCATTTACAGGCAACGCAAACCTATGGCGTTCCTCACATAAGTGGACTAACCACAGGGACCCGCACTATCCCGTGGTGTTCCTCACATATTGGGACTAAGCACAGGCAAAGCAGAACCATGGTGTCGCTAATCCCATGGTGTTGCGGATATAGGGGTACGAATCACAGGTACTGTCGAAGCTGCCAACGTACTCTATTGCTACTAATCACAAACCTATATGGTACCTAACACAGTGGTACTACGCGCAAGTAAAAGCGACCCATGGCGTTCCCCACGTGGTGGTACTAATCACAAGAAATTTCATGGTTCTAATACAATCATCCCTTGGTGGCCCCTTGTAGTAGCCTCTTACGACAGGGAGAGGATACCGTGGGTGTATTTTCATCTGTGTTCCCCACCCACAGGGGGTTGTGTGTTTGGTCCACGAGAGGTATTTTATTTCCCTCAAATCTGCCGGCAAGCCGGTTAGGACCCCCCTATCCGCCACCTGGGACACACCACGTGGGAATATCAGCTCTCCCCCTGCTACGCCAGCGTAGTAGGTTCGTGGTAAAAAGGTCCTAGGGAGAACACTGCTCAATCTAACATTTAATTGGATATAATTATTCCAATATATGATAAAGATACGATAAACATCAAAACTCCAACTCTCTTAATACTCCCCTATTACCCCTTCAACAACCTCCCATACTTCCACAACTGTCATTCCTATTACTTACAGCAGTTCTATCCATATCATTGTGGTTTCCGACAAAGGTGTTATACCATATCAGAGTTTTCCCCAGAAATTTTTGTGAGATGGGTGGCAGGAATGAGTAGCTGGGCAGGGAATACTATGTATACTTCATTATGAAAAAAAAAATATATATATATATCTATCGAAAGGGAGGTAGCAGCCTTTCTGTAGTTGCAAGGGCGGCAGTCTAGATGATTGACAGATACGGCCTTGTAATAATTCTCAACATGGCTTAGCTCTGTTGATACTGATACACGGCTGAAAGCAACGGGAAACTACAGCCGTAACTACCTCCCGAGGACATGCAGCTCTCTCTGTATGCATGATGTACTGATGATGGCTTCCTCCCAGGTAAAATATTCCGGAGGTAAACTAGTCCCCCATTCGGATCTCCGGGTGGAGACTGCACGAGAGGGGGCGATCATCAGGAAGATGGATAATGACATTCGGCGAGTCGGAGCGTGAAATGTTAGAAGTTTGAATCGTTGTGGAAGGTTAGAGAATCTGAAAAGGGAGATGGATAGGCTAAAGTTAGATGTAGTTGGAATAGGTGAAGTACGTTGACAGGAAGAACAAGATTTTTGGTTAGGCGACTACCGAATTATCAACACAAAATCAAACAGGGGAAATGCAGGAGTTGGTTTAATAATGAATAAGAAAATAGGGCAGTGGGTAAGCTACTACGACACCAAACCAATGCCCACCACAACAGTGCAGGTCAATATGCCTACTAGTTCAGCAGATGATGCAGAAATCGAAAGAATATATGAGGAGATAGAAGATAGAAGATTTAATACAATATGTAAAAGGTGACGAGAATCTAATTGTGATGGGAGACTGGAATGCTGTGGTAGGCCAAGGAAGAGAAGGTAGTACAGGAGGAGAATTTGGATTGGGACAAAGGAACGAAAGAGGAAGTCGACTGGTTGAATTCTGCACCAATCATAATTTAGTCCTTGCCAATACTTGGTTCAAACAACACAAACGACAGCTGTATACATGGACGAGACCTGGAGACACTGGAAGGTATCAAATAGACTTCATTATGATTAGGCAGAGATTCAGAAACCAGGTGTTGGATTGCAAAACTTTCCCAGGAGCAGACGTGGACTCTGACCACAACTTGTTGGTCATGAAATGCCATCTGAAGTTGAAGAAATTGAAGAAAGGAAAGAATGCAAAAAGATGGGATCTAGACAAGTTGAAAGAAAAGAGTGTGAGGGGTTGTTTCAAGGAACATGTTGCACAAGGACTAAAGGAAAAGGCTGAAGGAAACACTATAGAGGAAGAGTGGCGAGTCATGTAAAATGAAGTCAGTAGGGCTGCTGAAGAAATGTTACGAAGGAAGAAACAATCAACTAAGAATCAGTGGATAACTCAGGAGATACTAGACCTGATTGATGAACGACGAAAATACAAGATGCTAGAAATGAAGAGGGCAGAAAAGAATACAGGCGATTAAAGAATGAAGTGGATAGAAAGTGCAAGGTAGCTAAGGAAGAATGGCATACAGGAAAATCAAGGAAACCTTTGGAGAAAGGAAATCTAGGTGTATGAATATTAAGAGCTCAGATGGAAAGCCACTTCTAGGGAAAGAAGACAAAGCAGAAAGATGGCAGGACCATATCCAACAGTTGTATCAAAGTAAAGATGTAGATAATTTGGTTCTGGAATATGAAGAGGCTGTTGATGCTGATGAAATGGGAGACCCAATTTTGAGATCAGAGTTTGACAGAGCCGTGAGTGACCTAAATAGGAACAAGGCACCTGGAATTGCTGTAGTTACGTCTACGTTAGAACTGATTCCAACAAATAGCGCTATGAGGCGCCACTCCATACCGTTTCGTACAAGGTCTTGTATTAGTTTCGTAAACACTCGAAAGTGATAATGAACTGGTTATAATATATTTACAGTCATTCATTGTAGTTTTAATGTGCTTGGGTGTGCTGGACTCGATAATATTTCGTTACTACGTTTACTTCCATGTTATCACTTGGCTTTAGTCACTGATTCCACTTGTATGGTGTCATCTGGCCCAGCTGTTTAGAGGTTACAATCTCCTCGAAGCATGACGCCTCTACTGTAGATATATCTTCCAATACGGGAAATGAATCGTCAAATAAAATAGAACTGGAGTCAAACGGATTTTCATCACGCTCTAATTGATCCTTCAGTGTAGATGTAATGTTAAGATCTCTTTCGTCAGGCTTTGAATCATGAGTCCCACCAACAGTTAGAGAACACCCAATCTGAAATTATGGAGTATTTACCATTAATATTTACATTTGTACTAAATAATATATATCATAGGTACTGGTATGCATTTATTATAAACCTGCTGAATAATAAATATTGATTTTTCATTGCTTTTTTAAATGCTATTATATTCTTTAACCGGTGACGTGAGGTCTCACACTCCTAATAAACATAAAACATCTGGACTTCTTTAATGAAAAAACTTGCAGGGAGCTGTAGTTTATGTTAACTTCTTATCTGTTTCAACACACTTCACACCCTGAGTCAGGGTTAGCTCGCTACGTTCGATTGAAATTCTCAAGTTGACTTCACGTCAGCAGTTACGTATTTTTGTCAATGCATGTTGCGTGGTCAGTGTAAAAAAATTTGCAACTGTTGCAGCGAGAACAGATGTATATCGCACCATCAGTGCAGAACTTCAGTGCCAGAATGATAGGTTCCAAAGTGTGCGGCACGTTTTCATGTATGTGATTATTTTCATTTACGTTTGTTGTGTTCTGGATCAATGAAAAGTGATCTGTTTGGTTATTGCGGTGTATTTTTTAAATTTTTCTGACGACAACGATCAAGGTGAAATTTAAGACGATGTCTGCATACTGTGAATAAGAAAGAAGGGGAAATAATATATACCTAATTTTTGCATCGTTAGACCGTACATATTTTCATATTATGAGAGATTATGACATGCCGAATCAGATTGATTGAGATGACTGTGGACATATTTGCCAACCATTTTTCTTTGTAGAAAACTTCTGCTAGTAAAAGTAACTAGATATCACCAAAATAACCCTAAAACATTCGCGTAGAGACATCTATTGGATGACGAGAGATACTAAACCCGACGATAACTGTACTGTTTATTACCAGGGCTTATAAATCTGGATTTAAGTTTCCGGAAACTCATTAAAGTTAAAAGCACAGTTAAAGTTACAAGCGCTTTTAGGTAACTCACAGGTAACTGTGGTGTACCAGAAACCGGCCATTAGTGTGCAAGATGTATGACACAAGGGAAGTCCCATCCTATTTTCGGCAGAATGTTGTTATACCTATTCCCAAGAAAGCCTGTGCTGACAGGTGTGAAAACTACTGCACCATTAGTTTAGTATCTCATGCCTGCAAAATTTTAACACGTATTATTTACAGAAGAATGGAAAAACAAGTTGAAGCTGAGCTGGGAGAGGATCAATTTGGCTTCAGAAGAAATGTAGGAACACGTGAAGCAATCCTGACTTTACGTTTGATCTTAAAGGATCGAATCAAGAAGGACAAGCCCACGTACATGGCATTCGTAGATCTAGAAAAGGCATTCGATAATGTTGATTGGACCAAGCTATTTAGGATTCTGAAGATGATAGGGATCAGATACCGAGAACGAAGAATTATCTACAATCTGTATAAAAATCAGTCTGCAGTGATAAGAATCGAGGGCTTTGAAAAAGAAGCAGCAATCCAGAAGGGAGTGAGGCAAGGCTGCAGTTTGTCCCCTCTCCTTTTCAATGTTTACATAGAACAAGCAGTAAAGGAAATCAAAGAGAAATTTGGAAAGGGAATCACAGTCCAAAGAGAGGAAATCAAAACCTTGAGATTTGCCGATGATATTGTTATTTTATCTGAGACTGCAGAAGATCTCAAAGTTGCTGAGTGGTATGGATGAAGTCTTGGGTAAGGAGTACAAGATGAAAATAAATAAGTCCAAAACAAAAGTAATGGAGTGCAGTCGAACGAAGGCAGGTGATGCAGGAAATGTTAGATTAGGAAATGAAGTCTTAAAGGAAGTAGATGAATATTGTTACTTGGGTAGTAAAATAACTAACGATGGCAGAAGTAAGGAGGACATAAAATGCAGACTAGCACAAGCAAGGAAGAGCTTTCTTAAGAAAAGAAATGTGCTCACTTCAAACATTGATATCGGAATTAGAAGGATGTTTTTGAAGACTTTTGTGTGGAGCGTGGCATTGTATGGAAGTGAAACATGGACGATAACTAGCTCAGAAAGAAAGAGAAGAGAAGCTTTTGAAATGTGGTGTTACAGAAGAATGCAGAAGGTGAGATGGATAGATCGAATCACGAATGAAGAGATACTGAATCGAATTGGTGAGAGGAGATTGATTTGGCTAAATTTGACGAGAAGAAGAGATAGAATGATAGGACACATCTTAAGACACCCAGGACTTGTTCAGTTGGTTTTTGAAGGAAGTGTAGGTAGTAAGAACGGTAGGGGTAGACCAAGGTATGAATATGACAAGCAGATTAGAGCAGATGTAGGATGCAATAGTTACGTAGAAATGAAGAGGTTAGCACAGGATAGGGTGGCATGTAGCGCTGCATCAAACCAGTCTATAGACTGATGACTCAAACAACAACAACAACAACAACATATATACATTACCCTCAGGGTATTAACAATATCAGACAGATAAACATTAACTGCAAAATTAAACTATTTTAGTGTTATCACAAACAAGACATAACACATTATTTTGAACTTCTAGTGTTCTATTGCTCGTTCCAAATCATGTAACAGTGGACTTAGGCCTACCACTCGGTTGCTGTGGGCATGTGGATTGCCATACGAGTTTGTGACGCTATGCGGAATACAGAACACGCATGCGATTCCATGCAAATCCAGGCCCCGCTCGCGCACGACACTACATGGTGATCATGCTAAACACTTGATCTCCGATGTAATTGATGCAATTTTGCTGACAATAACGATTTATAATTTAAATTAACAGTTAAACAGTACTTACATGTTAATTTGGAGCACCCTGAATTAATATTATGTAACTAGCACATATCTAGGTTATGATAGCCGGGCAGTCTGTAAAAATGGCAGGGCGGTGTGCCTATTCAAAAGGTTCTAGGGAGAACACTGCATATTTTGGCCTGCTCAGCATAGTGGGTGAGTCTCATGTAGCACTACATTATATAGATTCTCAATTTTTATGTTCAAATTTCATTAATCCCCCTTTCTTTTGTTTCCCCTCTCTTTTTTTCTTACAGATATCTCAATTCAATTCTTATTGACAAACAACAACAGAATATCGCTTGAGTACATGTGATCCACTGATAACATTTATGATGTCAAGATGTACCCCAGCTGAGGATTAACCGTGTTGTTTTTAAGTCACTTCAACCAAGCACACATAACGGATAAACACTGCACATCATGTCATTCTTGACATAACCTCTCTAATAGACAATTCATCAAATGCAAATCACAAGTATAGACTGTGAAACAAAATTTTATCTCTTATGTCTTTATAATAATGAATATTGGACCGGCTGTTAGCTTGCATCCGGGAGATAGTAGGTTCAGATCCCACTATCGGCAGCCCTGAAAATGGTTTTACGTGGTTTCCCATTTTCACACCAGGCAAATGCTGGGGCTGTACCTTAATTAAGGCCACGGCCGCTTCCTTCCAACTCCTAGGCCTTTCCTATCCCATCGTCGCCATAAGACCTATCTGTGTCGGTGCGACGTAAAGCCCCCTAGGAAAAAAAAGGAAAAAATGAATATTGGTTTAATGCAAACCACAACCGAAAACTAATAAGATTTTATCCTGCATGTTCTCATTACATTTTTATAGACTTTGTTTTTAATACTCAAATTTATGCATATGTTTTTGTGTTAATGTCTTGTCAATATTGTTCACTATAGCTGAAGATGACCTGTAAGTTGAAACTAGTTCCATCAGATGCTGTAACATTTTCATAACAGGCATCATTTAATAAATGAGTAGTATGAAATAGATAGATTCTTTTTCAATTTGAATTGTGAATTCCTCTTACGTAATTAACGTACCACCTCCACTACCGAAACTGTACTAAAGCCCTTCTTTACTGCTTTATATACCCCTAGGCCCTATATGAAAAATGAATTTGTAGTCTCTGGTGCTGTTTTAGTAGAGAAGTGTTTTTACCACCCTGAACGCATCCATGAATAATAAATGAAGGAGAAGTTGTAAGTTGTGTTCTCCCATTCTAAGGCGTGAACTTAGAGGTTGTGTTTCCCCACCTTACAACTGTTCACTGCTAATGCACTTCATCCACATTCCTATACTAGTCACAATGGCAGAGGTCTACCACATGCATTCAAGTGAGGATTCCATAATAATGAAATAGGCGTGACAAATGCAAACTGCCTGGATGATTATTAATAAAAATAGATCGTCCAAAGATACATAACATATCTAAGAAGCAGTTCAACTTACTTTGGCAAGTAATTTCAGTGGGTTCTCCCACGAAGAGCATCCTGTTAGCACGTTGAAATAATAAACACGGCTGGGGTAACTTCTTGAAGGGTACACAACCCATCCATATCCTAAAGAAGGCTTTCTTGCCACAGATCCCGTCTGATCATTATTCATTTTCTCGCCATTCATAACTGTACTAGGAATACTGTCACACACGCATTTCTGATAGAAAAATATTCATACTATGAAAACATTCTTCTTCTTCTTCTTCTTCTTCTTCTTACTATCTTGCACTTCGCACAACGCTATACTGTACCTCCAAGAGCTAATTTCGGGATAATTATGTACTATTGGCATTACTGATAATAGGAAGTCAACTGTTTTCGGAATACCGCGCCCAAGTTTAACGAGTAAAATTTTCCTACACTTATAACTTGGCATGAAGTGTAGCCAAAGATAGTACGAATAATTACTAATAACTATTAAAAAAAAAAACGAATAAGAAATGACATGAAAAATGGCCGTAAAATAGGCTACACTTCAATACCACACAATGCACTGCAAACTCCGGTGTGAATCCTGGAAGATTTTCTGTTCTGACGAGTGTTGTGTAATTTAATATTGTATTATCCTGTGTTATATTGGTATTGTAATACTGTGTGTAATTTTTTATTCATAATGAACATTGGCTGCAATAAATTTTTTATTGAGATATTACTATTCCATATTCTTTTCGCCACAAAACTGCAGAGAATGTTCACCAAGAAAGTCAGCGAAGGACTGAGGGAAGTTAACGAACACAATTAAAATATTCTGGATGGTTTATTGAAGAAATGTGCTTATTGCTGTCTGTATGTTAGGTCATCAGCCCAGAGGCTGACTGGATCCTCAAATAGCACCACCAAATGCTATGCAGTTATAGGGAAACAGCAAAAACCAATGGCAGAGCCCAAATGAGGCGTACTAAACAAGACAAGGAGTGAGGTAGTTTGCCATTGCTTTCCTCACTGGGCCAGAATGTGCCACTGCAACACAACTGACTTTTTGAGCAAGACTTTTCATAACGCTCAGACACTACTTGTGCTTCGAATGTCATTATTCAACACCACTCACACCCCAGCAACTTCCATATTGTCACAGCCATGGATGAGACTGAGACTTCAGTAGAAGCTACACTATGTTCTGGCCTGTGCTAAGAGGCGGATACAAAAGTACTGCATTCATCAAGAAATGGCAACAGGCTGTTATGCTGTACTGTATGTACACAAATATGTTATGTCAAATTTCAGACCGTCATGTTTGTTACACTGGCATTTTAGCCAAACTACAAACCTCTTTTTAATGACCATCAAATTGGCTCAGGCCACAAATATTGCATTAGAATTGATTACAGATGAACATATAATGAAGATATAGCATCCGTGCTGTAGTATCGTAAAGACCTTCCAGGCTGTAAGTTGTAACAAGTTGTAAGATTTGTGCATTATTTTGATAGTGTTGGCCATAGAAACATTAGCACATCGGAATTCGTGATTGGTCGTGTTAAAAATTGACCAATGAGATGCTTAGTCTGAAAGATACTCACTAACCGTTGGTTGGCGTTTCATATTCGTACTTTGCTGCAGATATTCAATTTTCAAACGAGAGTTAAGTTTGTAGCTCGTGAACTTAATACATTTTTCTCTTATTCACACCATTTTTCAAGTTATTTTATCGTTTCTGGTACGATAACCCAGGAATTATTTGACTCTAAAATAGTAACGTATATCTTTGCAGATAGAAGGTAAGAAACTTGTTATTTTATCATAACGGTGTGAATGTGCGTACAAGGAAACGGATCAATTACACAATTCTGACTGTCTTTGTGTGAATTGGTAACAAACACGTGAAGTATTCTTAAACATCAACTATAGCATATAAAAATATATGATTTATGTTAATTCAGAGCTCTTATATAGCATACATGACTTCCACGATAGGCCTATGTGCAAAGACAAACTACCACAACCCAACGAATGACTGTACACTGAGTAATGACGCTTTCAAAAGTGTGAGTCCACTAAACTCAAAACTCGCTCGAGTATGTGGAAAGTATGAATTCACAAAGTGTTGTCCTTTGTGCATATGGTAAAATGATACCATTCACGCAATGGCCACATTTCTTCCCTCTTTAATTTTTTCTTTTTTTTCCTTCTGAGGTGGTGGTGGTGGTGCGGTTGTTCTACTTGCGGGTGTAGATGGCAACTGAAGGTTGTACCTGAAGTCTTCCATGAGGAAACACTCTTTAGCAAGCATTCTGTATTTGAATGCTAGCCATGATTTTTCTTCCAGTTCCCAGAATCGGGCTTTCATATTTTGCAAGGTTTCTAAGTCTCAGTGCAGGTGTTCCCAGATAATTTTGATGTGAGTGAGTGATTCTGTTACGAAAGAAGCCATACTTTCCAGTGTCGACTGAGTTGAATGTTACTTAAAAGCTTTTCAGTCCGTCAAACACACTAGTTCAATATAAATATTACACAACAAAAAGAAGAAAAACGCTATTAAACAAGGAATAAAAATACTATTAAGCAAAGAATGACATGTTTAGTTCTTAATAATAATTTAATAGAGCACACAATTTGTGTATATAAAGCAATTACATGTCATTTAAGCATGTGTTTACTATAGGCCTATTTCTCTTAGAGCATTCCACAACATGGTAACAAGGACAAGTCAAATTACACAGTGCATACACACAACTATCGTCAGGTTCATGGAAGATCCTGGTTTTGCAGAGTTTATAGTGGTATCCATGAATTGACATAGAATTGATAAAATGTTGGAGATCCTGGTTTGTATTGGTCCAAGTTCTATTCGTCATTGCTTCAGTCGAATAGAATTCAGGACAAATATCATTCCTTTTGGCCACTCTTTCATCCAAGAGTTTCTTCCATTGGTCTGTATAAGGTAGAGCAAGCTTGAATGTCAAATCTTCAATTAAAAAAGGCTCCTTTGCAAGTTCATAAACCAGTCTTGATCTAGTAAATCTGGACGCACAGAGGGTTGTCTTTAAGAATCGGGCTTTGATGTTTTCTAGAGTGTGTAGGTCATTCTTTGTTAGCTTATCCCAAATGATTGCCAGTCCATATGTTAAAATGGGGATTATTTTTGTGTCAAACAAGGTCATGGCCGTCTTAAGAGATAATCTATTTAAATTTTTGATGTCAAATATTGCTTTCATAGCTGCCACAGCACGTAGCCTAATATGAAGTCTAAAGGAGTTCACTCTCGTCTGCATCGTTAAGCCCAGACATTCAATCATCAATCAATACTGATCTGCATTTAGGGCAGTCGCCCAGGTGGCAGATTCCCTATTTGTTGTTTTCCTAGCCTTTTCCTAAATGATTTCAAAGAAATTGGAAATTTATTGAACATCTCTCTTGGTAAGTTATTCCAATCCCTAACTCCCCTTCCTATAAATGAATATTTGCCCCAGTTTGTCCTCTTGAATTCCAACTTTATCTTCATATTGTGATCTTTCCTACTTTTATAAACGCCATTCAAACTTATTCGTCTACTAATGTCATTCCACGCCATCTCTCCACTGACAGACCGGAACATACCACTTAGTCGAGCAGCTCTTCTTCTTTCTCTCTCAATTCTTCCCAACCCAAACATTGCAACATTTTTGTAACGCTACTCTTTTGTCGACCGGGCGAGTTGGCCGTGCGCGTAGAGGCGCGCGGCTGTGAGCTTGCATCCGGGAGATAGTAGGTTCGAATCCCACTATCGGCAGCCCTGAAAATGGTTTTCCGTGGTTTCCCATTTTCACACCAGGCAAATGCTGGGGCTGTACCTTAATTAAGGCCACGGCCGCTTCCTTCCAACTCCTAGGCCTTTCCTATCCCATCGTCGCCATAAGACCTATCTGTGTCAGCGCGACGTAAAGCCCCTAGCAAAAAAAAAAAAAACTCTTTTGTCGGAAATCGCCCAGAACAAATCGAGCTGCTTTTCTTTGGATTTTTTCCAGTTCTTGAATCGGGTAATCCTGGTGAGGGTCCCATACACTGGAACCATACTCTAGTTGGGGTCTTACCAGAGACTTACATGCCCTCTCCTTTACATCCTTACTACAACCCCTAAACACCCTCATAACCATGTGCAGAGATCTGTACCCTTTATTTACAATCCCATTTATGTGATTACCCCAATGAAGATCTTTCCTTATATTAACACCTAGATACTTACAATGATCCCCAAAAGGAACTTTCACCCCATCAACGCAGTAATTAAAACTGAGAGGACTTTTCCTACTTGTAAAACTCACAACCTGACTTTTAACCCCGTTTATCAACATACCATTGCCTGCTGTCCATCTCACAACATTTTCGAGGTCACGTTGAAACAGTTTACGTCGTTTAATGTTTCCGCGTTATACGTCACTTTGTCACTTGAGGATGTTCGTCCACCCTTCCTGAAAATTATGTAGACAGTCTTTTCAATGTTTACTTGCAATTCATTTGTATCTGTTTTATTACTTGAACCACATCATAGATAGCTACATTAAACAGAAAACGACTGAGAGGGTCGCCCTATAGAACGCCATTTGTCTGCGTGATCTCCCTCGAAGTTATATTGTCTGAAATGATGACAGTATTATTTATCAACATGTTATGGATCAGAATAGTGAGAGGCTTGTCCTTAACAAGAAAATCAAGCTTCGACGATATGTTTCTTTTAAGATTATCAAAAGCCTTGGAAAAATCTATGAACACTGTGTGAAATTTACCCCTTGGTAGTTGGAAGATGTTATGTATATCGTCCATTAGATTTCTTATTGCATGCAGAGTACTTCTTCCTCTTCTAAATCCAAATTGCTCTTCAGGAAGTTTGGTTTCAATTTCTTCCGTCAGTCGAGTGGTTATTAACTTGGTGAGTATCTTTAACAAATTTTTCTCCAGAGCAATCCCTCTATAGGAATTTGGATCAAGCAAGGTACCCTTTCCTTTGTATAAAACCTTCAATGTGGAGGTTTTCTACGCTTTTGGGATGTCTTCTAGTAACAAGCATAGGTTCATAAGATTCATTATGGATGGAAGTAATACATTTGCTGAAGCTTTAATGTGTTCACTGAAAATGCCGTCAGGACCCGGTGCTTTTCCATCTTTTAGTTTGAGTATAGTGTCAGAGACTTCTTTTTGTGAGAATAGAGTGATGCCTCACCTGTCTGCTTCAACGTACTTTCTTGAATAGGCTGTTAAGGATCTTTGTTGATTTTGGATGAGTGAGAAGTGCTTCTCCCGGGTATTCATATCTATTTTACCAGTTGTTGGAACTTTACGTTCTTAATAGAACATCAGATTCTCAATATTGTATGGCTTGATAGAATCTAATGAAGTTACATTTGAAGGATTTTAATCATTTAATTTAATGCGGCCAGCGGCCATGGAATAGTTATATACATAAATACATGGAATAAATGTTTACTTCGAATACCATATGTAGTTCTCTGTGTTAGTGTACAAAATTTGGTCAAGAACACCACTCTTTTTCCACATTCCTGGAGGTGATAGCGATCACAACGATTCTTGCACAGCCGATACATACAATCCTCCTGCAGATCATGTTTCATATTTTCACACATTCTGTGATGGAAGCCATGTACTGCAAATCGTGTCATGACATGTTGTGGCTCATAATTTGTTTCCAATGTTGAGCCATATAAAACGTGCTCCATATTTCCTTTTTCTTTGAATGAAGTTCTTGTAGAACACTGTTTTAGGCAGGTGTAGAATGTAGTAGCATCTGCTCTCGCAGATCCTCTATGAAGAACCTTTCTCTTACTAGTTCGTATACCAATTGTGAGGGAGTAAATTTCGATAGACTTACAACTTTCTTTAGATAAACTGCTTTCGTCTACTCTAAATCTCTTAAATTACTCTTGGTAAGATGGTCCCATATTAGATGTAGTCCATAACTCACTATTGGTGGGATGTTCACTTTAAAGAGCTTCATTGCTGTATCCACAGAGAGACTCCGCAGATGCTTGATTTCATTCATGACTATTACCGCAGCAGTGACCTTGTCTTTTATATGTAGCGTGAAAGTGGTATCCGTGGCCTGTAGAGTAATTCCTAGGTACTTAAAGGAGGCGGGCGTCGATATCTCTCACTCTCATAATAAATTGTCTTTCAATGCAATTTTCCCTCCTCGCCTGAATGTCAGGACTGTTTTATTTGCATTCAACTGTAAATCATTTCTACTTGCCCATTCCACTAATCTGTCAAAAGCTGTTTGTAGATTATTATTATTATTATTATTATTATTATTATTTATTTTCCACTAATTGTAGTTACAATTTAGGGATGGTGAATGGAGAAAGGGCATAGCCCCACATACACAAAAGTGCCTCCATCACCACTTAAAATTTTCACTGGACGAAGATGCAGTTGCCATATCATCCGCATAGACTTACATTTTTACGTTCTCCTCACTTACTCTCCTGAATGCGTCCATGGTCGCTATGTTGAACAGGATTGGACTCAAAGGATCCCCCTGACGCAGTCCTGTTGTTTGTTCTATTCGAAAGGACATTGTCAAGTAGTTGTCAATTTGCACGTAGTTCTGTACAGGTATATTTCATATCAGAACAAATAGGGCATTATCACTTTCAATAAGCAGCTCGAGTTTTTCTATCATTAATGTCCTGTTGACCGAGTCAAAGGCCTTTGAGAAGTCGGTGAAAGCAACATGTAGTTTCTGCTTCTGTCTCCCTGTTTCTAGTATGTCATTTTGTAAGCACTGAAAAGCGTGTAGAGTAGATCTGGCCCTTCGAAACCCAAATTGCTCTTCCGGTATCACACGGTCCACAAGTTCTGTTATTCTTTTTTCAAGGAGCTTATTCAGTATTTTAAATGGAATGCATTCTAAAGCAATACCCCTGTATGTGTATGGGTCCTCATGATTTCCTTTCCCCTTGTATAGTACCTTTAGTGTGGCATATCTCCATCTGTCCGGAATGGATCCTCTTATGAGGCATTGGTTAATGTCGGATGTCAAAGCTGCTTTGAGCTCCATAATGGTCTGTTTCAAGTGTTCATTGAATAGGTTATCAGGACCACAAGCCTTGTGGTCTTTACTCTTTCGAATTGCCTCCTCTGCCTCGTCTTCTGTGAACAGTCGGGTAATGGTAAGGTTGTTATTGTCGTTCTTCTTGGATGGTCTGGAATCCTTGGCATGTTAGTACCTTACTGGAATGTGATGTCCAAGTTTCCATTGTCATGTGCGTTAGGAATTTTGGTTGCCTTGGTTGCTGAAGCATGTAGGGATTTTGTTCCAATCTTTCTATCAATTTAATATTGGTTATACGCTGAAATGCTTCCTTGGTTTCTTTAATCACCTTCTTGTAAAGCCTCCTTAGTGTTGAGTATGTTTGTACGTTTGTTTCTGTTAGAAATCTGGTCACTTTATGTAGAACATCTAATGCATTCCTCCTTGCCTGGTAGCAAGCAGCATTGAACCATGGTTTAGTTCTACTTTTGTTTAATCGTTTTGTTACCGTTGAGTTTTCAGCATATTTTCTATGATATGTACTGCTTCGTTCAGATTTCCTGAACGTATCCTCTCTAAGAGATCCGGTGTTCTTGCTAATTCCTCAGCTAGGAGGGCGCTATCAATCATCCTCAAATTCGTCTCTTGTCGTGGGTGTAAAACTCCGTTGCATCCTCTGTCTGTGATGGTCATCTCTACTGGTAAGTGCTTCCTGACAATTAAGTTTTCAGGAACTGAGAAGACAAGGTCGATTGTGCTGCTCCCATTATGTGAGAAGTATGTTTTCTTCTCTGGATCATTAAGAAGGTTCAAACCCTCTGTTTCTAGGAAATCTAGAACGTGTTTTGTCTTCGTAGTCTGATAATCTCTTCTACAGTTCAGATCACCAGTCGTTATGAAGGACTCATTCTTGTTTATGTTACTGAAGACTGTGCTACATTCATCTATTATGATACTTTCATGGGTGTCTGGTGGGAAGTATACACCCATTATAGTGCACACTGTAGTTTTTACAACTAAAACGTTCTCATTTTTAAGAATCGGTTCAAAAGGTGATAGACCTGGTCTTACTAAACATGAAATATCTCCTTTTGGGCGCCCTTTCGACCCCTGCGTTGCTAGTACATGGACCGCGTACTGATCTGGTGGAGTCCATTCCTCTGTTAAAAAGGTTTCTAATAATACTACGATATCATAGGTATCCAATCGATCTTGACTTAGTGAGCTATAAGCGTTCTTCAGTCCTATATTCCAGGTTATGCATCAGATCTTCTTGTATGGTGTAAAATTCCTATAACTCTTCTCTCTTAGTCCGTTGCAGTCATTATTGGTGGAGTCGTCCACCGTCTTGTATGTTCCTTCGGAAGGGACGAACGAATAGTCTCACCGTTACTCCTTTTGGCCAGTACTGTGGTTGGCTGACTACATCCAACATCTCGGATGGTATTCCTATAGTCCTCTCCGTATAAGGACGTACCCTAAGGGTGCAACCTTATCCTTTCTCCCCTGTAATATTAAGGTACTGATTTATAGTTACTTTTCTTGCTGTTGGGTCTTTTTCAGTGTCGGTAACCATACAGTTTAGGGACCCTACTTGCCGATACGACGACTTACATTTACCGTTAATCTGGCACGTTGGCAACGTTCAATCACTGCTCTAGCGTGAATTGCGTGTTGCCACCGCATCGCCGTTAAAGTCACTAGTGATATATTTTCGAGAATATTTAAAGTATATTTTCTTTTTCTGTGGGATTGTAAATATATTTGGCTAATACCAGGTAAGTAGAATTGTGGCATGTTCGGATAATGCATTTAATAACATTGTTTGTGTGAAATGATGAAAGTGCTCAAATACACCAGTCTCATGTCTAGATCTACCGGTACATGAAATAACTCTTGCGGGACGAAATTTTGGCAGTAGAACTTGTAACATTATTATTTTCAAATCCGCAGTGAACTTGAAAGCTGACCTAAATTCCGTTCGCGGAGCTTGGCACATTAGTATTGATGGTTATGAATTTCATGTTTTTGGTCCGTATTGAACAATATATAAGTAATAATAATAATAACTTAAATGTTTCCACCTTTTCAATACAATATATTCACAAATTTACAAAATTATACGGTACTAGTTTCGACCCATCTAGGGGTCATCATCAGCCGTATTGGAGCAAAGATCATTTGTGGCGAAATCCTAAGACAATATTATTTTAAAGAATACCAAGTGAAATGAGATGTTATGGTAATAGTTAATAATACAAGGAATATACATAATAAGAGGTTTTTAACAAAGAATAAAGTATAAATGGGGTGTTGTAAAAATTATAATCATGGAAATCAGTAAGTTCTTGTATTGAAATGAAATATGGCTTAGGAAGAGGGCTTAAGGTGGGGCTGAAGGGTGCGGGAGAAAGTGTAATTGTCTTGGAAAAGTACCTTTGATTAAATTTAGGATTGAGTTTAGGTTGGCTGCATTATTGTTTCTGAGGAAAGTGATAAATAGATCGAAGAGTATGTTGGGTTTCTCTGAGATTTCATTGAGATTGTGACTGGCATTAAAGTATTTGTCTAGGTGTATGTAGTAATTTTCCATTATGTTCAGTAAAGGGCCCTTGTTTGCTAATACGAGGATGTCCATGTCTTGTTCAATATTGGTGAAATTATGGTTATAATCTTGCATGTGTTGGCCGATGGCTGAAAACTTGTTGTATTTTATTGCGTTAGTGTGCTCGTGGTATCTGATAATGAAGTTTCTCCCGGTTTGCCCGATGTAGGTTTTTTTTACAGGTGGTACATTTGATCCTATAAACTCCTGATTTTAAAAAACTGCTGGTCTTGTTGATGTGTGAAGTATTGTATAAAACATTCATGTTCTTATTGTTGGTTTTGAAGGCTATTTTAACGCCTTGTTTCTTAAAGATGTTGGTTAACTTGTAGATATCATTGTTGAACGTGAAGGTGGAAAATGTTAGAGGTTTGGTTATTTCTTTTTTGAGGGTAGTTTTTGGGCGATGTTTGTGTTTATTGATTATCCTTTCTATAAAATGATTGCTGAAGCCGTTGAATTTTGCGATTCCGCGGATTGTGTTGAGTTCGTTTTTTAGATCTTTATTGGACATAGGTATGCTGAAGGCTCGGTGAACTAGGCTGTTGTATGTGGCTCGTTTGTGGGACTGGGGGTGCACTGAATCTTGGCGAATGGTGGAGGCTGTTTGAGTGGGTTTTCTGAAAATTTTATAACTGAAAGAATCTGAGTTTCTAGTGATGGTTAAATCTAGAAAGTTGATTTTTTTGATTTGATTCGGATTCTAGTGTGAATTTGATATGAGGATCAATATTGTTGAGTCTTAAGAGGGTGGTGGGTGCGTTAATTGATTTCTCATTCATGATTACAAAGACATCGTCGACATATCTGGCCCAAAAGAGAATGTTTTCGAATTCGTTGTCAATTTTGGTGTATTCGAGGAAGTCCAGGTATATTTCTGCTAAGATACCTGAGGCCGGTGACCCCATTGCCAAACCATTTTGTTGATATATGACATTGTCAAAAGTGAAGAAGTTATTGTCGATGATAAGTTTTAATATTGTGATAAAGTCTTGTATCTCTAGTTTGCTTAAGTGGCTGTTTTTGTTTAAATTGTTTATAATTATCGGAATTAATTTTGATACTTGTATGCTTGGGTACATGTTTACAATATCGAAAGAGTGGATGGAGTGATCCGGTTGCAAATTGAACTTGTTTAGTTTTTCTACTAGCTCAGATGTGTTTTTAATAGACTTTTTGGATAAGAATTGATAATTTTTTCTTAAGAAACATTGGATGAATTGTGATATTCTGTATAAGGGGCTCGGTCTATAGTTGATAATTGGCCGGATGGGAATTCCGGTTTTGTGAATTTTGGGAAGAGCTTTAGCAGTGGGGAGTCCTGGGTTCATATGTATGAGTTTGGATTTTTCCTGTTCAGTAAATAAAAATCAAGTGTTTTTAAGAGTTTGTTTAAGTAGTTTTTGAATTTTTTGGGTGGGGTCTTTTTTGATTATGGAAAATGAGCTGTCTGTGAAAAAGTTTTTTGTTTTTTCAATATATACTTTTTTATCCATGATAACTGTTGCATTGCCTTTGTCAGCTTTAGTTATGATGAGTTCGTTGTCTTTAATTTTCTTCTTGAGGGCGTATATGCGCTTTTGTTCAGCAATTTTTTCTTTATTATTGAGGTTATTTGCGGGGTTGGTTAAATTGTGGAGGATATCAGTCAGTTTCCTTTTAACATCGGTTCTAACCTCATTTTGCGTGTCTTCCGGTATTTTGCTGATGGCTAGCTCTGATTCTGTGATCATAGTAGCGGCTATGTTGAGGCTGTTCAAGTTTGGCCAGTTGTGTTCTTGTACAGGAAGAAATATTTTTTGAATCAGAAATTATACGACACTCACCTCGCAGCGACTAAACTACTTTCAAACGCACAATGGACACTATTCTATCAAGAAGTAGAAAACAAATTATTCTACGAACTAGCCAAAAAACAGTCAAATTTGGAGAATAAACTCAACAGGCTAAAAAACTGCCAACTACATAACCAACAAACTAGAAACTCCAATAGCAACACGTTCGTTCATACGCAGTTTCATCCAGCTGTTGTAAATCTATCTAACACGCCCTTAAGTGAAAGTGAACACTTAACTTTATCCAAAGGACCGAAACACAACTGGCCAAACTTGAACAGCCTCAACATAGCCGCTACTATGATCACAGAATCAGAGCTAGCCATCAGCAAAATACCGGAAGACACGCAAAATGAGGTTAGAACCGATGTTAAAAGGAAACTGACTGATATCCTCCACAATTTAACCAACCCCGCAAATAACCTCAATAATAAAGAAAAAATTGCTGAACAAAAGCGCATATACGCCCTCAAGAAGAAAATTAAAGACAACGAACTCATCATAACTAAAGCTGACAAAGGCAATGCAACAGTTATCATGGATAAAAAAGTATATATTGAAAAAACAAAAAACTTTTTCACAGACAGCTCATTTTCCATAATCAAAAAAGACCCCACCCAAAAAATTCAAAAACTACTTAAACAAACTCTTAAAAACACTTCATTTTTATTTACTGAACAGGAAAAATCCAAACTCATACATATGAACCCAGGACTCCCCACTGCTAAAGCTCTTCCCAAAATTCACAAAACCGGAATTCCCATCCGGCCAATTATCAACTATAGACCGAGCCCCTTATACAGAATATCACAATTCATCCAATGTTTCTTAAGAAAAAATTATCAATTCTTATCCAAAAAGTCTATTAAAAACACATCTGAGCTAGTAGAAAAACTAAACAAGTTCAATTTGCAACCGGATCACTCCATCCACTCTTTCGATATTGTAAACATGTACCCAAGCATACAAGTATCAAAATTAATTCCGATAATTATAAACAATTTAAACAAAAACAGCCACTTAAGCAAACTAGAGATACAAGACTTTATCACAATATTAAAACTTATCATCGACAATAACTTCTTCACTTTTGACAATGTCATATATCAACAAAATGGTTTGGCAATGGGGTCACCGGCCTCAGGTATCTTAGCAGAAATATACCTGGACTTCCTCGAATACACCAAAATTGACAACGAATTCGAAAACATTCTCTTTTGGGCCAGATATGTCGACGATGTCTTTGTAATCATGAATGAGAAATCAATTAACGCACCCACCACCCTCTTAAGACTCAACAATATTGATCCTCATATCAAATTCACACTAGAATCCGAATCAAATCAAAAAATCAACTTTCTAGATTTAACCATCACTAGAAACTCAGATTCTTTCAGTTATAAAATTTTCAGAAAACCCACTCAAACAGCCTCCACCATTCGCCAAGATTCAGTGCACCCCCAGTCCCACAAACGAGCCACATACAACAGCCTAGTTCACCGAGCCTTCAGCATACCTATGTCCAATAAAGATCTAAAAAACGAACTCAACACAATCCGCGGAATCGCAAAATTCAACGGCTTCAGCAATCATTTTATAGAAAGGATAATCAATAAACACAAACATCGCCCAAAAACTACCCTCAAAAAAGAAATAACCAAACCTCTAACATTTTCCACCTTCACGTTCAACAATGATATCTACAAGTTAACCAACATCTTTAAGAAACAAGGCGTTAAAATAGCCTTCAAAACCAACAATAAGAACATGAATGTTTTATACAATACTTCACACATCAACAAGACCAGCAGTTTTTTAAAATCAGGAGTTTATAGGATCAAATGTACCACCTGTAAAAAAAACCTACATCGGGCAAACCGGGAGAAACTTCATTATCAGATACCACGAGCACACTAACGCAATAAAATACAACAAGTTTTCAGCCATCGGCCAACACATGCAAGATTATAACCATAATTTCACCAATATTGAACAAGACATGGACATCCTCGTATTAGCAAACAAGGGCCCTTTACTGAACATAATGGAAAATTACTACATACACCTAGACCAATACTTTAATGCCAGTCACATTCTCAATGAAATCTCAGAGAAACCCAACATACTCTTCGATCTATTTATCACTTTCCTCAGAAACAATAATGCAGCCAACCTAAACTCAATCCTAAATTTAATCAAAGGTACTTTTCCAAGACAATTACACTTTCTCCCGCACCCTTCAGCCCCACCTTAAGCCCTCTTCCTAAGCCATATTTCATTTCAATACAAGAACTTACTGATTTCCATGATTATAATTTTTACAACACCCCATTTATACTTTATTCTTTGTTAAAAACCTCTTATTATGTATATTCCTTGTATTATTAACTATTACCATAACATCTCATTTCACTTGTTATTCTTTAAAATAATATTGTCTTAGGATTTCGCCACAAATGATCTTTGCTCCAATACGGCTGATGATGACCCCTAGATGGGTCGAAACTAGTACCGTATAATTTTGTAAATTTGTGAATATATTGTATTGAAAAGGTGGAAACATTTAAGTTATTATTATTATTACATTAGTATTCCTATATGTTTCCTGATAAGCTTGAAGATACAACCAGCCTGCAGGCTGAAAATATGCCCAATAATCTCTCTCCTTACTGGTTACCGGTATTGAAGAGAGAAGGAAATGTTCACGCAAAAGAAAGGGAATTCATTGGATGTCTGGAACTTTCGAAAATCACACTGCAAAGACTTATTAAATAAACTGCATCGTTTAACATGCCCCGCTTTTCAAGAATATGGTTATAGTACGCCTACTGTATATCAAAATAAAGACAGATAATTTGAGTGAGAAAGTGTGTTTATTTCCTTAATTCCTCATTGAGCGTGGAAATCGACGAGATATTCATAATTATCTTGATTTATTTCATATTATCTTTTATCATTTACCAGGGTAGAGAAACATACATTATCGGTGTTTACATTGAGGTTAGTTTTTTATGTTATGTCTGGTGATTTTAATATGTAACCAGGCAGGTTGGCAGCAGTGATCAGCCATTACAAAAAAGAGAAAAGAAGAGCATCGGGCAGCGATATTTACTTTCTGGGGTATTTCCTTACGTGGCGATTACTATACTTCAAACGCCATGTTATTGCCCCGTGTAGTGAGCTCGTCACACT
This sequence comes from Anabrus simplex, assembly GCF_040414725.1. Classification (NCBI taxonomy): domain Eukaryota; kingdom Metazoa; phylum Arthropoda; class Insecta; order Orthoptera; family Tettigoniidae; genus Anabrus; species Anabrus simplex. The sequence goes on from NC_090276.1 coordinate 38,668,019, forward strand.
CGATCCTTCCTTCCACTGCGCCATTCTCCTTTAGCACACAAGTATGAAGGATGAGTTTTCCACCTAATCAATACTTTATTTTACAAAATGTTTAGAATTATTTACATTAAAACAGTACTGGTTTCGACCTGTAAATAGGTCATCATCAGCTGTTGGAGAACCTGCTTAATAGCGATTGTACATAATAAAACATTACTAAAAACTAATTAAACAAGAATGCCTTATTCTAATATAATACTAATGTTAACCCTTACCCCTCGAATTAAAGTTCTCTGTGTTGCCTCTACTACTCGTATTTTAAATGTACATTTTTATCTTATATGACCTGTATTAATCTTTCACGATTTTGGAAATAGCACTTGGTTTTAAATGATGTAGTTAGGCTATACACGTTTACAGCAAGCTATACTGGAGCAAATAAAAGCAATATGTGGAATTTAAGACGAATTGTTTTGCATTTTTATTATTGTTATTACCGTTATCGCATACCAATTGGTTTCGTTAATAATTTGGTGTACAAATTATCACTAAAAAGCAATTGAAAAATTCAATTCAGTCTCTGTTTTCATACCTCGCGGTAGTTTGTAGGCTGAAACCACTGTAAACGGCAATTTCTTGAAATCTGAATCTGTTGATTTATAATTGTGCCAGTCGTCAGCATCAGGTACATGTTGGGTTACGGTAGACAAACCGACCATCGTCAGTTCACTTTTAGGCATCGTGAAATGCTATTAGATATATTCATTAGGAGCAGAGGTGCGAAAATACTGAGGTTTCGTAACATATACAACATACATATGACTAGAAGAGCACATGGCGGCCATGTTTGTTTACTATCGCTCGAGTTTTCATGTGCGTGATTTGACAGCTGACGGCTACACTGCCATCTAAATAATGGATTTTTGACTGACTGTCGAATAGTATCTGGATTCTACAAAGTTCCACACGGAACCAAAAGATGGCAGTACAGTATATCATCGTGTATTTTGTCGGCTAAGAGACGGCAAACGAGCGGTGGACGATAAAATGCCATGTCGGGTCTCCCCCGACATGCGACTGGAACGGGAATATCATAATATCGGGCCTCACCCGACAGACGAGTGGTAAAGGTTAAGATATATACTATATGTGAACCTTTTCTTGAGCCCTGACCTCCCTAGTGCTGAATCGGTAGACCTTGGTTATCTTCGGCATCCGTATAGGCAACCTTTGAAACACAAACTATGCATCGCTGTGCGACATCTGGCATACACTTTACGAACTAGTACTGTTGTTCACACAGCAAAGCCAAACTATATAATTCATGCTAGGAACAAGATTTACATTGAGAAATGAATGTGTGACACAGTTGTTGGTGTAAGATAATAAATGTTTAGAAATTTCATATCGATCGATCGTATTATCGATTCAATTTCATTTCCATCCAGTTGGCAGTAAAACCGGAACCGGCAGTGCTCCCTCCTTACTCCGTAAAAATCGGGCTCAAGAAAAGGTTCGCGTGTAATACAAATGGTACAATTATAGGGCTTTGACTTGTTGGAGCCCCTTTCAAATATCTATGCTGTCGCCAACATTACGTCAAACAATGTTTTATATACATACTTGTATTTACGCTTGATTGAGTTCAATCTGAACACGACGACAGTCACACAACGTACATGCAACAGTGTGCAGCACACTCCCAACTATACTTATGGACATATCCAGCCCACACGTAACACACACTCTATAGCACACAAACTATTTAGCAGGCACTCTATCAGTTATTCTAATTCCTACTTCCTTTTTCTTTCTCAGATTTTTTAATTTACCTGAGCGTAGATACAAGTATGAAGAGGGGGGGGGGGGGGGTTCTATCAACCTAATTTCTTTAATTTCAATATGACCGGGCGAGTTGGCCGTGCACGTAGAGTCGGGAGAATACAAAAAGATGGTATCTAGACGAATTGAAAGAAGAGAGTGTGAAGGATTGTTTCAAAGAACATGTTGCACAAGGACTAAATGAAAAGGCTGAAGGAAACACAATAGAGGAAGAGTGGATAGTCATGAAAAATGAAGTCGGTAAGGCTGCGGAAGAAATGTTAGGAAGGAAGAAACGATCAACTAAGAATGAATGGATAAATCAGGAGATACTAGACCTAATTGATGAACTGCGAAAATGCAAGACTGCTAGAAATGAAGAGGGCAGAAAAGAATACAGGCAATTAAAGAAAGAAGTGGATAGAAAGTGCAAGGTAGCTGAGAAGAATGGCTGAAAAAGTGCAAGGATGTCGAAGGTTGTATGGTCCTAGAAAAGGCTGATGCTGCATACAGAAAAATCAAGGAAACCTTTGGAGAAAGGAAATCTAGGTGTATGAATATTAAGAGCTCAGATGGAAAGCCACTTATAGGGAAAGAAAACAAAATAGAAAGATGGCAGGAGCATATCCAACAGTTGTATCAAGGTAAAGATGTAGATAATTTGGTTCTGGAACATGAAGAGGCTGTTGATGCTGATGAAATGGGAGACCCAATTTTGAGGTCAGAGTTTGACAGAGCTGTGTGGGACCTAAATAGGAACAAGGCACCTGGAATTTGACATTCCCTCTGAATTACTGACTGCCTTAGGAGAAACCAGCATGGCAAGGTTATTCCATTTAGTGTGTAAGATGTTTGAGACAGGAGAAGTGCCATCCGATTTTCGGCAGAGTGTTGTTATACCTATTCCCAAGAAAACCGGTGCTGACAACTGAAAACTACAGCACAATTAGTTTAGCATCTCATGCCTACAGAATTTTAACACGGATTGTTTACAGAAGAATGGAAAGACAAGTTGAAGCTGAGTTGGGAGAAGATCAATTTGGCTTCAGAAGAAATGTAGGAACACGTGAAGCATTCCTGACTTTACGTCTGATCCTAGAGGATCGAAATAAGGACAAGCCCACATACATTGCGTTCATAGATCTAGAAAAGGCATTCGATAATGCTGATTGGACCAAGCTCTTAAGATTCTGAAGGTGATTGAGATCAGATAACAAGAACGAAGAATTATCTACAATCTGTATAAAAATCAGTCTGCAGTGATAAGAAAAGTCCAAAACAAAAGTAATGGAGTGCAGTCGAACGAAGGCAGGTGATGCAGGAAATATTAGATAAGGAAATGAAGTCTTGAAGGAAGTAGATGAATATTGTTACTTTGGGTAGTAAAATAACTAAAGATGGCAGAAGTAAGTAGGACATAAAATGCAGACTAGCACAAGCGAGGAAGAGCTTTCTTAAGAAAAGAAATGTGCTCACTTCAAACATTGATAGAGGAATAGGAAAGATGTTTATGAAGACTTTCATCTGGAGCATGGCATTGTATGGAAGTGAATCATGGACGATAACTAGCTTGGAAAGAAAGAGAATAGAAGCTTTTGAAATGTGGTGTTACAGAAGAATGCAGAAGGTGAGGTGGATAGATCAAATCACGAATGAATGAAGAGATATTGAATCGGTGAGAGGAGATCGATTTGGCTAAATTTGACGAGAAGAGGAGCTAGAATGATAGGACACATCGTAAGACATCCAGGACTTGTTCCACGGAAGTGTATGTGGTAAGAACGGTAGCGGTAGACCAAGGTATGAATATGACAAGCAGATGCAATAGTTACGTCGAATAGGGTGGCATGGAGAACTGCACCAAACCAGTCTATGAACTGATCGACTAGAGCAACAACAGGCTGTATACATATCATCAATGTCCATTTTACTCTTATCAGATCACAGATCTAAATGGATCTCTCTCTACCATTTCTATAGTTGCAGTCACTTAAGTGCAGCCACTATTCTGTATCCGGGATATAGTAGGTTCAAACTCCACTGTTGGCAGCTGCCCTGAAGATGGTTTTCCGTGGTTTCCCACTTTTACACCAGGCAAATGCTGGGGCTGTGCCTTAAGGTCAAGGCTGCTTCCTTTCCACTCCTAGCCCTGTCCTGTACCATCACCGTCGTAAGGCCTATCTATATCGGTGCAACGTAAAGCAACTTGTAAAAAAAAAATTAATTTTTAAAACGCGCAGATCTCTGTTGCGTGATCTTTGGCTGAGTTTTTAATGAATTTTGTCAGGTAAACAATAAATCTCACCAGAGATCTTTTACAATACCGGCAGCATACGACGCAGAGTGCTGAATGGTTTTTCCGACCTGCAAATATGTGAATACTTTTACCGGGTTTGAACTTACGATCTTGGAATCTGGATGTCGACGCCACTGATGATCTCCGGTAACAGTATGTTTTAATTTTTAAATTACTGGTAAAGAAATGCCAATTATTAACCACATTGCAATGATTGGTTTCTAAATATTGTTTCAACTTACGGTACTTGGCAACTGAAACTTGGTGCTAAAACTTTCATACACAGGACACTGTCTGTTGTTAAAATGGTCATCAGTGAAAACCAATCCATTTTTAAGAATACAAGAAGACATTTGATGTTAAAATTCACACAACTCAACTCAACGCACCCCTATTCTGTCGATCCAACGTCCAAACGCTACCTCTACACTGAAAAACAAGGATGGGTATTGATATGAATGTAATATTGGTTACCAAGACTGTTTTGTAGACAATCCAGAAACTTAGTTATAGTAGAACGCCATTTATTATTGCTTTGTAGAGGCTTTAGTAAACAAGTTATTACTAGTTGAATTATGGATTTACTCTAGAACTGCTAGATCAGATGTCATATCCTGCCTCATTGCGAATGGAAATAAAATTACGTGAATTTTGTAATAGGCCTATTCTGCATTGCTGTTGTGAGAAAGCCATGGTGCTTGTGTGAAGACTACTAGCATAGATTATTCCAGTCAGGAACACCTGAATAAGAGAGAGCGTGTTATTCAGTAGGCCTACTTGCATCATTGAACAATTAGACCAGGTGGAAGAAATGCACGATTACCCCCCTTGGGATGTAGGATAGATATTTCCTACACTTCCTGTAGCTGCAAAATTGTCTTGAAGGTCATTCTTAACCCTCACCCAGAAACTGCATTAGATCTAGGCAGAAAAAAATCTCTCTACTCACCAATAATATTTACATTGTTGTATTTATTTGATGTGTTTATTTGCAGAACCTTCAACGAATCTGAAAGAAATGGCAGTGGATAAAGAAAACGTGAATACTACGAACCGTCAGAGGTAAGTTACTCTGAGTGGTAGTAAGTTATATCATATTCTGTGGGTCAGTTCCTATCGGTATTTGATATATCTGTACTGTTAATAAAATTCAGGTGTGTCTTCTTTTTAGTTTGTTTATTCTGGTTAGGCTCAAAAGTACTTGGACCAATTGAGCTGAAATTTGGTGAGGATTTGGCTTGAAATCCTGAATTGCACAAGGGATGCATTTTGATATATTTTACTGCTTTGACGTAGTGGAGTATTTTACGTTGGTTGGCAGGCAAGCAGGCTGAATACTGGATCACATTTTCTAACACCAGAACTTACACAGCTGGAAACTATCTCAAACACAAGTTACACTCACAGTGTTATCACAATTGAGTCTCCCATAGCTCTTTATGCAGAAATTTAAAGAATATATATGTTGTTTATAATAATTTTATCTGTCCAAGTTCAGTAGTATGAAGCACAGTATAATGAGATGGAAAAGAAAGAAACTTTTTCTAGGAGGATTTGAAACTACGCTAGCTCCCAGTTTCTACACTCAGTTCAACCCAGTGCCTCCACCCGCATAGGTAATGTGGCTCCCCAATTCGTTTCTAACGTATTTCCACTTGGTATCATTTTTAGAGGCTGCAGTTAAGTATGACACATTCTTACCTTCTTGTGTACTTCTTGAGCCCAGAGCCAAAACTCGAGGGAATGAGTTGAGGATAACCTCGTAATATTTACTTGATAATACCTGATACTGTTGTAAAGAGTCTTGTGTAAAGCTGGCAGTTGAGACTTGGCCAAACCGTTATCAAGAGTATGCAATAAAAGAAATTTTATTCAGTTAGCTATGCCATCCATTCAGTCTGTCACCAGTCATATTTTCTGATGCATTTTCAGCACCATATAAGTCTGTGAGAGATGTGTCATTCTCTCCACACTCAGATTCTCTTCAGATATATCATCACTTTCATCACCTCTGTTGCACACTCTCTTCCAACAGCTGTAAAATTGTACTATTCATACTTGCAGAGAACATGATGCAATGCGATGAGAGGCCTCGAAAACCATGAAATCGTGTTAAGTTCTTGGCATCTGCAGCAGTGAAATGTGGTGCTATGTATTTGTGACAGATACTTATGCTACTAATCAGTGTTTACACAAATATCAACAATCTTTGTTGTCACAGATAAGTAAAAGTTCGTGCTGACTTTGCCCATCATATGAGCTGTACGGGAAAACTGTCGCACAAATATTCTGTGAAATAATACCTTATTCAATACATTTCAAATGTGAATAAGGAGGAACCTTTGTTTCCTTTCAAGGAATATTTGTGTGGCATACGAAGTCAAATATGGAACAAACAAAAAAGGAAGATTCATAAACTGTAGGGAAACCTATGTCGGGCAGTGCCCAGCTTACAAGTGGGAAGGGATAATTATTTAACATGTTCGCTGCTATTATTACACTCTTACATGAAATCATGTAAAGTTCTTGGCATCTGCAGCAGTGAAATGTGGTGACATTAAGCATGAGTGCGTCACGAGTTACCGATGTCTCGTACCGTACCTTGCTGGTGTGCGTCACGAGGCACGTGTGACTAGTCCTGCGGAAGTAGTTCTGCTGGCTGCCGGTGGATGGCTAAAGTATATTACTTTGAAATAATTAGATTGACAGCTGCAAGTCATGTCAAGTTCTCACATTCCAAAACAGGAGGATCCACCAGCGGACGGTTTAGCGGCAATAATTATTAAGTCCACGAGTCATCCGTGCCTCGCGTAGCACAGGACAGAGCGTTAACATCCCTTTCTACATGTTGGTAAAGGTTGATTTACATGGTCCAACCAGACTTCTTGCGACCCTCTCTTGAAATTGCAGTAGAGGCCTTTTTTTTTTTTTTTTTTTTGCAGACGTCGTGGTGTGAAGTATCCAAGCATTAACCAAGGCCGTTCCAATGATAACTTCTATGGCTGCTTTCCTGTGCCATTTTAAACCTTTCCGTAGACCTGAATAATAGGAAGACATCTGATCGCTGAAATCAACCCCCTTTTTAGCTCCATTGTAATCAAGAACGGAGAGAGGCTACCTGACAGGTTCACTATGGCTCGGTAGTGTTGAAAGCATTAGAACAGGTCGCTTGTCAACCCACTTGATAACGGGAGTACCGTGTTGACACATCTTGCCCACCACCTCTCTTTTCTGAAATTTCTCTTTCACTATCATCGGTAGTCCACGTCTATTGCTTCGGAGGGTCCCACACACAAATGTTTCGTTCTTCAGAAGCTCTTCTGCTAGAGGTACACTGGTACTGTACCATCATTTCTAATAGGCTGTCATCCACGAAGTGAGAGTATATATCAATGAGCTGTCTCTCTTTTAACTGTAACTGAAACTTTGCTTCCCCAGGTAAAACAGTGAAGCCTAAATCATTCCTGGTTATATCACACCAACTGCAGTCTGATTTAATTGATAACTTGTTCACTGTCACTTTCACTGTGGCAATCGTGTATATCTGTGTCAGTTCCAGAGGACACTGGTGAAGATGATGAAATTGACAATGAAAAATTGGGATCCTCAATATCACTACATTGGATATCTTCATCTCCTGAAAGATCCTCAATATCTGACTCCTCTGATGGTTTCTCTAATCAAGATCTCCTGGCTTGTTGTGAAGAGTCCGAACCGGAACACTCTTTGGGTAGCTGGAAGTCTGCTAATCTACGTTTCATATGAAAGAATTCACACAAACTCCTTAGCTTTCTATGCTTATAGGTGAGAATAAGATGATGAAATCTGTATATAAGTAACGTTCTTATCGTGATGCTGCGTAGAAAAAATGCCCTAATCTATATCCTGTAGTTACTTCACGCGATGACAAGGTTAACAACAATAAAGGTGTTTTAATTTAATCCACCTATTCAATACTTTTATTTTCACTTATAGTGGTTACATAAACACTGTCAGACTCCACTCATCCTCTCCTCCCTTCCACACTCCCCTATTCCTTCCCCTCCGAGTTCACTGCCGCCTCTGCAGCACAGTTGCAACATGAGACTCAGGGCCAACAGAAGGGCAGCAACCAACACAACAGTAGATAATAGATAACAACTTTCAACTAACATGTAAGTCCTCATCTGTTTCAAATTATGGAATCCGAATTCTCTCCTTATGTTCAACTTCTTAATTCATCTTTTCCTTCTCTTACAGAAAACATTATTTCAGTATCTACTGACATTTCCTGACAAGGTTTCAGCCAAAAGTATTACCTACCAGTGCTAAGGGCCACTTCTACAATTTTTCAACTGATGCTTCTGTCTCACTTTATGCTCATGAATTTCATCAGCGGCCTTGGACATATTGTATTTGACAATCATGTTTATGCTTGTGTTCACGCCCTCATGTCGTTGGCTTTATAATATTTCCACTTTGGTATTCCACTAACATTTTAAATGAACTGTTTTAATTAGAATTTTAATGGAAGAAGTTTTAGTCTCCGACAAGATTATAGTTTAATCATTGACAGTGTTTCCATTAGCATCTTTATATATTGTATCATTTTTCACATTTTTATGTCCCGAATTTTAATAACTGGCTAAACTTTTAGCTTCCACATTTAATAGTTGTACTCTTGATGATTGTTTTTAGGCTGAAGATGCCCTTAATTGAGGGCAAAACATGTCCCATTTAACTGATACTGTTTATGTAACCACTATAAGTGAAAATAAAACTATTGAATAGGTGGATTAAATTTAAACACCTTTATTGTCGTTGAACTGTAAATTTTCAATACGCACCAAAAATGAGATTTATAACATGTAATATGACAAGGTTATTCACACGCTGTCACAACAGACGTCCGCCAGCCTACAATGACAGCTACAGCATGATAATACTCGATCAACAATGTATAGCTCCTATTGTCCACCTCAGTTTAGCGTGACATCAAGTAAAAATGCGAGGCACTGGTGACTTGTATAGCAAATAGTAAAAGCTGTATTACATCCATGCATCACGAGTTACCCATGCCTCGTGGTGTAAGGTAGTTGTTAAACATACACCTAGGGGAGAGTGGGGCAGTGTCATACACATTCTACCTATTAAGACTTAAGAGGATTTAGTGGCTGTATTTTGGAATCTAAATGGCTAAAAACAAGTGTTACACAAACATTGTTATATTAGAAACAAGTTGGACTTACGTAATTACTCATTTAGTTAATTCCTATAAAACAATTTAAAAATATTTATAAACATGTAATTTGTATGAAAGTACCCCAATATGGGGCAGTATCATACATTGCAGGGGCACTTTCATACATGTTCTACAATATTGACAAAACATGCTTTTATACATACAAAACCACCACTAGCCTATCCTAAATTGAATTCAGTCAGATCTACAGAAAAAGTTAAGGAAATTGCTCGAGCTGTACCTCCAACCATGGTAGGCTGTGGAAGTTTAGTGTAAACATCAGCCCAAGAAATTTCACTGACATCTTTCTTTTCATGGAAAACAAATTTCTTTTTATAATTTGTACGTGAAAAGTTTTAGAAACTCTGAATCATTCATTTTCTCATCAACTTGACAAACAGAGTATTTCTTGCAAACTCAACCAGAACACAAGTCATTAAGCTCAATATCACTGCTTTTATCAAGCAGCGGTAAGTCAACAGCTTGGTCACTAAACTCAAGTTCACTTTCACCACTTGTTACAGCAACACTTTCTTCACTGCTTGAAGAAGTGAAGCCTACAGATTCCTTGCCAGATTTAAACAATTTTCGTCTAGGGAGATTCGAGGATGTCATCTTGTTTGGCTTTCTTTTCGTTTTATTCTTAAGCATCATTTTCTCCAATCTTTCTTTTTCAGGAGTGGTGGTAGTCAGAATTCTTGACTTTCCTTTAGCTCATCCAGTGTCTTTAAGTGTTATAGGATTTGCTTTGGGGTAAGGGTGGATATATTCTGGGGGTAATTGTAGGTTTTTGAGGGTTGCCTTGGAATTGGGTGTTGGCGTGGAAGTGGGTATGTTACTGGATGGTTCTTGGACATGACTTTCTTGCCCTGAAGGTGCAGATGATCCCATTAAATCTTCCTCATGATGGGCAGGATCTGAAGATGTAGAAATTTTTGTGCAATCCTGTGGAGGGCTTGGGAGATCTGTTGTCAAAGATGCAGCAAAGTCTTTGTCAGTAAAGACAAAACGATTTGGAGACCAAAGTCCAGTCTTCCTGAATGAAGACACAATGTTGATCTTGAAAAATGACTGACTGAATGGTACATTTGTCAGTTATGGTATGTTATAAATTGATATGGTCCTTCCTGGATTTTCATAGATCCATGTATTAAATGCTTGCCTGCATCTGGTCTTAAATGGACCGAATTTGTCGAACAAGACAAGTACGGTATCATCCTTAGAAGACTTGCATATCTTTTGGAGATGCTTGATGATTTCAAGAAAAGATGTTCCTGCAATCCAGCCACTAGGCCTAGGAGCCCCAATTATATCCTTTTGGCTTTAAAAATAGATATACGGGGGTGTATGGAAGTTCCCCAAACCATTGTATGAAAGTGCCCCATAGGCAGTTATTTTACTAATCTTGCCATGTGGCTTTTCATAAGTTATGGAGACTACTGTAACTTATACATAAGTTGCAGTGAAGACTGTAGTATGATGTGAAACTTGTTTCAGAATCAAACACAGTGAATCAAAAGACTTACCTAACTATTTCACAGTATGAAGATTTTTTAAAAAATCACCAAAATTAAACTTTTCAGCACAGCTTCTCGTCAACAGATGCTATGATGCTACAACTTGCACAGGAAGTAGATGAAGTCAAAAGGAGTTAATAAGAATAAAAAAGGTGGCACACTCTACCCTTAAAGGTGGGAAAATTAAAACTGTATGAAACTGCCCCACTCTCCCCTATGCCATAGAACAACATAGATACCACTTGTGACTCGCTGTCGTACTGTTACGCAAAGTTATCACCATAGCAGCATAGGAATAAAATGTGTATTTTGTCCAGCACCCCATTTTAGTGCTGTACGAGTCACATGTGACTTGCACAGCAGGGAACGTGTTAAATATAAGAGTTGTAGAACTAAACAAAGGCACAGAACTAGTTGTAAATCGAGGATGGTAGGGGTGCTTTCTTAATTCAGAGGCTTGGAAACTAGATGCTGAAAGTTATTAGTGTATAGTGGTGATGTATGGGGCTTTTTATTTGAAATCTGTTTCCACTACTGGAAAATGCAAAGGAGGAAATAATCTGTTGGCTTTTGACTAAGAAGATTCTGCATTATTAGATAAGAACTTGGAAAAAAAAATTTGAATACAAACATTCATGTAAAGAAGATACTATTTGTCTTGTCAATACTAATTCCTTCTTGCTTCTGAGGGCTTTTAGCTGCTTTTATTAAATATTTGCCTAGACCTAAAGGTGAAATGTGAGGTACTACAGGTTTAATCATAATTGTAATAAGTTTTGCTTGACTTTCAGACCTGCCTTAGTAGTGAAACCTGGACAAAAAAAGAACTTGCTGAGTAAGGATAAACCCCAGGTTAAGAAAACTGAAGTTTCAAAACAGATTCATCACCCACCTGAGGAGAATTCTCAGCCCAGAACTAGACGTGTGCAAGAGAGTCAAGATAAAGAGAAGTTGCAGTAAGTTACTATTTTAGTTTGAATCAAACGAAGCTTGTCCTTTTGTAGTAATGCAGGTTAGTTTCTCTCTGATTATTTATAGTACTTTTTCTCATCTTGGCATTAATCCAGTAGATTGTGCAGCTGATGTGGATCTGGAACTGAGAGTTGTTCGATCTTAAGTATAGTAATAGGCACGTAAGGCAATACACTAAAATGTAAATATCGCCGCCGGATTATCTTTTTTTCTCATTTTTGTAATGGCTGATCACTGCTGCCAACCTGCCTAGTTAGGTATTAAAATCACCAGACATAAACATAACAAAGTAACTTCAGTGTACGTATCGGTAATGAATGTTCCCCTAACCTAGTGAATGAACTAAATCAAGGTCAGTTTCCACGCTCAATGAGGAATTAAGGAAATAAACACACTACCTCACTCAAATTAATGTTGCATATTTCTGTTTTTATGGTGATGAACAGTGGGCGTACTATAACCATATTCTTGAAAAGAGGGGCAGGTTAAACGATGCAATTTATTTCTCACTGCAGTATTAATAATAATGTTACTAGTTCTACTAACTACTTCTATGGTTTTCATATACACCGAGGTGCCAGTATTTCGTCCCGCAAGAGTTCTTTATGTACCGGTAGATCTAGACATGAGGCTGGTGTATTTGAGCCCTTTCAAATACCGCCGGACTCGAATCCGCCAACCTGAGCTAGTCATACATTCTCTCCTTCACTCGCTTAAATTAATTTTAAACATTTCCTGCCTTTATTCTGATGTACGCATTACTATAACTGCATTCTTAAAGGGAGGGAGGAGGGAATATAGATTGTATAACTCATTGCGATTTCTGCAAGTTCAAGGACTTACCACATAGGACATATCTGTCCTTCCTTTTAATATTAATGCTAACTGCTTTACATCCCACTAAGTACTTTTACGGTTTTCGGCATTTGGCATTTTAAACATATTTTCAGCTTACAAGTTGGTGTATCTCAAGCTTACAGCATTACGGAAACCAATGTACAGGAGCACTATGAGTCAAACAACATTACCAGATTTTTACATATATATTGGCTTAAATCACATGAAGACATGTTGTGAGGCAAGAATGGAATAGGAAAGAGGGCTAGGATTTAAATTGTAAATAAGCGTACAGACACAGCACTAGCCTGAAATGAAAATGAGGGGCGGAAAAAAAACTTCAGACCTGCCGACTGTGGAGGTTTGAATCCATCACCATCTCCCGAAACCAAGCTCACAGCAATGTGATCAAACTGCACAGCCAGTTCACTCAGTTTCGTATGACACATAATAGGCCTACCACATGGGCGACCCACTTACCTGTATATGGATCTTCAGTTATACGTGTATGCAAGAACATTATGCACCTTTGTAAAAGGTACTTCCCTAGTTGGTTCTCTGATTGGTGCACATGTAACAAATATGTTTGGGAAAAATACTTTTATTTTATATTTATTTATATCATAAAGAAGTCATGTTGTCATAGTAAAAAGAATATGCAACGAAAAAATGAATCCAAAGAGATAAGCATTATTTACTGTATTAAATATTAGTTTATTTACATGTTAAGTGATATGTAGTAGTAATAATAATAACAGAAGTGTGCAATAAGGAAAAAGGTAATAAATACAACTAAATATAAATATAATTTACAACATCAAGAGCCATTCCATTGTCACTGAATTACAAAGCAGGGGTATGAATAAACGAACATAATAAGCATGAATACTAATATTCAAAAAGCAAAGTCATCTCCGTACAAACCATGAAAGCCATTGGAAGGGTGGAAGGTAAAGGCTTCTACTATCCATAACGTTGGCACTTGGTGGGGTGGAGTGGTTAGCTCTACGCATGACCGCCTTTGACCTAGTACTCATTTATCATACGCAAAACATTCCTTCCAAATTACGTTAAACCCCTGTCACTCATGTTGTTGTTGTTGTTATTATTATTATTATTATTAATATAATAATAATAATAATAATAATAAATTGCAAATGGGAAATATCCCGGTGGCAGTGGTCACTTACAGTAATGTACTAATAAAGTAAAGTTAACATAATTACCCAACAACAAACAAACAAGCAAAGAACAAAAGTACAACAAGCAGATACAGTATATGGAAGGAAAATATTACAAGAATTACTGCTAGTTTAATATTCTAAATCCAGCAACATCATATACAAATTCACACTCAACTTAAGTATTTACAGTGCTTAACAATACGGCTTACAATATTATACGTTGACCTTACTACTAGCTTAACACTACAAGTGATAATAAAGTAAAGTTAAAAACATTGTTAATTACCCAAGAACAACAACAACAATTACAAAAACATGAGTACAGCAAGCAATTACCTGGAAAGAGAATACCACAAGAAAGAACCTCCTCAGTTTCACAATCGAAACCAAGCAGAAAATCTCAAATTCAGTGTCCGTAATTTACAACTTTTACTTTTAACTTTACACAAGCACTAATGGTCTTCTTAAATGACTTGATACCGGAAGGGAATCTATCAAAGATTGCTGCATGTAATTTATTCCAATCCCTTATGGTCCTGTTGACAAAGGAAAACTTGCCCACGTCCGTATGCTGGTTTCTGGCCCTAATTTTATGCTTATGATAATTTCTCAATAAGTATGAGAGAAATTCCAACCTATTCCTAATACTACTCCAAGCAGCCCTTCCCGTATAGGCTACTTCTTATAAAGACCACACAGGCGAGTTCTAGTTCTTCTAGATTCAAGACTTTCCTGATTAATGGTATTCCTCCTATTCCCAGTTACAAAACGCATCGCTCTTCTTTGAACTTTTTCTAGGGAATTTATTAAACCCATCCTGTACGGCTCCCAGCATGCAGATCCATATTCGAGAATGGGTCTTACGAAGCATTTATACGCTTTATTTAAACCTACTATGGTGGTGAACACATAAATAAGAATTCCAATGAAAGTATTTTCCTTCTGGATCTTAATGCCGGACAGATGTTTATTTTAAAACAAATTTTTTCACTATAATATGATTTATCTATAGAGCGAAACCGCTATGCAGTGTGCGTCTCATAGCTATCGAGATGGAATTGGTAATGTACTATGTATCTGTAGAGCTTGTATATAGGACTTTTTACAATTACCTCTAAAGTGACATTTCAGCTGAGTGACAACGCTAAAAAGACTAAGGACTTCGAGATTGCCATTACTGAAGAGTGTTATCTGCACTTTTCCATTTTCACACATTGATTCAAGAGTCTGCATTGGCTTGTGACAAAACCATTGTATTCTTCCGAAAACCACTGGTAGGGATAGGTTTGGTTGTGATCCACCGAAAACCACTGATTTGATATACTAACAATTTGTTGGTTGTTTTGATCCACCTTTTCAATACAAATTACAGTTTGTGTTGTTAAGTTGTAATGTTACAACACTAATTTACCGGGGACATGTTTCGCTTTTATTCACAAGCATCATCAGCCTATACAATTGCCTCAAGGTTTGTCATATTTGGATTGTTGTTACAAATTTCATTACATTGAATGTAAATCTAATTTCAGTGATAACAATATTTAAAACACAAAAATAATATACACATTAAAAATTATGACAATATGATTTGCAATGTTAAAATGGAGTAAGTCTTAATTCTAAAACACATTGACGTCCAAAACACAGTTTTTACAATTTGAAAATTTGGCTAAAAATTGTTTGCAATGTTAAAATTGATTCAACTATAATTTGGCATTAAAATTTGAGTCAAAATCAAAAGCCACATACAGAACCCAATGAGCGGTAAGTTATAATGCCACTTCCGATCTAGTGCCAGTCAATTTCAATCAATCAGTCACCACTGATCTGCACGTAGGACAGTTGCCCAGGTGGCAGATGTAGTTTCAGGGATAGGCCTAGTCTTTTCTTCAATAATTGCAAAGAATTTGGTAAATTACTCCAATCCCTAACTCCCTTCTTAAAAAAAACAAATATTTGCCCCAATTTTCATCCTCAACTTTATCATTGTACTGTGATCTTACCTACTTTTAAAATAGCACTGAAACGTATTCGTCTACCAATGTCATTCCACACTACTTCTTCACCGACAGCTCGGTCCAGTAACTCGTATCCTTTCACCCAAGTCTTCCCAGCCCGAACTCGACAAAATTTTTGTAACGCTACTCTCTTGTCAGAAATCACCCACAACAAATCGTGCTTCTTTCTTTTGAATTTTTCCACTTCTCAAATCAAGTAATCCTAGTGAGGGTCCCACATGCAGGAACTGTACTCAAGTTGGGATCTTATCAGAGACTTATGTGCCCTCCCCCTTTACATACGTACTACAAAACCTAAATACCCTCATAACTATGTAAAGAGAGATCACCTCACTATAATAAAATGAAGTAAAATAATGTAAGAACATACCAGGTACAAAGCCATCTTTCGTTCCAGCATGAACAATAACCAGTCTTCCTCCCTCAGACACAGGTCGACGAATTACTCCTTGAACATCATGTCCAGATTTGGGTGGTTTATTCCAGGAGTGTGTGGGTAACCCTGAAAGAGAAATGCACATTTGAAACCAAAAACACCTGATGAAGATAAATTATTCTAAGATTTTTATATAAAGTTAATATATAACATGTATATTCACAAATTCATAAAAATCCAAGTCTCATCCAAGAAAACAACAGGTTTTGGTTTATCACCTGTATTACGCATGTATTCCCTCAGAAAACAGGACCTCTTAAAAACAAATGTCTTCATTTTCTCTAACATACGCATAGAGATCCCCTTTACTCCCTACAAATCCCATGGCCTTCAAAATTCTTCTTAATGATGTTTCTGAGCCCTTGTATAAATAAGTGTCATTATTTGCTTTCATGTGGTCGAAAACCTTTCTTACGGTTACAACTTCTCCTGTGGGGAGAAAAAAGAGAGTTACAATGGGCTCAAGAGAGCTGTATGTGAATACATGCACAAAACATTTCTGGGAGGTTATCTCACCTGCTTGCCAATTTCTATAAATAATGTTGCAATAGATTCCTTGTGAAGTTACCTTACCTTTATGTAATTTGTCATAAATAAACCTTGCTATCGCTTCCATAGAAAAACTGTCTATGCCGGTCACTGGATGTTCACGCTTCCGGCATTTACCTGGGGTAGAAAATTCAACTCCCTTCTTGAAATTTCCTATTACTTTTCGGACTAAACCAAAGCTACGCTGTAAGAATACACACAAGGGAATATATTATATACACACATATGTCGTAAGTCAACAGAAATACACAAAGCATTTAGTCCACAAACCGTATCAAAGTCGACACAAGACATGCTATAGGCCTACATGATATGGTTAGGTTAGGTTCAGAATGAAATACTGCTCCATTTCAACTGATTGTCATTATATCAGAAACTTTTCATAGAAACAAGATAAAAACGGACTCTTACCCCAGTTAATAATGAAACTCTTGCCATTAGGTCCGTTTCACAACGACCGATACCTTCTTTGTCGTCTTCGTGTCTCAATTGCTCGTAGCAATGTACAAGCATTTTTTTTTTTGACCTGATGTTTGTAAAGGACGTAACCTTGGTTTGCTTTTCGGAGGAGTTCTTGCAGATTTTTCTTCCTTCTTAGACATCCCAATCGAATTCTGTTCGTATAAGTATGGGACGAAATAGGAACGTAATTAATAAAGTGTGTTCATTTCACACAAACTATGATATTAAATGCATTATTCGAACATGCCACAATTCTACTTGCCTAGTATTAGCCAAATAGATTTACAATCCCACAGAAAAAGAAAATATGCTTTAAATATACTCGCAGATGTATCACTACACTAGTGACTTTAATAGCAATGCTGTGGCAACACGCAATTCAAGCTAGAACAGTGATTGAGTGTTGCCAACGTGCCAGATTAACGGTAAATGTAAGACGTTGTATCGGCAAGTAGGGTCCCTAAACTGTACAGTTACCGACACTGAAAAAGAACTGCAAAATACCCAACAGCAAGAAAAGTAACTATAAATCACTACCTTAATATTACAGGGGAGAAAGGGTAAGGTTGCACCCTTAGGGTACGGCCTTACACGGACAGGACTATAATGGTTATATTCCCCCTAGATTGAGAAACACTGATGTGTTTAATTTTGAATATTTATTCTTCCCCTCCTACCCTACAATTATCTAGGATGATATTCTAAAAATCACTTCCCACTGGACACATTAGATTGTTTTTCATATGACTGCTCGCTCATAGAACATATATATTGGAACTGCCATGGGTTTGTAGCTCACTACACGTTATCCTTTCTATTGAGAGAGTTTGTACTTTGTCATTACTTGTACAGTATCAGGTACAGTGAAAATAGGTTGGAAGGAAGCAGTGACTTCCCCAGAGTTCCAAAAATTTCCAAAATTACTTGAAATAATATAAGAAAAGACTGGACAAACAATTGATCTGGGTGACTGCTGTAAATGCAGTTCATTTATTTAAGGGCAAAACTTCTGCCAAAATTTCAGATTCACTAATAGAACTCAAGTACAACAATATTCAAAATCATTAAGCAGTAAAAAGCGTTCCACGCAAGACTGAATAATCCCAGTACTGGTAGATCATCAAAACTGAGTCTAAGGGAGCAGAGCGAAAGAGTGAATCATGTGAAGAAAATCTCCAGTGATTACTGAACAGGAGAGTACAGCACACAATTGAAGGACTAGTTGAGCAAGTTCATGTTGGGACTGTTTCGAGGGTATTTAGAAGAATGGGTATGGTGCCAAAACTCTTACAAGAAACTAAATTTGTAAGCAAGGTTAATCTGAAGAAGTGTTCACTGTTTGCAAAGGAATATATGCCAAATTTACTTGCATATTAGGATTCTTGTTCTCTTGCTACAAAAAGTAAGGAGGGTCCAATGTGTCAATGTCACATTTTATGTGGTACATACCGTATTTATTCACATAATGAACACCACTGATAGTGGTTGCACCCCAGTTTTTTTCCTTAAAATTTTCAGAGGAATACGTCCCCTCTAAGTGGATACATTTTGAACATAAATTGTCTTAGTGATATTTAAAATTGCTCAATTGGATGAATTGCAGAATGCAATATAATTACTCGACAGACATCGACAGCAGGCTCAGCTATGAAAGATAGCAGTTATTTCCATAGCTTATGTGTAGAGGAAAACAACTACAGATGAACCATCAATTCAAATATCTTGGAAGTGTTATCTCTGATGCTGGTTCTACAGACAAGGAAATTTCCGACAGAATTCAGACAGGTAGCAACTTCTACAAATAAAGACATAATATGGAACAAGAAAATACCAACAAAATGTAAGAGTTGTTTATGAAACCTATTAAGTACCAATCCTGACGTATGGTTGCGAAACATGGACCATGAGAAATAAAGATGTTAGTAGAATCCAGGCAGCAGAAATGAGATTTGTACGTAGCATGATCGGTAAAACACGGAGGGATACAGTCCATAACGAGGAAATCCGCAAGCAGGCTCAATTTGTAAGGCTGCAGGACAGAATAACTGCAGCGACTGAAATGGTATGGACATATGCGATGCATGGGAGATAACAGATTACAGAAACAAATGTATAATCTAAAACTTGAAAACAAAAGACCATGAGGGCGACTAAGACTCAGGTACAAGGACGTGGTGAAGATTGACATTGAACAGCGAGGACATACTTTGGAAAGCATTGAAGAAGGAGAGAAGTTCAGAGACCGGAACTGGTGGAGAAGCCTTGTTCACCAACCCATCGCTTAAGATGGAACGACGTGGGATATTGAAAATGTGTAAAGAGAATGACACTGTGCTGAATTTTAAGTGTGTGTAGTAATTACTAATGATGATAAATGAAGGATGGAGTAGTCATGTTGAAATTCATGTTTTAAAACAGTGCATGAAAATCAAATGGCGACATTATTTTTAACAGGTACAAAATACTCGACTCAATACTAATAATAATCATTACCGAACAACCTCAGCTACTTTAGTGCAGGTCTTCCTAAGTGGTGCCATCTAGATCACCTCCCTACCAGTTTCAACTTTCTGATTGTGCTGCTATCTAGGAATGAAAGTGGAATTCTATTTTGTGATAAATTTCATTTTGATCCATATTGACCATTGTTCACAAGTTACTAAAGTAGGAGTGGGTCCCCCTATTTAATACACTTCATAATGACATGACCGTTTTATTCATATAGTATTCGTTAATGGTACTAGTTTCGACCTCTTTGTGAGATCATCACCAGCCATAATCGATACAATATCAAAATAATCGAGCATAAAACGCTAAGGTATGAAGATTTAGCACATAGAAATCTTGGGTTGATGTCACTAAGGATGAAAGCTAGTAAAGCATTGTCCATCTATTCCTTGGGTTCTTATAATTGCAACAGTGATTAGTGTCGTAGGTTTAATGAGAATGAACAAAATACGAAATGTGAGAGTTCGGGAAATGGTAAATGATGTACCCCTACAGGAAAAGATTAAAAAAAATCAAGGCTGCAATGGTATGGACATCTTAAGAGAATAGGAGAAGATAGGATACAAAGAAAGATGTTAGAAATGGAGTTGAAAGGAAGGAGCCCCAGAGGAAGACCAAGGGACATGTTTGAAAGGTGTAAAGAAGAGCATCAAGGCAAGCAGAGGGAACTGGACAATGGTGAGAGAGGAGAAGTGGTGAATGGACAGAAAATCCAAGCAGACCCGCCCTGAGGTTGGAAACTGCTCCAGATGATGATGATGATTATTATTATTATTATTAGGCGATTAGCGCGAAGTTAAGATGTAGCTTGTCCTAACTGTTTGAATCTCTCGTAAGGAATTGAAGAGTTCAACAAACATTTAAAATCATATATGAACACTAGAATACAATAAATCTAAAGAATTGATGGGAGACAGTTTAAAATTCTCAAGTTTTTTTTTTTTGTTAATTATGAACATTAAAACATTGTCCTTTCACTCAATGTTTCCTGGTTCTTATCTGATATCAATTAGTTTTTTGACCTGATTGTAAAACGGTTAGTGTGAGTGGAAATAAGTTGGTTCCTAGATGATTTAAAGAATATGATTTTTACATGCTTATTGACTGGCTGAGAAGAACATTTACAACTTAGATTGGTGGACCGTTGGTCTCGTGAAAAAACCTTTGTAATTGTCAAGCGGATCAAGTATGTAGTAGATGTCTGAAAAAGACATAGAATTGAGAAAGGAACTACTGCTGAATGAGATGAACATAAATGAAATAGAAAGAAAAACATAACTTGAAGCTGAACGAGACTTGCCCTCTGATACACAGCATCTAATGTGTCTGTAAACTATGGAAGCTGCACGACACTGAATGCAATGTGAGAGCCGAGGCTAGCGGCAGAAGTAAGGATCAGGGTAAGAGGGTGGTGTGGGGAATAGAAGGGTGGTGGAACATTGGTGAGGGAGTTGGAACTTCTGTTCGCTAAAAGTTTGTACTTACTCTACATATGGATAATTATGTCATATACAGTATTTGGCTTTTCAGATTTCATTTAGGTTGTAGTTTGAATCAGTGTTTCAGATGAATGAAACAATTCTCTAGAATATTGAGTAGGACCCTCTTTTTAACGACCTTTAGAATAATCGTATCTTGTTCAGTGGAAGTGAAACTGTTTGAAATCGGACATGTGCCTCTCCTGATGAAGTTGGGAAGTAGAAACGAACTTTTCGGAGACCGAGACACATTAATGTTGAAAAAAGTTGGACTGAGGACAGAGCCTATTTACCGTATTTACTCGCGTATCAGAACTTTTTTTTCAGGCAAAAAAAAGTAGGGGGGTGGGGGTCCAATATGCGATAACCTCAGATTTTCTGCAGTGAACACATGACTTCTAGGCTATAAAGAGCTATAAGTTGTACATATAAACATTCTACACTCTTCTTTAACAAACTTACGAATGTATTTGAGTTAAACTGGCTATTTTTCATGGAAAGGCAGTATTTCTAAATGTAACATACATACGTACATCATCATTATAGACAGTTATGCCTTTCAGCGCTCAGTCTGCAAGCCTCCGTGAATTTACTGAATGATATAAAGTCTAAAATCTCCACCTTATCAATACATTAGTTTATTTACTCTAAATTAGTAAATTGGTCAATACTGGTTTCAATCCCTCGGGGATCATCTTCAGTTGACACACAAAAAAAGAATTTATAAAAACATCACAAATGAAAGGTTACATTTGGTGACTATTTAAATTAAATCAAGTGTTGAAAGCTATGTCATTAAAGTACTAGTGGGTACATCTTAGTTCCTTAACGTGCTATTGTATGAGGTATATTGGCTCACTGTGTCTAAGCTTTTTGTTCATATAATGGGTTCTACACTTACATCTGGTATTGATAATATTACATTCAATATGATTGATTCATATGATTAAAACATTAACAAATATCTTACTAAAATGGTAAAAAATATACATAATATACATATTTTGTTGTAGAAGTATATCACAGCTTATTGGTTATTGTGATGTCAATAAGACGTAATTTCACTTTGTATTAATGTTTGGGGTATTCTACTTTTTTTTAAAAAAGTCCATTGGAGTAAACATAGGAAAAGCTTAATTAAAGGGTTAATTAAAAATATATCCTTCATTACTAAAAATACTAGTATGTAATACCTTATTAAAATGGATCCTTCATTTCTAAAGTGTTGATATGTGATACCTCATATGTTTGTTTTGTCATGTATAAAATGGGGTTTACATTTCTAAACAGTAGTACTGTAGGTTGTTACCACATGATAAAAGATATATTACCAACTAAACCTTTATTCTTTACCGTTGAAGTATACAAAAGAACATCGATAGCCACGTTCGTTTTCAGAACACAAACGGAAATGTCGAAATAGGGTCGAAAACAAAGTGGTAAGTCCTCCAGGGTGGATTTTTATCACATTTGGAGAGCTTCAGTATGGTGTATGTTCTCCACGAGCATTTATTAGAGCTTGGTACCTACTTAGCATGCTCCATATAAGTCGACGGCGGTCACATTGCGGTATCGGGTCCCATTCTTCAGTGAGAGCCTGTTTGAGGTCTTAGAGAGTCTGTGGTGGAACAGGAGGCCCACGAACAATTTTGTCAAGCCTATCCCACACATGATCAATGTGATTAAAGTCTGGACTCGCTGCTGGCCGTTCCATCTCTTTAATGTCCAGTTCTTGCAAGACAGCTCTGGTGATGCCACTCCATGAGCCCTGGCATTGTCGTGCACGAGTACAAATTCAGAGCCAGCCCCGTATGCAGCCACCAACACATGCTGTAGTAGTATCTGCTCGATATACCCCGCAGTAGTAAGTTTACCACGTGCGACGACAAGATCCGTACTGCCATCAATTCTGATGCCACCCCACACCATCACGTAACCTTGTCCAAATCAGTCGCCTTCCTGGACGTCTGGCATGTACTGCTCATCATGGCGTCTGCATACATATTGATGTCCATCGAGCTGTGTCAGGGGAAATCTGGACTTATCTCTAAACAACACAGGTCTTCATTGGCGAAGTTGCCAGTTGACGTGGGTACTAGGGTTGGGCAGACCAGAACATTCAGTTGTTCCGCAACATTAGGAGCTTGAGGCGGAGTGTTTCGGTACAGTGTCGGGGCACAGGACTTTAACTGCGTCGTAGAGAGAACTTCCGAGAGGCAACATGACATGCTCCGCGTCAGCCGGAATGTGCCTGTACCGAACGTGCTGTCTGAAGGCCGCACTAGATAGATTAAGTAATAATAATAATTTAAATGTTTCCACCTTTTCAATACAATATATTCACAAAATTATACGGTACTAGTTTCGACCCATCTAGGGGTCATCATCAGCCGTATTGATCTTTGCTCCAATACGGCTGATGATGACCCCTAGATGGGTCGAAACTAGTACCGTATAATTTTGTAATTTTGTGAATATATTGTATTGAAAAGGTGGAAACATTTAAGTTATTATTATTATTATTATTACTTATATATTGTTCAATACGGACCAAAAACATGAAATTCATAACCATCTAGATAGATTAGTTGGCCTTGGCTGTGCCTGACTGTTGCTACCGGCTGTGTGCCGCCCTGTGCTGGAGTGTAAACATTTTTTCATCCAGTTATATCTTTAATTCCGAAGCGATGACCTGTATTTTTCTTGGGCTTAAAAGTTTCCTTAAGTCCAAATTAATTTTTAACGTCAATTCCCGAGAAAGTGTTGAGGGAAATTTTCGAGATATTAAAGAAAGTAAATGGAAGTTGAGAGGGAAGGAATTCGAAGTGCAGAGAGCATAACAGCACGAAAGTACAACAATGTTTTCATCCAGTTATATTTTTAATTCCTAAGCGATGATCTATATTTTTCTTGGGCTTAAAAGTTTCCTTAAGGTCCAAATTAATTTTTAACGTAAATTCCCGAGAAAGTGTTGAGGGAAATTTTCAAGATATTAAAGAAGGTAAATGGAAGTTAAGAGGGAAGGAATTCGAAGTGCAAAGAGCATAACAGCATGAAAGTAATTAAATCGTGCGAAAGATGGTAAACTTTACATAATGTCGCATCGGAGTCCTATTCAGGACTATTTTACTAGAAGAAAACCGGACAGAGTGAAAAGCAATTTGTTCTATTTTGTCTGCAAAGGGACCTTCAACCGGCACAATGACAAGACATTACAAACTTAAAACATCCCACAGTTTTTATTTTCGTATTCCGCTTGTATATTGTGTACGTGAATAGAGCACTGACAAATGTTTCTTCAACTGTGGGAGTATACTTTTAGTTGGTGAAAACAACATTGTGACATTTGTAAACACCTGTACTGCCAGTGTAATCGTGACAGGTGTATTTCAGAATGAATGAAAACATTCTTATGCTAAAAAAGAAAATTTAGACATGATTTTTTTTGGGTGAGTATTTCATTCAGAGTTCCGACTGCTTTCTCATGTGCCGTGAAGTTTTATCCTGGCCCTAATTACTCACAATACAGGCCAATACATTCAACTGGTAAAAATATTATTGAATCAGTTACTTTTAAACACCTGCACTGCCATTGTAACCGTGTTATGTGTATTTCATATTGACCGGGAAAATCTTAACCTGAAAGCTGCCTTTAAACGTGATTATTGGGTGCAAATTTCAGTGTTTCGACTGTTCGTTCACGTTCCATGCAGCTTTATGCTGGATGTGGCCATAACTACATACAGGCATACAGCACATTTCGTACAGGCACATTCCTGCTGGCGCGGATCACGTAATGTTGCCTCTCGAAGTTCTCTATACACTGCGCAGTTACAGTCCCGTGTGCCCACTGCACAGTTCAGGTAGTAGGCGAAGGGCAGTGCATAGTGGCGCTACTGACACGACAATGAGACAGTGTCTCCGTCTCGCTTGAGAATGTTTCGGAACAATTGACACTCGGTGATCTGGGACAGCGGAACATAACTGTGCACCGGCACAGTGTGCCGAAACAGGGACATAGTGCCTAACCCTAGTGGGTACGGTCAAACAGAAGGCGAGCTGCGCGATGTTGCAAGGGGGCACTCAAACAGGACATCTGGGTCATAAGGACACTTCTCTTAACCTTTTCCTTACTGTTTGGTCAGGCACCGTGACTCCGGTGACCATCCTGAGGTATTGTTGCAGTTCTCTGGCAGTTGCTGAATGACACCGCACTGATGGTCAGATATCGGTCATCTTGTGGGATGTCCACGACCTGGTCCAACTCTCCTTGTTGTGAACCGGCTTGTCTCATTGTAGTGATTCCACAAGTGTTGAATAACTTACGGAGAGACATTGGGAATCACAGCAACATGACGAAAAGTCCATCCTTCCTGGATGAAAGTGACTGCCCTTGCGACTTGAACCTTGTTAAGATGTCCCATGTGATGTGCTGGTTTACGTACAATGTGCTCAAATTACTGCAGTAGTCTGTGTACCTCACGACGATACATGGACGCACCGCCATTCACTTCGTTTTGAGGGGTCGCCTAACAGTTTAATGCATGGCTACGCCTACAGATAGAGTATAACTTCGATTTGATATACCCTGAGTAGCTAAGGTCTCAAGGTATGCTATACGATCACTGGAACCCGATCTACCAAATTAACCTTTACATACAAGATGTTACAAAACCTGTTCCCCTAATTTTTTTTGACCTGTGTGTAAAAATTGAGTTATGCCAATGTGAATTTTTTTTTCTTTTAGTCTAAAATTTGTCAAAACCCGCACATTACTTCTTTTATATTAGTATTTTAAAACTGAGATAAAATTTTCAGCCAGATCTGGTGAGCTAGTTGGCCTGAGGAGCATTTTGTAAATACATCAAAATGACTTTAAAATTTTGTTAAATTTGTTAATATCTCAAAAACTATTGTTGATAGAAACTTGGAAACTTTGTATGTTGTATCATATTCAGTGGCGTATCCTGGAATATCCACTGAGGCAGGCAGCTAGTAACCATGCTGCAGCACAATGTATTAAGTAAATTTCAATTCTACTCACCCTAATTACATGTAGGTTAAGTTGACCCTGCGACTCTTTTTTGCAGAATTCCTTTGTGATGTCGCTGTAGGAGTCCTCGCGTGCTTTCATCTCAACAAGAAGATCCTTTTCTATAAACATCATTCTTAATGCAGAGAGACAACTTTGAGAATTGCTGACGAAATATTTTATTTGCTTCAGGGCCAAGCAAGAGCGTTCTACTGATGATGATGATGATGAAGCAGGAATAGTTGTAATCAATGTGCACAATTTATAAAGCTTGAGAAGACTGCTGTGGAGACCACTGGTCAATAGAATTTCTTTATTTGAGCCACAGTCTTATCTTTGAAGTGTATAGAAGTGAAAATCGCCTTCAATTCGGATGTAAGTCGTACTCCATCATCATCATCATCATCATACAAAGGGTACTATATCAAAATATTTTCCATAGACTTCAATCAATTTACTGAATTGCTCTTCAGGAGGTTGTCATAAAAATAAAATTCTTACAATCAAGCATTTTAATGAAGGACAGATCTCCTAAAGAACAGAAGAGAGATGTTTATTTGCTATTTGTTTTACGTCACACCGACACAGATAGGTCTTTGGCGACGATGGTATAGGAAAGGCCTAGGAAGTGGAAGGAAGCGGCCGTGGCCTTAATTAAGGTACAGCCCCGGCATTTGCCTGGTGTGAAAATGGGAAACCACGAAAAACCATCTTCAGGGCTGCCGACAGTGGGGCTCGAACCCACTATCTCCCGATTACTGGATACTGCCCGCACTTAAGCGACTGCAGCTATCGAGCTCGGTAAGAGATATGTTAACTGTACTACTCATATAATATGTATTTCCAGGTAAACCCTCCTATAGTCATCTTTAACTGAAAATGAAGTTTCTTCCTTTCTTCTCTTTCTTTGTGGATCAAATTTCTCTTCTGTTCTGTCCTAGACATTAGCAAATCCACTGTCGCATTATACTGTAGTTTGTAAGGATTTCACTTCTCTGGTGCAAAATGCAATGTCTAGGGTCTAAGATTGAAGGATGTTTTATGTAACATCAATGAAAATATTTCATTAAAAACATTCAGAATAAAATTGAACTGCAATTCCATTAACTTCGCAAAGTACACTCTTGCCTCATTGATTGTAATGTTATCCCAGTTCCCGCAGGACAATAGACAACTGTGAAAAATTCGAAACATTGATCATAATTCCTACGAATTTAGCTTCCCCAACCTGAATCTTTATTCAGCGGTCATTACAGTACAGATGCTTTGAATTAAATTGTTCTGTATTAGTGGAGAAAGTCCTGTAAATACACTCGCTTTTGTGATATGACATCTAACTTTTCATCAAATACTGCTAACAGTTTAATTAGTTCAATGTAATCTGCTCTGTTGTTGGTTTCAGTAGCCTCATTGTGCCCACTTCAGTCAGCCATTTCAGAATTTTCCCATATTTCTTAATGGCTTCATTGTACCTAAGAACATTTTCCTGCTTCTGCTTATCCAACTGCAAATCTATCGTAGTTTTACCAAAGATACATAAGGTTTTCCATGCGTGGATATGACAATCTGATATCTCATGCCTTGCAATAGCAGTGTGCAGATTGTTTAGATCTGCATATCCACGTTTCTTGCTGTTCCAGGGGGAATTTTGAACAACAATCAGCAAGGCCAATAATTTGTTCAGTGACTCAGAGCTGCAGAGCAAGTTTCTGTATTGAACTGGCGAACACAATTCTTGTTGTCTGCTTTTAAATTTGCGAGGGAAGGGAGAGGTCTCCCAGCTTTAACTATTTGAATCTTTTTATCAAACGAACGGGTTGTAAACGGCTTTTCAAACAGATTTACAATTATATCCGTTTTTGACTCGTCCATAGTTAATACCACAGTGCACAAAACAGAATAAAACACTGAGCACAAGGAATAGCACAGGAACAGCACACGGTGAATGAACTTATAGTCAGTCACTATTCAAGCACAGGAGGGAGGTAAATCACTCCAATGGCATTGGTCAATTTCGCCACGAAGGGTTTTCGCTAGGGGGTAATTCCGTGGGTCCCATGCGCTGTAAACTTGGACGTGCTGGCTTTCTCCACATTGCTAACGGATGGCAGAGGTTAGCACATGTGTGGTGACCAAGTCTGACCCAGTTTCAATTGCAGCATCATAATTCGGAGGGTTTCAGAACTAAGTCTGCCACCGAATGCAATTTTAAGATTGAATACCTTACTTCCTTAACTTCTCCATATGCTCTCTCTATCTTTCTAGAGTGGAAGAGATGGCGAGGCTACACCAGCACCACACGCAAGTCAAGCAACGGAACTAGTACTGTTGCGCGGAACTTCTGCAAGATGAAATTAATATTTGACTTGAAACGACCTAAAATCAAACTCAGACAATTCTTTGCACTATCATAATGCATGCAATGAATGCCTTCCATGCAAGGAAAATATGCCCCTGATCATAGTGATACTGACATAAAATTATCAAAATCCTAAGGTGAAAGGGTGAAAATTGCAAATTTTAGGATTCTTCACAGATGCATTGCCGTAAGAATACTTGCACGGTATATTTTGTGTAACATGACCACCTGTCTTTGTTAACCAGGTTTTACTCTGCATGCCCTAATTCAAGTACCATGATCCTCATTCTTCAAGGGATGTTATTTGTATTGTCTCAAACCCTATTTCTTTGAACCAAGGTACTGCTGAATATTTGGTTTGTGCTTATGAAAGTACAATCCTGTTTCAGAAGCATGGTGCAACAATGGCGAGCTGAACGTCAAGCTCGTCTAATGTCCAGGTTGATGAAGAAGACGGGCCATGGAGGATATTCCAGTGCCGTGTTTGGTACTGTACCTGCTTTGAATGGGGAAAATCATGCCTCCATCTCTAAAAAGATCAAGGAAAAATCAGCTCCAAAAACTGTCGACCCTGCAACTCGTCGTTCAACGGTTCACGAGTTTCGCCCAAGGCCTGAAGCTCTAAAAACTCCCAGAAAGCCTCCTCAGAAGGCACTTAATATTGAAGAGCGCAGGTCAACTATGCACACCTTTGCTGCTAGATCTGCCACAGTTCCCCCAAAGCTCCCTAGCAGAACCATTTCAGCTTCAAGACTACGACCTGCCCGACATGGGACTGTGTCAATGGCATCCAAGGAAATAAAGGAAACTATTCCAAAGAAAGCTCCGAACGTGGATGGTGAGTAAAATTCCTGTATCTATTTTTTTTTAATTCCATATTCCGCTACGCCTAATTTTTAAGGTGTCCTTTTAGAGTGTTCGGGGAGAAGACTGCTTCTTTTCATATGGGTGAGCTGAAAGGGACAGAAAAACTAGCTCCAAATTGGTAATCATTTATGTGACCTGAATGCTTCTAAGGTGCATGTGAATTTGAGAGTAATGATTAAAATGGAAATTGACAAATGTTTTGACTGAATGTGCAACTTGGATATAGAGTTCAAATCTTCAGTGACTGAGGACACTAAACTTGTCTGTTGCATGGAAGAAATTACTTTCCAGGCTTGTAGGCTTTATTTTAATGATGTTAGCAGCCAGATCTGACCTTCAGAAATGGCAGGCCTTTTGGCATAGTTTCTAGTTGGGCGCTAGTAACCCAAATCATCCAGGTCCTCCAAACCTGGAAAGTAATGACATGAAGCATAAGCTATTATTGCTCTGATGACAGCAAGCTGTCATCAGTCATAATTGTCCTCGCTATTATCCCTGTCAACATCAGACTTGTTCCTTTCGGAGAAAAGTGCTGGTGATGAACTTATCTTGTGTATTGATGAGCAAAGCCATTCTCATGTCCTTCACAGATGTTTATAACCTGTTTTTTGTGGCCTTCCTCTTCTTCTGTATCCTCCTGAAGATATCCATATCAGTTCCGTTTCTGAGATCTTTCCATTATCCATCCACAGAACATCGCCTACAAATTGTGGTCTTCTTATGGCAACAATTTTGTGCAAGCTACGTGGCACTTCATTCATGATGTGTTCATGGTAGCTTATCTTCCTAGGGTTCATCTGAGGCACTGGTTTTTTTTTTTTGGGGGGGGGGGGTCACCTTCACCTATTAACCAATATCTTAAACTATTTGTATCAGCACGGGTACTTTCTAATACAGGCACTTTATATTATTTGGGCCTGTCCACTGTATAAGCCACATAATTTTACGGTCGTCCTTGCTTACTAGGCAACTGATAGACTATTGCTCTCACAAAATGTATGTTCCTTATATGCATTTGCATGCATATGTATAGTTTTACATTGAAGAAGCACCTTTTTCACAATTTCCATTCAAATATAGCATTCTTGTTTAGATTTGACTACCAACAATCTAATATATTACAAATGGCCTGAATGTTAGGTATTCATACCTCCCTTAACCCCTTCCATGCCATGACCTCAGTGTCAATAAGTATCCAGAGTATTATTATTGCTATACTACATTTCTCCTTTTATGACTGGTGTTGAAGTTTTGGAAGCAACATTTCACTGTTATACACTCTCAATTTTGTTGTTTACAGTATGTCAACTGAACACTTGTTGGGTGACTGCATGATAAACAATGAAACTGATTGTGTGGGGTGGTTGTGTTTTTTAGGTTTAAAGAAAATGATATGCTTTTTCAAAATCACTCATATTTCTCTGAAAATGCAGAATAGGATTAATTTGCAATAATAGAACTAGTCTTAAATAGCTGCATTTATGATGACATGAAGAAAAGTGGAAAAAATCTCTAAATGCTTGCTCTTTATTTTCATCGCATTTATCACAGTTGTGATATTTTCATACGTCTACAAATTCAAAATGTACAGTAAAACCTCAATACATCATTTTTAAATGGGAGGGAGAAAATTATGATGAATGCGAGAAAACCATAAATGCTGGTAATATAAAAAAATTGGGTTAAAGCAAAACAATAAAATACATTTACTGTATTTTGACATATTTCTTTATGTAAACATCGTAGAGGCATCAAAATATTGCAACCACGATATACACGGTGGAAGAAATAAGCATAAGTTTTACGGCATTCTTTTTCACTTTCCTTTACATTGCATGTTAATTGAAAATCGTTACGGTCAGTTTTCTTATTGCAAATTACTGCTGTAAGTGTATATTACGATAGCCTGCATTTCCAGTGAAATACGAACAATTTCAAAGAATGTGTAATTTTTCATTATTTAGAACTGAAATAGAAAGTTTGTAAATTTCTTTTTTTTTTTTCTCTACTTGTTAAACGTTGCACTAACACGTCAGAAGGTTTTTGGCAATAGAAGGGTGGGAAAGGTCTATGTTTAGAAAGGTATCGGCTGTGTTAGGATGGGAAAGGGCTAAGTTTAGAAAGGTATCAGCTGTGTTGTTAATTAAGGTGCAGTCCCAGCATTTGCCTGGTGTGAAAATGGGAAAGCATGGAAAACCATCGTTAGGGCTGCCGACAGTGAAGCCACTATCTTCCGAAGGCAAGCTCAAAGCTGCGCGACTCTCAACACACGACCAACTTGCTCGGTCGTTTCGTGTTCTTCACTGCACATAGACTCAGTTAGAAACGTGGTGTACTTTCTCAATTCACCATCCATGAATTGTTTAATCAGTTTGTGAAATATAGCTCACTTAATTATGGACATTTGAATTGTAATCATGAGCATGAATTCTGCTCCCAGCTGACAAACTGTAATCCACACATTGTAGAGAGGACAGGGGGCGACGTTCGTTATCTTGGAAAGGATGAAGGGATGCACCAATACAAGGGCTGTTTTTAATAGCGGTGTTTGTAATATTTTGTAAATTTTTAGAATAGACTAGCAATAATTGCCCGTTGTTAAATTTAAAAGCAAATGTTTATTCAATGTTTCTACTGGAAAGCAATGACGGAAGAAACTCTTGAAATTTGTGGAGTGTTGTTATTTAATTCAAATGAACGAACAAAACTTACAGCATTTGATCTTTTCTTGGCAACATTATCGACACTGTTACTGGTCTAGTTAGGGTTAATATTTTAACTCATTCTTACGAGTCACGCATTTCACCAAGCTATTTGGGCAGAGGGTTAACTAACACCGCATTAACCCTCTCATCAGGAAACAGCTGCCCTACTAATCAAGGAGGCAGTGACTAAAAATCAGAGATCATGAACACACTTCTTGCATGGTTCTTTTGATCATTTCTTGCGCGGTATTTCGTTTTCTTCCTCAGGTCCGTCGTAGATATTCTTTCGTGATCGAAAAATGGAAGAAGTGCAGAAGGAAATAGTGGCACAAATTTTTCTGCTTTAGAAAAAGCATTACTTATTGAATTAGCCACCGAATACCGAAGCATTATAGAATGCAAGAAGATTGACGGTATAAAATTAAATGAAAAGGAAGATATTTGGGAAAGAATAACAGGGGAATTTAATAGCCCACGGACAGTGCGATCTACGAAACAAGTAAAATAGTTCTATAAAAATTTTCGCTTCCCTGTGCCAAGAGTTGTTTTCTGGAAGTAGGCACACCTTCACAGCAATAACACACACGAAAATAAATACACAGTTTAATTTCAGAGTGCATTTCTGTATAACCACTACGTAATACACAGTATAATGTTCATAAGTGTT
The DNA here is from genome assembly GCF_040414725.1 of Anabrus simplex. Taxonomy (NCBI): domain Eukaryota; kingdom Metazoa; phylum Arthropoda; class Insecta; order Orthoptera; family Tettigoniidae; genus Anabrus; species Anabrus simplex. The sequence goes on from NC_090276.1 coordinate 38,700,927, forward strand.
GTATTATTGAAGTGGTGTTGTGCAACTGCATTCTTATATGCCATTGCAGTGCTGTCGTTATCAATGTGAAGAATGTCATCATTCTCAATTCCAGCATTCCTGTTCCTTCTCCTTCCTGTGAGATACTCATGCAGAGTCAAGTCCCGTGGGAGAAGTTCATCTCGAGTCTCCACAACAATATTGTGTAATACCGCTGTTGCTACTATTACGGTCAACGTAGTTTGTAGTTTAGTTCGCAAGCCCAAGTTTGTTTCGATCATCTGTGTATTCTAACCTTTTGCGAACTTCACCGACGAATTTACTGACGATGGTTTTTTACAGTCTATCTCTTCAGAAATTGTTCCTCATACAGATTTTCAAAGTCTTTACCACTTGTTATAGGCCTATTTCTCTTAGGAACTTAATTTAACAAATCTAAATAAAGTAACTCTGCATCAAACGCATGATTCACGGTGGCCATTTTGCTCTTGACTTCGAATAAACAGTTTAACCCTGGTGAAAGGAGGGGTTAACTTAACTCCGGTCTTAACCTAGAGTTAAAAATAACCCTCCTTGATGAAACGGAATGAATAGTCAAACTCAGTTAAAACTGTGTAACTCGGGGTTAGGGTTTAACCCACGTTGATGAAACCGGCCCTTAGGGAACTTGAAATATTTGTCATGAATGAGTAAATTCATAATTCCAATGATCACGATGACAAATCTTTCTAATTTGAGGCCTTGAACGTTACATTTACTAATGTCCACTTTTCTTGTTTCATTATTATTGATAAAACTTTATTTATGCTTCAAATTTATTATTGCTGTTAATTTCTAATAATATATTTGTCCATTACAGGTCCAAAACCCAACAGTGTCGTGAAAGGAAAAGTTAAGCCTCTTATCATAAGACATACCTTGGCAAGCAGGCTGCGTATGGAGAAAGCTAACCCTTTGATAGGGCTTAATATACCATCCCTGTCTCTCAATGCTGTAAATGCAGAAAGCACTTTGGATCCTAACACGAATAAACCTGGCCCTTCAAATGCCCGACAATCTCGATCAACTTCAGTTCCTGCTGCGCATAAAGTAAATGTAAGTCATCCTAAAACCCCATCGAAGGTGATGATCAATAATCCTCAGAAGACTCCAGTTGCTTCGCATATTGTTCCAAAGAAGTCAACTCTTGCTGGATCGAGCCAGAAGGAAACAGCTTCCCTGGAAAAGCCTAAAGCAAGTGGTAGGAAAAGTGTTTATGGTGGAGTTACTTCCAAGATATCCTCTAGACCCAGTAGCATCAGACGTTCTCTATCCAGTACCTACCTTGATCGCTTAGACAAAGGTGACGCTCAGAAATATGTCATAAGAAGCCAGTCTGAGCCAAATATAAAGGATGCAGATGAAAATCATTCCTCAATGAAGTTTCAAGGTAATATCTAACTCTTTGGTAAGCAGATATCTTACACATACATATTGGAAAGGGTACAGACAATTTTTAAGAATACTCACCGTACACAGTATAAACAATGGAAAACAGCAAACAAGAGGAGCAACATAAAGGGGACAAGTAACCTTTTAAGTTTTTTGTCTGTCAAAAATAAGATACAAATTTATGAAAACACCAGTGCATGTTTGTAAAAGAACACTTCATTTGTAAGAGAATGGTAGGTTTCCTTCTAAAAGAACATCCTCAATTTCTTCCAAATCACTGAAAGGATGCAGTCTGTCTTAAATAAATTCTTCAACGTAAGTTATTGACTTTCCGCTTAGATTTACCTCTTTTTTAAGGTTATTTGTCACCAACGTTCTTTGCTTCATACATCCAAGCTGCCCTAGTTTACTATATTGATATAAACGTCCTCCAACTTGAGCCGAAGTCCTGACACTGAGGACCAGTCCCTCTCCATCCCCCAAATACAGAGGTGTAGAGCCGGCGCCATTGGTCCTCAGGTCAGTTGTCGGTCAGAATGCCAGGTTGTAGAGCCAAGGAGCAGCCGTGGCCACCCTGTCTCTGCACCTGCAGATTACGACACCATTCCAAGCTATCATGTGATACGCACAATGCAGTGCTGACGTATTAGAAGTAAATCTCCAGTTGCTATATATGCCCAACCAGGCTAACATGTCCGAACTATATGTCTTCTGATTAAAGTTTTTTATTTATTCACTTACAGTAATAACGATATGATATACACTTTCTAATCACTAGATTGCATGCCGTAAGTCTGGATTAAATTCTAAACTTGTCCGCAGTGTTTATGGAGTGAGGGCTCATAGATAGATAAACATCTTTATTGACATAGTTAAGGGCGAAACAGACTTTCAACTTATTAGGTCGTGTTACGTACATTTAGTACATGTTGAAGAAATGTTAAGTACAGAAAAAAAATGACCAACCAGGCACCAGTGGGATCCGAACCCACAACCTCCCGATTTCGCGTAGGTTGCTCTACCAATTGAGATATGGTGGCCTAGGCCATCTTTGTTCTATTGGGAAGGATCTAAGCTACAGGTCTGGTACTACTACCATCACACTGTAGAGTGCATTTAAGTTGCCCGTTGAGGGCCAAGTCAATGAATATTGAATTTTCATGACTGCATTGTAATCAAAACCGACTTTCAACTTATTAGGTCATTTTACGTACATTTAGTACGTGTTGAAGAGATGTTCAGTACAGAACAAAAATGGCCAATCACACCAGTGGGATCCGAACCTACCCTCCCGATTTCGCGTCGGTTGCTCTACCAATTGAGCTATGGTGGCCTAGGCCATCTTTGTTCTGTTGGAAAGGATCTAAGCTTCGTGATGAGGATGAAATGATGATGAAGACGACACATACGCCCAGTGAAATTAACCAATTATGGTTTAAATTCCCGACCCTGCCGGGAATCTAAACCGGGACCTCTGTGACCAAAGGCCAGCACGCTAACCATTTAGCCATGGAGCCGGACTCCATGTTCAACTATGGACCTCTTAATACCATTAACAATTTGAAGACGAGCAGCGTGCGCCGTACATCAATGGTAATGTTCTGTGGAGGACGACGGACGTACAGCGTTAAGTTCTAGTGCTTATATGTCCGCTTCAGCGTACTACAAACATCAGCAGAGTGCTGGAACTCATTCCACGGTGCTTGTAGTTCATTTAAAAAATAGCAGGTGGCAGCACATCATCAGAACCTAATTCTATTATGATACTAAGTTGGTACTACCGAGGCAGCTTCATAGCCGTATGGTCTCGTGCAGTCGACAACTAGACACAATTAATGTATTTTTCATTTATTAATGTTTAGTATGTATGTTGTGTTTTATAATGTGTCATGGTGTGTGTGAATATATGAATTCATGTTTTATCAAAACATGCATTCTGAAAATGAAAAAATTGGAAGTAGAAAAAAGGTTTTTTAAAAAATAAATGTAGCTATAAAAGTAGTGGTTTTGCTCCAATTATGAAAAACAAGGTTCGTAAGCATAGCTCAAATGTTGCTGAATCCAAAATAGGTTTGTGTTTGTAGTTAAGGTTATCATTTATTTTGTAAAAAGAAAATGTATATTGAAAACTCATTAAAATGCTCGGTTCACAGTGTTGGAACGGACTTCACCTTCAGTGTGTTAACGAAAGTGAAAACAGTGTTTCGGTATCTTCAACAAGTTATTTGAAGTGGACATCCAAGCTTAATAACCCTACATAATTTGTGAATAACTCGATAGTTTGTACACATACCTGGATACCTTGTAATTGTTGTCGACAGGGTAGCTTCTTGTGATGCTGGCCAAGATGGAAGTGTTCTCGGTGATGATTCCCATTCAGCGATATTATGTGTTTTTAGTGCCAGATCATCCCAGAAGTATTTCTGCAGACATATTTTACTTCTTTTGAATAAACAACACGGCAGAATCCTTTGTGATATTCGTGAGAAAGTTATCAACAGCTCTAACATTTATTTTACAGGGTATTTGTTCGCTTACGGCATACAGTAAGAGATTTCAGAAGTTATGAGAACTTAAGCTTGTCGTTTCCTTCATAAAGGATCAGTTCAGGGTGGGATTGAAGACTTTATTTCCCATTAAATTGATAGGAGTTCCTTGCGTATCGTTTCCCTGTACACTGCCTTTACGACACACTTGGAATCTGTTTCTTCGTTTTTCTTGTTATTTTAGTGTATCATAGATTTGTCTTCAACTTTTCTCCTCTTAATCGTAAAATTATCCATTCAGAACTTAGGTTAAAAAAAAAGAATAATGAATACAGCAGTGTCAATTAACAACCTCAAAACATATCCAATTGACTGCTGGAGGCAAACTGTGTGCATGCACATGTCTGAATCTCCTGTATTGTATTCTGTTCATATGTTCGTGTGTCACACTAACATGGGTTTCTTACACTGATGCTCAATTTGGAGTCGAATTGAAGACTTTCTGTTCAACTGACAGGTGTTCCTTGCATATGTTGCCCTTCTTGTTTTCTTCTTCACAGCTTTCACGTCACACTTTGAATCTCTTCAATCTCTTGTTATTTTATTTTAGTCTATTGCAGACCTGTCTTCAACTGTTCTCCTAATCATAACTGTAACCATACTGAACTTAGATTTTCAAGAATTAACATTGTTGCAGGGTGTACTCCAGTGAGGAGGCAAAATACAGAGGCAAGAATTTGCTTATTCAGGCGCCATGGAGACTGGAATAGATATTGTCTGAAGTAGCTCATCCGTAACGCTATCCACTCCTAAATACACAGTAAGGCGAGAGAAAAAAGTATTTAGGGGTAACTTAGGATACTTGACCCAGGTACCACGTTTTTATTTTTAGGTATTTTTTAATAGCGTAACTATTATAGAATAATGTAATTAGGTTTTGTATTCGTATCCCAATAATATTCAGTTGTAATATCAAGAAAGTTTACATTCTAAATGTCTAAATTTTCATATTTGTTTATGTTCACAAAAGGGTAAAGTATCCCTTGAGTTCAGGATACTTGACCCAAATCTACTTGCTTTCAGACAATGCTCGAACAAGGGTGAAATAAAAAGGATTACAAGGACTACTATAATTTTAAGTGAAACTGCATTTATTATATGTCAGTTTCTAAAACTAACTGAACCGTTCTGCATGCTGCAAAGAAATGTCTTAGATTTAAAGTCACTCATGTCACATTACCATAAAATGTAATGGTTTCTAATAGCCTAAGCAAAGGAACCTGTGTGTGTTATGCATAGGCTACTATATAAATGTCTTACACAGTTAGGCTACTCGATGAGAAATTGAAAGTGGTGTTTAACTCTTTGAGCGCCAAGGGATTATTTTTCATTCATTTGTGATCTTGCCGAAAGTGCCAGGAATGATATTTCATCCCTCATGCAGACTCCTTAAGAAACCGTCGTAGTTCTTTGTTTTCCGTTAGATCGTAGCACAGTTCAGTGTATTCTTATCAAGGAAGGTGTGTAGTATCCAAATTTACCACAAGGAGCCACATAAAATTATTTGTTTCTGTACTTGTGCAAATAATCCCCGCACCCTGATTTTAGGAAGGCTTATTTTGAAAAGAATTTGTTTCTGTACTTGTGCAAATAATCCCCGCACCCTGATTTTAGGAAGGCTTATTTTGAAAAGAATTAAATGAACTAACATTCCATATCTCTCCGGGAGGTCCACGTGGTCTTTACGCAAATATGAACATGTAAATTTACGGATATAGCTGCTATTAAATTGAAATAATAAATAGCTTATAATTAAATAGTAATGTAACTCTACATTTCGTATTTATATGTATTGAATAGGTTGAACTACCTTATTTATTATTTCAATTTAATTGTGATGCAATTCAATACGGAACATTATGAAATTTTTCTTTAAATATAGCTGCTTTTCCTGAACATATTTGAGAAATACATTATCACTGCTATAAAATATTTTTGCCATGAAAATTATCAAGTAGGCCTAGGTATTTAATTAATCTGAAGTAGGCTCGATTCCCTGTAAGTCAAAAGATTCGTTGTCCCTTGCATTACTAGACTCCTCTCCTAAATTACTTACAGATTTGTTACACTCCACATCTAAAACACTTTTCACACGCAGTCTTATCTTTGCGCGGATGTTAACACGACCAGTGGTTGATAATTCTTTTTCTTGCAATGTAAGCAGTTGAAACACACATACACACACTGGCGAACTCGGATGTTACTTTTGCGATATGGTAAAACCTCGTTAATTCAAAGTCGTTGGGACATAAAAATTGGACTTTAAATTGCGTGATTTTGAATTAACCAACAACTCGTCCTTCAGAAGTGCCAACCCTTGCCGCGTCAATAAATATTCTAAGATCCGTTACTGCATGCAATTAACATTGATTCACAGTTTACAAACTTTAAAAAGCAATGGAGAAGAACTATTCCCAAAATGTATCCAACAAGGTGCATTTATAGTATTCAAAGAATGCACTTCGACAACTCACTAACAAACATAATCTCACGTAACGAAAGAAAAAAATTCAAACACGAGAAGTCTATGCTGGCTCCCCTGTGCAGGTACTTTATTCATTGCATTACTGTACTGTATGTATTTTTAGATGCCTTGTATTTGCACGGAAAGGACCAAACGCCCTTAAAGCATGGAGGCTTATCGAACTTTCCTATGACGAGGGGTGGAAGTCCTTCGCTTCCGTCTGCATTGCAACACAATACAGTGACCCCATATCGTTTTAAAAAAGTCCGTTTGGGCTAGGCATAAGTTTCATTGGCATTGACAATATTGTTCGTTGCGTACAAATTGCTGTGAGCCACGCTTGTTCGCCAACTGTCGGCATCGCCGAAGTGAATCGCCAGTGTTCGCGAATTCTGCTTCTTTGCACACTGCATGTCATGATACTGTGGCCTTCCTTAAAATTCCAAATGCAAACTAAGATTTCACTCGAACTTCTCAGCTATCAAGCGAACTGTTGACACACTGAAGTGAGTGAAAGTGCGGAAAGCTACCCCTGCACGTTCCGGAAGATACATTCTATCATGACAAGGATAAATTTTGAATTTAATTATTACTGCGTAAAGTAGTCGTTTTTTAAAATGTAAAGGAAGTTTTAAATTAAAAGTCTGAATCCATTTAAATATGACATATGGGGGTAGTTTTCCATCTGCGGTTACACAAAGCATAACTGTACACCCAATATTGAGAACTAGGCGAGCCAGGAGCATGTTGCCAACATTTGACACAAATAAGACCTGCACCCCAATTTCATGCCTCAATTTTTAAAAAATGCAGGGTTTATTCGCGTAATTACGGTATTTGGAAATGTGAAGGTCGTGTCTACACATCTTGCGCACGTGTCAACAGTGATGGTGGACTTGCAGGACGGCGTATATACAAACGATGATAATCTTACTGATTACATACAGTTTAGGGAATGATGATGGTGACTATGTTGAGTCAGAAAGTGAACTGGACTTCATAAGTGTTGAAAACACATCTAGTGAGGTTATAGTCAGTGATAGTGATTCTGGAAACGATTTTGTAAGTGGATACACCGCCATTTGCCGCGGTTAGAGATAATTTGAAAAGTAACAAAGAATTCCATCGTAATTATAGTATTAACAATATCACGCATTTGCCATTATTGTTACCCCTGATAGTGATTTACCATACCAACCATCTCACCCCTGTCTTTGAGTTACCTGGACCAAAACATGCCCCTCATGTTGCTGAACTTATAGTTTATATTTTGATTTTTATCTCATATTATCACTCAAATAACGGAATTTTATCCAATACAATAGTCAGGAGACTATACTACAAGAAATACCGTCAGCTAGTGTCTAATACTGATTTTTAGGATTATATATTTGCCTTAAAATGTAGATTTTCATTCATTAAATTTCAACTTTTTGAAGTCATGATTTATTGTAATTTGAACAATAAATGTTTTTAGGTATAAAAGTGTCTTAAATTTAAAGGGACATTCCTTTAATGTAATAGAAAAAAGTTTCACTGAAAATGGGTATAAATTGAGTGTGATGAATTTTTTTTCTAGAGAGTTTCAAATCTGTCAAAAAGTGAGTGGCACTCTTGGCTAGTACCTAACAAATACGCGCAGCACTGAGAGGGTTACATTGAAAACTGCTAACTCTGTCATTTTTCATTGAAAACTTAGGAGGCTCTAGAACAGCTTCAATTTGCTCTGGATCAACCTCAGATATTTAGTCACATTCCGACCACTTGATCGTGAACCACCTACACTTCTGGAAAATTTAACCACAACCATTTCAAGAGAAACTTCACTAACTTGTCCGAACCTGTAGTAATAATTTGCTTTTCAGGTATAGTTGTGGAGTGCCTTCAATAAATAATTCATTTTGCCAAAATCACTTAAGATAGGTTTAATATTTTTTAATGAGAGAAAATACTTTGTTAATATTCCAAAATTTCAAATTTTGCAATGAGAGAAAATACACTACAATTATTCTAAAATTATACAGTGAGATTACCTACAGTAATTAACACACAGGAACCCCCAGTTTGGTATGCTACATCAAGAATCGTACAACACTGTGCAAGGTAATGTCACATTGTTTGCACTTAAAATTAGTCTGGAAAGCTCTACCTGATTGGGCTCATCTTTTCTTGCTATTACAGGAAACTTAGGACTGCACCCTAAATATCATTTTTATTTTTCTCCATCTTTGAGGCTGTTGGATGAAGATATTTAGACTACAAATCATGCTGCTTCTCATACATACAAATTACATACTTTATAGCAATAAGTTTCGAAGAAAAAATTGCACTCGTTGGAAGATCATATATAAGCCCATAATCTGAAACAGAATCAAATGCTTGATTGAAACTACAGTGAAAGCAGTGTAGAGGGACAGGAAACTCCTGTCACTTGAGCAGGAAATAACAGCATTTCCACTGCAAATTGAACTTTCGTGTCAAACCGCAAGCTCAAGTCTCTCAATAATATTCTAATGTTTTAAAAGGGGGATAATTCCTGAATGAGCATCTTCAGTACCATGCAATTTGTATTTTGATTTCCTTCAGGATCATCTGCTGCACCAACTGCTTCCATATCCCTTTCAGACCGGAAAGAAAACTGGCGGCGTGAATTTTTGTATGTCAAAAACTGACTAAAATGCTCTTAAACACACATATTTTTAGTTTATTCTACAAAATAATTAACATCTGAAAAAAAAAAAGCACCCACATAAAGTTACATAAAAGAAAAATTACCTCAGTACATGTGAATATACATATGTACATGATCAGATGTTCTACTTTACAGTGTGGTATAATTTAAAACAATTAAAATCTTTGTTCAAACACAATTATACATGACATTTTCTACACTGAGGACGAGTTTTGCTTTTATAGTCCTTTTGGCGGCAGCACCTTTTTGTCAGACCTGAATGAAAACTGGGGGGTGTGAATTTTTGTTTGTTCGTCAAGAACTTACTAAAATGCTCTTAAATACATGTGTTTACCAAAAAATTTAAAAAATCAGCTCTGCTCATGTTAATATACACATGTACATGATTAAATGTTCTATTTTACAGTGTGGAACGATTAGGAACAATTAAAATCTTATACATTATATTTCTCATGTAGAGTAAGAGTTCAGCTTTCACAGTCCTTTTGGTGGCAGTACCCAGCACTCCCGCATGCATCGCCTGCAAGGAAAGCTAGCCCGCACAATTGTGCGTATCAACATTCTTAATCTCATGGTATTATGTACGATGTTATAAATTCAAAATTTACGTTCGCTAAACAATTTACACACTTCACCAATTACATCCTGATATTAAGTAAATTTCTAGATTAATACGATGGCAATAAATACTTACTTTAGGCATTACTGCTTCTCGCCATCTTGCCGATGAAGTGTATTTTTAAACTTTTCTTCCTGCCCCCTGGTGGTCAAGCGCTAAATAAAAACACCTGAAGTACATGCTGCGTGTCCCGCACAAGCACTGCAGTCCGGTCCAGCACCAAAAAAACATCAAATAAGCTCAGGCATAAATAAAATACGAACCCGCACAATTCTGCGTACACGGTCTGAAAGGGATAGCACTTTCATTATCCTTGCTACAAATTTCAAACTCATTATTACATTCATCAATATATTCATCGAATTCATAATGAATATCCTCTTTGTTCAGCTGGTTATATGCAGCCATGTTGCTGCAGCGTGTTTACATTCATGCTGCTGTCAGGTTTAAGAAAACTTATAAAAAGGCAGTGGTTTTTTTAGCATTCTGTGCAGATCACTTGTATTTAGGAATCGTCGCTAGATGGGGGCTTCATTTATTCCGTTCCTGACCCAGTCAAATGACTGGAAACAGGCTGTGGATGTTCAGGAAATTCACTGGGCCCAAGAAGTTGCATGTTTAGGCCACAAGTGGCAGAGGAAGACTGTTTGAAACTCCATTGCACTTTAGCATGAACCTTTGAGAAAAAAATGAATCATAGGATTAAAATTAATATGTTTCTATTGTTTAGGTGTACCTTCCCCAATCAAAGAAGAGGAGCCAAGCCCACGGGAAGCTCCAATGACTGTTCCTCGCTGTAAGAAGAGTGTGACTTTTGTTTCTCCTCTAGTCAACACTCCAGGGAATTGTTACACTCCTGAACCAGAAGTTCTCAGGTAAACATATTCTCTTCTCAAAACAATTGTTCAACAATCAACTTTTTATGTGTATTGTATGGATTTCTTTCAAACAAAATATTGGTAAAAATGTGGGTTTTATCTCTCTGGCTGACACAGTTGTGCCGGTTAGTTCTTAAAAACCTGGCTTTTCTCATGTTAACTTGGATTCCAGTGATTGTGTGGGTCTCGTTGAGTGTATTTCTATTGTATCTGTTGCTGTAGTTGACCAACAGGTGCCAGGCCTAGAATTTGTCATCACAAAATTGGAACCAAACCCTGTGTAATGACAAACTGCGAGTCCAGTACACTTCAGCTTGCAACTTACAGGAAAGTGTACGTCAAACTTTTACCTGTGCTGCTCAAAGAAAAGCAACTGCTTTAAAATGTCCCTCACATGACTGTAATGTTGAGAAATTACCTGCTATGAAAACAGAATAAACAGCACATCTGACTGAATTGTTTCCTTGTAAATTACTCCAGTTATGTCAGAATAATTTGACATTACTTTGTATTTCCTACCCAAAGAATTTTTTACAAGCCGTTTGAAATATTCTACTTTCTAGAACATATACAGCAGAAATTAAGTATCTTTCTCTTTTCCAGACCTTGTTACTATCCCAAAAATATATTTTCAAAGAAACAATCACCAAAGAATATTCAGCTGGAAAAGGACAAGAGAAAATAGGTAAAACCAATAATCTTTCATCGCAATTCAAGAGAAGAATTTATATTTCTCATTTTATTAGAAGAGTGCAGGTCATTTTCTTTGTATTCTTATTGGATAGATAGAACAATTTTAACAAAACTTCCGGAACATCCTGGGCAGTAGATTCAATTCATCCTAGACAATGTGCAGTGGTTGTATTCATGCACAGAGGATAAACAAAACTATCTGAATTTTGTTACAATTGCTGCACTACATCGTATAGAAAATATACTTTTTTCCAACCTTTAAACTGCCGGATTTTGGAAAAACCCCTTGAGGGTGAGAGAAAACATTTTTACTGTGTAGTAAATGTAGATTTAGTGGGAGGGTAAAATAAGTTAGATGAAACAGAGATTATGTTTCAGTAAACCAATGATGATAGCAATTAATGCCAAGTCACGAAAGTCGGTATAACCAACAAGACTCGGTAGTAAAATAAATTACTAGATCTATTTTAAAAGAAGAATCCAATGAGTGAATAAAAAAGACCAAGAGAAGACAGGTTATGAACCATACACTATTTTCAAGCCAAGAATTAAATTTTGACTTGGTCTGTAATGTTGACTGTAACTGGCAGATGCCATGATTGTGTCGTTTTCTAGCAGACTTACATAGTAGAAATTAGTCTAAGGAGTTGCCACTGGGGCTGGATTCAGATTTATTAGTGGCTAGGGAAACTGCCAATTCCTTCATTCTGGCCTACAATGGCTGTTCTTAAGAAAATTCATTATTGTTAAGCCTCCCAGATCTTTGGTGGAGAACGTAGATAACTAAGGGGTTAGCTTGAATGGAGAAAACCACCTTTGAATACCTGTTTGTTTTTTACTGCTAGTCTATTTATGAAACATAATCTAGCTTAAAATCTAATTACATTATTTAAAAAGTACATGTTTCATTCCTAATGTGGAACATCTTCAGCTAAAAAGGATACAAAAATTGGCATAAATGAATTAAAAATACTTTCATTTCTTTTGTTACAGACTCCCTTCAACATCTTAAAACTTAATAACAAAAACTTAACCTCAACTTCGGTAATTTTTTAGGAGTTTCCCCCGACCATCATATTTTAAATTTTAAGTCCATGCTAAAGATATTAAAAGTACATACTTCTCCAGCTTTTGAAGAAAGAAGGTCCCGCTCATCAGATTTTTTATCTCAAACTTGAACACTATGTACTTTTTAAAATAATGCAATTAGATCTTAAGCTGGATTAGGTTTCATAATTACATAGACTAGCAGTAAAAAGAAGTGGGATTCTCCATTCAGCCTAACCTTAGTTAAGTTGATGCCAATATGGGACAAGAAGTGAGATTTATAAGTTGAATGTAGATAGGTAAAGGAATATAAATAGGAGAGACAAAATGAACTGACAGAGTGAGAAGAGCAAGCAACTAAAAGAGGAGGCAAGGACAAACTCGAAAATACGAAAGAACAAGGGTGATCCCCCAATTCCTCATACACTATACAGTGGAACCTCGATTCTCAGTTTTTTTTTTTTTTTTTTGAGGGATCCCGGGGGAAAAAGTACATCACGGGAAAACTGAAAATCCGGGAACAAATGAACCATCAACAATTTGGCTAAATATCACAAAAATGAAATAAGTGTTATTATAATCTTACAAACACTCCTAAACCAAACCAAACCAAACCTTCCACCTACCAAGCGACCGCTACTCATTTCGAAAGCCTGCAGATTACGTGGTGACACATGGTCAGTGTGACAAATCCTATAGGCCGTTATTCCTGGCTCTGTAGGCTGAGGTCGCCATCTCGCCATTCAATAGTTACTCAATTAAAGACAATCAGAATGTGTGAACCTGGAACCAGCCCTCATATGCAGGTAAATGTGCGTGATCTGGCCGGGAATCTAACTCGGACCTTCCGGGTGAGAAGCAGATAAGTTAGACCATGGGGCCGGTTTCAAACATTAATTACCGGTATGCGACTTAAAAATCTCGAAACTTTACATTCAGTTTTGCCGGGGAAACTTCGTCAGTTTCCTCTGAAGACTTCTTTCAGTTCAGCAACTTAGATCAGTAACTGTTCGAAAAACCTAATAACACTCAAGCCAAACAACAATCGAGTACATGTAGTTTTTAATTCTCTAATTTAATAAAATAAAGTACATTGGATAAAAAAGCGCCAACGTGATGGCGAAATCCCTTTTTGTTATCTTCCATTGTAATTTGGTCACCAGTATACTGTTCGTAGTCAGTTTATGGAAATATTGTATCATGTAAATTAGGCCTAGATAGACTTCCAAAGGTTATGTTAAACTCGAGCATATGGTTTTGAATGTTAATATCGATTCTCAAATTCTCGAATGCATTATATTCAATTCTGCCAGTCACTAATCACAATCAAGTTGGAAAAAGAAAAGGTATCATCAAAACTTCCGAAATTACGGTTATTCGTGACCTTGAGCTCAGCTGGAAAGCGCGCCCGCTGTACAAGTCGGTATGAGTGTGAAATGATACAAAGTTTTAAAATGTCACGTGTGCAAATGAAACTACTGCTGTTTTTATAACATTTCAACACAAAAACGTTAAGTTCCGAGTCTTATGTTAGGACCAAAACGGTAAAAGGCAATCCCAGTACCTCCCATGACTATATGTATGTAAGGTGCAACATCTGTTCTGGTCTCGATGACATAATCGTATACGACAATATTAAAATGCAGGTACTAAATTTGTGTTGCTTAAGAAAGAACAGTTTAGATTCCTGCCTGAAAGCTCAGTGACCATACAGTGCCTTGAAGGAAGTGCTGAAAACGTGTTCGGCGTTACACTCAAAAATAGTAACATCTAACCCTAGACAAAATACAGACGTTTTGCAAGTAACGAACATTTCACGAAACTCGTTCTGTTTTCAAGTAGAGCTGTCGAAATGCGCTCTGTCTCCTTCCAATTGTTGTTTACACTCCCTGCTTCATGATTTTGAGTCTCTAAACAGTACCACCCGAATGCGATGCTAAAATGGTCATTTATGCAAGTTCACCGCCGATCACTTTTCTGGTATAGTACTTCCTCAAATTACCGCAATGACGGGACGTCAACACCAAGATCCGCAAGTATGCCGGAGCCTTCCTTTCATGAGATACAGTTCCTTGAAAAACGCGTGATCGAAGATTTAGCGTTGATGGGACTGACATTTCTGGACGGTTGGTCCAAGAAATCGTTTCTTCGAGGCACGGATAGTGCGGGATTTTTACAACGTGATTTAATTAGGATGCTAACGGGACCACGTAATTCAAACGAATTATGCGGGGAAATGTAGTTTCTGGGAACGTATAATCGAGGTTCTACTGTAGTCTTCAAAGAGATAAGCGTTCTCCTCATCTACCATATTTACGCGAATAATCCCCGCATATATTTTTTAAAAATTTGAGGCACGAAGTTGGGGTGCGGGTTTTGAGTCAAGGTTGGTAACACGCTCACCCAGTTTTCGATGTTGGGTGTATAGTTACGCTTTGTGTAACCGCAGATCGAATAAAACTGCCCCCATTTGTCATATTTAAATGGAAAACAATTCATACTTTTAAATTAAAACTGCCTTTACATTTTAAATATAGCATTTTACAGAGTAATTTAAATTCAAAATTTCTCCGTGTCACGATAGAATGCGTCTTCCAGAATGTGCAGGAGTAGCTTTCAGCACTTTTACTTCATTGAGTCGACAGTGTGTTTCATAGTTGCTAAGTGCAAGTAAAATCGTAATTCTTTTGTATTCAACGTTTTAAGGAACGCTACAGTATCACTTAACATTCAGTATGCAGAGAAGTAGAATCCGCGAACACTCGCGATGCCGACAGTTGGCGAAAAAGCGTGGCTCATAAATATAAACAATTTGTGTGCACCGAACGTATTGTCAATGCCAATGTAACTGCATTGTTTTTATGCCTAGCCCTTACGGACATTCTTTTAAAAGAGATGGGGTCACTGTACTGTGTTGCAATGTAGATGGAAGCAAAAGACTTCGTCCCCTCATTATAGGAAGGTTTGATAAGCCACGAAGTTTTAAGGGCGTCAGGTTCGTTCCGTGCTAATACAAGACATTTAAAAATGCAAACAGTACAGTAACCAAAAAATAACGCACTTGCACACGGGAGTCAGCATAATTTGTCATAGTCTTTGAATCGTGTTTTTTCTTTCGTCGCGTGTGGTTATGTTTGTCAGTGATTTATCCAATTGCATTATTTGAATAATATAAATGCACATTGTTAGATACATTTTGGAAATAGTTATATCCATGACATTTGAAATGTTTAAACTTTGTAACAATGTTACAGTCATTGAATGCAGTAACGGGCAATATTTGTATCCACCGTCGGTCGTGTTAATATCCGAGTAAAAAGAGACCCCATGTGAAAAGCGTTTTAGACATGGAGTGTGACGAATTTGTAAGTAATATAACCCATATCTGCCCAAATTATTTTTCTGTCGAATATTGCATTGCTTAGTTGTTTGTAAACTAAATGAAAGGGTTATGATGATTTTAGGTTTCAATAACAAAATTTCGCAGAGATTTATCCTTTGCATTGCAAGTAATTAGCTTCATTTTCCGTATCAAAATTTAATCACTAAATTTTACACTATTGAGAATCTTCCACCGTTTTGATACTTTATTTTGCCTTTTGGCAAATTTTTTATTTATATGTTAACAGTACATGTTTCGTTCCTTGTTTAGGAACATCCTCAGCTGTTATAGTGGCTTAGGTGAATGGTTAAAATTTTAAAATACATAGATTTACAAATACATTGATTCACTTAAAAACTAAATACGAATTCAGGCAGCCCTGAAGATGGTTTTCCGTGGTTTCCCATTTTCACACCAGGCAAATGCTGGGGCTGTACCTTAATTAGGGCCACGGCCGCTTCCTTCCAATTCCTAGGCCTTTCCTATCCCATCGTCGCCATAAGACCTATCTGTGTCGGTGCGACGTAAAGCCCCTAGCAAAAAAAAAAAACCGAGGAACGAAACATGTACTGTTAACATATAAATAAAAAATTTGCCAAAAGGCAAAATAAAGTATCAAAACGGTGGAAGATTCTCAATAGTCATTTGTCTATGTCGACAGTGAGCATAGACGCGTAGGGTAAAGACATGCTCAATAAAGGAACTTTTCTTCGCATTTTAAGCTCATATCAATGTAATAATTAATCACTTAGTAAATATTAGTCACACAACTGTTGAATAAGCGCAAAATAATACAAAATTCGTGATTCAAACATAAATGAGGTACAGTTTTGTCTCAATTTAGAATGCACACTGTTCCAAAACAAAAGGACAGTATTTGAATGTTTGTAGTACTTGTTACACACACAATACCAAAGTTTCAGCAAGTGTGATCAATCTAAAAATAGTAAAAAATGAAAACTACTTGTAGAACCTCAAAACAATTTAGTCTGCTTTTTGAGGTTACATTCTGCTTTTCGTCATCCAGTCTGGTTTAGCGTGAGCAAAATGCCTCGAAGCAAAGGACGTGGCAGCCAACGTTACATTTTTTCACTGTTTACTGGCAGATTTACCACATTGAGCGCACTGCACGTGCTTCTCTCTTGTTTCGAGATAGTGGGATACCCCATCGAAACTCACTTCTGGCAACGCGTGAAGATACTTTCGTACTCGGTCTTCCTGCGTTAGGACGCGTAGCGACACAAGATCGGATATATACCCTAACAATGTACCGTGTGAAGCCGAGAGGGTCTAAATATTCCTCTTTGCCCTTTGCGGTCAAACGCTAAAGTTCACTAATTTTTGTACACACTAGTTCAGCACCAGCCCAGAGTTGATTACCAGAGAGTCTGTTTATATTTCCACATGACTCATCATCATCATTATCTCTGTCACTATGGAAAGCATTTTCACGAGGTTCTATGTATATATTAGCATGTAGGATGTCTTGTGATTCCTCCAGGATGCTTAGGATCTGCTCGACGGTCAATCTGAGAAGACATAAAAATTCTATATCAGTACTGAGGCAATCCCATTCGTGCCCACTGTCGACATGTCGACGTGGAAGTTTTGTGCTCTGCTAGACAAAATCAATTATAAATCAACCATAAATGAATTCTAAATGTGTTAAAGGCGCGTTTCGTTATTACGTTTAACACAACAGTCCAATCTTACTTTCAACTGTAACAATATTATAAGGAAATATTGCTCACCGCAACGGAAGCGTCATCCTCTTGAGCGTATGCGGAATGCTATTTCATACGCGGCGATGCAGTAAGACGCGAAATCGAGTGTTTCTTGTTTTCGTGCTGTGCCTTAAGTATCAAACAATGAACTGTAAACGATGCACCTCAAAAATATTCTTCCGGTTTACCATCATAAGATCGACAATATTCAGATATTAACGTCGACATATGTCGACAGTGGGCACATATGGGTTGAGAGTGGATTCTAATGATGCAAGAGACAATGAATCTTCCAATCTACAGGGAATCGAGCCTATTGCAAGTTCAGATTAATGAAATACCTAGGCCTACTTGCTAATTTTCATGGGAAATATATTTTACAGCAGTGATAATGTGTTTATATCATCTCAAATATGTTCAAGCAAAGCAACGATATCAGTAAAGTTACACGTTCATATTTGTGTAAAGACCGCGTGGACCTCGCGGAGTGATATGAAATATGTGTTTATGCCTACTTTACTCTTTTGATAGAAGCAATTTTACTTAATTTCATTTTTTCCAAAATGAGGCTTCCTAAAATTGGGATAATTAGAGTAAATACGGTATTTCTTCTCATTCCCCATCGAGCTCATTTCTACTTCCTAGCTACCTCTGGAGGACCAAGTACAACCTTCATTGAACTGCCATTTTCATTGACGTTAGGTCTTGATTATAGAAGTGTAGGATAAGGATGCCAGATAAATTTACGAAAAGATAAAGATGAACGCAGGTGGTCAAAAACTAAGAACACCAGACACACACAAGTTTAAAAGAACCCAATAGGTCAATATAATATTATCTGTTTATTCTTTTCCTTTACTTAAAAAATCATATCAGAGTGGGAAGAGAGCTATTGCAAGAGATGAAAAGGTAAACCATGGCACAGCAAAACAAGAATGTTGTGTTCCTAATCTTGTAAAACTTGATTTCCTACCTCTCCTCCCTTTTCCTGTATTTATCTAGCTTTCTTCTATTCCTGCACTTTTCACACAGACTGAAGCTCTGTTGTGACCCCTAATGAGCATCAATGCCCTCCCTCCTGAAGAAGGTGGGGAACACCTAATCTTATCAGGGTTTAAGAAGAAAGTGATACAGGACTGGGGTCCATGAGACAAGAGCCTATTTATTTCAAGACGATAGTGAATGAAGATGTGGAGACTTGTTCTCAACAGTTGTAGTTTTTGTTGGATGAGTTTTTCTTTCAAGAATGCAGGACACATTTTTCATGAAAAGTCAATGTTGTTTTTTTTCATACAGTGAAAACCCAAAAGGTACATCTTTAATATGGGCCATGAAATCATCTGTCTAAAATAATGTATAACATATTTCTACCAAGTGCAGCTTGAGAACAAAACAATGCAAATATAAAAAGTATATATATTTTCTGTCACCAAAATATTTGTATCCAAAAAAATGAAATGTAATGTTACAGTAACTGTGCACCGAATTCTGTGTTTGCTAACCAATAGCATATTGGAATGGCAATGGGTGGGAAATGGTAGAATTATATTTTACTTTCTTTTACAGCAAACAGGCCAAAGAAGCATCACATTCCTCAGCCTTACTTTCATATTGTTACCTGGTAGTCCTTTCAAAATGCATTGCATCCTCTTCATCAATACGTGGTTTGATATCAGTTATAACTTAAAATATTTTGTCTTCATTCAGCAAGCCACTTAAGCTTGCTGTTATAGTTTAGCACTACATGTTTCAATCACACAACTGCAGTGGATGTTGGCTATGATTTCATGTCTTAATTGTTGCAATTGGATGTTTTGGGGGATGGTAATTTGTCTATTAAACTATTTCAGGAAGAGGCTTGTCGACTGGTTATCAAAACGTGGTAAATCTCTTGATAACTATCATCATCTGAACTGTTTTGGCATCCATGCCAAATCCATGAGCCAGCCACGTTTCAGTCTTCACAGACCACGAACACCGCTGCCATCAAAGGTTTCGTCTACAGCTCCACAGACTCCTGAGACTCCTGTGAACCTCAATGAAACTATGACTTTAGAATCTGCGAGCGAGTCGTCTGGTGAAACCAAAATGGAGACAGAGGCTGTGTCACCCATACAGAGATCTCCATTAGCTGCCATTTCTCTGAATGAAACTGTTACGACCTCCACTCCACACTCTTCACCGCTGTTGGATGAGGTGAAGTCTGCTGAAAGTCAAGAGAAAGAAAATGTTGATACCAAAGAATTATTCATTCCTGAGACACTTGGAGACCTGTACAAATTGATCCAACTGGTAAGTTTTCTGTTGATATTTTTAATTGTGATTAAGGGGACCTGAAGTTTGGTTAATTTCTATTTTTTTTTGCTGCTGAGTGCAGTAAAACTCACGTCATCCAAAGTAATTGGGGCAGTGGTCTTTTTGGATTCGTAAATGTTCAGAGTATCCTTTTAAAGAAAGTGTAATATACAACTTTGCCACAAGGCAACATAGCTTAGTGGCGAGACAGAGGAGCTAGCATAGTAAATCTTTGAGCAGAAATGTCATAGTTGTCACACGCAAATGCTGCAAATACCCTTGAAATGGCATTACTCTATGTAGAACAGCACGCTTCTGCCACACCAATAGATATGTATGCAATGCTGGCGCAATATTACACCAAGGTGGGTTTTTTTTTTTTTAATGCCAAAAATTTCCTTTTTTGTCTGTATTGAATCAAGATTTACATTAAGAAATATGGGTAACTGGTTCCACCTATTCATTACTACAAAGTTGTAAAGTTATTAATACGTCACATATTTATTTAATCTCATTATTGGGACCGGTTTCGGCAACTATACTTAAATTGTGGTTACGTAAATTTCTTCGATTATACAACAGCTAAGAAGAAGCCAGCATTCAACCTACTATTCTTCTTTATTGCATCATTTAGTGCACAGTGGTCTTTTATAATATACGGCGCACCGAACTTTACATAAATTCCGCTCAGTGCTTCGTCAATTTGGATGCGTTATTATTTTTCATATATCTCTACTCAACTTCCCACTTGGTATGTACCTTTAAAGAGACTGTACTTGTGTTTACATTGTTTATGTTTTCTTCGATCTTTGACTTACTTCAGGCTGATGATGACCTATTACTAGGTCGAAACTAGTCCCTATGTAATTTTCATTTTGTATTGAAAAGGTGGACCAATAATAATATATTATTTTACTCTATTGTAATCACAGTTCAATACGGATCTATCATTATGAAACTTATTTCTTTTAATTGCCATTATCAGCCTAAGAAAATTGTTATATGGCATTCTGAAAACTACACTAACATAATTTTAAAAATTTTTCGATGTACGACTTGTTCTTAAACTAAGATTTTGTATTTTAATTCTTGTACCCTGTTTCAATCCATGATACGTAGGACTTCACTATAGACGAAGGCACTATTTTACACAAAAAATTAAACAAAACTGACACATTCTTGGTATATTAACTGAAAAAGTAAAGTAAAACGTAACTCATAAACACGCATGTCTCATGGGGCGCGCCAGGAGTTTCAGATCGGGTCTGTCAAGCAAGGCACTAGACTGAAACTGAGGAGCACGAGAGGTGAATTGTTTACGTACTCTGATAGTGGACGAGTCCAGTATAAGGTACTGAGGGGATGGAAGTTAGCAGCCTGCTACGTTAAGAACTATTAACATTTTTCTCCGAATCTGGTCAAAAAGACAGTGACGTGCCCTCTCCAGGGTTAACCACAATTGTAACTACCTCAAATCTATTTAAGGAAATAACGCTTGTGAATAATTAAACTTTGCAAGTGAGATTTCCGGACGAATTGAGTGTGCTTTTGACAAGCAATTGACAGGGAACATCCAGTAAGTGAGCTGGAATAAGTAGGCGACTCTTTCATAACATTGCTAAGTCACTTTCTGAGAAGCTAGATTTATCCGAGAGTATTATTTACAAGGTTACAGTTGTACATTCTTTATTGCTGATCGCAGGAAATTTGCTAGTACATAACCTACATGAACAGTGTCTTCGATATACGTGAACAGAGCAGTATTAATTATTATTATTATTATTATTATTATTATTATTATTATTATTATTTACATATGTTACGCCCACATTGGAGCACTTACATCAATGCATTTGAGTTAATTTCTTCTTTTTCTTCTCCCAGAACTTTCTCATCCTCTCCAACCTGGAAGCCCTTTTTGTGTCCAATGTAGTATATTGTTTCCGTTCAACTGTTTTTAGTTTGAGACTTATACTTTTGTTCTTCCAAATCCTCTTCTCTTTTCTGTCTTTGATTTGTTGCCGAGTTATACCCAATTCTTCCAAATCATCCTGAACTTCTTTGAACCAATTATTATTGATTTTATTTTTTAAAAAAATCAAATAGTTGTTTCAGTATCCTGGTGTCTGGTAATCTTGATATGTGACAGAAAAAGGAAATTCTTCTTTTACGCATTGTAGATATTATTGATTCACCTTCATGATAGACAATGTTAGGCAACAATCTCCACTGTCCATTAACTTGGTGTTTTTTATTAATAATTGTTCTAAGAATTTTTCTATCAGTTTTCTGTAATGTGTGTGTTGTAGATTTTACATTTAATTTGAATAAAGTTTCACTAGCGTACGTTGCCTCTGGTTTAACTATGGAATTATAGTGTTTCAGCTTAGCGTTTATTGAAAGAGTTTTTTTTTTATAGGTTGGCCAGATACGTCGTTGTGCCTGTTTAAATTTAGTTGTTCTGTGTTCTATGCTTCTTTTTCATTTGTGTTCCATGTTATTTCCCCAAGATATTTGAATTTCCGAACAATTTTAATCTCTTTATTACTGTTCAGTTGAATAACTGGTAAATCAACTTTAAAAGTCGGTATCGTTTCTGTTTTTTCAAATGAAATTTGTAATTTTTTTTTTTTTTTCTAGTTGTTCAATTTGAAATTTAGCCTCTTTTACTGTATTTGCAAGTAATGCTAAATCGTCCGCAAAAGCAAGGCAGTTGAGTTTTGAGTTTAATATTTCTACCGATCTTGATAGTTGGTTGGCATTTCTTGTTCCATTTACGCATAACCTTCTCCAATGCACAATTAAATAACAATGGTAAAAGTCCGTCTCCTTGTCGAAGTCCAGTTCTTATAGTGAATGATTCTGATAATTCACCTCTAAATTTAACTTTTGACTTCGTATTTTTAAGTCATACTAATGAGGTTAACAAGTTTTTGGTGTAAGCCAAATTCTTTAAGGCTTTTTAATAATGATTCACGCTGAATACTGTAGTATGCTTTTTTTTAAATCTACAAACGTGATGACTAGACCCTTACTTCGAACTCTGTGGTGCTTCATTATCCATTTTAAACTAATGATTTGATCTGGACATCTTCTACCTGGTCGAAATCCTCTCTGATATTCTCCAAGTTCTTGGTCGAGTTGTTCTTGGATTCTATTGTATATAATCTTGGATAAAATCTTGTATGTAATATCAAGCAAGGATATAACCCGATAATTATTTGGATCGGAGCGATCACCTTTCTTATACAGCGGGTGGATTATCGCTTTATTCCTTTCCTCGGGAAGCTTCTCCGTGTTCCAAATATCAATGATGTATTTATGTAGGTTTTGAATAGTCTGATCATTAGCATTCTTCCATATTTCTGCTACTATTTGATTCTCTCCTGCTGCTTTGTAGTTTTTAAGTGCATTCATTGCTGTTTTCACTTCATTGTAAACTGGTGGTATAATCTTTTGTGTCCGCCTTCGTAGCGTAACGGTTAGTGTTATTAGCTGCCGTCCTCGTAGGCCTGGGTTCGATTCCCGGTACTGCCAGAAATTTAATACTGGCAGGAGGGCTGGTATGTGGTCCAAATGGTACATGCAGCTCACCTCCAATGGGGGTGTGCCTCAAAAGAGCTGCACCACCTCGGGATGAGGACACGAGTTTACTTTTATAATCTTTTGTAATGGAGTTTTATTTTTTTGATTAGGGTCAAATTCTAAATGTTCCACAGGATCCTCACAATTAAGTAACTCTTTAAAGTATTCTGCAAGGATGTTAGCATTATCTTAATTATTGTGTGCCATTTTTCCATTTTTATTTCTCAACATAAGTGTGGGAGGGGTAAACTTAGATTGATATTGCTTGGATGTTTTGTAATAGTCTCTTGTTTTATGCTCATTGAATTTATGTTTCCTCTATAGTGTTAAACATTTCCTTTTGATAATTCCTTTTAATTGTCCTAATTTCTTCAGCTGTTCGTCTTGTGGCATTAATTAGTTCTTCTCGAGATTTTTCTGTTTTCCTCTGTTGATCATTTAACCATGCCTTGTGGCTTTATTGAATTGCTTTGTAATATTCCCCGTTCCACCACGCATGTTTCTTTCTCCTTTTAATTGGAGCGATTTCTTCAGCTATGGTTTTAAGTTTGTTGATCATCGTCTCTAGTTTGTCATTTAAAGGTGTTTTGTATCTCTCTAAATATATTTTATTATTTATTAAGTAACTGGGATCATAATTACTCCTTGCTTTGAGATGATTATGTTTGTGTTTCCTTTTTGGTGTTAACTTGATTTTTATTTTTGAGATATAATGATCTGAGTCAATGTCTACCCCACGGAGGACTCTGACATTATAAATTTCTTTATGATCTTTATCCATAGCAACATGATCAATCTGAAACTCTCCCAATTTTACGTTACGGCATTTCCATGTCATAAGTTTATGTGGCAGCCTCATGAATCTGGCGGTTCCCCCTCCCGCCGCTGCCGCCGGTGGCCTAACTGCTGCATTACAAATTACCTTTCTTGAAAATTGGCATCTCTGCCATTATCTTCTTTACCTTCAGGCTACTAACGTAGTGCACCACATTTGAAAACCTATACAGTGCCCATTTTTGCCAATACCCCGCTCTGATTGTAGAAATTATTTCACTGAATATGACTGCATACTAGATGTCTTTACAGGCTGGGACCAAGGCCTAGCCCTGCCCGTGGGTTGGGTTTGGGCTTAACTTGACCAATGCTTGTTGAGCTCAGACCAGGCAAGAGTTTGATAAATTAGAAACAAATCTTTTTATGGCATTTTTCGGTCCATTAATAGTTACTTCAGTGAAAATCTGCAGCCTATTTCCAGCCATTCTACGGGTAAGGAATGGAATAGAATGAATGAAGCCTCCATCTAGCAACAAGGGTAGAAATTGTGCTGGTTGCCGAAGACTGTTGCACTCCTCTGGGAAAGTGATTAATGACTGACAAATGAAATGACACTGGAGAGTGTTGCTGGAATGAAAGATGACAGGTAAAACAAGAGTACTCGCAGGAAAACTTCTCCCGCCTCCATTTTTGTCAGCACAAATCTCACGAGTGACCGGGTTTTGAATCACGAAAGCCAGCAGTGAGAAGCCGGTGCACTGCCGCCTGAACCATGGAGGCTCTGCAATTAATTTTAGTATTAATTAAAATTGACGCGGAGATCATTAACTGAACCACCCAGGTTATAAACGTTACATCCAGACTGAAGAGCGGAGTGTTGACGTGCAAACTGCTGACAGTAAATATTAAAATATGGGTCTACAATGAATGTGTCATCAGCTCACTTCTTTACAGCAGCAAGAGCAAGATCTGGAGTACCCTTGCCAGATAAGAGAAAATAATGAACAGCTTTGCTGTCTTAGTCAGGTCTTCCAGATCTTGTCCGAGACAACGTACCAAACACTGAATTCCTACAGCATTCCGGGATCTCCAGTTTGTATGCTTTGCTCAGTCACAGAGCTGGGCCATCTGGAGTGGTCGGGCTGAGTGGCTCAGACAGTTAAGGCGCTGGCCTTCTGACCCCAACTTGGCAGGTTCGATCCTGGCTCAGTCCGGTGGTATTTGAAGGTGCTCAAATACGTGAGCCTCGTGTCGGTAGATTTACTGGCACGTAAAAGAACTCCTGCGGGACTAAATTCCGGCATCTCCAAAAACCGTAAAAGAGTAGTTAGTGGGCCGTAAAGTAAATAACATTATTATTATTATTATTAATCTGGAGTGTTCCATCTCGCGACGTTCCTGGATCCATCGAACATCCGGACGATTCTAGAAGGGCCAGCGTAGTTATATAAGAGAGGAACGACCTGCCTGCGGTCAGTGAGTTAGTGAGTAAGAGTGAGTGAGAGCGAGATCGAGTTCGCTGGAGCGCAGTCAGTGATGGCCTGGGAGAGGCAAATGGAGCATCTGCCTGTTGCAGCCAAGGGGTCGTTCCTATTTTCCTGATGCGCGCGCGCGTGTGTGTGTGTGTGTGTGTGTCTCTCGTGTCCCTTGAGGCTGGCTGCTGGAGGAGAACCTGGAGTGTTCTGGAGCAGCGCGAAGGGAACACTGGGTGCCGACGTGTGCGGACTGCGAGCGGGGTTCGGCGGATTGAGTGAACAGCGGATACTATCCCGAGCTGCGAGACAGGCGTGTAGGCTGTGGACTGCGACAGCGCTAGCGAATGTGGCTGAGTGAGTTAGTGTACATAATCGATGACTCTGTGTGTATGCGTCATTGTAGATGGAAAATGAGAAACTGAGAGAGCGTGAACCGTGTGAGTGTACTTGCGTAAGTTGTAATTTCAGCTAACGCGCGCGCGAGTGTGTGTGTGTGTGTGTGTGTGTGTGTGTGTGTGTGTGTGTGTGTGTGTGTGTGTGTGTGTAAATGCAATGCTTAGTTAATAAATCTTAGAAATAGGTTGCTACCAGGTTCTGTAGTCATTTATTCATTTATTTATCCCGCCAACACGTTACAATATTCTTCGTGTTACTGTCCTTTCCTAATTTTCCATGCTTGGTATACACATAGCCGGGCTGAGTGACTATGACTGTTAAGGCGCTGGCTCAATCCAGTCGTCTTTGAAGGTGCTTGGACACATCAGCCCTGTGTCATTAACTTTACCGGTGCCTGACTGAGTGGCTCAGACAGTTTAGGTGCTGGTCTTCTGACCCCAACTTGCCTGGCTCAATCCGGCAGTATTTCATGGTGTTCAAATATGTCATCCTCATGTTGGTAGATTTACTGGCACGCCAATGAACTTGTGCGGGGCTAAATTCCGGCACCTCAGCGTCTCCGAAAACCGTAAAAGTAGTTAGTGGGACGTAAGGCCAGTACAGTAGAACCTTGATTATACGTTCCCGGAAACTACGTTTTCCCGTATTATTCGTTCAAATTACAATGTCCCACAAGCATCCTAATGAAATCACGTTGTTAAAATCCTGCATTATCCGTTCCTTGAAGAAACGTTTTCCCAGATCAACCGTCCAGAAATTTCAGTCCCATCAACGCTTAATCCTCGGATCACACGTTTTTCAAGAAACTGTCCCACGAAAGGATGGCTACAGCATTCTTACGGATCTTGGTGTTAACGTCCCGTCATTGCGGTAATTTGAGGAAGTACCGTACTGGAAAAGCGATTGGCGGTGAACTTGCAGAAGGGACCCTCTTAGCATCGCGTTCGGGTGGTATTGTTTAGAAAATCTTCGGAAATCATGAAGCAGAGTGTGTCCACAATAATTGGAAGGAGACGGAGCGCATTTTGGCAGCTCTACTTGAAAACGGAAGGAGTTTCGTCAAATGTTTGTATTTGCAACACGTCTGCATTAGCCCTATGTCCAGGGTTACTTTTTTTAACAGTGTACCGCCGGACAGGTTTTCGGCACTTCCCTCAGGACACTGTAAAGTCACTGGGCTTTCAGGCAGTAATCGAAACTGCTCCTTCTTAAGTAACACAAATTTAGTATTTTAATATTATCGTAAGCGATAATGTTGTAGACCAGAACAGATGTTGCACCTTACTATACTGTACGTAAAGTCATGGGAGGTTTTGGTATTGCCTGTTACTGTTTTGGTCCCAATATAAGACTGGAAATTTCACGTTGTTGTGTTAAAATGTTATAAAAATTGCAGTTTTTTTGCGCACATTGCATTTAAAAACTTTGTATCATTTCGCAGTCATACGGACTTGTGCAGCGAGCACGCTTTCCAGCTGAGTCAAGGTCGCGAATAAGCATAATTTCGGAAGAGTTAATGATATTTTTTTCTCTTCCCAATTTGATTGTGATTAGTGACTGGCAGAACTGAATAAAATTAATTCGAGAACTTGAGGATCGATACTTACATTCGAAACCACATTCTCGGGTTCATCATAACCTTTAAAAGTCTATGTAGGCCTAATTTACGCTGTACACGATTTCCATAAACTGACTACGAACGGTGACCAAATTACAATGGAAGGTTAAGAAAAAGTGATTTCGCCATCATGTTGGGCGTTTTTGTATCTAATGTGCTTTATTTTATAAGATCAGAGATAGAGAATTAAATACTACTTGTGGTTGATTGTTGTTTGGCTTGGCGTTGCGGGTATTAGATTTTTCAAAGAGTTTGGCTGATCAAAATTGCTGAACAGAAAGAAGTTTTCAGAGGAAACTGGCGGAAGTTTTCCCGGTAAAACTGAATGTAAAGTTTTGAGATTTTTAAGACGCGTACCGGTAATGAATGTTTGAAGCCGGCTGCATGGTCTAACTTGCCTGCCTCTCACCCGGAGGGCCCGGGATCGATTCCTGACCAGGTCAGGCATTTTTACCTGGATATGAGGGCTGGTTCCAGGTTCACTCATTCCACGATTACCTTTAATTGAGGAGATTTTTAATGGTGAGATGGCAACGTCGGTCTAGAGAGCCAGGTGACCATGCATCACCTCGTAATTTGCAGGCCTCCAGACCAAGCAGGGGCCTATTCCACAAAAGTATGGTCTTGTACATTACAAGTTACTAGTGTGGGTTCTTGTAATGTATGGAGTTGTACATTTTTGTTTCACAAAAGATTCTCTTGTACATTACCAGTGAATTGTTACAAGTTTTACAAGTGACGACATATCAATAAACAAACTATGTCATAGCATGAATCAGCCGTTTATCTTCGTATTCCATTCGTTGAATTAGGTTATGCTTCCGTCATTTATCGTAATATCGTATTTAAAGGTAACTTATGCAGCAAAGATTCAAAGAACTAATATTCCTGTGAATTTCTTAATGCTACGATTTTATTTTTCAGTTTATTTCTTTGATGATAGGAAATTACTCTGTTATTATCACCCATTCTGTTCTTCCGCGATCCTCGCATATGTTTCACGACAGTCTGACATACCTTGGTCTGTCATTTAGGAATCGGATGCCGCTAATAACGATATTTGGCCGCCAAACTTAATTGTTACAAAATTGCAAACTCTGCATGAATTGTTAAAATGATGTCAAGAGAAACTTATTCATTTTGAAGGAAATAGAAAGAAGGAAAGATATTCGTTTCGGTGCATTCAGCGAGAGTCTGAAAAAAACAGGACAAAATAAATGGTTGGATGGCAATATTTGACATGGGAAAAGCTCATGGAGCTTTTGAGGGGAAAAGTTGGATGTATTTAAGAGATATTCTGCTCATTAATGATTTCAGGAATGTCCTTCTTGAAACATGTTTGTTCAGTATTTTCAGGCCAACGAACAATTCGAGGAAATTTTATATCATTTATTGCAGCTACCACAGACCGAAGATTTTGCCATCCCATGCATATCTGCAATACCATGGTACTGACCTCTATTTCCTAGCCAATGTAATGTTGTTAGTAACTGTTGTTTAGCAGAGAGATATTTATTTCAGTTCATAGGATGTTTTAATCTATTCCCAATATCTATCAAAAGTTCTTCCACTTGTATTGTGCTTAACCTAAAACATTCATTGTATTCAAATAGTGTTAAACTAGAAGTTTATTCTTTTCCTGTACAGACAGTAGTTTTCATTTTGATCACCATCACTATCACTACTGCTAGACCACATATTTATGAAAATTTTTCTGAAATGAGCATATTTAAATAGTACTAGTACATTTATATATTATTGTCCTTTCACTGGTAGAGAATACTTCTCAATTCACTAGTAAGTTACAAGTACTAGTACTTTCGTGGAACACACCCATAAAAATTCACTGGTAATTTGTAAGTATGGAGTAGTAAAGTACAACTGTAGAAAATTCTTTTGTGGAACAGAAACTCTGGTATTTGTACTAGTTACTAGAGAATTTACTTGTAATGTACAAGACCATACTTTTGTGGAATAGGCCCCACCGGTCGCTTGGTAGGTGGAAGGCCCATTGGGGCTGTGGTTTGGTTTAGAGGTGTTTGTAAGATTATAAGTATAACCTACATATTCCATTTTTGTGATGTTTAGCTTAATTGTTGATGGTTCATTCATTCCTGGATTTTCCGTTTTCCTGTGGTTACGTTTTTTGTCCATGGTCCCTCCAAAAACGGAAAATTGAAGTTCCACTGTATTATTAAATTTCCCGGCATGTAAAAAAATCCTGCGGACAAAATTGCGGCATCTCCGGAAACCGTTTAAAAGTATTTAGTGAGGCGTAAAGCCAGCAATATTATTAATCGTACTAGCTTTATATCCCACTAACTACTATTACGGTTTTCGGAGACGCCGAGGTACCAGAATTTTATCCTGCATGAATTTTTACGCGCCGTAAATCTACTGACACGAGGCTGACGTATATGAGCACCTTCAAATAATACCGGACTGACCCACAATTGATTCTGTGAGAAGCCCAATGCCTATTATGGAATTGCACATAAAAAGAATTCTCAGCAGAACTTACAAGATTGTGTGATTAGGCTTCATTGAGGCAAGCGTAAGGGAGTAACTGAGGCGAAGAAGATTAATAAACAAACAAATTTGTTATTTACGTGATGAAATTTGAGACCTTGCATTAAAATTGAATTTTACTCTGCCGCAGATGGTTTTACATCCCACTAACTATTTTTAAGGATTCCATAGACGCCGAGGTGCAGCAATTTCATCCCAAGACCTTTGCTATAAATTATTAATTCCTTAAAATACTTCAACGTACAAGCATGAATGTCGCGAGAATGATTGCAGATACAAACATGGTAACAATGGCTTGGGGGGTGGTTGAAATGAGGAGATAAAAGCTATGTTCTGCATCAACTTGATGGATGAAGCTGGCTATATAAACAGACTTTGGTGGTGGGGTCTTGTGAAGTGAATGAAGAACAGTCACCTGGGAGAAGAATGGGCTCGGATATTAGGTAGAGAAGCGGAGGACGGCTAAAGTGATAGTAAAGATAATTTATTGCTGTTAGATTCTTCAGTTTCTTCAAAAACTAATATTTGAGTAATAAATACATAAACTACCTGAACAAGAAAATGTACAGTAACAGTATAATCAACTTAATGAAAATAGGATGACTTGTTTCGTTCTTGAAATATCATCAGACTCGATGTGATTTGAAACAACAGACAGCAAGACAGGACAAGAAGAAACTCAAAAGGACAGTAATAAACATAAACTCCACATTTTCACATGCTGCAGTCTTCACACAAAAGGATCTTCCTGAACAGCACAAGGATCTAGAATACTAGAGTAGAACACAGCCGGGAAGGCGGTTTGAAGAGGGGTGCGCAGTAATGTTCGCACGCTTTGTAGTATAGGCATAGATATCAAGGATAATGACGTGTTTTCCGCTGAACCAATAGAATCATTTCAGTAAGAGGTGCATGTTTTTGCGTGTCACGATTGAATGTTTCGAGTTTTATTTGTAAATATCACAATCAACGAATTTAGGGAATTATTTGCGTGTGTATGATGGATCCAGAAAGAGCAAAAAGGCAAGTATTGCATCGACAGGCGAGGGAAATAGTATTTAGAGTGTATGTGTATTTTGTAAGCATGTAGCAGCAGGTGTTCACTGGCGGGGAAGGTGAGGACCGCGATGTTGCCACGCATCAAAAGAAGACATCACTCGCGTGTGGTATCAGCAAATACAGTAAAGACAATATGCGACACTCAGCGAGATATCAAGGGACAGCTGTTAGAGCTCTCTCTAGCGGATTGACCTGAGAACTACTGATTCTGTCATAGGAGCACGTGTATTTGTGTGTGAAGTTTTTGGTGTTATTTATGCGTTTTCAGTGGGTTGACAAAATTTAGTAGCGTGTGTTATTCCTTGATATCTCCTTAACATGAGGGGAAAGGTATATGCTGTGTTTGGCTGAAGTAACTATGAAGTAGAGAAGAATGTGTGGTCTTCTTCAGTTTCCCTCGTGACAAGAAATTGTAATTAATATTGTGTTTGCATATATATTCTTCCAGTGGCAAAGAGATTTTTATAGTACTTCATAATCTTCTGACCTGCTCGACCGATATTTTAACTGGCTTAAAATTTAACCTTCAATACCAATGTGTTGTTGTACGTGTGATCTGTGGGTTTGATTTAATTCAGGAAAATACATATGCATATGAGTGTGGCTGGTTGCATTCCATGTTACCCCATTTGGAATGCTGTAATGCGTTGTCAAGCACTGAAGAAAATATTGGCGATTTAAGAAATGTACATATTTTGTTGAAACAATACGATGATGCAAATTTGCTTTACCCTAATGTAATGGCAT
This sequence comes from Anabrus simplex, assembly GCF_040414725.1. Lineage (NCBI taxonomy): Eukaryota > Metazoa > Arthropoda > Insecta > Orthoptera > Tettigoniidae > Anabrus > Anabrus simplex. The sequence goes on from NC_090276.1 coordinate 38,732,860, forward strand.
TATGGCAAGTATTGCTTATAGGGAAAGTTTGAATGTTTTTGAGGCTAAATTTATAGATTTTCTTTCTGTTCGTAGGCTTCAAGTTAAAAAGAAAATTGTCCAGCTCTTAAATGTAAATTCATTGAATCATACGTGTAAGGAATGTGCCGATATTTCTGTTGAGAAGTGTTTTAATATGATGATACAATGCTTTTAAATGAGAAAAAAGAAAAGTCTAGCCGTGAACGTTCAGGCAGGAATTCTAAAGCTAAAAATGTAAAGCATAATTGAAAGATCAAGCCTTTTCACAGCAGTCCATTTCACATCTCGATTGTATGTCTAATTTCAGTTTTTAAATAATAACCTGTTAAATAATTTTTCATTCATTTATCCAGAATTGCTTTAGCAACTTTGAAGTTAATATCTTAGTAACACTTTCTTTCTAGACGTAATTTATTAATCCATTTCCGTATATACATTTCCATTGATATTTGAATTTAGCTCAAATGTTCAGGTCGAGCCACTAGGAGCGCCACTTGCGACTTGTCTCCCATTTTAACAAGGCTAAATCCAGAAGTGTCGCGTATTGTCTACTGTATTTGGTATCGGCCAGCGAACAGTACAGAGGGTAAAACAAGTTACGGGGGGAAAAAATGCAGTGTTCAGGTCGTCAGGGAAGGACCCTAAGAGGAAGAAGCCAGTGACGGACGTCGAGGATTTCAATAAAAATGTTCTGCGTACAACAATATTTGATATGTATAAAAACGGCAAATATCCTTCGGCATTGAAACTGCCCGTTAATATCTTAATATCTCGAAAATTTCCCACAACACTTTCTTGAGGTTAGAATTAATTTGGACTTTCAGAAAACTTTTAATATAGGTCATTGCTTTGGAATTAAAGATATATCTGGATGAAATAATGTTTACACTTTCGTGCTGTTATGGGTACCCAAATTGGCATCACCGCACCTCATACTTCTGTCTCTCTCTGCGCAGTCGAAGACACGAAACCACCTTCACGGCTGCGTTCTGCTCTATAGAGAGTGAAATAATAAAAAATATTTGTGAATTGCAGCACAGTCAATGTGTTAATGTGACGAATGCAGTTTCCTTCCTGACCTGTCATTGTGTTTGTCCTATTTTTAGTTTTATATACTTTACCTTCTGTTATATAGAGATAATAATTCTTGTTGCAGGGCTACCCGAGAGATCAGTGTGATGAGTGGCTCGTTCTGATCCGACGAGCCAACAAAGGTATTACCAATATGCCTCAGTATTGGGAGTGTTTAGCTGCTCTTGAAGAAGCTCGTGGAGACTTCAGCGCTGCCATTGACTGTTATGGAAGAGCAGTGGTCCGTGGAGCAGAAACTACAAAGATCGAAGCCTCGCTGGAAGTCTTGTGGGATAAATTCAGTGCTCTTAATGTGACTAACACTCCAAAGAAAACTCCTTCAAAAAGAAAGACCCTTGATCCCAAACAAGTGTTCACGTCTTCCATCATAAAATTTGCTCTCCAACAAAGAGCAGTTAAGAGGTGAGTAGGAAGCCTTGTAAAAGGATGGTTATTTAGTTTTAGGTCCCATTTAAACAATGATTACTACCATTAGTTAACTTTGTGTAAAATCTGAAATGTGTATGGCATTTAAAGCTAGTCTAGAATTACATGCTCCAAACGTCCAGGTTCAATTCCCAGTCAGTGCAGAGATTTTAACCCTTTCCCCTCAAGAATTTGGTGTAGTCTGACAGTGCGTTCTTCCCGGTCCATTCATTGTATTGAACATAGACCACATCAGCCTTTACGTACCTGTAGCTTGGAATAGGAATGGCTCTTTCGAAAACACCCTGATTTAGTGCATAGAAAACATACGAATGTACTGGATGATTCAAAAGGAACTGAAGTATTTCATAGAGATCAGAGAGAAACCCCTTCCAAATAGTAACTTGTAGTTCATGACAAAACCCTACGTCAAGGAGTAAGCCTGGGAAAGTCATCTTTTGTAAACACCATTCAAGTGTTCGTTGTATAACTTCACCTTGTGTTCGAACGACTATCACTTCATTCATTGTCAGCCCTGAATGTTTTAGGAATGTAGAGCATTTTGGAGAAAATAACTATTGTCCATTACTTTGTTCTTTACATTCCTAGGCTTGCTCTGATGTACTGTAGGGTTTCATCCTAGTTCAGACGTACCGAGCTCGATAGCTGCAGTCGCTTAAGTGCGGCCAGTATCCAGTATTCGGGAGATAGTAGGTTCGAATCGCACTGTCGACAGCCCTGAAAATGGTTTTCCGTGGTTTCCCATTTTCACATCAGGCAAATGCTGCCTGTAAATTGTGCCGATCATGCGGGACCTTTGTTTCGCAAAATGTTTCCTGATTCAGAAATCGCTAGACATTATGGGTGCGCTAGAATGAAAACAGCGGCTATCTTTACCGAAATGTGTATGAAAGAAAGGGCGAAAATTATATCACATTTGCATGTGAATGCATTTTCTGTTGCTACTGATGGTAGCAATAAAAGCAACTTGAAAATATATCCCATTGTTGTAACATTTTTTAGGCCTGAACTCAATGAAATTCAGAGTTGTCTACTCTGTGCCTAATTTAGAAGGGGATGCTACTGGAGCTAACATTGCCAATCTTTTGCTCTCAACTTTTCGGGAATTCTGCATTCCAATAAAAAACTGCCTAGCTCTTGGTGCTGATAATGCTCCAGTAATGGTAGGATTAAAGAATAGTGTGGCAGGATGTTTGAAGCGGGAAAATAGTAATCGTAGGCTGCTCTTGTCACCTAATTAATCTTGCTGCCGAGAAGGGTGTGGCATGCTTGGCCCTAAACGTAGATGAAAGTATACGGTAATTGATATATTTTATTGTCCGAAAAGGAGTGCAAAGAGGAAAGAAAAGTTCAGAGAATTTCAGACTTTACACAACACAGAGATCAGGAAAATTCTGAAGCATGTGCCTACTTGATGGTTATCACTAAGAAGGTGTTTAGATAGGATTTTGCTTCAGTGAGACCCTTTGGTTACATTATTCAGGAATGAAATTGTGAGTAAGGATTCTCAGGTGGGAACTTTGAAGACTTACAAAATTCCTAAGCACAGTTTAAATGCAGATGTGTCTTGTTTGTCTGAAAAGGTTAAGGATTGTCATAACATTTCATCTCAGTTAAAAGGAAAACCCAGTCATCAGTTTCACTTTTTAAAAAAAATGAAACTGCTGATGACACTAAGAGCTATGCATTGTCACGTGAAGAACGGCTTTTCATGTTCCTTTCATCAAATTTACATAAATCTTTTTGCCTTTTTCTCTCAAGTTTTATGGATATCTTTGAGAATCCAAACGTAGCTCTTCAGTCAAGTATGCCACACATCCACTTATTGAGGTCAGTTTTGGAGGAACTATTGAACACCTTGAAGTCTGAGGAAAAGTGCGTATTCTTTAAGTCTGTTAGAAAGTGTTTCTCTTCATTGTGTGAATACATGGTACACAAATTTCCATTCAAAGATGTTTTAATTAATGCAGAAGTTGCAAGTATTTCTGCTATAAGTAAGGCATCATTTTCTAGCCTTAGATTTTTCATTAATAAGTATCCGAACATTCTGACTAGTGAAACGGAACATTTGGATAAAGAAACTGATATTCCGCACTCCCAGTTTTGTAACTTTCAGCTCAAAAAAACAGACTTGGCAAAAGGAAGAATTGATGTTCAATGGGCATTGGTAGGTCAGGTGAAATCAGCTGCTGGTGTACTTAAATATGACAGACTCTCTAAGGTGATGCTTGCTATTTTATCAATTCCACATAGCAATGCAAAATATGAAAGGATTTTTAGCATAGTCACATAGACAAAAACACAGTTCACATCCTTGCTGTCTGAACAAACTTTGGAGAAACTTTTAACCTTGAAATCAGTTCAGCAAGGAAAGTGCTTTGAGCAAAAATTTAGTTTCAAGTTTCTGAAAAGGGCTAAAACAACAATTAGTTGTACTGTGATCACCATGTTGATGGATAAGTCACATGTTCCTACAGTTCAGGTATGTCCAGTGTTTAGTATTCACATGTAAATGATGAAAAATATATATATGTAGGCCAAATAGAATTGTTAATGTATTGAATTATAATGAATTTGTACATGTTTTGCCATCAGTGATGTGTCGTAATACGTCGCGATTCGCTGCAAAATTTCTCCTGATTTTTCACTTTTGAAAGTTGGCATGTCTGTAGATTATACAGTCCTATGATCTGCATTTAGGGCTGTCACCCAGGTGGCAGATTCCCTACGAGTTGTTTACCTGAACGTTTCTCAAATTTTTTGAAGTACTGGGAAATTTATCAAACATTTCCATGATAAATTATATCAATCTCTTTACTTTTTATCCTGTAAATGAATATTTGCCCCAGTTTGACCTCTTGTTCAAACTTTATCTTCATATTATGATCTTTCATACTTGTAAAAGCTCTACAGTTTAATGTCATTCACAAATTGCCTTATCTGGGATTCCATTTCTTTACTCATATCATTTATAAATATTTAAAAAACAAGGGAGGTATGGGTTCGAACCTTACTAACTGCTGCACTCAATCTACTGAAACTCAAAAGGTATTCAAGATATCCACCTCAGACTTGGAGCATGTAATCACCACGTTGATTAGAAGTTCTGTACGTTGTGATATCTTTCAGAATAGTAGCCTCAGTGCAGAGTGACCTTACAGGACTCCATTACCTATATTTACGTTCTCATGAGCTGTATCAGAGTCATTGCTGTACTCAAACACGTAAGATTGTTATCCACAATTTGATGTGGAAGGGCCAAAATCACTTGACGAAATATTCACATCATTGGAAATGTCTAATGCATTATCACTCCGTACATCTGATAATTCATTACAAATATCTGTTTGCAACTACATGCACCATGCTATGTTGACATCCATAATTTCTATATTTTTCTCAACTACATGAAGTTTTAAAGAAACATAGATGCAGCAATAGCCGTCTTATTCTCCTGTACAATGCTATATACACATTCAGTAGAACCTCGATTATCCATCGGTCCCACGAGTATCCAAATTAAATCATGTTTTGACAAATCTTGCATTATCCCTTCCTCAAAGAAACTATTTCATGGATCAACCGTCCAAAAATGTCAGTGCCATCACTGCAAAATCCTCAATCAAGCATTTTTCGAGAAACAGTATCTCGCAAAAAGTCTGCTACGGCATAACTTTTTTCAATTGTATCACCGAACAGGTTTTCGGTACTCCTCTCCGGGCACTATATAATCACTGGGCTTTCAGAAAGAGATCAGAATTGCTGCTTTCTAACACAAATCTAGTGTTTTAGTATAATTGGACACAATATTACGTTCTCGAAATCAGAACAGATGCATACCTTACCTGTATAAGTCCATGGAAGATCCTGGAATTGCCTGTTACTGTTTTCATGTGGGTGAGTATTCTTTTAAGAGGAAGTACTACTAGGCAGCCATCCTCCAAAGTTAAGAGCCCCTTGGGCCCCTTTTAGTTTCTTCTTATGACAGGTAGGGATTATCATGGGTGTTATTACTGTTTTGGTCGTAATATAAGACTCATTTCCATGTTTACATTTTAATGTTAAAATGTCCTTATAAAACATCTGTATGATTTCCCACTTCTTTTGTCTTGTGCAATGTGCATCTCAATGCGCTTTCCAGCAGAGCTCTAGGTCATGAATGAACCGAAATTTCTGGAGTGTATCTGTCTGTCTCCATTTTGCTTGTGATTAGTGACTGGCAGAATTGAATACAATACATTGACGATCTTTTGAGAATCAGTAATATTTGCTTTCGAAACCATATTCTTGAGTTCAGCTTAACCTTTAAAAGTCAATCTAGGCCTAAGTTATGCGGTAAAAGACTTCCAGTAACAGACTACTAACAGCATACCGGTAACCAAATTACAATGGAAAATGAATTAAGAACGGATTTTGCCATTATGTTCAGCTCATTTGTGTTGTATGTACTTTACTTATAGTCCAGCCGCTGGCTGTCTGGCCTTGGCAGATTGTGATGAAAAGAAAAGAGTGAAGAGAACAGTATTGCCAACCTGTAACGATTTGAAACTATAGATATAACCGTGAAAACACTATTATGAAATTATAATGAGTCGTATGATTTTAATATTAAATCATTGAAACCAACACCCTTCATAGATTTGATGTTATTGTTTTAATAAAAGTTATTTCACCGCAATTAATCCTCAAAGTTCTGCTAGTGGTAGAATAATAGTCACTGTTTGCAATGCCTGTCATCACTGGCGTGCCAGATTTAACATTTAACAGCAAGCACCAGTCACCGTGCATGTCCCACGAATCCCTTGTCCTGCTAGTGCGGTGATGCCACTTCTTTGTAGAGAAACACGTGGCCTCAGTTGCTCTCTAGCCTGCATGAAGTGCATGTGTTTACGGTGTGCGTAAGCCATTTGTTTTTGTTATTGTGACATGGCCAGTGGATCATCAGAAACGACTAAGAAAAAATCAGTTATAACAGCCAAAGCCATGGATTTATATACCAGCTACGTTAATATTTTGAGAAAGAGCGTGATAGCGGTGGGCCTCTTTTTCTTGTTACAAAAGTGGTGGATCGAGTTTGTGATGCTTTAACAGTAGGTAGGACAACTGTGAAAAGTGTTACAAAAGAAAAGTGTCCAGTGGATCTTAATACACCCTCTGAAGTGCTGCGTACTCCTGAAAAACGAAGACCAAGACATGCGATAAGGAAGACATATTTATAGTTTTACATGAGGTTGGAATTTCCCATGCGTGACAAACTTCTTTCCTCTTTGGAAGAATCTTGCTTATTCAGTGGAAGAAAGACCAGTTTAAGTAAAATACTGAGAAAACTTGGCTTTCGAAAATTTTCAGGTAGAAAAGCTGCAATGGAGAGAAGTGAAATTGTAGCATGACGAGGTAGATTTTTGAGCAAAATTCTGAAGACTAGGCCTGATAGTGGTGTGGTTACGTGAAGCGTGGGTGAATGCCGGACGTTCTGAAACGATGGCTTGGACAGGTGAAACTGTAGCAGGGACTTTCATAGCACCTATTGGGAAGGGAAGTAGGCTTATTTTGCATCGTGTAGGTGGCGTTAGTGGATTTGTTCCGGGAGCTATGCTTCTTTTCAGATCAAAGAGCACTCTTGATTTATCACAAAGAAATGAATGGGATTACTTTCACAACGTGGTTTAAAAATGCTTTGCTACCAAATGTAAGTCCCAATTCTATAATTGTTATGGACAATGCCCTCTATCACTGTGAAGCTAAACAAAGCACTGACAATGAAAGAATGAAAATATATCATTCATCAGTGGTTGGTGGGAAAAATATGTACCGGGGATATCTGTAGATATGACTCATCGCTATGGCTCAGGTTCATAGAGTAATTAGGCTTCCTCCTTACCACTGCTACTTCAATCCAATTGAGCTAATTTAGGTACAAGTGAAAGGATATGTTGCCAAAAATAACAAATCTTTCTGTCTTACTGATGTCGAAAGCTTAGTGCACGAGGCACTCAAACTTGTTACAGCGGATAAGGGGAAAAGTGTTGAGTCACACCTGGGAAGATCTCTACAAGGCAAAAAGAAACTGATGGAATTGTTGAATGTCGAGTGGAAAAAATTTATTTCCATGGGTAACAATGACAGCAGTGACTCCAGTGACATAAGAGACAAAGGCGAAGACACCGATATTTTCGGAGAGTGTTGCATATTCCCTTTGAATTCGTTACTGTGAGTACATAATTTGTTTCATTTTATTACAGTATTTTATTATTTTGGCACTACTATTCTATGATTATATTGAAGTTTTATTGTAACGATATTTTTTATTGGTGATACTATTTTCAGGAGTTTTTTTTTTATTCTGACTTAATTTTGGTCTTACTATTTAAAGAGTTCGGGTTTTAATGTTATTTTATATTACATTTATAGTCTACCATTATTGAGTTACGGTTATTCTATTCTCTGAGTGTGCTTAATTTTGACTGGAATATATATTTACGCTGTTTTTTTTAGTGTGCTAATTTCGACTGGAATGTTTTGCTATTATATTTACGCTGTTCTTGGAGTGCAGTTAATTTTATTTGGAATGTTTTATTATTATGATTACACTATTCTTGGTTTTCATATATTAGAGGTAATTTTCACACATTTCCTTTTGCATTTACATCGCATTAACACTGAATCTAATCTGCGTGTGAGTGAAATATTTTAGGAGTGTGCGTTTGTTTATATCGTACAGTTCAGAATCAGCAACGCTGTCTGAGAAATGTTAGCGCCGGACGGCCAGCGGCTGGACTATAATTTGATATTTTTTAATAAGCTTGACTGATCAAAGTTGGTGACCTGAATTTTCATGGGAAACTAAGTTTCCCCAGTAAAACTGAACGTAAAGTGTCAAGATTTTTAACTTGTGTAATTAATGTTTGTTTCTCTCCCGGAGGCCCTGGGTTTAATTCCCGGCCAGGTCAGGCATTTTTACATGGATGTGACAGCTGGTTCTGGGTCCACTCAGCCTATGTGATTACAATTAATTGAGGAGCTACCTAATCGTGAGATGGCGACCCGGGTCTAAGCCAAGAATTACGGCCAAGAGGATTCTTCACACTAACCATGCGTCACCTCGTAATTTGCAGGCCTTTGGGCTGAACAACGGACACCCAATAGGGCTATGGTTTGGTTTAGGAGTGTTTGTAAGATTATAATTAAATATATACAGTATAACCCCAATTTTGCATGACCTTGATTTAACGCAACCCTGAATTTGACGGAAGAAATTTTAAAGTCCTAAAAATTATTCCATAAGAGCAATGCAATTTTATATTTTATTTAACATAATCACATTAGGGCTAAACCCGTAATTATCACAAGGAAATGTTAAAATTATCAAGTATTTATTTCTATTCATTATGGTTATGGGACATTAACCCCTCAGTGACGCAGCCATTTAAAGAATTTCCTGCCCCGTTGCCAAATGAGATTTCAACTACGCGCGACTGAAATAGATTGATTCATTTGAAGCATAACTACAAATATAAGACTAGCCCGATATTCATGAAATTTTGAATTCGTTATGATAGAACTATGTACCTGCAGACAATTACATAATTGTTTCACATTACCTCAGTAATTTATTTTTGCGGGATAGAGTTCCAAGCACTCTTCTAGACATAGACCCACATCACACTCCCGGCAGCAGTACACAGACGTCTTTTTCTTGACGTGTTTTGAACACACAATGCGTCTCCGAGGTTTGGATTTCTCACTCTTGGGTGCTAATTTCCTGACAAAACCTTCGAACTGTATTATCTGATGCGCGCCGGCCTTGAATATTTCGTTCCCCGCCCGAGAGAGCGTATTAGGTAAACAAACCTTCCACCAGCTGAACTCGATAAAATAACTACTCAATGTTTGTCCCTGTGATTTATCTGAATAATATTAGAGAATTTAGGAATTCTAATTAACTGCTGAAAACTTCCCTTTGCCCTGGATAATTATCCATTGTCTCCCACACTAAATTTTGAAGTACTGGTTCTTCCTCATCATCACTCTCATTGTTTACCACTGCATCCGCCACAGCCGCATCATCTATTTAATTATCACTGCTGCTAATACTGTCACTGCTACTTCGGACTAAACTTCCATCTGAATTATACAATATTTCAAGCTTGTTTCTATCAGTCAAACCACGGCTGGCGCTAGCAATTGAGTGCAGCACATCACACGGACTGATGAAGCTGCAGGGAGACCGAAAGCAGCAGGATGAAACTGAATGAGGAGAATAACATTTATGACGAAACAAAACAACTCTATACATATTTCAGATAAAAGGTGGAGACATCGTCTTTCAAACAAGATACATACCATGCAAAACTGGTTCTCGTATTTTGAGACAGAAAACAGCACTAACTGATGCCTACACAGAGCACTCGTGAAGAGTTACGAAAATATTACAAGCCGCGAAATAGACAAATGTAATAAACCACACTCTCAATGTAAAAATACAGCAAATAATATCACGCAAAAAGACAAACTACTCAGATCATCCTTTGTTTATTTTATTCTGTGGGAAAGAATGAAGCAAACATATTTTAAAATAAAGCAGAGATTAGTGCTCAGACTTACTTGACAAATATTTATCCTTGCAAAACACCTACATTTTAACGATTGTCAATTCTTATTTTAGAGCACTGGTAAATACCAAAATTTCTCCTTGGAAACAAAACAATTTGCATATCCAGAACTTCAAAACTCTTCGCGCTATTGCCGTAAATACGAAACCATGTATGGGTCTATACAACATATAGAGATCGGCGCTGAGGGTTAAGAACCTATGAAAAAGATGTCATAAGCTAAGCTTGCTATAGATGATTCAAGGCAGAAGTAGAATTCAGAGCGTGGGCAATTAGGGCAGCAACCCTCCACGTTCTGTTGAAGGGCAGTCTTTGCAACTGAGGTTTCACTGTTACGAAGTCCATGCCCATACCATCGCAGGCGTGATTCACGCATTTTCTCTGTGATTGGGGCAATCTTGTATGTCTGTCACGCAGCATCGTTCCTGATATGGTCTAGTCAAGTCAAGCCATTGGACCACCTCAGCATCTTCATTTCCATTGCATAAAGTTCCTGTACGTGCTTTGATGTTGTAGGCCAGCATTCAGATCCATAAATGGCCACCGGTCTAATCAGTGTGCGGTAGACTTCAGATTTTAAGTGCAATTGAATTTTATCACACACGACTCCAGTAACTTGGCGCCATTTCATCCGCGCGGCACTGATTTATGTCTTGACATCGGAAATCGTACTGCAGTCTGAGATGATGTTTTTACCCAAGGTATTTGAACTGGATCACTTTATTAAGTTGAACTCCACCCACAGTGATTGTGCCATCAGTTTGGTCACTGCATTCCAAGTCCTCAGTCTTCTTCAGATTTAATTTCATCCCAAATTCAAGACTCATCTTCTAGTCTTTTACTTGCTGTTCGAGGCCCTCGCATGTCTCGTTAGCTAACATGACATCGTCCACATATAATAATGTCTATGGATGTTGTTTGTGATGGCGTTCATGCAGAGTATGAAGAGTAGTTGGGACAAGGTTGATCCTTGATGGACACCAAGATTGATTTGGAAGGTATCGGACATTCCTGCTGCACACTGTACTCAACTTCTGGTCTTTCAGTACAGAAGTTTCACCCAGTTGACATAAGCTTCAGGTACACTGTGTAGTAACATTGCCAGCCAAATGAGATCATGCGGTACTGTGTCGAACGCCTTTTCCAAATCAAGAAAGGCCAAGTGAACTGTCTTCCTTTCCTCGTGGTGTCTTTCCATCAATAGACAAAGTGGATGAATGGCATGTGTTGTTCTGCTGTTTTTAACAAAGCCACACTGGTTAGATGAAACAGTGATGATGTTTCGTCATCTTACATCAACAACACATTCAAAAATTTTCCTAGTATGCCATAAGAGGCAGATTCTTCCATAATTTGAGCAATCCTGTATAATATCCTTTTCCTTTCCAAATTGGAATTGTGATACTGGTCTTCCAGACCTCTCGTACTGTGTCCTCCATAATAAACTTGTTGAAGAAGCCAGTAAGCCATACTACACCTTGTTCTTCCAGAAAATTCTGTACTTCGGCTGCGATATCATCTGCACCAGGCTTAATTTTATTGATGACAGTGGACACTTCTTTAGTTGTGATAGTGAGCACTGGGCCGTGAATAGGATCAGCTGTAGGTAGAGGTGGTTGAGGGACCTCCTTGTTGCATGTATCCTCAAAATACTCCTTAATTTTAATACTAGGTACTGAAATAAAAAGGAATATGATACTTCTCAAGATGTGGTAGTGTGCATAACTAATTTCAGAGGTTAGGTTATATACTTTCATCTCTGGTTAAATTAATTAATTTATTTATTTATTTATTTATTTATTTATTTATTTATTTATTTATTTATTTATTTTAATATATTTATTTATTTTAATATATTTATTTATTTTAATATATTTATTTATTTATTTATTTATTTATTTATTTATTTATTTATTTATTTATTTATTTATTTATTTATTTATTTATTTATTTATTTATTTATTTATTTATTTAAGAGCAATCTGAGCCAAAGCTAATTATGGCACAGTACAGGTCTCTTGCTTAAACAGCAGGGGCAGTATATCACAAGAGTAACCTACAGTACTAAGTTGTAACTACAGTAGTGTGTGTAGTGTAGATATCTCCTTGTTTTATGCTGTCACTGTGTAAATAATGTGTGATAGTACAATTTATGTTTAATCAGGCAAAGGTTTTAGGAAAAGTTAAGTTTTCTACTGAAAACTTCATTTAAGGTTTTAAAATATCAGGTCCAAAAAGACTCTAAATGGGGGTTCTACTGTATTTCACTATTGTGTTGTTAGCCAAATTGTTCATGGATTTCTTTCCCAGATATTAAGGTTTCCTATATTGAGCAGGTTTTCCCACTGGTCCTTCCAAAAACGGAGAATCGATGTTCCACTGTAGTACCATACTGTACACTCATTCAGTATAGGAATACTCTTGTTGTTTTACTGTAATTTATATTGATTAAATAAGGTGTTAACCAGTCGGTGATACTTTTAATATACTGTTGGCCCTTAAGTCGTTATTCATGTAATGAAGTAGAATTCTGCTCCTATTTTAAAATTTCTTAACCCTAATATAGCGGCCACCTGTACTAACAGCTTTTCCTAAGGTCTGACTGGTGGCTGCTTGAAGCAGGTTTCTCTGTGTATAGAAACTTTTTCCGTACATAAATGTATGATAAAAATACCATTATGCTTAATCTCTACTTCCTCCTAACAATATCACCTGGTTTAAATTCTAATTTCTTTCTGTATGTTGCTGATAGGACAGTCTGTTTCATTATAAAATGAACTATTTGATATATTCTAGGTTGAGCTCTGACCTTGGTGTGGAAGCTGTGTCCCTCAACTACGTTGTGACTCCTGTCCGACGCAGCACAAGGAAATCCACATGCCAGTATAAATCAACCCCAACTTCTCAAGTTTTTAGTAAGTTGGAAGAAATAGCCCCCGGAGTTCTTCAGGCAATGATGTTCCAGAAGAATGTAGCCTTAGAGCCTCGAGAATGAAAGAGTGTTGGTATCCACCATCTCTTGGAACATTAAGCGGTAGCAGAGTTGACAATGCTGAAAGGGTTGCAGAAAGAGGACTCCACTCCTTCATTCTACTTCAGTGTTGTGCTACATGAATTCTCTTTTCTCTGATTTCTTATCTTCCATCAACTGTTTCACTGTAACAAGTTTTTTTTTTTTTTTTTTCTCCACTTCCTCATAATGGAAATGCATAGATCGAGTCATAAGTCACGGCAACTTTTCTTGCGAACAGGAGACAACACGGAAATTCTAAGCTATGCATTTGGAAACGTTCGGTATGTACTTGCTTATGATGCTACTAGATGGTGTGTGTAAACAGCAGTGTGGGTCTAAGCATGCTCCCGAGTTCAGGGTGTGAGAGAGAGCGTCACAAAATGGAAGTCAACAAGCAGAAGCAACGATCGTAATATTAAAATAGCAGTTCTCCACGGCAGAAATGCACGCCAATGCCGTGTAGAGCTGCGGGAAGCGTTAAGTGTGCATGCCATGCCCTATATAACAGTGGCGAGGTGGCGTTAGCGATACACATACAGTGAATGGTATTCAGCGCCTGTGCCACCGCTGGCAACACACAGTGGAAACCTTGGGTAACTATTTCGAAGGTCTGTAACCAGTGAAGACCTGTCCTTTGTATATAGTGTTCTGTATTTCCTGTCTATACCATAATAAAACCATGTTTACCAATGGCCTTTGTTCTGTCGCTTTCCTACGAGAATCTCCTGAAGTCAGAATTTGTCTTCAGGCACTATGCATAAGTACATGCCCTTAATTTCCAAATGCATATCGTAGATTTCCCATGTTGTCTCCTATTCGCGAGAAAAAACAGTTGCCATGACTTATGACTCAACCCCCCTTATTATCTGGGAAGAATATACTGACAGGAATACTCGGTCTTGATATAATTAAGAATGAGAAATCCTTTGACATCTGGCTCAGCTTTATATATTTAAGACTAGAATGTTACCTTTTTGTAAATAGAGATACATTTTTATAATGTAAATATAATTATTTTACTATTGAGAAATATAATATTTTTATAGTGGCATTGAATGTATCTGGTGATCAGGTGAAGACAAATATTTTTAAAAAATTTGTTGTATGATACTAAAGGAATGTCAATGTATGCATAAGGTTGAAAAATTTCTAAAGACTTGTATTAACCCATTGATTATCTTCGCGTTTTAATGCACGAACCAATGTAAGCTTTGTAAAGGAATGACTCTGCTATTTTTCTTTGACTGCTGCTGAAAATCTGGAAAGTCTGTTTAAACCATATTTAACAGTTAAAATGACTTTCTAGATGAAATTAGCTGTTGATTACTGTGAGAAGTGCATTAACAAATACAAATGCTTATTTTCTTCTTGAAATATTATTTTCTTACTCCATTTATTTTTTTGTACTTTGCCTCATGAAAGATGCAATATGAATCACAGAATTTGTTTGTAAAACCACTGACATTGTATTAGGTCTCTCTCTCTCTCTCTTTCTCCTGTAATTTTGTTTTACTGGAAATTCTGGATGGGAAACAGTGGAACCTTTCCTTTTGGAATGTCAGGTGTTCATAATAAATGCTTTCATGAAACTGCAGGTGTTAATTTTCTTATGCCTTGTGTCTGTATAGTGGAGATTGACTGCTTAAATTCTGCCCATAGGTATATATGTAATTAATATAGTGTATAAAATTATAATTTGTAGTGTTTAAACATTTTGTTTTGAGAGAAATATGATTGTACTGAACTTATGCCAGTTATATTGTTGATTGTGTAAATATTTTATCTTTGAGATATTAACTTATGTTTATATTTGTACAGTAGCTGAGAATAAATAATACTCTCATAAAAGAAAATTAATCCTATATAAATTCCCTTGTGTTGAGTCAGAACAAATGTAATATTATTTTATGTGAAAATTAGAGTAGTAAACGGGAAACATACACTTCTTGGTAAATGGTGGGAAAAGAAAGAACAATCTATACAGGACTAATGCAAAGAGGAGAAGAATTCCACCTAATCAATAAACAAGTATTGGGTGGAATTCTTCTCCTCTTTGCATTTGTGTGAAACATCAATAAGGATATGAAGCTCATAGATTACTATACGTGACTAAACCAAACAAATGAACTTCCTCAGACCATCACAAATTAGGCGATTTTCAATAGAGTTGCACGAGTCAGTGATATGTTTGTACTCTGCCAGCCCTGAGGTGCACTGAAATGCAACAATAGCTGCTCGGTACCAAATGATTGAGCATTTCTTGAGACACAGTCCCTTTCCTCGATTCAGTATCTTTTAAGGCAAGGTCCGCACGTGTTCTACGCAGTTTGTATCTGGACAAGACTGGCTAGTTTATCCTGTGTATCTCGCATCCCTCCAGGTACCCATTTAGCATCCTGTAGAGTAATACTTCCTCCTACAGTGTCTGCAAAACCAGTTACTATGGGTTGGAGAATATTTTGTTCGTACACTGCGGCCTTCATGTTCGCTTGAATGCAGTGGCGGCTCGTTTGGGAGGTGCTAAGGCGCGCGCCCCCCACGGGGTTCCATTAAATTAGGGAATTTTAATCTTAAATTTTAACAAGGGAAATATTTTACTATTATCAAGGGTGCGAGTTGTACTGTACTGCCACCCGATGCGCTGCTGGCCCTGCGCAGGAGGGCGCTCTCTCATAGCGGACCAAATACTCAGAGTCTCGCTCAACTGGCCTTGAGGGAGCCAATCAGAGGCACAGTAGAGATGTGCTGTTGTAACAGAGATTTCGGCGTGTTTCTGCCGCGGCCTATCGTTGCAGCCAACCTACCTGAAATATTGCTGGTTTGATTTCTATTTAACAGGGGTCAGTTTGTGCCATTTCTCTCCTAAAACTAGGAACTATTTTACTGAGGCACTTACCAGAGTTAAATGTGCCGGTATGTATTTAAAATAGTCTTGTAATTTTTAGGATTATTAACTAACGAAACGAGTAACTACTGTCTCCTCGCACTTGACTCATGTTGGCGATGCTCACTGGAGAGTGCGATGTTTAGCTGTGTGTTGATGAATGATCTCGTGAGGTGACTGTGATGAGGTGAAATTAGGAGAAATTTTGTGATTTACCTGTAGGCGTTGTGTTATGTTCGCATTTCGTACAGTATGATTACCGTTGAATATCTTGAACTAACGTTTTCTTCTCTTTCTATCGAAAAGAAAGTAGAACTCAAGGAGTGTGGTAGGCCGACACCAGACTTCTCGTTGAAAAAAAACGGATACCAATGAAAATGAAAATAGGGCTTTTCAAAGACAAATTAATTCTCCTGATGTATATAACAAGAACGCGCGGATATGTGGAAGTGATATCTCAGAAACCTTTTACTGCATTCCTTGCCTGCTATTCTCCCGTTCTAGTAAAGGAGATAAATGGATCACCACAGGGGTGATATCAATAGTACCATGGACTCTGAAATGCTTGGTAAAGTCAATGTCGTGTCTTGTTTGCGTGATCACTACAGTGAAACTATTCGTAAACATAATTTGATCGTGGACAAGAACAGGCAAATGTTAATAATAATAATAATAATACAAACAAAAGCAGACACGGACGCACAAATTCAACCTGGAGACATTTTGAATCGAAATATATATAGCAACAAAATTGACAAGTGGGAAGTTACTCCAGAGAATGATGTACCAAAAAGAGCAAGTACCAAGTGGACGGAAGAAAGGAGGATCTTTAGTCAACAGATGAAAGCATCCTGGATCCTCCGCAAACGAAATCGTAAATAAAGCTTCGTGTGTTCTGCAAGAGACCATTCACGCATAATAATAATATATTGAACGAGTAAGACGAATCGTGCGTTCTAAGCTCACAGGAAAAAGCATCGTTAAGGCCATCAACACGTTTGCTATACCTGTTCTCACATACTCATTTGGAGTCATAAAGTGGACTACAACTGAGTTGAAGGATCTTCAAATGAAAGTGAATGTGTTACTGACAAAACACAACATGCATCATCCAAAATCAGCCTCAGAAAGACTCGCACTGTCTCGTTCTGATGGTGGTCGCGGACTAATAGACCTTGAGAAATTACACAATGAACAAATTACATCACTAAAGTGCTACTTCAAACATAAATCAGAAACCTCGGCCCTACATAGTGCAATGGTTGTGGCAGATAAGGGTTTTACACCTCTCAATATGAACACCTCGGCTTCACTTACAATGTCATTCTCCACAAATGAGGAAAAGATCGTTCTATGGAAAAAGAAACCTCTTCGTGGGCGGTATCCAATTGAGTTAAATCAGCCATATATTGACAAACAAGCGTCGCATGAGTGGCTGACACATTCTGATATATACGCAGAAACAGGGCTTCATGTTCACCATATAAGATCAAGTCATTGCCACAAGGAACTACAGAAAGCATATACTAGATGATCCGTCTGTCTATTCAGATCTGTGCCGACGATGTAATACATCTCCAGAAACCATCCAGCATATAACGTCAGGTTGTCAATTAATGGCAAACACAGACTACAAGTACAGACATGACCAAATTGCAAAAATCATTCACCAGAAATTAGCCCGACAAAGTAACCTAATCCATTGTACCACAGCATATTGGAAGTACAAACCCCAATCAGTCTTGGAAAGTGAAAATTACAAAATTTACTGGGAGAGAAGTATCATCACTGATAAAACTATTACCTGCAATAGACCAGATATAACTTTTGTAGATAAAAACAAGAAAATCTGCTTCATAATTGACATAGCATGCCCTAATACTCGCAACTTTCAATCAACACATACAGAGAAGATTTCAAAATACACAGAGATAGAAACCATGTGGAAACTCAACAATGTTATCATACTTCCAGTAGTGACTGGATGTAATGGTATTATACCAAAGACACTACACAGGAGCATTGAAGCCCTTAATCTCCACCCTCTCACTTAGAGAATTACAAAAAGCAGCAATCCTGGCCACTTGCCATATAGTAAGAAAGTTTATTGGCATGAACCATCCACCATACAGAGGACTAATAAAAATCGTCCACTAATAATTTTGGCCGTTTGTACGTAGTAAATATCTCATAAATATCTGTCAAGTCTATTTGTCAGCAATGTAAAGTATATACCAATATGTATGAAGCATATGTGCGTATAAACCAAATAGTACTTCTTCCATGTACACTGTACCGAAGAAGCTCATAAACCCAATTATAAAATTGTGAATTATATATAATGAAATATAATAATAATCAAAATATGTGCATTGCACCGTATAGTGTTCGAAGTGTGTATCTTGATAACATGGTTTGAAGATCTTCAGATATATTATGGAATTATGAAACTAAGGCGCGCCCCCCACTGCTTGAATGTGAATCAGTGGTGCACAGCTGTTGGAAATGATACCTGCTCAGAATAGTACTGAACCTCCAAGGTGTTTGTGACATTCTACTGAGAGTGATTAATTGTAAGGACTCTCCCGGTTTAAGCGAGAGACTCCTGATTTTTCATCGTTCTTCCCGATCAGCGAGACCTATCCCCTGATTTTCAGAGCAAATTAAGTAATGTTTCGTAGTGATGGGCAGCCTGAGACGAGGTCTCGAGACTAGTGCAGGCATTATTTCTCGCGATAAATCTCGAGAGCGTTGTTCCCACAATGTGCGGCGAGCAGCGTGTCGTAGGCTTGCAGGTAGTCGGAATTGAATGTTGTTTGTTCCAAATATGCTAATAGCCAACCACGGGCCTTCTCATTTTCGTAAATACGTGTCAACAAGCGACTAGGGCGTTCATTTATACCGAGGTCTATTTTGACGCAGTATAACATAATTATAAAGATACCATTCGGGCATTGCATGGACTGGTAGGTACACAAATGAGTGGTTTAAGTACAGAACCTGACGGCTATTGTGGGTACACGTAACTAGATACTAGAGGCATGCATTATTCGAACTCGAGACGAGGCAAGACGCGCCTTGCTGCATATGCAATCACCATTACGTATGAGTGGAATGTGGAATCTAAACTGCTATAGAGTATTCGCGTCTTAATAGGTACCGTACTTCGATATATGACGGTGCAATGTGAACGGTGTCGAATTGTACACGACAACTTGAAGACGATGTTGTCACATAGCACAGCCCACTGTGTTGCTTATTCAAAAGAAGTAAAATACATCGGCAGAAATACTTCTGGGATGATCCAGCACTTACAAACGTATATCAATGAAGAGGAATCTTCACAGAACACCTCCGGCCCGGTCTGAATCACAAGAAACTACTCTGCCGACAACGATTGTGAGGCATCCAGGTAGGATTACATCCTAATAACAATTAACAAATTATACGGGTTATTCAGCTAAGAAGTCCACCTGACATATCTCGTGAACAGTTTAAGATACTGGCATTCTGTATTCACTTTGGTTAATGGTAAGGAGCTCATAGTTCAACATGCAGTGCTTTCATAGGATTTTGACAAAATTTATCCTCACACACGATTCCATGTGAGAACTGCTGATAACTATCAAGTTTACACTCGTGGTTACTGGGACGTCTCGCAGCACGCGAGAATCGGTCTATCATCCCTATAACACGCTCCACCCATGTGTAATGGGGGTTGCGTACGTAGCAAAGCACATCTTCCCCGTCTCAGGTTCGAGAAATGCACGCCTCTAGTATCCAAGTAGGTGTGCGTCCTATCTACAGTTATTCACAAATTATGCATTGTTATTCACCTAAGATGTCCACCCCAAATAAGTCGTGAACAGTTTAAGATACTGGCATTCTGTTTCCACTTTAGTTAATGGTATTAAGGGGTTTATAGTTGAATATGCAGTACTTTTCCAGGCTTTTGACAAAATGTATTGGCTCACACGTTTTCATAAGAGAACGTTATTTCACGCAATAATTGCCAATGATATACTATCAAGTTTACAGCCGTAGTTACTGGTACGTAGCACAGCTTGCGCTACAGGAGGATCGGTCACGGGATTCTCGCGAGAGTCTCGAGATCTTCGACGTCAGTCTCGAGCGAGAGCGTTGCCCATCACTAATTATTCGTATTATTTTAAACTCCAGCGCGTTTCCTCCTTTTATCGATACCTGCCTGGTCAATAGTAGTTCTAATAATCACAACCAGATGGCAGTACGGTGCACGGTGGCCTGCCATGTGCTCCTCTTTGGTCTACAATACAGTCAAATACTCAAATAGCTTAATAATAGGAAGTCGCAAGCAAGTAACCTAACCTCAGAATTAGCACGCCTTAGATGTCTACCCGGGGCAGGACCTGCAGAAGTGCTCGTGTAACGTCACATAGTAGTGCTTCTTGGTTTTATGTCTAATATTTGTTTTGGCCAAAATGTCCAAAAAAAAAAAAAAAGAAGAAAGAAAGAAACAAAGAAATATGATGCAGTGTTTAAAAGCGCTTATAGGAAAGAGTTATGTGAATCCAGGAAGGGACCAAAGTTCACGTTCTGTTCTATATGTAAGTGAGATTTTTCAGTTGCGCGTGACAGGAATTGCGATATACTCAAACGTGCAAACAATAAAACATAAGGAGTGTCCAGTAGTGACAGAAACTCAACTTTTCATGTAAAAACCAAGATGTAAATCCTGTGCAAAATGCCGAGGCTTTATTTAAGTCATTTATCGAAGAACATAACCTGCCTGTAAATTGTGCCGACGACGCGGGGCTTTTGTTTCGCAAAATGTTTACTGATTCGGAAATCGCTAAATGATAAGGGTGAGCTAGAACGAAAATAGCACCTGTCATAACAGAAACGCGCATGGAAGAAAGAGCGAAAATTGTATCACATTTGCAGGAGAATGCATTTTCCGTTGCTAGGCCTACTGATGGTAGCAATAAAAGAGACTTGAAAATATTCTATTGTTGTAAAGCATTTTAGGCCTAAACTCAAGGAATTCAGAGTTGTCGACTCTCTGCGCCTAATTTAGAAGGGAATGCTACTGGAGCTAACATTGCCACTCTTTTGCTCTCAACTTTTCAGAAATTCCGCATTCCATTAAAAAAACTGCCTACCGGGCAAGTTGGTCGTGCGGTTAAGGGCACACAGCTGTGAGCTTGCATCCGGGAGATGGTGAGCTCTAACCCCACTGTCGGCAGCCCTGAAGATGGTTTTCCGTGGTTTCCCATTTTCACACAAGGCAAATGTTGGGGCTGTAACTTAATTAAGGCCAAGGCCGCTTCCTCTACTGTATTTAGTTACAGTAACTGCTGCTGCGTCTTGAAGATTGTGGTGCAGAATAGTAGCTGTGCGTGTAAGATGTGTACATGTAGATATGCATGTATACCAGTCTTTTATCCCATGCAATGATGTTTTTTTATTGAATGGATGCCTTGGAACTTTTGCCACAACCTGAAGACAACATTGTGATTCAAGTGAACAATGTTTGGCTATGCCTACTTGTCTCATGTTTTGTTGCATCAAACTGCTCATTTTGATGCAATCTGCCATAGACAGCATATGACGAGCCATTTTAGTGTATACAAATTAGACATACTGACACTGCTTGGACATTACCTCTGCTATTGTGTACCGTGCTAGATTTGTTTACCAGTCATGAGTCAAATGCTGTGAAAAAGGCGCGGTTACCATGATTTAAGCTTTAGAATGTCAGACAACTATATATCGTTGTTGGGGCACTTGTTTAAGTGCCAGGAACGATATATCTTTGTTTGTACATCGCACCTTACTATCTGCATTCAGTACTATTGTGAACGGCAGATGGCAACATCTCACGAGTTCTTTCGTTAGAGTGAAAAACGTAGTTCCTAATTTGATCACTAGGAAGCACATTTGTATATTAATTTTATGGGTGCTGGGCTGAGTGGCTCAGACGGAAGAGCGCTGACCTCCTGACCCCAACTTGGCTAGTTCTATCCTGGCTCAATACGGTGGTATTTAAAGGTGCTCAAGTAAGGCAGCCGCTACTCGGTTTTGAGAATATGTAATTCTCATGCAATTCTGCTTAAAGTCTGTTGGCTCTGTGGAGATATCGCTGACGACTGAACAAGCCAATCTTCGCATGAAATATGCGGTCACACAGGTTACATCTAAAAGTGGGCGGAGGACATGGTAGGATCTGACGTTTCCGCTTTTCATAGGTTTCAATTTCTTTTCTGCGATGTGCCTGCTTAAAAAGTGATACACCTTATGCAAGAGCTTTGTACCAAAGTACACTGTGTTGTGCAGTTTTTGCCCAGCTGTTAGCCAGGTCCTATTCATAGTCTTCTTAAGCTGGTCTTCATAACGTTTCAAAGGAGCATCTTGAGGTCTTTTGCCATGACCAATCTCACTGTAGAGAAGTTGTTTAGACAGTCTGCTACCATTCATACCCTGGATGTGTATCAGACCATCTAAGCCAATAAGGGATGATGAAAGGCTTATATGGTGTTCATATGTACCTTGTCAAGAACTGTCACTTTCGAAACCGACTTTCAACCTATTAGGTCGTGTTACGTACATTTAGTACGTGTTGAAGAGATGTTAAGTACAGAACAAAAATATGACTTTTTGTTGTATCTCCATTTTACGTTAGATTTGGCTGTATTTCTCGATGGTACGTAAATTTTGTGATTTTACGCGTATATTTCATTGTTTGACACACTTATAAGAAAGTTACAGTCATCAAATTTTGTACGGTAAGCACATTGATACGACCAATGGCCATACGGGAACCAAACTGCAGGATTCTAGCTTATACATACGTATGCAAAAAATAATATAAAGTGTAAAAAATGTACCCAAATATCACACTATTCAAAAATGTAGAACGATAAATGGGGCATCTGACGGCGCGAACCGTTTGTTGATGTGATGTACCGTTTAGGAGCAGTGTATCTCGAAACGAAGGTCTGCACTTATAAATGTGCCATGCTTGTGTGTCATCTATAGAAATAAAATCGTAACGACTGAATGTCTGTACATTGACTATTTTGGCGAAATTTCCCTACAGTTATCCGTTTCAGGTGTAATAATGACCATCTGCATATTTTTTAGCTTTTGTGTTTGTTTGTTTCTCTGAGTTCTTATAACTTGAAAACTACTGGATATATTTCTACCAAACTTGATATTTGGAATCCACCTGTACTTGGGTAGGGTTTAGGGCCAATATTATTTCTGAATACCTAAGTTTATTGGGGGTTTATTCGAAACCGAAACCATGATTTTGCACTCCCTCAAAATATGCACTCCCAAAATTAATGGAAATCTACCGTCTTTAATGGAAATCAATTTTTAAAACTTTTCACATGAGTGCATCACTTTGATAGGAAGATTAATAAGGGAGATAACATGAACGGTCGGTTTTTCAGGTTCAGTCCAGCGGACATAGCCCAAATGTATTGTACGTGGAGCAGGTTCCTTAACTATCTACATAAATAAAATCATAACGACTGTTGAGTATTTTGGCTATGTTTTCGTATTGCTATCCGTTTAAAGGATACTAATGATCATCTGCAGATTTTTGGGCTTTAGTTTCCTGAAAGTCCTAATTTTTACCGCCCCCCCCCCACCCCCCAAAAATCATGAATGGAGCACAATCTGTCCGACGAGGTAGAAGTTTTAAATTTGACAAAATTATACGTTTTAGCCTGTAACCGACGGAAAACTGCCAAGATTTTCCAATTTTTATCTCCGAAGAATATCGAAATATCGAAGCAATTCTAATGAAGTTGCGGACCTTCGTTTCGATGTATTTCGTGGCTAAATAATAAGTCCTATCACAAAACGGATTGCACAATCTCCGTTCAAATTATTGGAGTGATCTATACCTTTGGTCCTATGTCTTTTTGTCGTATTTCTATCCCTTATATGTTAGATTTGTCTCTATTTCTCAATTGTAAGTAAATTTTGCACTTTTTACACGCATCATTCACACTTTGAATCACTTATAGGAAGGATAGAATCATCAAATTCTACACGATCATTGGCCCACCCAATAGCCATATATGTGAGCCAAATGCTATGTTTGTAGCTGTCAAATCTTCCATGGTCGCTGACAGCTGTCAAAAAAGCACCTGTAACTTTTTAATTGCCCGCTACCACATTTCAAAGTTAGTAGCTAAAGACAGCACCACGATGCTTTGTTGATTAAAGATGGCCGCTGTTAAAAAGCACGTGGGTTTGAAGAGCTGTGGAATTTCAAATTGGCCTCTACCGCATGCATAACACCAGCCGCCATCTTGCGCTGTAGCCTCTAAGCTAGCTTTCTTCATAAGAGCAGCCGCCATCTTGCGCAAGCTTCCCTGGGGCGTCTCATAGGAGCTGCAGCTATCTTGTGCGAGCACCCATAGGCCATCTCATAAGGAGCTGTGTATAGCCGCCATCTTGTAGAATTAGATAGCCGCCATCTTGCGTAAGCGTTTCTAGGGCGTCTCATAAGAGCAGCAGCCATCTTATGCAAGCGCCCTTAGCCGTCTTATAAGAAGCTATGTATAGCCGCCATCTTGTAGAATTAGATAGCCGCAATCTTGCGCAAGCATCCCCAGGGCATCTCATAAGACCCTATGTATAGCAGCCATCTTGCGGCCACCATCTTGCGCAAGCACCCTTAAGGCGTCTCATAAGAGTCTATGTATAGCCACCATCTTGTAGCCGTTATCTTGCGCAAGCATCCCTAGGGAGTCTCATAAGAGCCTATATATGGCAGCCATCTTGCGCAAGCACCCTTAAGGCGTCTCATAAGAGCCTATGTATAGCAGCCATCTTGTGCAAGCGACCTTAAGCCGTCTCATAAGGAGCTATGTATAGCCGCCATCTTGCGCAAGCATTCCTAGGAAGTCTCATAAGAGCCGATGTATAGCAGCCATCTTGCAGCCGCCATCTTGTGCAAGCGCCTTTAAGCCGTCTCATAAGGAGCTGTGTATGGCCGCCATCTTGTTCAAGCATCCCTAAGGCGTCTCATAAGAGTCTATGGGCCGAATTCATAGACAGCACTTATACATAAGTGCCCCTTATAAGCCAGGTTTCATTTCATATTACTTACTTAAGTGTCCCACTTATTGCTATAAGTGGACCTCCAACACACATATAAGTGTCTCACTTATGTTGCAGCAAGATGGAGGATAATGATTTTGCTGAATATGTTGCATTTCGTTCACAGAATGCTTTCCGTGCACACAGTAGAGATGGAAAATCCTGTCGAAATGTAATGTGACCAACAATTTAATGAAGGTTTCGTTTTAGTAAAGTGAGAGTTTTGAATATTCTCTTTCCTTTGATTGAGAGAGTGAACATAATCTCTAGAGGACTCACAATCTCACCATTAATGAAGATATTGTTTTGAGATTTTATGCCACCTCTTAATTTCAGGTTATTATTATTATTATTATTATTGTTATTATTATCATCACCATCATCATTACCGGTATTTCACTTAATTTATTGGAAACGTGTTACCAGTTGATAAGTTATCAAGACTGTAGGCCTACGGAATAGCAGTGGCGGCTGGTCGTATCTGAGGCTGGGTGTTGCACCAACATGTTCAATGTTGCAATTTTAAATGAGAATCTAATAGAAATAACAAGAATCCCTAGTATCCGTATGTAATGAACTGCATTCATATTAAAATTGAAATACATATCCAGCAATTAAAACACAGGAAATAAGAATATAACTACAGTTATTCTTATCTCACTTGAATTGAAAATTCGCCCTCCTGTTTTTCATTGATGCAAACTTGTCAGTCACCCGTTGATTGAAGTCCGCGATTTCCATCAGCAGATCTCTTTCTATAGAAAGCATCGCCAAGGCCGACAATCTTTCCTGGGTCATAGAGTTCCTTAAGGAAGTTTTTATTTTATTCAAAGTAGAAAAACATCTTTCTGCTTCGACAGACGTCATAGGGATTGTAAAATTAAACTTCAGCAGTTTCAAGCACTCAGTTCAGTGAACGTCCTCTCCAGGTTGTTGGTTATTATAAACTCTGCTAAACTAACAGGACCCGACAATGATCTGAATTCTTGTGCTAAATAGGGGCTGTCTGGCCGAGGCGGTAAAGGCGTGCTCGGTTCGCCCGGAAGGACGTGGGTTCGAATCCCCGTCAGGAAGTAGTAAACTTTAAGAAACGAGATTTCCACTTCCGGACGTGCATATGGCCCTGAGGTTCACTCAGCTTACACCAAAAATGAGTACCAGGTTAATTTCTAGGGGCAAAGGTGGCCAGGCGTAGAGCTAACCACTCTACCCCATCATGTGCCGAGGTTAACAATGGTGGAAGCCTTTACCTTCCACTCCTACAAGGGCTTTCATGGCCTGTACGTAGGTGACTTTGCTTTGCTTTCTTGTGCTAAATAGATGGACGATAGTTCATGGCGTAGTTTCAGTTTGTCCAAAACCGTATACACTATTTGTTGAAACTAAACTACACAAACACCGGCAGCTTTGTGACGAACTCTTACTCACAATTTAGAATCCATCAGTTTTAATAATAACGCACAGAAAAATTATCTAGAACCAAAATACTCAATCACCTGAAAACACACCAAGGCCTGCACGTGATAAATGTAAACATAACGTCTAAACACCAACAACTCCATGTCGCAATAGTCCAGCCGTTTACCAACATGTGACAATGTTGGCACAAAGCTCGTTTTACGGTTGGCAAATGCATAACATGAAGTTATGCTGATGAGAAAACGTTTCCTCCGAAAGTATATCCTCAAAACAAATTTTGGGATTTAATAAAAGGTTATGATTGCCCGTGAATTACCAATGTTGGTAACATTGTGAATGGTGCGGTGCAGCTTACCCTTACCCTAGTGGCGTGGAAAAGAAATTACCGTTGCGAGTGGAGAGAAAGCAGGGATGAAGTCATCTCTGCAGAGTGGTGCAATCTAACGGGGACATTTGGAGTTGTTTTTCGATAGGGGACTTGCTGGTCTCATGCAACTCCCTAGGACCGATACTGGCGGGCTTGCTACCTGATGCTATACATCGTATACAGGCTTAGGCTCGACCCTGCTGAAACTAAATAGCGGCGCGCTGTGCGCTAGGGAGTTTGGCGTAGGAAAGTCAACCCCCTGAGTTTGATTTAAAGACGGCGGAGTTTAATGGTTCGTTACGAAGTATTAGTACATCGAACGATAAAAGGTGCTTGGTTTTAACACATTTTAGAGTACATGTTAGGTTTATTAAACTGCAAAATAGGAAGAAAAGACGACAAATCAAGCGTAAAATTATTGGGAGTTGTGCAAACCTGCAACAATACCACGCACCGCCCCTGCGAAATAGTAAAGAACTGTACTGAGTTATAAGAAAAATGAACGTGTTGCACTACAACAATTTATTTTAAGGTTGATCTGTGCTAATTATATCAGGTTAGTCAACGAATCGTTTGCCAGATTATATTAGAAGTTTCTGACATTATGGCATCACACACCAAAACATACTATTTACATTTTATTGGGGGAAGTAATTAGGCCTATTACAACGTAACGGTTGTGGATATACTTGTCAAATCATTAAAAGCGTTGTAAGGCTAGATATTCTACATTTCGATGAATATTTGTATAGGTTCGAGTACCTGAATAACTATAAACATATGAAGAAGAAAATTAGACTCTGGACATTTTCGTAGTTTGCATTGTCCACAACAAGTTTTTCCCACGTCATTCATATTCTGATGAGAAACTGCGTCGGTCTGTTTGTTCTACATTATGCGCAAGTTCTTGCAGGTGTCGTCTCAGCTCGCTGTTTTGTTATCCATTCTGATAACCAAATACAATATAGACGGTCTTTTAATCTCTTCTTCTTCTTCTTCTTCTTCTCCCTGATGGGGGTTTTGGGTTTTTTAAACATCTTTTAACCTCAAATATTACCCGCGCGGTCATGCGATGTCCTTCGATTAACAAAGCACAATAGATCACCCCACTATTCGGTAGCCAGAACTGCACGATCCAGGAAGCATGGGGCCTATAACAACTTTCCTCTGTAATAATTAAGTCATGCAGGACGTGTGAAGGTTGTTGATTACTATACAAGTCTGTAATAATATTACAAGTGATGTTTACATGATGGACATCGAAGAGTATTATAGGTTGATCAGGCTCATAACGTACGTTCGGTATGAGCTTTCTTGGTGAAAATCCAAGCAATGGTCCAGTCAACCCAGGTGGTGATTTGAAGTCAATCTTGAATGAAGACTCAATAACACATTTATGTGTGATGTTGCTCACGGTAATTGAGAACTTGTAATTATTATTACTAAAACTCTCATCACTAAACTGTTCGATTAACGTACTTTCAATGTAGTCATGCATATCGTCTATTGAATAACTGCCTGACGGTAGCGTTAGCACATACTTGTCGTATTAGAACTTGTTTACGCCATCACACGCATTATAGATTTTATTGTAGCTTTCAAACGACACAAGTCCAAGACTAACTGGCTAATGACCTAGTTCGATCGGTGGATTAAAGTAGACGTTTGTTTCAGGTTCTTCTCCGCGTAGGTACAGCGAACGTTCAACTGAGTTGAGGGGGTTCGATTCCCACCTCAGCCATCTTCGAAATGTTTTTCTGTGGTTTCCCACTTCTCCTCCAGGCAAATATCGGAATGGTACCTAATTTAAGCCCCCTCCCCCTCCGACTAAGAGTCTCACGCTCCAGGACACTGCCCTTGAGGCGGTAGAGGTCTAATCAACCCTCGTTGAGTCCGAGGGAAAACCACCCCTGGAGGGTAAACGGATTAAGAAAGAAGTTTTACAAAAAAGGCTGAAGTTACAATTATCCTGCCACCTCCTCCGTACAGCATATGCTTCCCCTTCCTTCCTCCGGATAGACACAACCGCCGTTTAACAGTCCGTCGCTTTCAATCAATCAGTCAGAGCCGTTAGAGATAGGCTGCGGAGTCGCGAGGAGTCGACTCCAAGGCGACAAGCAGAGCCATCACGCGAGTATACGAGGAAATTGAATGCCACCAACACGGGGAGGCCACAGCTGTGGGGTCACCGATGTCGTACATTTTTAAAAAAATTTTGTTTGACGTCGCACCGACACAGATAGGTCTTACGGCGACGATGGGACGGGAAAGGCCTAGGAATGGGAAGGAAGCGGTCGTGGCCTTAATTAAGGTACAGCCCCACCATCTGTCTGGTGTGAAAATGGGAAACCATGGAAAACCATCTTCGGCGCTGCCGACAGTGGGATTCGAACCCACTATCTCCTGGATGCGAGCTCACAGCTGCGCGCTCCTAACCGCACGGCCAACTGGCCCCGTCGTTCGAAATTTAGGAGGTTGATCCTCGTCAAAGTAAACAGATGCAGGTACGTGTTGGAAGGTACTTGCCAATAACTCGTATCAAATATAGTCTCTACTGTATTTGCTCGTATCTAACAAGAAAGACCACCAGACAAATGCTAGGGCTGTACCCTAATCAAGGTCACAGCCCCTTCCTTCCCACTCCTAAGCCTTTCCTATCCCATCGTCGCCATTACACCTATCTGTGCCGGTGAGACGTAAAGCAAATTGAAAAAAAAAAAAAACAAGAAAGACCCTTTAAATATAACAGTATTTATATGTGTTGGCAGTTTGCTAGAGAACGTATCGCCGTTGGGCTAGTGGTTAACGCTCCTGACAGTCACGCGGGCACCTCGAGTTCGAGGAGGGTGATCTGTGGCACCATTCTTTTCTTTTACTTCTCCTTTTTTCTTTCTTGCCTACTTCTTTGCAGTTTGCTTTACGTCGCACCGACACAGATACGTCTTATGGTGACAATGGGATAGGAGGGGCCTAGGAGTAGGAAGGAAGTGGCCTTAATTAAGGTACAGCCCCAGCATTTGCCTGGTGTGAAAATTGGAAACCACGGAAAACCATCTTCAGGGCTGCCGACAGTGGGGTTCATACTCATTATCTTCCGTATGCAAGCTCACAGCGGCGCGACTCTTACCGCACGGCCAACTCGCCCGGTTTACCTAAGCTGTGGTTTGTCAAATCATCGCTTTTCCGTTTCTTTCATAACCATTGATGTAATTATGATTAAGAGATAAATTTGTAGCAATATGCAGTAAAAAGTAAACAAAATATAAGGAGAGAAGTAAATACATACTAGGCCCTGCTATGTTCGTTCTAAGCACACTTATTTCCGGCCTGTTCAAAGGGAGACGGAAATTTGCGATGTATTCCGCTACGCAGCGAATAATATTAGATATAATTGCTGATGTATGCGTTATTATTTTCTTTCTTTTCTCTGTTATGGCAAAACGGGTGTACCACATTCCCCTCCTAGAAAAGGGAAGGAAACGACTGTTGATGTAAAGCCCCAGCGAATGTCTGGCATGAAAATGGAAAACTACGGAAAATCATTCAACGCAAGCGATAGTATGGCTCGAACTCACTACATCCCGAATGCAAAGTTCACGCAGTTCGTTCACATTCAAATGACGTGCTATTATACTCGAAGTCGACTCTTCGCATGCGCACCGACAGTCGAGAAAGTCGACTTTCGCGATCCCGGTGTTCATTCGCGCGCTACTCGTCTCCTAGTAGAGTACCTCAAATGTCAAACTCGCCATACTGACGCAACTTTCATGATCACAATCACAGCTGCCTCATTTAAATGTAAGTTATCATTTGCTTCACGCGTGTGTTTTTATTTGCAAAGTTATTTATCTTATCTAGTAAAGTAAATCTTCTCTCATTCTTTGTAGACACGGAGAATTTTCATACATCCTGGCAGGCATAAAAAATTAAGTGCAGACTGGAACGTTTTTGGACGGGCTATGTTTACTTACCGTACAAACATGGTTATTAGGCAAATTAGTTCGTAGATATATTGATAATGGACTTTTGAGGCACTATATGATTTAAATGTGATTATCTTAGGTTGAATTTGTTTATACTCTTTGTTTTTAATTGTACAGCCAAACGCAAATTGAAAATACTGTAGGGCCTATTGTTTCTTTACGGGTATATTTAAATTTGTCATAACTTATCACATACGGAACATTACAACTATTATAACTTTTTTATAAGGTCATCACACGTCGTTCAGCAAATTTGTGATTCAATGTGTTTAAAACCATAGATTACGGTACGGTACAGTATATTTTAAGTGCATTTCATGATTTTGTATGTTAAAGAGGTTTTAGAATTTTTGAGCTGGTGAAGAGAACTGAAGGTTCTCGAAACATGTTGATACTCTCAGAATTAATGGAAAGTAGTGATTGTAGATTTAGGTATTGACAAGGCGGACCCAATAAAAGAAAAGAAACACTAATTGTAACAGTTAATAGGGATGAATTGAACCAAAATAGTCAAAATGCTTCCGCATTTTATCAGATGGCTTTATACCGTTCATTGAACTACCTTTTATTCGTCATAAAAAATGTATTTTCTTTTATATCTATCTTCTGTCTCTTATTCTTAATACTTTTCAGACTTTTTTGGTTACAACTCAGTTTTAATTTTTTTAAATAGTTTGCTTTACAGTACGGCGTACCGACCGTCTTACGGCGTCGATGGGATAGGAAAGGGCTGGGAGTGGGAATGAAGCGACCGTCATATTAACATGCAGACCAAGCATGTGCCTGGTGTGAAAATGGGAGACCATGAAAAACATGGAAAACCATCTTCAGGGCTGCCAACAGTGGGGTTTGAACCCACTATTTCTCGAATGCAAGCTGATAGGTACGTGGCCCAAACCGCGCAGGCATCCACTCGGTTACAACACTTTAGTTCTACCAAGCTTTCCTAGAGCTATATAATCAAAATCTTTCAGGCTATTCTGAAGTGGTCCACTCCTCTCATTCCTGCCAGTTCCTAGAGCTCCTGTATTTGGCATTAATTTATCCCATACTATCTATGTTTGTAACACTCTAAGGAAGTAGAAGTTAATGAAATCTTACTCGGAAAGAGTGTCAGGAGAGATGTGTTCTTTGCGATGTCTGGTAACCCACAATCCCGCCCCAGAAGTACATTTATTTTTATAACGTAAAGAAGAGCAATATACTCCATTTTTCTTTCCTGAAGTAGCAACTTCCATTCCTACTGGCCAACGTAAAGTTGCAAGTGGCACCATTCCTAGCACTCATAATAAGTAGATTCTATTACTAACCCGAGCACAATAAAAGCGCAGTGGGCTTGTCTAGTCCCTACCCTAACCAGTGCAGACCAGTGGTCTTGTCCAGGCCCTACCCTAACCAATACAGACCAATGGTGTTAGCACAGGAAGCTAAAGGCCTAACGCTGCTTCGCAGCTTCTAACCTGGGGGTTATGCCCCAGCCCCCTTTGTTGGTCCCCATCCAGTGGTCTTGTCCAGGCCCTTCCCTAACCAGTACAGACCAGTGGTCTAGTACAGGCCCTTCCCTAACCAGTACAGACCAGTGGTCTGGTACAAGCCCTTCCCTAACCAGTACAGGCCAATGGTCTTGTCCAGGCCTTTCCCTAACCAGTACAGGCCAATGGTCTTGTACAGGCCCTTCCCTAACCAGTACAGGCCATTGGTCTTTTCCAGGCCCTACCCTAATTAGTTCCGACCAATGCTGTTTCCACAGGAAGGTAGAGGCCTAACGGACCCCCTTTGCTTGTGCCCATATGACTAGCTTCCCAGCTCCATCCAATGGCCTTAGTAGAAGTAGAGAGATTGGCAGCCTTGTGCTCTGCTTGACTACATCCGTCGCGAGAAGGCCATGCGATGTAAACAAAATCTACTCCAATAAATATGCCTTTGATAATTAACGATCAGCCTTGTCAATACTTAGTATTGTTTAATTAATCATTTTTATCACCTCATACACCATACATGTTTCAGAGACCTTACTGTCCTTTTCCTCAGCAGTTTCCTCTCTCACTACCAGTTGTCTCTTGGAGCTCTTTACTTACTATTACACATAAAACACGAAAGTTCTTTACATCTCTTAATAGAAATCTAATATGTGTCATAATTAAAATAAAATATATCCTAAATCTCATAAAAGAACATTAAAACTATACCTGTACTTTTCTATTTACAATTTTCTTAAAATGTCATCCTTGTCTAAGAACACAATCAATTTATTAAAATTAGCGTCTCATAAAATTTTTATTAATATCTTCCAATTCAAAAATCATGTCAGTTAAATTTTGTTGATATTTTCATCTGTCCTCGAAAATCGCTAGTTGTAGCTCTGCACTCCAACCTAAATTGACAAAGGACAGTTGTTCCGCGCATACGTGTATGCGGCAAAAGTTTGGTAATACGGGCGTAAGTGTTGATCCAAGCTTGTCTAGAGCTCCTGTATGCTGTAGTTCTCGTTTCTGTATACTGCAGTTCCTGTTACTCATAGCTGA
The DNA here is from genome assembly GCF_040414725.1 of Anabrus simplex. Taxonomy (NCBI): domain Eukaryota; kingdom Metazoa; phylum Arthropoda; class Insecta; order Orthoptera; family Tettigoniidae; genus Anabrus; species Anabrus simplex. Next base: position 38,766,301 of record NC_090276.1, read on the forward strand.
TTTTCTTTTCCGTCTTCTATACCTGGAAAAGCACAGACGAGCTTCTGCATGCAGCTGTCTCGTTTTTTGGCAGTACGATCAGACGTACTTCTGCGTTCTATTGTACTGCTTCATGCAGCTCATTGAAGTAACTTGTATGTGTCATACACATCTTATCTTCTTTTCTCTTATCCGGTTGGTAGGTGCAGAGTGGGTGTCGGCCCACAAGTGGCCACGGCTGGTCCCCACCGTTGGCTGTCCTGAGAATGTTTTTTTGTTGTTGTTGTGGTTTTTCATTCTTCTGCACTAAGGCGAATGCTGGGACAGTTCCTAGTATAGGCCATGGCTGCCAGCCCCCTCACCTTCTCAGAGTGTCTCCTTCACTGTAACAAATCTGGCCTGAGAGACAGCGTTACAGTGTAAGAGACACCTCCCCTTCAAGGGAAGAATGAAAACATTTTAGTATTCTTAATACTTTCCACCTTTTCAGACTCATTTTGGTCACAACATTATAGGTAATAAATAATAATCGTATGGCCTCAGCTACCGTGTAGACCAGGGCCTCTCAAACGCCCAAACTCTCACGCGTGCAGAGCGAGGTGCATAGGCTCTGTGCACTGTGCATCGGTACGCTTCGCCTCAACTCGGCTTGACTCGGATGGTGTAGTGTGCTGAGAGCGACGAAGCGTTTGGTGGTAGACGACGTGTTTATCAGTGAAATAGACAAGCGCACGACAACAACATAATAATGGAGCAACCTGTTTCGAAGAAAGCAAAGACTTCCGAAAGTCCATTCCAATCGAACTGGGAACTTTCGTATTTTTTTTTGTTTGTTTGTCGTGACGATAACGCCAAATGCTTAATCTGTGGCACGATAATTAGGTGCGTAAGAAAATCATCTATTGAAAGACACTACAACAGACTACATTCGGAAAATTATTGTGAAATCATAGGAGACGTCAGAGAGAAAGAATTAAGGAAGTTGAAACAGCTTCTATATCTACAAATGAGTTTTGTTCCAGTACTGTAGCATTTTCATTTTGGTTACGGGTTCTGCATTTTTTAAAATTATGTTTACATTCCTCTCAAACATGTATGTGTATTTCTAATTCACTTTTTTAATTTTTTTAATAACACTGGTAACCTTGTCCCATACAACTGTGCGTCTCCGCTCACCACACGTAAACATTTCGCAGTGGGGGAGAAACAGCAGTGAAGGTGAGGAACGCGGAGACAGGCCGAACGGGGAGACAGGTGTAGGGAGAGAGGAGTGGGGGGTCTGCACTCTGGTCAACCAAGCGAAGTCGTCTTTTGCACCGTGCACAGTGCATGCACCACGCGCATGCACCCTGAGAGGCCCTGGTGTAGACATTTTAATTTGATGCCATCTGGCTGTCTGCTTGTCAGTTTCGATGTTCCATTTTACTCTAGGCCTACTAGAGAGCAGAGTATACTGAAACTCTCTTGGGCGTCCGCGGCCAAAATTTAATGAATTTTATCGGGTAAACACCAAATGTGTCACCAGAGATCTTTTACATGCCGATATCGTACGACATGGAGTGTCAAATGGACTTTCTTCCGTCCTTCAAAAATCAGATTACCTCTGCTAGGTTTGAACCCGCTACCTAGGGATCCGTTTATATTGGCTGGCACTCTACTGCTGATCCACAGAGACAGCTAACATTATAGGTTTTCTACAAGGTTTTCATTTCTCTTTACAGACAGCCCCTGTATACTGTAGTTCCTCGGCCTTAACCCTCACCGTGAAACTGCATTAGATCTAGGCAGAACATATCTATCTACTTGCCAAACATGTTATATTAAAATAATATTTACATTGTTGTATTTATTTGATGTGTTTATTTGCAGAACCTTCAACGAATCCGAAAGAAATGGCCGACGATAAGGAAAACATGAATACTACGAACCGTCAGAGGTAAGTTACATTCAGTAATAGTGAGTTATATTATACCCTGGGGGTCAGTTCCTATCAGTATTTGATATATCTGTATTATTAATAAAATTTTGTTGTACATCTGCTTGGTTTTTTAAAATTCTGGTTAGGCTCGAAACTACTTTGATCAATTGAGCTAAAATTTGGTGAGGATTTGGCTTGAAATCCTGAATCGCACAAGGGATGCATTTTGATATATTTCACTGTTTTGAAGTAGTGGAGGATTTTACGTTGGTTGGCAGGCAAGGAGGCTGAATACTTCATCACATTTTCTAACACCAGAACTTACACAGCTGGAAACTATCTCAAACACAAGTTACACTCAGTGTTATCACAATTGTCTCTCTCACAGCTCTTTATACAAAAATTTAAAGAATACATATGTTGTTTATAATAATTTTATCTGTCCAAGTTCAGTAGTATGAAGCACAGTATAATGAAATGGAAAAGAAACGTTTGCTAGGAGGATTTGAAACTACTCTAGCTCCCTGTTTCTACACTCGCATAGGTAACATGCGTCTCCCCAACTTGTTTCTAACGTATTCCCACGTTGTCTTGTTTTTAGAGATTTCAGTTAAGTATGGCACATTTCTACATTTGTTTACTTCTCGAGCCCAGAGCCAAAAGTCAAGGGAATGAGTGGAGGGTAGCCTTGTGATATTTAATTGATAATACCTGATATGGTTGTATAGATTCTCATGTAAACCTGGCGGTTGAAACTTGGCCAAACCGTTATGAAGAGTGTGCTTTTTTTTCTCTTAGGGACTGTACATATTTACACTGATAATTGTCAAATATGAACAGTACACATTTCTCTCAAGTCACTGAAACAAATACACTTGTGAACTTCTTCACTGTATTGTACTTTTGCGTTATATTTATTATATGAATTTATCAACTCGATGAGCAGCCGCAACATAAAGTGATGTAACACACTGCCTGGTTTATTATGAGACAGTACACAGCCAGGTACTGCAATTAAAGAAATTTTATTCATTTAGCTATGCCATCCATTCAGTTCATCACCAGTCATATTTTCTGATGCATTTCCAGCACCGTATAAGTCTGTGGGAGATGTCATTCTCTCCAGATTCAGATTAAGCCTCATTCTCTTCAATTGTATCATCACTTTCATCACCTCTGTTGCACACTCTTCCGACAGCTGTAAAATTGTACTATTCATGCTTCCATATGCCTCTTCTGCCATTTTGTGAATATGTACAGAGAACATGATGCAATGCGATGAGAGGTCTTGAAAACCATGAAATGGTGTAAAGTTCTTCGCGTCTGCAGCAGTGAAGTGTGGTGCTATGTATTCATGACAAAAAGTTATGTACCTAATCGGTGTTTACACAAAATATCAACAATCTTTGTTGTCAGAGATAAGTAAAAGCTTATGCTGACTTTGCCCATCATATGAGCTGTATGGAAAAACTGTCACACAAATATTCTGAGAAATAAAACTATTGAGGTTCCACCTTAATATTCCTTAAAAGGAAACAATCTAAGTTCTGCCTTATTCAGTACATTTTAAATGTGAATAAGGTGGAACCTTTGTTTCCTTTCACCCCCTGTGGGTGGAGGACACAGATGAAGAATTCACCCACGGTATCCCGTGCCTGACGTAAGAGACGACTAAAAGGGGCGACCAAGGGATGATCGAATTAGAACCATGAGACTACTTGTGATTAGTACCACCCCGTGGGGAACACCGTGGGTCGCTTTTACTGGCGTGTAGTACCACTATGTTGGATACCAAGTAGGTTTGTGATTAGTACAAAACGAGAGCGCAACGGCTTTTACAGTACCTGTGATTAGTAGCACTATACGAGCGACACCATGGGATGAGGGAAGCCATGGTTCAGGCTTGCTTATGGTTAGTACCCACTATATGAGGAACACCACGGGTTAGTACGAGTCCCTGTGGTTAGTACTCTTTTGTGATGAACACCATAGGTTTGCGTTGCCTGTAAATGGCGCCGCAATGTGTGAAACACCATAGGTCTGTAATACATGTGCAAATTTCATTACCTGTGAGTAGTACCATAATGTGTGGAATACCGCGAGTCTACACTACTCTTGATTAGTACCACAACATGACAAATACCATCGTTCTACTTTCCTAGCGATAAGTACCATTGTGAGGGCCCGCTGTCTTGGATTTTGGACCCCTTTCAACTAAAAGTATCATCGATTCAGTATTGTTCTATAGAAGCAGTCCCTTGGCGAGTAATACTATTGTTCTACGCCAGCTTTTGTGCATGTGAGGCACTGTGGGTCAGTTCCACTGGTCCTTTTAAATTCATATCCATCCATTCATTCCTCGTCCTCACATTTGTAATTTTGGTCAGTGGATGTTTTTGGGCTGTTAATTTGTCATTTCTCATTTTATCTCATTTCGTACAATTAGGGGCCAATGACCTAGATGTTAAGCCCTTTTAAACATCATCATCATCATCATCATCATCGTTTCCTTTCAAGGAGTGTTTGTGTGATAAACAAAGTCAATACAGAACAAACAAACAAAAAAAGTGATATTCATAAACTGTAAGGAAACCTATGTCGGCCAGTGTCCAGCTTACAAGTGATAAGGTTTAATTATTTAAATATAAGAGTTGTAGAACTAAACAAAGACACAGGACTAGTTGTAAATTGAGGGTGGTAGAGGTGCTTTGTTAATTCAGAGGTTCGGAAACTAGATGCTGAAAGTTATTAGTCTATAATGGAGATATATGGAGAAAGTCCATTTGACACTCCATGTCGTACGATGTCGGCATGTAAAAGATCTCTGGTGACACATTTGGTGTTTACCCGACAAAATTCATTAAATTTGGAAACTAGATGCTGAAATTTATTAGTCTATAATGGAGATATATGGGGGATTTTTATTTTAAATCTGTTTCCACTACTGGAAAATGTCAAGGAGGAGGAGATCATCTGTTGGCTTTTGACTAAGAATATTCTGCATTATTAGATAAAAACTTAAAAAAATATATTTGAATGCAAACGTTCATGTAAAGAAGATACTATTTGTCTTGACGATACTAATTCCTTCTTCCTTCTGCTTTATTGTACTGAAGTAAATAGGACTTTTAGCTGCTTTTATTAAATATTGGCCTAGACCTAAAGGTGAAATGCTAGATACTGAAGGTTTGATCACAATTGTAATAAGTTTTTCTTGACTTTCAGACATACCTCAACAGTGAAACCCGTACAAAAAAGGAACGTGCTGAGTAAGGATAAACCCCAGGTTAAGAAAACTGAAGTTTTGAAACAGGTTCATCACCCACCTGAGGAGAATTCTCAGCCCAGAACTCGACGTGTGCAAGAGAATCAAGATAAAGAGAAGTTGCAGTAAGTTACTAATTAATTTGTATCAAATGTAGCTTGTCTTTTTGTAATAATGCAGGTTAGCTTCTCTCTGACTATTTATAGTACAGTGGAACCTTGGATTGAGAGCTTAATTCGTTCCGGCAACATGCTCGTAATCCAAATCGCTCGTATATCAAAGCTCATTTTCCCATAAGAAACTATTGAAACTCGGATGATTCGTCCACAACACAAAAACATTTATTCGCATAACATTTCTAGAACAAAATATAACGTAAAACAAACTGCACCTTACAATAGAATCATTGTTGGTGTGAGGGTGACGAGAGATGACATGAGAAGAGTTACTGTGTAGCATGAATTTCACTAACGGAATCGCTGCTATCGGTTGACTCATTGGAAGTGTTTTCTTTTCGTGCAGCTTTAACGAGGAGCCTGTCCAATGGCTGTTGCTTTTGCCTCTTTTTGAGGATTTCACGAATATATGACATTGCATTGTCATTGAACATATTCATCCACTGTAATCATCTCCTTCTTCCGACCGAATTCATTTTTAGCCTTCTTTTCGTTCACAGGGCCCATCGTTGCAGAACAGTTATATCACAGATGACAGAAACAAAACATGTACACTCGTACGGTGTTGACTATGCGAGCGATGCACGCCAACTGAAGGCCAGCGCGGGAAATGATTACACACACACTTTCCCAGCAAAAAGAGTGGCAGGGGGAGGGGAAAACAAAGGCACAGGGGAGGTGGAAACGTACGTACACATGATGCTCGTATTGCAAAACCTCACTCGCTTATCAAGTTACAATTTATTTAAAATATTTGCTCGTCTTGCAAAATACTTGTAGACCAAGTTATTCGCAATCCGAGGTTCCACTGTACTTTATTTCATCTTGGCATTAATCCAGTAGACTGTGCAGTTGACGTGGATATGGAACTGAGAGGTGTTTGACCTTAAGTCATGGGTATATTCCCCCCTAGATTGAGAAACACTGGTATGTTTAATTTTGAATATTTATTCTCCCCCTCCTACCCTACAATTATCTAGGATGATATTCTAAAAGTCTCTTCCCACTGGACACAACATTAGATTGTTTCTCGTATGACTGCTCGCTCATAGGTAATATATATATTGGAACTGCCACGGGTTTGTTATTCACTACACATTTTCCTTTCTATTGAGAGAGTTTGTACTTTTTCATTGATTGTACTATATCAAGTACAGTGAAAATGGATTGGAAGGAAGCAGAGACTTCCCCATAGTACCAAAAATTTCTGAATTACTTAAAATAATATAAGAAAAGACTGGACAAACGATTGATAGGGAATATGCCATGTGGGTGATTGCTGTAAATGCAGATTAATTATTTATTGATTGATTGAATTATTTATTTATTTATTTATTTATTTATTTATTTATTTATTTATTTATTTATTTATTTATTTATTTATTTATTTATATTGATATTTATTTATTTACAAAACTTTTGCCAAAATTTCAGATTCACTAATAGAACTCTCCAGTACAACAGTATTTGAGATCATTAAGTGGTATAAGAAGGGAGTTCCGTGCAGGACTGAATAATCCCAGTACTGGTAGATTATCAAAACTGAGTCTAAGGGAACGGAGGGAAACGGCGAATCGTGTGAAGAAAATCTCCAGTGATTACTGAACAGGAGAGTACAGCACAATTAAAGGACTAGTTGAGCAAGTTCATATTGGGACTGTTTCGAGGGTACTTAGAATGGGTATGGTGCCAAAACTCCTACAGGAAAATAAATTTGTAAGTAAGGTTAATCAGAAGCAGTATTCGCTGTTGGCAAAGGAATATATGCCATATTTACTTGCATATTCGAATTTTTGTTTTTTTGCTATAAAAAGTGGGAAGTGTGTCAGTGTCCCATTTTGTTTGGTACATACCGGTACCGTATTGATTCATATCATAATGAATGCCACTGCATAATGGTCGCACCCCAGTTTTTTTCCTTAAAATTTTTGAAAAAGAATATCCCCTCTAAATGGACACTTTTATTTTCAACAGAAATTCTTAGTAATATTCAAAATGGCTCATTTGGATGAATTGCAGAATAAAACTGCTTGACAGAGATCAACAGCAGGCTTAGCTGTGCTCATCACTTAACCGTACAGCTTCTGTGAAAGATAGAAGTTATTTCCATAGCGTATGTGTAAAGCGGGTGACAGTGTGCTGAATTTTTAGAGAGTGTGTGTGGGGGGGGGGGCGTAATTGATTATGATAAATGAATGTTGGAGTAGTCGTGTTGAAATTAAAGTATGAAAACAATGCATGAAAACTCACAAATGGCAACTTATTCTTCTTAACAGGCACAAAATACACTGAACTAGATGATAATAATAGATGTAGTAATGATCATCACCAAATGACCTCGACTACCTTTGTGCAGGTCTTCCGAAGTGGTGCCATCTAGGTGACCTTCCTACCAATTTCAACTTTCTGATTGTGCTGCTATCTAGGAATGCAACTGGAACTCTGTCACGTGATAAATTTCATTTTAATCTATGTTGACAATTGATCACAAGTTACTAAAGTAGGAATGGGTCTACGTATTCAGTAAACTTTAGAAATTTTTAATATGTCGTCCTATTCAAACCCATAACATAACTCCATCATTATGGTTAGTCCACACCAAAGTTAATAAACAATGTTAACTAAACAAAGTTAATAAACAATGTTAACGAAAACATTTCTCAAGATGTTAATAAACTCTTGTTAACAAACCTCTTTAACATTGTGTCCGCACCAAATAAACTTTTGTTAACAAACTTCTTTAACATTGTGTCCACACCAAAATATCTGTTTGTGAGGTTACAATGGATAAGGTCAGGAAGAAGAAAATACAGCTACAGCTTTCATTGTTTTAATGAGTGCAATTAGAGAAAAATGCAGACGCAAAGTGTGGCAAAGAAAAATATTGGAAAAGCGTTTAGAATTAAGTTTGGAGAGGACACTTAGGCCTATGTCAGAACTTTCAATTCATGATGCAGCAGGCTTTCAAAACTTTCTGAGAATGTCCCCACAAGACTTTCAGTTCTTGTTGACAGTAATTGAGTCTGAAATTGGAAGAAAGGATACAAATTTATCGGAATGTCATCTGCATTAATGTTAGACTAAGTATAACTTGAAGATTCCTAGCGACTGGTGACTCCTACCAATGATCATGTAAGAGTGTAAGAGAAATACTCCTACACTTCACTTATGTATTTGTATGGTGTATATGAGTTGCTTGCAATTCGACAGTCGATTTCAAAAATTAATAAAAATATTGTATTCCGCGCTACGAATTTGCGTGTTCTAATTGCGTCTTTGCGCATGTGCGAACCGAAATGTTAACGAAAACACGAAATGTTAATGAAAAGTTTCATTCACAAAAGTTAAAGAAATTTTGTTTGTCAACATGCTGGAAAAGTTAATGAACACGCTATTTTGTTTATTAACAGACAGAAATGTTCATGAACATTGTTCATTAACAGTGTTTATTAACAAAGTTAACGAAAACATCTTGGTGTGGACGCACCTTTAGATGGAGTAATAAAAGTCAAACTTGTTTCAACTCGTTTGAGCCATCTTCAGAGAAGAAGCTGGTAAGCGGAAGTGAGCTTGTCTGAGACTGAGAACATTTATGTTGAACAGCTGGGACTGGTGCGCATAGAGCCTATTTATTCAAAGACAACAGTGTGTGAAGATGTCAAGATTGTCCTTGTCCTTTTGTGTTTTCATGTTTGTTGTCTGATCTTTCTGTTGTTCCCTCTTCCTATATCAAGCAATTCCAACTGAGGTGCTCCCACGGCCCCGGCAGCAGCCCCGGTGCCGTGCTAAAGTACCGTTGAGGTGGTGGGGGAAGGAGGGTAAGTGGCAGAGGCAGAACCACAGTTCGTCAAGTCAGCGTGCAGCTTATGAAAACAATATTATTTATGACAGTTCTGTGAACATATAAACACAAAATTCATTCTGTACATACTTTGCGTTTGCCTTAATGTTCATTTAGCGTTTAAGTAGATTGCTGACATCGTACAATCGATATGGGAGTAGAAATTTTAAGTATAACCTCCAAGTCCGTATCAGACAGAGAAGTCCTAGTTCTCCATTTATTTAAAGTCAGAATTGAAAACATCTATTCGCATGCATACGTTGTACCGAACATTGACGTAAATTTTAAGGCAACTGTTTGAAGTTATGGAAATTCTTGTGGTTGAATACCTTTTGTAAAAGGATATTAAAACACCACTGTAGTGGTAGTACCTGTCCTATAGGATTGCGTCGCACTCTAGTCTTATCAGCTCTGTTTGGAAATATGGTGATTTTTCAAGACCTGCTGAAAATGGGGTCATAAATATTTCAAGTTGAGGTGCCATATCATTCATTTCTTTGAATCGGGCATTGAGTTCAGAGTGCAAAGTCTGTAACGACGTCTCATAGTCTCCAAGATTTTCATAAGTAGACAAACGTAAGTTCCTGTACATGACGAGAGATGGTTTGTTTTGACAAGCTTTTCGCCTCAAAGTGAGCCACAGCGCGTGGACCCAATACTTCCGAGCACTCTGTTAAACATTCTTTTACAAATTCACCATCAGTAAAGGGTCACCCACTTTTTTGCAATTTTCAGAGCAACAGTAGCCCACAACGTGCTTGAACTGCGCCTTTCAAAGTGTTGGGTTCAAGTATCTGTGGGGCAGGGAGATAAAATAATTAAAATAATTATTTCTGTGGGTCCTTTTTTGCAATAGGACTTATGGCGATGATGGGATAGGAAAAGGCTAGGAATGGGAAGAAAGTGGCCATGGCCTCAATTAAGGAACAGCCCCAGCATTTTCTTGGTTTGAAAATGGGAAACCACGGAAAACCATCTTCAGCGCTACCGACGCTAGGGTTCGAACCCACTGTCTCCCGGATGCAACCTCAGAGCTGAACGCCCCTGACCGCGCCGCCTCCTCGCCCGGTGTGTTTTCTTAGCAGCACATCTAAGTCTAATTCTAAACATTTCTTAATAATAAAAACAAAAATAGATCTAAATTGCATGTAAAACAATTCCTAATGAGTAAGTTATTATGTATCTCTGAAGAACTTGGCAATTCCAATTTTAACTTAGCAATTTGTTCGGTTCTTGCTGCGCCAACGTCATCATAGGTGGAAACATGTTTATTGTGGTAGTGTAGTCGAACAGTTGAAGACTTTACGCTTAAAATGACATGACAAATTAAACATTGAGCTTTCCCTTCGGCATTGAGAACAAAATATGAATCCCCCCATGAAGGATTAACATTTTTAATGAAGGAGAAACCAACTGCTCCACTGTTCTATTGAATAGATTCTACTGAGAATGACACACACACACACACACACACACACACACACACACACACACACACACACACACACACACACACACACACACACACACAGAATGAGTATGAATGAACTGTCTCTTACGTACACATGCAATGACCACTGCGCGGGGTAGGTGGGGAAGGAGGGGAATGGTGCTGCTGAGTGCAGCGCTGGTGCGCCCGGGCACTAAGTGCTTGAGTTGGAAAGGCCTATCCTATACTGACCTCCCATTATGTTCATCCTGTTGTGTGTTCCTGTCTCTCAACTTATGACTCTATTTCACCCACTCATTTTCAAGCTTAGTATGGTAGTGAATTACAAGCTAGAATGTAATACATAGAGTAGCTATCACGCTGTGTAAGCGAGTGTGAAAGAGAGCTGGAAAATTATTTTTTCACACAGATCTGATTCATTGGGTATAATAGTTAGAAATCAGTGTTCTCCCCAGAAAGTTTAGTCAGGCGAACTTCTCGTGTTCTACTGCTCGTTCATAATCTTGCACTCGGTTACTGTAGAGTGTCCTATGGGTTTGTGACCTCATGCGGAATCAAGTGCTCACATGCGTGCACGACATTACATGAGGTGGTGGTGATTGTTGTTTTAAGAGGAAGTAGATTGATGATTTCACGGCCCGTAATTGTAAACATTGTACTAGCTTTTGGGCTTTTCCGTGTCAGAAAACAAGATGAAATTCTTTATGTTTTGCAGAAAACTTTCTCCGCATCTTCAGAAGAAAATCTCGACTGCTCATGAGAAGGACTTCTCCATTAGTCAAGCTAAACATTTAAACTCTGGTGTTATGGATACAGTTATGCTGACAATAATGAATTGTCATTTAAATAAACAGTTTTATATTTAAATTTAAATTTGGAACACCTAATGACTCAAATGTATGTTAATATTGTGTAACTAGCACATACTAAGGTTGTTAGCCGGCTGCTCTGTAAAAAGGGATTATTTGAGTATATGAAATTATCGGATAGAAAGTGTAACTATTTGATGCGAAGTTTTCCTTAATCAGATGTACCCTACGCAGTCGCTATGTACTGGAAATTAAAATTGAATATACACAATATGTAACAGTTTAGTTTTTTATGAATTGATATGTTGTTGAAAATTGTTAAATCAATAACTGTTTTATCACAAAGATGTGGAGATATCCAGGCACCTCCAATTTATCACACACTAATGAATTGTCATACATTTCAAACGAAACCTTTCTACACAACATTTTAATAATATGGACTGGAAATAAAATTGAACAAATTGTATATTCATCTCTTTCCTGATTCAAAACAGCTCTCTGATTCACATGAACTGATATGCATCTTCTTGCTCTGATTCACTGTTCCACGCTCTGTTCCATGAAAAGTATGAATTTTGTATACGTATGCCATATGGTTACTCCTTTCAGTTCTTGCATAATAACTCTGAATCTGTGGTACAGTCTAATATAAAATGCTGCTTTAAGAAACGTTTTGTCATGCTGGCGTAATGGGTTTCCTTACTGAACTCTGTACCAGTAAATATATTTTATGTATCTCTACAACTGCTCTGCAACTGACGAGAGAACTTCAGTCTAATTTTAACATGAGGTTTGTTATATCTTCGTGACAGTGACTTTCATAACATAATGAGTTGGATAAAGAGACTGTATGTTACATATTTCTAGGCAATGAGCTCTTTCTTCTCTTTAAAATGCTGAGCAAACATAACCTTCGGAGAGTCGTGCCTTTTAATTTTCTTTCCTACCTCACGGATGTCATTTCCTGCTGTGTACTAAACATTTTCAGAGTACTTGGTGAATGACTTGTAATTTGTAGCACAGCAGTCATGATCAGTATTGGTGCTGTCATCAGAAGGAACCATAATACGTAGATAAGAGAAGCATCACTTCTGTCGATTGGTTAGTCCGTCCCAGTAAACACTTCTTTGTGCTAATCTTAATTGCTCTGCATTGGAATTATTTTTGTTTCCTCTCCTATTACATTTGGATGAGAAGAGGAATTCTAAATTGTCGGTAATGCCTTGGGCAGCTACCATCTCCTATCATTAACTAAACACTCTTACCCTATAGAGAAATGGGACAAGGTTTGGACACACACATACAATGCTCTTCAAATGTTCTGAATAGAGTATTTTGCTGCTTGGGATACCACTTGTCTCTCTTCATGTTATTCACGTACGACGTAGTCAGCTATTTGTCTTGTAGCAAAAACCTGTGACGAGAATTTGTGCTTTACGGTAGCGAAAATTAAGATCTTTCAATCTACGTAGCCTTCTTATAATAGAAAAGATATGAACTTACTTAAAATAAGATACACTGTATTGCTTGAACATAAGCGTGCAAAACAGAATATAGGCATATTCACACTACGATAAATAAATCCAAAATATAAAATACTTACGGCAGCAGGAGTCCAGGGTTTACAATGGCTACACAGAGTGTTCAGTGTAGTTTGAAAAGATAAGATACCTACTGGTTGGAGCAAGGGTGTCATTATCCCCCCTGTTTAAGAAAGGAAATTGCCAAAAATGCTCCAACTACCGGGGAATAACACTCCTTTCTCACGGGCTTAAGATTCTTGAGAAAATCTTGCAGAGCAGATAGTGAGTCATCTTAGAGCCACAGTTAGAAGAGGAACAATATGCCTTCAAGCCTAACAGGTCCTCAACAGACCTAATTTTCAGTGTCCGTATGTTGCTGGAGAAATATTGGGAACAAGACGAAGATCTGTTTATGGTTTTCCTTGATATTGAGAAGGCATATGACAACATTGCAAGAAGGAAGGAATGAGAATGCCTAAGAAAAAGGAATGTGCTGGAGGGACTGGTGAGGAAAGTTCAGATGCTGTATGAGCACTGTACCAGCTATGTGTGACTGGGTGACGGACATTCATCCTGGTTCCAGACCAAAAGTGGAGTCAGCAAGGCAGTGCACTATCCCCATTATTGTTTATCATGATCATGGATGACATAATGAAGAACATCAAGAAAACCTCTTAACTAAATGCAATGGCTTTTGTTGTTATAATCTGAGGAGAAACTGGGGAACAAGTACAATTGACACAGTGAATGGAAGGCTGAGTTCCAGGAGTTCAATGTCGTGATGGCAATAAACAGATAGGGACGACCTGCGAACATCCACTAGAAAGTGTCGAAAACATTACATACCTCGGCAGTGTAATATCTCAAGATACACTAGCCACCAAGTAAGTGGCAAATAGAGTGCAGAAGGGTACTTTTACCAGCAAGTACGAACACTCCTCTGGGATCCCAAAGTATCAACAAAATCAAAGCTGGTGGTGTTCAGTCTTAACCTATGGTATTGAAACCTGCATCTTCACCAAGAAAGACTCCTCAAGGTTGCAGGCATCTGAGATGAAGTTCCTTAGGACCACAATTCATAAAACCAAACTGGAGAAATTAAAGAATGACGTGGTTAGAAAGGAAGCTGGGATTGAGACATCGTTGTTAGATCGAGTCAGCAAGTCCAGATTAAGGTGGTTTGGGCATGTAATGAGGAAGGAGCCAACAAGAACAGATTATGTTAACTTGGAGAGACATGTGGCAGGAAAACGGATGGTGGGAAGACCAAGAGCCCACTGAATGGACATCGTACAGATGGATATTGCAGATCAGGGAAGGACACTGGAGGATGACTTTAACAACAAAACACATCTCAACAAGACAGAATGGAAGAGGCTCACAGACAGTACCCGGGAAACTGAAACTGCAAAATGATATAAAATAATTTCTGTCAATGATGAATTTGACACACATGTGAGAGTAATCAGACAGCTACAGACACCTGTTGTCTTTAGATTGTACATGTATATCATGGCAGCTGTAGTGCTGCTTGCCTCTGCCCGGAGCGCTAATCGAGCTGCTATAGCCACTCTATATGTATTATATTCTAGCTCACTGGTAGTGAACACACATTCCTCATAATGTAACCAAGCCACATGCCATGCATCTTGCACTCTCCTTATTTGTCTCTTTAAATGATGTGCAAGTAAGTTGACACTGATGACTTTTGCAACTTGAAGGTGGTTGGGTTTGGGAGATCCAAGATAATTACCACTATAATTACTGTATGACTTGTAAGAGAACAGATGGTTAAACAAGCGGTGTGCAGTATTCATTTAAGTTGACCCCCTTTGGTTTTTGGCAAACCTGGTCAATCCAAAATAGCCAAGGAAACTGTTCTGTAATAAAGACATTTTTTCTAGGTGAGGGGTAATCTCTCAAGTATTTTTCTTGTAGAATACTCTTATTTCAAGGTGTAATAGGAACTGACATGTTCACTAGGGCTCCATTTGACTTGGATAATGTAATAGTGATGACAAGGGGAAGGAAGGAAGAGGAAAGATAAAACTTAATGGTAAAATTCTGGAAGTGGTTAAAAGTTTCAAGTACATGGGAAGTGTGATCACAGAAGGTGGAAAGATAACCGAGGAAATTGGGAAAAGAATACAACAAGCCAACAGCTTCTATCAGACTGTAAGGGGTATTTTGTGGAACCAAGATGTCCCGAAGAAATGTTATATTGGACCTATTATGAACCCGTACTGACCTATGCAGCTGGATCATGGACTATAACAAAACGAGAGGAGAGTGGAATACAGGTAGCGGAGAGGAAATTCCTAAGAGGTATCGAGGGCAAGGCCAGAAAGGATAAACTTAGAAATGAAGAGAGAAGGAAAAGGACAGGAATCTAGAAACTTAGACAGGATAGAAACAACAAAGCTAAAGTGGTATGGGCATATGATGAGAATGGGAGAAGAGAGAGTTTTCCAGCTAACTCATTCCCGGTTGCTTGCATTTTGCCCATTGTGCTAAGTTGGGTTCATCAGTTGGTAATAGCACACCCAGCAAGATGCATGGCTAGTGTGTACCGTGGAGGCCTGGGGTGAAACGCTGGCAACCAGGAATGAGTTAACTGGAAAATTTATAATGTCCAATAACGGACCATATACATTGGTATTATAAATTGAAATGGAGGGGAAACAGCTACAGATGAACCATCAGTTCAAATATCTTCCAAGTGTTCGTTATCTCTGATACTGGTTCTATAGACAAGGAAATTTCCCACAGAATTCGGGCAGGCAGCAACTTTTACAAAATAGTTAGACATAATATGGAACAAGAAAATACCAACAAAATGTAACAGTCATATATGAAACCAATCCCCACCTACGGTTGTGAAACATGGACCATGAGAAATAAAGATGTTAGTAGAATTCAGGCAGCAGAAATGAGATTTGTTCGTAGCATGATCGGTAAAACACGGAGGGACATATTCCGTAATGAGGAAATCTGCAAGCAGGCTCAAGTTGTAAGACTGCAGGACAGAATAACAGCGCGGCGACTGAGATGGTATGGACATATGCGACGCATGGGAGATAACAATTACCGAAACAAATGTATGATCTAAAACTTGAAGACAAAAGACCAAGAAGGCGACCAAGACTCAGGTACAAGGACATGGTGAAGATTGACATTCAACAGCGAGGACATACTTTGGAAAGCATCGAAGAAGGGGAGAAGTTCAGAGACCACAGGTGGTGAAGCTTCATTCGCCGACCCATTTCTTAAGATGGAACGACGTGGGATATGTATGTATGTATGTATAAATTTACTCATTCGGGACAAATATTTCAGGTTCCCTATGGGAATCAACATCTATATCAGAAGAGAGTGTGCCAAAGAAAGCTTTTTCAGAGAAGTTAACAGGAAAGAGACCATGAGGAAGAACTTGAAAGAGGTGGACAGTTTCATTGTGGGAGTGCATAGGAAAACCAGAAGATGTACTATAAAAAGAAGAGTGGTGGAGAGACAGGCAACGATGGAGGTCCTTGATTCACAACCCGACCCGGGAAGTTGGAAATGGGGTACAGTATTGTAATGCAGTATTTGTCCTCACTTGCTTTGAAGTCAGTGTATTTGTGAAATTTGGAAAAAAATGATGCAAAAATTCCATTTCTGATTTTTTACATTTTTACTTTGTTCATACCTTGTACTTTCATTTTGCACTTTGTTTTATTTAAGCATCAGCCATTTAAAGCCCTTAGCGGCCATTTAAATGACTCTGCCCGAGTGGGTGTTGCCTCACATTGTCACCATTGTCTTAAATATGTTTAGTTTTGTTCTTCGTAGATTCACCAAAGCATGACAGTAGCAACATGAAGACTATATTATCTCGCCAGGTAGTATGTAAAATAATACCTGTTTATCAAAGACTTGCTTTGAATGTGATGTTGGAGCGTTGCACAGTGGGTAAAACACAGAATGCCAATGAATCATTGCATAGTGTAATTTGGGCTAAGAGCCTGAAGGAAGTGTGTGTCAAAGAAAAAACTGAAGATTGCTGGAACATCAGCAATTGCTGAAATTAACATGGACTGTGAAGCAAGTGAGAAACGAAAAGCTAGTGTTAAGGGTGTGAAGTTAGCAGAATTAGTGTAATGAGGAATAAATGTAGACTTGACCTGAAGGAAACTAAAACTCTCAAACTGCTGGTGAAACTAGGAAGAAGGCAGCAGAGGGTCCAACATATGGTACTGGGGAATTTTAAGTCAACTATATTTAGGTACTGGACTATTGTTCATCTCAAAAATTTCAATCTCATTTTTCTCAGAATTTTTTTCCCAGCAAAATGCTCCTCATGCCACAATTTTTAATCAGTCTATTTGAAACTCTTATAATAGTTTCATACACCGTACAACAGAATAATAAACTGATGTGCAAATTTTAGAATGTGTGCTTGCGTTCAGGAGCAATTGCTTTTTTCCCCCCATGATCATCATAAATATGAAAATTGAGTTATGCCTATGTGAAATAATTTGTTCCTTTTAGCGTAATTAAAATTTTTCAAAGCCCACACATCACATCTTTTATATTAGTACTTTAAAACTGAGATAAAATTTTCAGCCAGATCTGGTGAGCCGGTTGGTCTGAGGAGCATTTTATAAATACATTGAGAAGCTTTAAAAGTTTAGTTAAATTTTTAATACCTCAAAAACTGTTGATAGAAACTTTGTATATTGTATCATACTGATACTGACATAAAATTATTAAAATCCTAAGGTGAAAGGATGAAAATTGTTGATTTTAGGTAATATATTTTGTGTAACTTGACCACCTGTCTATGTTAACCAGGTTTTACTCTACTTGTCCTAGGTACTCTGATCCTCAATCTTCAATGGATAATGTTATTTGTATTGTCTCAAACCTTCACTTCTTTGAATTAAGGTACTGCTGAATATTTGGTTCGTCCTTTAGAAAGTACAATCCGATTTCAGAAACTTGGTGCAGCAATGGCGAGCTGAACGTCAAGCTCGTCTGATGTCCAGGTTGATGAAGAAGACTGGCCATGGAGGATATTCCAGTGCCGTGTTTGGTACCGTACCTGCTTTGGATCAGGAAAATCATGCCCCCATCCCTAAAAAGATGGAGAAACGGGCCGCAAAAACTGTGGACCCTGCAACTCGTTCTTTGGTTCATGCGTTACGCCCAAACCCTGAAGCTCCAAAAACTCGCAGAAAGCCTCCTCAGAAGGCACTTAATATTGAAGAGCGCAGGTCAGCAATACATGCCTTTGCTGGTAGATCTACCACAGTACCACCAAGGCTCCCGAGCAGAACCGATTCACCTTCAAGACTGCGACCTGACCGACATGGGACTGTGTCATTGGCATCCAAGGAAATAAAGGAAACTGTTCCAAAGAAAGCTCCGAACGTGGATGGTGAGTGAAATTCCTGTATCTGTTTCTCTCACTCCATATTCCGCTATGCCTCAATTTTTAAGGTGTCCTTGTAGTGTGTTCGTGGGGGAAGACTGCTTCTTTTCATATGGGTGAGCAGAAAGTGAAAGAAAAAATAGTTCCAAATAGGTAAACATTTATGTGGCCTGAATGCTGCTAAGTTGCATGTGTATTTGAAAGTAATGAACATGAAAGGTGACAAATGTTGGGATTAGATTTGCAACTCAGGTATAGAGTTAAAATCTTCAATGACTGAGGACACTGCCATCTTTTAATTATGTTAGCAGCCACATCTGACCTTCAGAAATATCAGACACCTTGGCATAGTTTCTAGTTGGGCGCTAGTAACCCAAATCATCCACATCCCACAAGCCAGGAAAGTAATGATGTGTAAGCATAAGCTCTTATGGTTCCTATGACAGCTTGCTGTAATCCCAGTCATAATTGTCCTTGCTATTATCCCTGTCAAGTACACGTAGGATATTAGATTAATTTAACTGAATTGATTCATTTGATTCCCTTCACGTTACTGAATCGATACAGTGAGCCGATTCACGGCTCATTGGTCATCGATCCTATTGCGTCTGTGTAGTGTGTACTGATAAGACAGCAGCAACAACATTCACTGCTTGTTGCTGCCATCCGGTCTTCATTCTATGAACTGCATTCCTATGCATCATCTAGCTTTCAGATTCCCGATCCTCCTGCAGTCGCTTCTTCGCATCAAGTTTTGATGTTACAAAGCCTTCCCCCGTCAGTTACAACTCCATTAAAGGAGTGTATAGAATTAGATGAAAAATATTTGTACACACAGTCATCAGATAAGAACACAAAACTTATGTAGTTATTGTTATTATAATAATAATAATAATAATAATAATTTTCTTAATACAGGTAGATCTCATTATACGCAATAGTTACGTTCCGTGGAATTCCCGCGCGTACCGAATTCGCTTAAATTGAAAGTCATTTTATATGTAAAATATAGGGTTAGGTTTCCATTTACTCACATCGTAAGTTTAAAATAGCAGAGATTGTTGGTATTTTTACAAAAATAACCATTATCATGTTTTTGAAACACACTTTAATGCAAAATTTATGCATTTAAAAATTTAACACTGAAACACACAATAATAAACTAAACTCTGCATACAAGCTCTTGGCTTTAGCTTGAATAGCAGCTCCAGAAAGAGGCATGTGTTGTTGGTTGTGATGCTCAATCCAACCCATTCTTTTCATCGCTTCCAAGCGGAATTTGGTCACTGTAGTCACACGAGTTATTAGAAGATTGAGCAGTTTTTTGAAATGATTCTGCATTGTCACAAATAGTTCTCACAGTGGATTCATTAAGCCTCAAAGCACGCTGAGTGTCAACAATACGCTCATCTTTCTCATAGTGATCCAAAACAACTTTGTTTCTAACGTATACGACTTTGGTACACGCTTCTTTCCTTCGACAGGCACACTTTCTTTCCTTTTACCTGGTGTGTTAAATACGAAAACTTTAAAGTGCAACTTCACAGATCTACTGACCAGAACTGATGATTCACGTCTCGACAAACACGTGAAATTTTCTGACTTGAATGTATTTCAGATAGTTGTCTCGGGGACAGTTTCCGGTGTTTTCTCTTCACATTATGGCCGCAAAACCTATGAAATAGAATTTTCTTTCATTTTACACTCTAATAAAAGAAACTATTAAGCATTTTCTGCCGTGTTCGTTACATTTTCTTGTAACCATTTTTATGTTTTCTTAGTTTAAGATTTTAAATGTAATGCTCAACCCGTATTGTAACTGTAGATATGTATGCCTTTTATGTTGTCTTTTTTTTTTTCCACCAACACTGTGGTGCAACATACGTGATGAAATCCAAGAATTAAAATGTCTTCCTATTTTTTATTTCTAAAAGTTGGCAGGTATGTTATCTTTTTAGGGTACACCTGAGGCACTGTTGATGGAAGACAGGTTTTTTTTTGGGGGGGGGGGGGTCACCTTCACCTATTACCAAAATCTTAGACTATTTATATCAGCACGATACTTTCTAATACAGGCGCACTCTATATTATTTGGGCCTGTCCACTGTATGAGCCACATAATTTTATGGTCGTCCTTGCTTGCTAGGCAATTGACTATCGCTCACATAAAATGTATGTTCCTTATATGCATTTGCATGCGTATGTACAGTTTTAAATTGAAGATCACACCTTTTCCATTCCAAAATAACATTCTTGTTTAAATTTGACAACCAACAATTATTGTAATATAAAAATCAAGTCAACAATGTTAGGTAGTCATACTTCCCTTCACCCCTTCCATGGCATGACCTCCATGTCCATAAGTATCTAGAGTATTATTATTGCTATACTAGCCTTCTCCTTTTATGACTGGTATTTGTCTTGGAAGCAACATTTCACTGTTATACCGTCTCAATTTCATTGTTTACAGTATGTCAGTTACTGTAAACACTTGTTGGATGAGTGCATGATAAACAATGAAACTGGTTGTGCGTTTTGCATTTTTTTCCCCCCAGGTTTAAATAAAATAATATGCTTTCTTCAGAATCACTCATATTAAGTTGAAAGTGCACATTGCCATAATATCAATGTAAGCATCAATTTGCAATAACAGAACTAGTCTTAAATATTGGCAGTTATGGTGAGAGATGAAGAAAAGTGGAAGAAGGCTCTGAAGGCGTGCTCTTTATTTTCATTCCTTTTATCACAGTTCTGAGATCATATTTCTCCAGATCCAAAACTAATCTGAATAAAAGATGGCCCTCACTTTTTCCTCCAAAAAAATTAAATCAGACTTAAAAAGTGCTTTGTAAAATCATATAAATGCCTTTCTTGTACAGTACGCATTTTTAGACAATCTTTGTCTTCGCGCCAACACTGGACGTTGGCTTCAGTTATGCCGTATTTTCTTGCGGCTGCACAGTTATTCTTTATTTCCGCGGGTTTAACAGTCATTAACTTAAAATTGGCATAGTAATTTCAAAGAGAATCTGTTGGAAATTTGCCTGCTGTACCTTTTCCGCGCATCTCTACAATACTATCGATAAACTTAACCATAATAGGTTAATATGGTTGTTTGATCCTGTATTGACTTGTCTGAATCTATTACAGAACTATTTTAAATAGTTTTGCAAGATTTTCTACAATACGACTATCCATGAGGAAAATATTCTTGCTGTCTATAAAACTGTTACATTTATTAAACGTCAGGTACGACCGGCTGCTGCTACACGCACATCTCGCTTGCCGGGTTCGGCCGACTTAAGCAGCTAGCGATGTATGTAGGCCTAATAACGACATGGACATTGAAGGTCAATGAACGAGTTTATTGCCCCATGGTATGGCCATCTGCTCTTGCATTTTTCGCACACATACCTCACAATTTCACCGTAGACTTCTTTAAAGTGTCCTTGTTGTGGGCCACTGAGGCATTTTTTAAGCTATCTTTGTCTACTAGAAAAATGAATTTCATTTTATGGGTCTGTATTGAACTTTGATTAAACCAAATAAAATACTAGAGTTATTCACTTTTTTAGTACAAATTAAATATTGTTTGTTAAATAAACATTTAATGGGACTGGTTTCGACCTATTTAAAGGTCATCTTCAGCCATATCGCATGTAAAGTATTTGAAACACAGTTGTTTTAAAGATGATCTTAAAACATATAAGTTTGACACTGAAAAATTGTTTATAGAATTTCCTGAAAACACATTTGTTGTAAGAAATTAGTTCACTTAGCTCTAGGAATATACAAGAAGGAAGTCTTAAAATATTCTTTGCAGTATTCAAGAATGTAGATAAAATTCAAAATTCAGTCTCGATGAGATGTGGAAAAGGGCATATATGCATAGTGTTGTTGTTGTAGAGGAGAAGTCGTCTTATGATATTCTTCTTATCACTGTGAAGCATAGATACACTTTAAACTCATTCATAATCTTCATGATTAATAGACATTTAATTTGTATTGAAAAGGTGGAATAACTCGCTTATTATTTAATTTGGTTTCATCTTTGTCTTCACGTTAATGCCGTATATTGGCTTTGATTTGGCCTATTCCATATTTTCTTGCACCTGCACAATTATTCTTCATTTCCGCATGTTTAATAACCATTAACTTAAAATTGTCATCATATTATCGACAAGAACTCGTTAAAAGTTTGCTGGAAATACTTGTTCCACCTATCTTTACAATAAAACGATCCATCACGAAAATATTCCTGCTGTCTATAAAACTTTACTAAGCGTCAGGTACAGTAGATGCAGTATAACTCTGCCACTGAGTAGCCGTGGCCTTTAAAAGAATTCGAAGGTTCGCATGTTTTGATGGCATTTTTCAGATATGAGAAACATTTTTGTAGAGGCTAATAGAATGTCATTCTGTCTTCACTATTTGTTGAGATCCAGTGATGTTAGAGGCACTGTACAACTGGTTGCCACGGCTAGCGATGTGTAATAAAGGGGCGGACTATAGTTGTCAACAAGTTTTGGGTATGCACGGGTTGGATGGGGGTGTCTGAAAAGAAGCACCGTTGTTACCATGGTAGTTGCCAATGGTGTTCATTACTGTTAGGTCGTGGATGCAAGACGACCCTTGATTTTTCACGAGATTCTGAGAAAAAAGGGTCGTCTTAGATTCAGAGAAATACAGTGTTTTCCTGTCTCTACCAATTTTTTAAAAGATTTTAGTTTTTAAAAAAAGTATGTGGTGAAGTTTGCAGAATGACATTTTGACATGAAATATGCAGATTTCTGGTTCAGGGAATCTATTGAAGAAGGTCCCAACACTACATCTTCAACAGTTCTGGTGTTTTTTCCTTGCTTTCTTTGAGAGTTTTCCAATAAAATTGCTACCTTAGCTGCTCTCGGAATCCATTCGGCAAAATTTTTTGGGTGATACGAAAATGGTTTAAATCTACCTGGCAAATGTCCAGAAATAGCATTAAAGTATGATGCCTTAGACATTTTTTCTCTTCTTACATCAGAACCATGATTATCTGTCTTAATGAAGTGGGTGGGATAATCAGAAAAGAGGGATAATCTGTTTGATTTGTTTTTACTGGGGTTTTTTTCCATGATCATTTAAGAAGTCTGTAATGTACTTCTGAACTTCACTACCAGCATTTTTTTCTCTCTCATTTGTTCTAATTCTCATTTTGCTCCATAAACAGCATTGAGGCTTTCTGCATTCATTTGTTGCAACAGCCTCATTTATCAATGAACCAACATCAAAATAAGGATCACTATCACGGAGTTGCTACAAAGTTTGTTCGAAAGCAGAGAAATACGCTTGTGATATAGATTCCCACAGGATACTTGAAATATTTGTCCTTATTGAGTATGTAATTCCAGTATAATTGGTCCTTTATTGGAAATTACAAATTTTCAAGCTAAATCATTCTTGGTTGCCAGAGTTTTTCCCCATTGTGCCAATTTGAGCTCATCAGTAACACAGCTATCAAGATGCTTGGGCTAGTGCATGTAGTGGGGGGCCACTGCACAAGCTACTTGAAGCCTCCAGCAGTGCCAATGCATTCCAAGAGACTTGGCCTCTCACAAAAATTGATGCCTGCCAGGCCATCAGCTGATATAGATTTTGATTCCCTTGGAGAATTTGAAATATTTGTTCTGAATGAGTAAATTCATAATTCCAATGATTGACAGATCTTTCTGAAATGAGGTCTTGAATGTTCCATTTATTAATGCCAACTTTTCTTGTTTTGTAATTATCAGTGCAATTTTATTTCCAATTTATTATTGCCGTTCATTTTTAATAATGTATTTTTCCATTACAGGTCCAAGACTCAACAGTGTCGTGAAAGAAAAATTTAAACCTCTTATCATAAGACACACCTTGGCAAGCAGACTGCGTATGGAGAAAGCTAACCCTTTGATAGGGCTTAATGTACCATCCCAGACTTTCAATGCTGTAAATGCAGAAAGAGCTTTGGATCCTGACCCAAATAAACCTGGCCCTTCAAATGCACGACAGTCTCGTTCTACTTCTGTTCCTGCTGTGCGTAAAGTAAATTTAAGTCATGCTAACTCTTTGATAGGGTTTAATGTACCATCCCTGTCTCTCAATACCATAAATGCAGAAAGCACTTTGGATTCTGACCCAAATAAACCTGGCCCTTCAAATGCACGACAGTCTCGTTCAACTTCTGTTCCTGCTGCGCGTAAAGTAAATTTAAGTCATGCTAACCCTTTGATGGGGCTTAATGTACCATCCCTGTCCCTCAATACCATAAATGCAGAAAGCACTTTGGATCCTGACCCAAATGAACCTGGCCCTTCAAATGCACGACAGTCTCGTTCAACTTCTGTTCCTGCTGCGCGTAAAGTAAATTTAAGTCATGCTAACCCTTTGATGGGACTTAATGTACCATCCCTGTCCCTCAATACCATAAACACAGAAAGCACTTTGGACCCTGACCCAAATGAACCTGGCCCTTCAAATGCACGACAGCGATCTAATTCTGTTCCTGCTGCACATAATGTAAATTTAAGTCATGCTAAAACCCCATCGAAGGTGATGGTCAATAATCCTCAGAAGGCTCCAGTTGCTTCACATACTGTTCCAAAGAAGTCAACTCTTGCTGGATCAAGGCAGAAGAAAGAAACAACTTCCCTGGAAAAGCCTAAAGCAAGTGGTAGGAAAAGTGTTTACAATGGAGTTACCTCCAAGGTGTCTTCTAGACCCAGTAGCATCAGACGGTCTCTATCCTGTATCTACTTCAATCGCTTGGACAAGTGCGACGCTCAAAAATATGTCATAAGAGGTCAGTCTGAGCCAGCCATGAAGGATGCAGATGAACATCATTCTGCAATGAAGTTTCAAGGTAATGTCAAACTCTTTGGTAAGCAAATATCTTATACATAAGCAGGGTTCCCAGTGACCTGGGAAGTCAGGGATTATCAGGGAATTACAAAATTGTCAGGGAAGTCTTTTAAAAATTGGTGTGTGTCTGGGAAAGTCAGGAAAGTTGACTGAAATTTGTTGTGTGTCAGGTAATTCATACTGATGACTTAACTGCAACCTGTGAATCCTTTGAAGAGAGGAAAAGTGATCAGTTGATGAGGTAAGTTGAATTTTATTTTAAAAAAATTAAAATTGTACATGTTTTGGACCATGGTAGCATTAAAACAAGATGAGTTTGTTGAAATGCTTAACAGTTTGTGGCGGCTCTGGCCCTACCAAGCTGTACAAGTATATTTTTATCTCAAAAAGGTTTCTTTACATTATCACAAATATATACGTCATCTTCAGTACGGAACCAAAATGAGAATAGTTACTTGTAACTTATCTTTACATTGCCGAGATAAGTGTATTTGTGCTTTGATATAGTTCTTGTGTACAGTTAACATGCTTTTCTTTTGTTTCAGGTCAGGCCTATGCATGAGATAAGATGGCAGGAAAAAAAATTTCTAATATCAGTGGCTGTATTTAACCCTTAATCCAGAGTTTGTAGATTGGCTCAGTGATGTACTGAACAATGAATTTGAAGCCTACTGTAATGTGTGCAGAAAGAAGTTTAAACTCAGCAGTATGGGGCGCCAGGCAATTCATTCACATAGAACTGGACCAAAACACACTCAGCTTCAGAATATTAAATCTAGACAGCCATCATTGTCATAATTTTTTGTCAAACCTAGCACTATAGTTCCGTTTTTATGAGTTTCGACGTGACAGTTAGCCGGAAGTCAGCCGCTGGTGCCAAATTGCCACGAATACAAACAGCTGATTTACGATACACAACACGAACAGAAATGTAAATACTGGAATATAAGTCCATAATCGGTTATTCTTTGTAGCAACATACATGATTCATGTAAGATCAATAATGCACAACACATTTAGGATAAGGCTACAAGATAAAAATATGTCAATGCTCGAGCAGATAAACTGTGAGAAAATTAAATTAAATGTCTACTCACCATGTAGAAGATCTCGCGTTGCTGTTAGATTCAGTTTCCCGTAACGAACGAAATAATCCTACAAAGCGAATATACCACTCTTTTCTCAGTCACTATCGGCATTGTCATCGTCTGAGGTTTCACTCTCGCTTGGCCCTAAAGAGATAATAAAGTCTTCAACATAATCGTCTGAACTACTTTATGCCCGTTCCTTCTGGCTATCCACCACATAAACTGGGTACTGGGGTTTGTTTTGTTTCAAGAGATGCATAAGATCCCCCATGTCATCGTGAACCGAAATATTGTGCTCCTTCAACCACTTAATCAACTCATTCTTTCTAGCTGCCATTGTTGGTGCTTTGTCAAGAATGACTCTCTAACATTACAAACAATTTCCCAGGCCCGGCTCCTTAGTGGAGTACCTCGTCCGAAGGGCTTTCTTCTCTTGGGAGCTTCATCCTTAAACGTAGGCGTCGACATAACAGAACATCAAATTCGCACACGGGCCTAAAATTAACCTACTATATAATTACCGAACGAAATGTTAAACTAAGCTACTATATAAAATAGATCACCTGTTAGACACTATTTACTACAATATAACGCGCTATACTATTAAAAATACTAAACAATACATTTATAAACTCTAAACTGCGAAATATAAACGAACAACAACCTAGCACAAAGACCGCGAAAAGAACTGAGCACAATACAACTCACAGCTGATAGCACGTGGTTACAGTAAACAACAAATCGACAACACTGCTAACCGCAACTGGAGTCTAACGAGCTCTATCGGAGCGATCGGCTGTCTATGATTGGCTGTTGATTAATTCACTTACCCTCCACCAAACGGCAGCGCTCAAACGTCAAGTCGAAACTCATAATAACTGAACTATAGTTCAACAGAATTAAGAAGTGTAGCTACTAGTTAAACAGAAACAAGTGTAGACGTTGGACGTGGATCTCGTGATCATGCCGCTGTCAAACCTTGTGTTAGTTCAACAGAAACAGTAAAGACTGAGGCAGGGATAGAACGTGGAAAGTCGGTACACTGTGCTACTTCTTATTTTAATAAAGATGAAGTAGCCAAAGCAGAAATTTTATTGGGCGTTAAAAGATCTTGCTAGTAAATACAAGAGGAGTTCATGTGCAGATATACGTGGTACATTTAAACTTATGTCCCAGATAGTGTAATTGCATCGAAAATCACCTTTGAAAGTGTTCCTACATGATTAATCGTGGTATTGCACCACATTTCAGCGAGTTATTAACAAACTCGTGAAGTTTCTTTTGATGAGTCACTCAGTAAGGTAACACAACAAGACAAATGGATCTCATTGTCAGATTTTTTGATATCAACACTCATAAAGTTGTTTCTATATATTGGAACAGTGTTTTTCTGGGTCATGTTACTGCCCAAGATCTTATGCAGTAATTTCATCCTGAACTGCAACCTCTTCAAAGAAGGTCTCAGTGGATAGGTCTAATGTGAACGTGAGCTTTCTCAGGAAGCTTAAAATGAAAATGGAGACAGAAAATCCTCAAAGTTATTGAACCTGGAAGTGTGTGGTTTGTATGATAGGTTGTGTGACTGTTATTATTATTATTATTATTATTATTATTATTATTATTATTATTATTATTATAGTGTAATGTACATAATATTTAGCTTCTTACTCATGTACATAGATCACTTTTATTGCCATACTTATATTTCCATTTACTTTATTACTTATTGTGTTCTCTTTATGTATTGCTTATTTTTTCAGTTTGTATCTTACTTTATCATTATGACTTTGTCTCTTTCTCATTATCTATATGCTCCGAATTTTATTCTATTTTATTTGTTGAACTCTGCTTTCTTTCTTCATTATATGTTGTCCAAATCTGTAATTTTTAGCTTATCTTTGATTTTATGATAGAATAGTACATTTCTTTTATATATGTATTATCTGTAGATCAATTATGTGGTTAAGTGTAAGAGAGGGCCACGAGCCCTAACTTCGCCACTGCTAAAGTCAATAAATAAATAAATAAATAACTAAATAAATAAATAAATATATAAAACAGATTTAATGATTGTAAATTGGGAGCTTAACTCATTCCTGCATAACATATATTATTTATTCAAAGACTCACCAGCTCGCCGGGCCCAGTTCACTGCAGTGACTGGTAGTACAATGTTCCCACTGAAGTATTGTACAGTCCGATGGCTTGAAAATGTTCATTGTCTGGAATGAGCCTTAGAAGCATTTCACCTTGTCAAGGCATATGTTGCATATGCTAAGTTGCCAGAAAGTAAGTCCTATAAAAATATTAAAGAACGAATCCAAGACCCTGTAATAAAATGCAAACTAGCATTTTTCAAAACCATTTCTTTGGAATGTGAGCCTTTTCTTACGCAATTTCAAAGTAACAAACCACTTGTTCCATTTTTATACTACCATCTGAATGAACTATTAAGAAGTTTGATTAATTGCTTTGTAAAGCATAGTGAAATCACAAATGCCATTGATGTTAGGAGTGCCGGGCTGAGTGACTCAGACGGTTGAGGCGCTGGCCTTCTGACCCCAACTTGACAGGTTCGATCCTGGCTCAGTCCGGTGGTATTTGAAGGTGCTCAAATACGTCAGCCTCGTGTCGGTAGATTTACTGGCACGTAAAAGAACTCCTGCGGGACTAAATTCCGGCACCTCGGCGTCTCCGAAAACCGTAAAAGAGTAGTTAGTGGGACGTAAAACAAATAACATTATTATTTATGATATTAGGAGTGTGATTTTGCTTGATCTACAGGACCCAACAAACTAATATAAGTAAATTTGATGTTGGATTTAGTATGAAAAAGGTACTTAAAGAACTAAAATTGTCAGAGAAATTCTTGGTTTTAAACATGAATGTCAGAAAATACTAGTGGCAGTTGTAAAAAAAAAAAAAAAACCTGTTGGATAAGATTCCTT
The DNA here is from genome assembly GCF_040414725.1 of Anabrus simplex. Classification (NCBI taxonomy): domain Eukaryota; kingdom Metazoa; phylum Arthropoda; class Insecta; order Orthoptera; family Tettigoniidae; genus Anabrus; species Anabrus simplex. Next base: position 38,795,593 of record NC_090276.1, read on the forward strand.
TAAAGTATAGATTAGTGAAAGGTTTTAAGAGTTTGAACCCACATATAACATAGCACCAACAAAGTTTTGGTGAGACCCGAATGGAATATGTCTCGGAAATGTTGCATAAAGCTAACAAAATAACTGATAATATGGCCGATAGGGCTAAAGCGCAATATATTTCTTCATGTTGTGAATCAAAGGAAGCTTTGGAAACTAAAATCAAAGAATATATCTCAATATCTGATGACAGTATTACACCCTTTTTTTTCACCGATAGTCAACATCTGCCTCTGGCTCTTGATAATGTAGACTCTTCTAATCTCAGAGGGTTCCAGGCTCTTCATTCACTTGTTGACATAATTAGCGGGTAGCATAAGGAAATCTAATTACTACTTGAAATAAAATTTAAGAAGTGAGCTAAAATGGATTTTGTTATTATTCAAATAACCCTTTTGAGGGTACAATAAATCAACTTTGGTTACTTTTCTTTGCATTTAACTTCATTTCCAAACTTCCTTCTTTTTCTGAGAATGTTCCAGTTCCTCTTGAGTCCATTTTCTTCCAGTTAATTTCTTTCTCTCCTGAAATCCTGCCTTTTGTGTTACTTCTCTGAAACTTATTCTGTTTTCTGTCGTATCTATTTTAATTCCAGCGTTTTTCATATCCTTCTCAATTTCAATGAACCATGTTGGCTTGGACTTGTAACTGTTCAATAAGTTAAAGATTTGTTTAATTAGTCTATTGTTATTCTATAAATGTGTCCAAAAAACTGGAGTCGTCTTTTCCTCATTACAGTTGTCAGTTTTTGAACTTTTAAATATAGCTCTCTGTTTGATCGTAGTCTACATTCAGCATTTGTTGTTTCTTATAGGTCCCAGTATTTTTCTCAAGATTCTTCTTTCAACTTTTTCTCATTTTTCAAGATCCCCAATTCTTGTAAGTTTAAGAGTTCGTGCTGCATATAAAAATTCTAGCCGGGCCACTGTTTGATAATGTCTTGATTTCAAGTTCCCGGATAGAGATTTCTTACTGTATATATTTTTGTCATATGAAACATCCTTTCCATTTTGTTTACTCTTATTTCAATAGTTACTTTTTCTTTTGTGTTGTTTGTTATCCATTCTCCCAGGTATTTAAAGCAAGTTCAAGATGCGGTGGACTTATTTTATGATTGGACGCTTGCTGTGATTCGGGACCTCATTCCTACTCGTTCGATGTCCAGAAAATTCCCTCCATGGAAGAAGAGTGATACTAAAAGTGCTGAACTACAAAAATCGGTAGCCTGGAGACAATGGAAGAATGCGCCTTCCGAGAGTAATTATAAAATATTCTCGGACCTTCGCAAACACCACAAGTACTTATTAAGGCGGGATTACTCTGACTATATTAACGGAGCCTGCATTGAAGTAAGACACAACAGTAAGAGGTTCTGGTCACTTATAAATAGCAGAAGAGACAATAAACTAATACCGGAAGTAGTAACCTGGGACCAGTCTGTAGCCAGTGGAGCAGATAGATCTGAATTATTCAATGAATATTTTACCTCTAATTTTGTTAAACCTGTACAGTATGCTGATTTTCCTAAAATCAAACCTGTTATTTCCCATAGCTTCAGTAATATTTCCACCATTGAATCTGAAGTGTACTCCCTACTTTTGTCTTTGTCAGAAAATAAACCCACTGGTCCTGATGGTCTTAGCCCTATCTTTCTTAAGAATACAGCAGTAACTCTTTCATACCCTGTTAGTGTGATATTCAATCGGTGCTTCTCAGTCGGCTACTTTCCGAGCTCCTGGAAACTTGCGTATATCACACCCGTTCTTAAAGGTGGACAGAGGTCGGATATTGCAAATTATCGCCCGGTCTCTATTACCTGCTTTATCAATCATTTGTGAAAGGATCATCCATCAGCATTTGCTTGTGTTTACAAATCCATATATATCCCCTCAGCAGCATGGTTTCCTTCCTGGAAGCTCCTGCGTAACTAACTTGGCTATCCTCCTCCATCATGCCACGTCTGCCATCCACGCGGGCTCTCAACTTGATGTATGCTATATCGACATCGCGAAGGCCTTCGATACCGTGGATCACACCCGTCTTGCGCACAAACTTTCTGAACGATTTAACGTTCATGGGAGACTCCTAGCTCTAATTAATAGCTTTCTGAGCGAAAGACTACAGCGCGTTGTTCTTGATGGATGCAGTTCTTCTCTCACCACCACCCTCTCTGGTGTCCTGCAGGGTAGTGTCCTTGGTCCACTTCTTTTTGCCCTGTTCATTGATGACCTTATCGATACTGTTTCCCACCATTCATGTGAAATACTGCTCTTTGCTGATGATTGTAAAATCTTCAAGCAGATCGATTCTCCTTCAGATACAATCCAATTGCAAAATGCACTTGATTCACTGTCAGGTTGGTGTACTACATGGCGTCTTAAACCTCATCCCTCCAAGTGTTCCACCATTTCGTTCACACTTCGTAAATCCCCCGTTCTACAAGAATATCGCCTACTGAGCCAACCGATTGCTCTTGTTGACAATCAAAAAGACCTAGGAGTGCATTTTGACAGTAAATTGTTGTTTGTCTCGCACATAAACAGGATTACCTCACGTGCTATGTCACTCCTTGGTTTACTGTACAGGTTTTCTGACATCACAGATGTAAATGCCCTCAGAGCATTCTACGTTTCCTGTATCTTACCTATTGTTGAATACGCCTCTCCAGTCTGGTCCATTTCTGCTTCTTCAAACCTCAGTCACCTTGACCGTGTACAATCTTTTTTCTGTGCTATCGTCAGAGGCAGGGTCCCTGCATGTCGCAATCTAAGCACTATCCAAGTGCTTGGGAAACTGAACCTCAAGACTCTTTCTGCTCGGAGGAAAGTAGCCGACCTAAAGCTGCTATACAAAGCAGTTAATGGTCTGTTTAGGTCTCCAGATTTAGCTTCCTTATTCCCCCTCCACGTCCCATCCCGTAATACCAGAATGAAGACCCTATTCCATACTCCTTACTCCCGGCTTTCTCTCACCCAAAGGTCCCTTTCGGTACGTATTCCAGCAATGTTTAATACATTATCTATCAACAACAACCTAGATCTCTTCGTAACGTTTCCTTCCTTCTGTCATGATATTTATCACATAACTTAATTTTCCTTCTTGTTCTTTCCCGTTCTGCTTCTGTATTTACTGTAAATGTATTCTTCTTTGTTAATAACGTTGTTTATGTAAATATGTATTATATAGAATTGTACAGTTTTCATTGTGTATATTTGTGTCCTTTTTAAATATTTATATATCTTTAATTTTAAATTTATATCTGTTGTACATAGCTCAGATTGTTGTAATTCGGTGTTATGCTTTTTCTGATCCTGAATAAATAAATAAATAAATAAATAAATAAATAAATAAATAAAAATCTGTCTGAGATATTATGTTATTGTTAATTGTGGAATTTTGAGGGGCATTAATGATGTTTGTCATGAATTTGTTTTTTCAAATGATATTTGTAATCCTATTTTGACCGTCTGTTACTGTAATTCTCTTATTTGTTCTTGAGCATTATCTAATGAGTCTGTAACTAGCGCCATGTCATCAGCGAAAGCTAAACAATCTATTATTTTATTTGGATTTCTTCCTAGTTGAACACCTTTAGTATTGATGGCTTTCCTCCATTCTCGAACTACCTTCTCTAATGCACAATTGAAGAGTAGAGGCGACAAACCATCTCTGTGTCATACACCTGATCTCATTTCAAATGGTTTTGAGAAATATCCCAAAAATTTTACTTTGGATGTTGTGTTTGTTAATGTTGTTTTAATTATTTCAATTGTTTTCTTATCAAATCCAAATTCCTTTAAAATATCAAATAGAGTATTTCTATCAATTAAACCCTAGGCTTTTTTAAAGTCTACAAAAGTGATTACAAATTTAGAGTTTCAGATCTTCCTCATAGCTATTGTATTCTTTAGATTTAAAATTTGTTCTGAACATGACCTTCCCTTTCTAAATCCTGCTTGATACTCTCCTAATTGTGGGTCTAGTATTTCTTCAGCTCTTTTTAAGAGTACCTTGGACAAAATCGTGTATGTAATTTGTAAAAGGGAAATTGTCTTATAGTTGTTAGGGTCTGATTTATTCCCCTTTTTGTTCAGAGGATGTATTAATGTTGATGTCCATCCTGCTGGTAAAGTGCCTGTTCAGATTTGTTTGATTTCTGTTAAACCTTGTATCATATTGTCACTAGAGTATTTCCACAATACAGCAACTATATTATCTTCCCCAGGTGCTTTATTATTTTTAAGTTCCCTTATGATTTCTTTGAACTCCTCTTTTGTTGGTGGTTTTGAGTCTGGTTGTATTGTTGTTGTATTATCACAATTAGATTTCTCTTCTGGTGGATCGCTGTTATATAGTTCTTTGAATTATTCTGCAAGTATCCTACAATTTTTGGTGTTATTATAACCAATTTTCTGTGTTTTTGGATCTCTGAAATGTAAACTCGGTGGTGTGTGTTTTCTTACGCTGTTTTTGAATGCTTTGTAAAAGTCTCTTGAGTTCTGTTTGAAGTCCAATTCCATTGTCGTTAGTTGGTCTTTCATATGTTATATTTTGATCTTTTTGAGGCCTTTTGATGCAAGCTTCCTGGCTTCAATACAGGTGCTTCTATTTTTAATATTTTTGTTTGCATTTCATATTGAACCCTTTTGGAGGTCCATAAAGGATACCTACCTTCCTTACCTATCAGCAATTAGCATGAGATCTGTCTCTTGTGCCGTTAATGGGTTCGTCACTTGCTTCGGTAAGAGATGGGTTTCAGTATTTCTAATCTATCTACCAAATGAAAGATCAAATTTAAGAAATTATGGTTTATTTAAGCAATATTTTAATGAGGAAAATTCAGAAATCAACATTATAATTCAAACTTATCCAGTCAACACAACACTAGTTACAACGCAGAGGAGAGGTATACTGGTTTGAGGAGCTTTGACTTAACTGCCTAATGGGCATCCTTACTAGAAACCATTGTCACAAGTTAAGAGTGAGGAAAGAAATTCTGGAAATCCTTAAATTCAGCTTCCATGTGAGACTACATGTACTATCATAATGATTCGTGATGGTCCAGCCCTCGTAACACAAACTCTGGACTCTTGGTATAATTAAGGCAGTCCAATTGGTATGTGCCACACAGTGGTTGTACGGCATGGACCCTTAATTGAATCGATGTGACCTGTGACTGTCATGGACTGATATCTAACCTAATTTACTTTAAAGTCATTGTGGATGGTGACTGCAAGGAAAGTGATGCTAGAATGGCATATGGCCTTAATCTAAGTCACTGAGGTTGATGACCCCATGACCATCCAATTTTCTAAGCTGAAGGCTTAACATAATTGTTACATTGGTTGATGACCAAGGTTTCCACTTTACTAATCCCAGCACATTTAATGCTCAATCAATCAAAGTCAAAAAATACAATAACAATGTTCACAGTACTTTGTGACAATAAAATCCATTGCATTCGGACAAGTCCCCTTGAGCATTACATTAATAATTGAACTTTCCCAGCAAAATAAACTAAGATTTCCAGAATACATCGTCAAGTTATTTACTTGGCTTTAAGTTATTTCACAAATACGGTTTCCACTGAGTTTAATAATTTAATAAATTTAAAATGATTTTATAAATCCTAATTAACAACAAATTCTATCTCCGTGGACGAATGGTTTCTTTAACAAGTCCCTACTCAAATTTATTTATGCTTTTTTTAATAATGTTTATCGTCGCTTGATATCGTGCAGCTAGAAAAAATTTACGTATCATTTATTTCTAGTATTATATCTTGTTTCATGACATCCCACCATAACAAAACAATAAGCTAAATTGTACAAGATCCACCTTTTAAATACAAGATATGTTGTTGATTAAAATTACAACCTCATTCATTAAATGGTACCGGTTTCAACATGCATGGATGTCATCAGCCAAATAGGGTTATTATACAAAGATACACATTAAAGTTTAAACACACAAAATTGACCCTCATAATTAAACTACCTATAAGAAGTTAAAATAGAAAGCATGCTAAATGTCCACGTTTGAATGTGTAATTAGTACAAGATTGACAACTTGTTAATCACGAATAAAATAAAAAGCTGAGGCTGAGAAGCCTCATAGAAATAAGTTTGAAGTCTTTGACAGTCTTAAAATTTTTAGATTTGGGTGCTTTGTACAGCATTGGCATAAACGTATGTAGAGAAATGTATGCTAAGTGCAGTGCAGTAATGTTAAATACGTTGGAAGAAGTGGATGATGTTCCTCTGTGATCGTAAAAACAATACTAAGTCAGTAGATTATACATATAAAAACCATCTTCGTAAATACGATGTTATGTCGTATTTTTGGGGAGCGAGTGGACCTTGTGACCGGAACTGTTTGTTGAAGAAGTTAAAATATTCTCGATCCAATGCGGGCCTGTAGTATGAAAGATAAAAACGAATTAAACTCGGATGGTGGAAATGAGGAAAGAAAGTAAAGCTTTATGAAGAGACTCACCTTTTGGTTGGCTGGCTGTACACTGGTAATAGATTTTCCGTGGTAGGCCAGCATATACACGATGCTAAGCACAAATTTTACAGAATAGACCAGGATATTGAGATCCTTGACACACTTAGCAAGGGCCCTCTTTTAGATACTACCGAAAGCTGCTACATTCACTTAGACCAATTTTGTAATTCAAACTTTAATTTAAATGGCATCTCTGAGAAACTAGAAAATCCTGTTTGACATTCTCATTGCAGTGTTTAATATGTTCCTGAAACTAGCTCACAGATAGGACGTAACTCTTTGACGCGATACCCCCTCCTACCTCCAAAACCCCCTGATCCCGCCTCGTTTATCACCCCTCCCCCTACCTAATACACTCCACCCTCTCCCCTTGCTTCCCCACTCGGTCCACACGACTCCCTTGCCAGTTCTTCAACTCGACTCCACCTATTATGAAATACCAAATAGTATATCATCAACTCCAGTACTCTTTAGTATGAATTGTGGGAAAAGTTGACCATAGGTTTAAAATTGATGTGATTTCATTGTTTAGGTGTACCTTCTCCAATAGTAGAGGAGCCAAGCCTAACTGTTCCTCTCTGTAAGAGGAGTGTGACTTTCGTTACTCCTGTAGCCAATACCCCAGGGAATTGTTACACTCCTGAACCAGAAGTTCTCAGGTAAACAAATTCTCTTCTCAAAACAATTGTTCAACAATCAACTTTTTTTTGTGTATTGTATGTATTTCTTTCAAACAAAATATTGATAAAAATGTGAGCTTCATCTCTTTCCCACCTGGCTGACACAATCGTGCAGGTTAGTTTTTAAAAACCTGGCTTTTGCTATGTCTACTTGGATTGCAGTGATTGTGTGGGTCTCGCTGAGAGTATTTCTATTGTATCAGTTGCTGTGGTTGGCCAACAGGCGCCAGGCCTAGAATTTGTCGTCGCAAAATTGGAACCAAACTCTCTGTGTAAAGACAAACTTGCAAGTCCAGTATTCTTCAGCATGCAACCTGCAGGAAAAAGTGAGACGTAAACTTTTACCTGTGCCACTCAAAGAAAAGCAACTGCTTCAAAATGTTCGACGCACAAGTGTAATGTTGAGAAATTACCTATGAACAAAGTAAGCAGCACATCTGACTGAATTGTTTCCTTGTAAATTGCTCCAATTATGTCAATAATTTCAGTTCTTTGTATTTCCTTCCCAAATAATTTGTTACAAGCCATTTGAAATATTCTACTTTTTAGAACATGTATAGCAGAAATGATTTTTAAGTAATTCTTCCGTTTTCCATACCTTGTTACTATCACTATTCCAAAGAATATTCAGCTTAAAAGGGCTAAAAAAACAGGTGAAACGAAAAATCTTGCATCGTGATTCAAGAGAAGAACTTATATTTCTCATTTTATTACAAGAAGAGTGCATGTCATTTTCTTTAAGTATTCTTGTAGGATAGATACTTCGTACCTGTCAACTTTTCCGATTTAGGCAGGAGAGTCCCAAATTCGGACAGTTTTTCCCGCCTCCCGATTGTTCTATTATTTCTCTCAATTTTAGCTCTTTTTTTTTTTTTAATTAACTTCATATATTCGTTTTCAAATTCTGCCATTTCAGTTTTGTACGCCAGTGGCCGGAAGTCCTTCACTCATTGGCCGCTTTCAAATGAAATATCGACGTATATTGTTGGAGGAATTTGAGACGTTTATTGAAACCTGTATATCGGGATTGTCAATCTCTCGTTCTTGCGTGCTATGTTCATATTTATTCACATCAGTCTAATAGATTCTAGAGACTAGTCGCTAGATTTAGTCTTCTTTTAGTAATTTAGTGACAGAATTTCATAGTTAGCAATTAGTGACTTCTAGAGATTTTAGGAGCCATTTGGAGACAATTCTGACAAATTTGAATTTATTACTTGATAAAAATAACATTGCATTTCACATAATCATGTGGGCGTCTGGTGTAGTAAAATAATCTATGCATTTTCTAAGTAATGGTATCAGAAGTGTATGACAGATTCACATGTGTGGTGCATGAGTTCATACTATCTTCGGAAGTCTTATCAGAGACCGATCATCTCACTCGCATACTTCCTGTGAGGGAATAGAGATGTCATTTTTAGCCTTGTAGCCTTGTATAGCAAAAGTCAGGTTTTGAGATAAGTGTTATAATACACCCATGTTCATAAGAAACATAACACCTTGAAAGACTAGAGATAGGAAGTTCATATTCACAGGTCATGTTCAATAGTATGCTCTGCAGAAACGATTAGCATTTCAGTCACCTAAGTTCAGCATGTGTCCTGTTGTCTAGTAGGCACTAGATCCTCCATGGGTACTGACAACTTGTTCCATGCGTGATGGCATGGACGTGAATAAGGTGCAAATAGCGTCCTGGAGTATAGCCATCCATGCTGCGTTCACCTGGTTCCACAGTTCATCTTTGGTGGTTGGCATTGGGTCACAGCGCCGTACCATATCAATTTTCGATTGGCATCAAGTCTGGTGATCGGGCGGGCCAGGGCAACAGTCTGACATCCTGTAGCAAGAAGGGGGCATGCGTTCGTGCAGCAACACGTGGGCGCACATAGTCCTGCGTCTGGGGTGTCGTGCACAAAAGGTATGGCTACAGATCGCAGCATGTCATTCACATAGGTCAAACTGATCACAGTGCCCTGGACACGCACCAGCTGTGATTTGTGGTTGTACCCAATAGCACCCCACACCATAAGGCCGTGAGTTGGCGCTGTATGCCGTGTGTGAATGCAGTAAATGTGATGCCTCTCCCCCGTCTGCAGCGAACCAAAATGCGGCCATTATTTTCAAACAAACTGAACCTGGATTCATCTGAAAACACTGTGTGCTGCCATTTCTGTCCCCAGTTCCGCCGTTCCATACACCATTGTAGTCTAGCATGTTTATGCACATTAGTCAAAGGTAGGTGGAGAAGTGGACGACGCGCTGGTAACCCAGATAGTAATAAACGGCGATGGACTGTGACTCCTGATAGTACGATGTGTTATTCTGTTGCGCCAGAGCCGAGGAGGACACAGATCTGTCCTGCAATGCCATTCGGACAAGGTGTCAATCTCCTCGGGGAGTTGGTCTGGGTGGTGCGATCAGACCCATCTTAAAGTGATAAAAATCATTTTTGTCCGTATTGAAAGTTTCATGAAGTGTATAGGAAATATTTAAAATTTATTTCCACCTATTCATTACAATACAAGATGTTGGCATTTCAGTTAAAACATTTTTCAAATGTGAGACATGTTTCGCCTCTTGTTGTGAAGCATCTTCAGTCAGTGATCAAACCATTAAACATTACGGGCAAATATACGCTAACGTCAATAACAATTGCCCAGCATTTGGAATGTTTTTCCTTTACATTTAAATATTCATCCATGTAATCTTTTTTCATATCCATGTATTATATATTAGCATGTTATTTTACTTATACTTCAAACTCTGACAATGGCTTTAATCCATCAATTGTCACTTGTAATTATACGATACCTCCATTTTTAAATATATCATCCAAGAATCTACTATTTTAATATCATTTAAATGTATTTTATATTTTCAATGAAATGATTTTATATGCCTTCCACTATGTATTTAAAATCTAATATTGACTAAGGCTTCAAGCCATCATCTGTACTACTGTACCATCTAATGACATCCTATTCATCAAGTGAACTACACGATTTTATCATTATATAAGATTTTTAGTTATTTTATGAACAATTTTTATAATAACTGTAAAATGTTTGGAAATGTTGTCTGACAAAGATAATTAGGTTTTGATTAGTGACTGAAGATGCCTCACAACAAGAGGCGAAACATGTCTCACATTTAAAAAATGTTTTAACTTAAATGCCAACATCTTGTATTGTATTGAATAGGTGGAAATAAATATTAAATATTTCCTATATACTTTCAGACCCTTCTTGTTGTGATCTACGGCCTTCTGTGAACCATTCTGTACACACCCGTTGCACTGCCGACACACTTTGTCCCACAGGAGCAGCAATTTTCCAGATGGATGGATGGATGAATCCCGTTCTCTCATATCAATAATGCTCCCTCTTTCAAACTTAACTCATTTGATGGTACGGTTCTCGCACACGTCTGCGAGGCATCCTGCAAGTCTTCTGAAGTCACTGATCCATTACCCTCGGTTTATAGCGACAACGAGAGCCGCAGGCACATTTTACCAGTCGGTGGTGGTGTGCCGAGAAATTGATGTGGACCTTGAACCTGAGGGCCGACATGGTTCAAATGCTAATTATTTCTTCAGAACATACTAGTGCACATGTCCTCTAAATATGAACTTCCTATCTCTATAATTTCAAGGTGTTATGGCTTTTATGAACATGAGTGTATATAATACCAATATAAATGGTCCGTTATTGGACATTATAAATTTTCCAGTATACTCATTCCTGCTTGCCAGCGTTTTGCCCCTGTGTGCTAAGTTGGGATCATCAGTTGGTACTTAGCACACCCACCAAGAGGCATGCCTAATGCATACCGTGGAGGCCACTGCGTAGGCTACTTGGAGCCACAGGCAATGGCAATGCATTATGAGAGACTTTCTCATTACCAAAAATTGATGCCTGCTTGGCCATCAGATGATATAGATGTTATTCCCATAGGGATTTACTCATTCGGGACCAATATTTCAGGTTCCCTATGGGAATAAACATCTATATCATGAAAATATATAGCATAGTACTCGTGTATTGTGCAAGACATGTAGAATAAGCAATTTTGACCAATTGTATCTCCTGATTTTCATTTCATAATCTCCCAGTTTTTGATTTTGTAAAGTTGGCAAGTATGCTACTTAACAATTTTAACAAAACTTCTAGAACAGTAGATTCAGTTCACCCTAGACCATATTCAGTGGATGTATTCATGCAGAAAGAATGAACAAAACTATCTGAATTTTGTTACCACTTGAGGACGAGAGAGAACTTTTTTTACTCTGTAGTGAATGTAGATTTAGTGGGAGGGTAAAATAAGTTGGAAGAAGCAAAGATTGTTTTAGTAAACCAATAATGATAGCCCAGAATGTTGATAGCAATCAATGCCGTCTCACGAATGTCGGTATTGTCAGCAAGACTCGATAATAAGTAAATTACAACACCTATTTTAAAAGAAGTATCCAATCAGTGAATGAAAAGGACAAAGAGAAGACGGGTTATGGAACATGCACTATTTTCAAGCCAGGAATTGAATTTTGACTTGCCCTGTAATGTTGACTGTAACTGGCAAATGCCAAGTTTGTGTGTTGTTTCTCTGCAGACTTTGGTAGTATAAATTAGTCTTAAAGAGTTGGCACTGGTGCTAGATTCATATATACTAGCGAGGTTGCCAATTCCTTCATTCTGGCCTACAATGGATGTTTTTAAGGAGCTTTATTATTGTTAAGCCTCCCAGGTCTTTGATGGAGAACATTGTTCAATATAGCTAAGGTAAAGGAATATAAATAGGAGAAACAAAATTACTGGTCAGTGTGAGAAGAGCAAGCAACTGAAAGAGGACACAAGGACAAAGTTGAAAATGTGAAAGAACAAGGATGATCTCCCTCCTCTTCATACACTATAGTCTTCAAAGAGATAAGTGTTCTCCTGATCCATCTCTTTTCAGTCCCCGTTGAGCTTGTTCCTGTTTCATGCTGCCTTTGAAGGGCCGAGTACAACATTCATTGAGGTGCCATTTTCACAGATAGGCCTACTCGGTCTTGATTATGGAAGTGTAGGATAAGAAGAATGCCCGATAAATTTACAAAAAGATAAAGATGAATGCATGTGGTAAAAAACTAGGAACAGTGGACAAAAGTTCAAAAAGGAACCCAATAGTTCAATATAATATTTGTTTATTCTTTCCCATTACTTAAAAAATCAAATCAGAGTGGGAAGAGAAGGTAAAACTTGACAATACAAAACATTGTCTTGTGTTCCTAGTCTCTTCAAGCTTATATTCCTATATCTCCTCCTTTGTCCAGTATTTATCTACTTTTCTTCTATTCCTACACTTTCCACACTAAGATTGAAGCTCTATCATGACCCCGAAAGAGCGTTGATGCCCTCTCTTCTGGAGAAAGTGGGGAGAGTCTGATCGTATCAGGGGTTAAGAAGAAATTGATACAGAAGAACTGGGATTCGTGAAGCAAGAACCTATTTATTTCAAGACAGTAGTGAATGAAGATGTGAAGAATTGTTCTCGAAAGCAAATTCTTCATGAAATGTTAGTGTTACCTAAGAGTTAACTTCTTTTATATGGCAAAACTCCAAAAGATATATCTATAATATGGACTGTGAAATCATCAGTCTAAAATAAAAAAAGAATATATTATGTATTTCTACCAGCCGCAGCTTGAGAACAAACAAGTGAAAATCTAAAAGATGTATGTTCTGTCATTAAAATATATTTATCTACAAAAGTGAACATGAAATTAGGGTTAGAGTAATTTGTTACTGTGCACTGAATTCTGCATTTACTAACCAATAGCATATTGGGGTGGCAAAGGGTGGGAAATGCAGAATTGTGTTTGCCTTTATTTTATTGCAAAAAGGCTGTAGAAGCACCACCTTCCTCAGCCTCACTTTCATATTGTTAACTGGTAGTCCTTTTAAATGCATTGCACCCATTTTCATCAATATGTGGCTTGATATCAGTTATAACTTAAAATATGCCATCTTCATTCAGCAAACTATAGTTTACCACTAAATGTTTTAGTCAGACACAGCTGCAGTGGACCCTGGCTGGGATTTAATATGTTAATTGTTACAATTAGACATTTTGAGGAATGGTAATTTGTGTACTAAAACTGTTTCAGGAAGAGGCTGGTGAACTGGTTATCAAAACATGGTAAATCTCTTGATAACTATCATCATCTGAACTGGTTTGGCATCGATGCTAAATCCATGAGCCAGCCACATTTCAGTCTCCCCAGACCACGAACGCCGATGCTATCAGAAGTATCGTCTACAACTCCAGAGACTCCTGTGAACGAAACTATGACTTTGGAATCGGCAAGCGAGTCATCTCGTGAAACCCAAATGGAGACGGAAGCTGTGTCATCCAGACAGAGGTCTCCATTAGCTGCCATTTCTCTGAACGAAACTGTTACATCCTCCACTCTGCACTCTACACCACAGTTGGATGTGGTGAAGTCCACTGAAAGCGAAGAGAAAGAAAATGTTGGTACTAAAGAATTATTCATTCCTGAGGTACTTGGAGACCTGTACAAATTGATCCAACTGGTAAGTTTTCTATTGATATTCTTAATTGTGATAAAGAGGACCTGATGTTTGGTTACTTTTTTTGTGGCTAAATGCAGTAAAACTCATATCATCCAAAGTAATTGGGCCTGTGGTCTTTTTGGATTCGTGAATGTTCAGATTATCCTTTCAAAGAAATATACAGCTACAGTATTAACAACCACAAGGTAACGTAGCTTAGTGACGAGACAGAGGAGCTAGCATAGTGTCTCTTTGAGTGAAAGTGTCATAGTTGTCACACTTAAATATAAATGCTGCAAATGCTGTTGAATTGGCATTACACTATGTAGAACAGCAGACTTCTGCCACACTAACCGACACAATGTCTGTGGTGCTGGCGCAAGTTGCTGTGCAGTTTAGGTCACATGGCTATCAGCTTGCATTCGGGAGGCAGTGAGATCGAATCCCTCTCTTGGCAGCCCTGAAGATGGTTTTTTCGTGGTTTCCCATGTTTACACCAGGCAAATGCTGGGGCTGTACCTTGAGGCCACGGTTGCTTCCATCCCACTCCTAGCCCTTTCCTATCCCATCATGACCTGTGTCGATGCGACATAAAGCAGATCGGTGGGTGGAAGGTCTTTAACTATAAGTAGATTACTGAGTTTTCTGTTACTAAGATTTCTAGTTCATGCAAAAATTACTGTGTGTTCACACAACTGAGAAATGGTAAAACATGGAGGTGAAGTGTTGGTGAAGAAAATGCACGCGATAATTAAAAAGTTATGGGAAACAGGTACAATGCTGGAGGACTGGACACTAGCAAATATATGTCCTATACATAAGAAGGGGTCACGCATGCAATGCAAGAATTATCGAGGTATATCCTTACTGAGTATAGTATACAAAATCCTCTCTACAGCCATAACAAAGAGAGTTAGTAATAGAGCAGAAAGAAATATAGGGGAGTACCAAGCTGGTTTCAGACCTGGAAGATTGACGATGGGCCATATTTTCACCATGAGAATGACTCTGGAAAAGACATATGAATACAACGTTCGACTAGGGCATCTTTTTATAGATTTTAAACAAGCCTATGGCAAAGTTAAGAGATCGACATTGTGGGAAACAATGAAGGAGTTTAAATTCCCACAGAAGTTAATGAAATTGACAAAGATAACCCTGGAGAACAGCAGAAGTCAGGTAAAAGTGCAGGGAAGTCTGTCAAGATCTTTCAGAACTGAAGAAGGCCTAAGGCAGGGAGACCCCTTATCACCAGTGTTATTTAATCTAGTGTTGGAGAAAGCTGTAAGATCAGTAACTACTAATCCGGTTGGTAATATTTACAATAGACTGATCCAGATTTTGGCTTATGCAGATGATGTGGTGATATCTGCTAGAAGTAACGAGGCACTTACAACTGCCTTGAGGGAGCTGAAAGATGCGGCTGGGTCCTTGGGCTTGGAGATAAGCGAGGCTAAATCTAAATATATGGTAACGGAGTGAAATGGAAGGAACACTGAAAAACTCCAAGTGGATGGTTACACCTTTGAAGCAGTAGATAGCTTCACATATCTTGGCTCAGTAATAACATCAAAAAATAAAGTTGAGACAGATATTGTAAATCGAATTAAGGCTGCCAACAGATCCTACAGGGCACTGTATCCCCTTCTGAGAAGTAAAGACTTAAGCAGGAAATTAAAAACTGACACTCTACAAAACAATAATTAAACCAGTGCTTATGTATGGGAGGGAGGCATGGGTATTGACATAGGCCACAGAGAGGAGATTAAATGTGTGGGAAAGGAAAGTACTGAGGAAAATATTTGGACCAGTGAAGGAGGGAGATTTATGGAGAATCAGAACAAATGAAGAAATAAGATTATTGTATAAGGAGCTGGACTTGGTGACATCAATCAAAATGAGACTAATTGGATGGCTGGGGCATGTACAACGGATGGAGGAGGGAAGACTTCCAAGGAAAGCACCGACAGGACACCCTGGGAGCAGGAGAAGGAGAGGTCGGCCCTGGATGAGATGGCAGGAGGATGTGGAGACTGATCTGAGGACCGCTAGAGTCAGGAGGTGGCGTAGGCGTGCTGAAGACCGGGACGACTGGAGAGCTGTGGTCAAGGAGGCCAAGGTCCTTCAAGGACTGTAGAGCCATGGAGTAAGTAAGTTCACACAACTGTGGAAGTTAACAAAATGAACAGGATTAACAATATTGGTAAACATAGCATTACAAAATACACTAAAACCTCGTTAAGGCGTTTCAGCAAGGGACAACCGAAATGAAAGTATTAAGCGAGAAAACAGATGCTAGTAGAAGCCTTTTATTTTGGAGCAGCGGGTTATAAAACATTATTTTCTGGTCACACTCTTAGACAATGAATTGGAGGTTACACTCAATCGCATTCAAATCAGGAGGAATGACTTTGACTGCCATTATGAAAAATGAAGTCGAAGGTTTAAAGATAAAAATTTCATGATGTTCCGTATTGAACTGTATCACAATTAAATTTAAATAACAAATAACGTAGTTCAACCTATTCAATACAAGTAAATAAGAAATGTAGTGTTACATTCTTTTTTAATTATAACCAGAAGTGGTACTGGTTTCGACCCCAGTCTGGGTCATCATCAGCCGAATAAAAATGCAAAAACAATGCATAGGTAAATAAGAAATTAAAGGATGCGTCTTTCATAAAAACAGTTTAAGAAGCAATATAAGATAATGGGGATTAGCACTGCATGATTTTAAATAGTAAAATCTAGAAGTAGGTCGGTCACTTGTATGAAGTAAAGCGCAATCTTCTGAATAGTAGCACAAGACACGCAGCAAAGTTCGGCACTGTGTCTCAAAATGTTTACAAGAAGAGGTGAACAGTTAAGTGAACCAGCCTGCATATATTATCAGGCGTGAAGTCACAACACAATTTAATAAATATGAAGTCCCATAATTGTGTAGAAGTTGAAGATTGAAGCAAGTCGAAGGATCAGAGTCGAAACTCAAAGATGAGAGTTAAACATTTGCGACCTCTGCACGCTTAAAGATGCAGATGCCAGTCCAGTTTATTAACAAGGAATTTCATGACTTTTTCCGTATCCATAAATAGGCTATAACAAGACAACTATGCACCCTGCCAGTCAATTTCACACGATTGTGCTCCTCGTGCAACAAAACTTCACTGTAAAACTCAACAAAAAATACATTTATTTCTGAATGGAATGCAAAATAAAAGCACAAAAAGGCTCACTTTTTCCGTAAACACACAACTGTGGCGACGGCTCTTACCCGAGTTGTAAATCATGTTTCTTTCACAAGGGATGACAAATAACATTTTCAGGGCTAGGAATAATGTGATCGTACTTGTAAGCAGTAATAGCAAAAATTTGTGATGCAATAGGTATGTTTATATGCTCCTAATCCAGATATAGACTACCATATCATGCAACAAATATTTGCTTTGATAAAAGGAGAAACAGATATGTTTATGGCATTTTTCGATCGATTAATAGTTATTTCAGTGAAAATCCACAGCCTATTTCCAGCCATTCGACAGGTCAGGAATGGAATGAATGAAGCCTCCATCTAGCAGCGAGGGTAGAAATTGCGCTGTTTGCCGAAAACTGTTACACTCCTCTGCGGCAGTGATTAATTACTGACAAATGAAATGTTGGAGAGTGTTGCTGGAATAAAAGATGACAGGTAAAACCGGAGTACTCGGAGAAAAACCTGTCCCGCCTCCGCTTTGTCCAGCACAAATCTCACATGAGTGACCAGGATTTGTCTCAGAACCCACCAGTGAGAAGCCGGTACACTGCCGCATGAACCATGGAGGCTCTGCAATTAATTTCAGTAATAATTAAAACAGATGCGGAGATCACTAGCTGAATCACCCAGGTTATAACCATAACATCCAGACTTAGTTGTGGAAATCGCTAACTAGGGATGAAGAACAGAGTGTGGACGTGCAAACTACTGACAGTAAATACTAAAATATGGGTCTACAGTGAATGTGTCCTCAGTTCGCTTCTTTACAGCAGCAAGAGCAAGATCGGGAGTACCCTTGTCAGATAAGAGAAAATAATGTACAGCTTTGCTGTCTTAGGCAGGTCTTCCAGAACTCGTCCAGAGACAAAGTACCAAACACTGAAGTTCTACAGCATTCAGGGATCTCCAGTTTGTATGCTTACTCAGTCACAGATGACTCTTATAGCTGGGCCATGGAAGACTGACTAATGGACCCTGAGCGAATGCTTTACGGAGAATTGCTTTAGGGTACAAGGCCATTTAACATCATCGCTTCAGAGATTTCTGTAACACATGATATGAGCCAGTCTGATATTCAACTTTTGTCTCAGCAGGTGCTGCCATCAACTGAGACACTTTGCATTTGGCTGTGAGAAATGAGGAGCAGAGAAGAAACTGAACGAAGACCCGAAGGCAAAAAGAGCCAGATGGTGGGAGTGAGAGGCTTCTTCTACAGCTCCCTCATCCTTAACAGATCATAACTACAGAAGGGATTATCTCTCTAGGGTTTCCCTCTTCAGTCACTTAAAACACTGCAGAAACGGAATCAGATTGCTGTACCATGGACAAACATGCCTTCTATGATTAATAACAATATCCAAACTTCCAATTACTAACTCATTTTGTTTAAAACATATTCTGTGTTAGTTTGGACTGAAACTTCAGGATGGGTAGAAAAGTAAAATCTATTCTCGATCTCGTTCGGTCCAGAGAGGCCCAAGGCGACCTCTACTGTCTGCTGTCGACTATTTTGCGACAAGCAGGAGATACCGTGGATGTATTTCCCACCCCCAACCCACATGGCAGAGGGAGCAGTTGCACTTAGGTCATTGTTTATATTCTTCGTGTTACTATCCTTTCCTAATCTTCCATCTTTGGTATACACATAGCCGGGCTGAGTGGCTAAGACTGTTAAGGCGCTGGCCTTCCAAGCCCAAGCTGGCTGAATCCAGCGTCTTTGAAGGTGCTCAGATACATCAGCCCTGTGTCATTAACTTTACCGGTGCCGGACTGAGTGGCTCAGTCCGGTGGTATTTAATGGTGCCCAAATAAGTCATCCTCATGTTGGTAGCCTTACTGGCATACAAAAGAACTCGTGCGGGACTAAAGTAGTTTGTGGGATAAGGCCAATAATATTATTTGATTTCTCGGCACGCTAAAATATCCTGCGGGCAAAATCGCGGCATCTCCGGGAACCGTTAAAGTATTCAGTGAGACGTAAAGCCAGCAATATTATTATTAATCTTATTGGCTTTATATCCCACTAACTGCTATTACGGTTTTCGGAGACGCCGAGGTTGCAGAATTTTGTCATGCATGAATTTTTACGGGCCGTAAATCTAGTGACATGAGGCTGACTGACATATCTGAGCACCTTCAAACACTACCAGACTGAGCCAGGATCAATCCTCTGAGAAGGCCAACGCTTCCACCGTCTGAACCATTCAGCCCAACTATTATTATTATTATTATTATTATTATTATTATTATTATTATTATTATTATTATTATTGTACCGGGCGGTACACCTCCACGCCGCTAATTTAAAATTTGCGCCAGTTGAAACTCCTCTGCTGGAGGAAGTCTGAACTTTATATACGCTACTAATTCGCTACCTTCTCAAAAGATGTCACCACGTGGAAAGTTTTGAGTTTGAGACTGTGTCATTTTTGATGTGTTTTTGTTTTGCTTGAAGTAAGAAGTGTGAACTTTCTCTTCTAGAGGACACTACTGAAGATCAACAATAGTGCACCCTAGTGCGAAGTCAAAGAACTATTTTGTTGGAGACATTTTTATTTCAAATGTTTGTCTTTGCTAAATTTTTTTTCAGTTATTGTTTAAGTTGGCTGTATACCCCTCTCTTTCCCCTTGTTTTGCATTTAACCAATCCCGAATTTCTGTTATTAATTTCTGACCAATCGTAGGTATCTTCCCCCAACTTGGATATGTTTCTGTACCCTAGCCAATAAAGAGTTTGTGGGAGGGTGTTCTTATTCCCCTAACGCCTAGAACCTTCCGCGAGAGGATATAAACTGCTGATTTTAGGGTCTCCAGGCCACTTCAGTTCCATCTTTCAGTGTATTAAGTACATAGCAGGAGGCGGGAAGCGCCTCTTTCCTCGGCAACGGTCAACAACAAGGTAATGGCCGATTAATAACTTCTTTCTTTGCTTGCTCAGCAGTTTAACTCTCGGGGCGGGTTCTAAGCGTTCCACCATGTAACCTTTTCCTAAATGTAACTACTCTTTTCATATATTCTCTTTTAAAGCTACATACTGGGATAGAGAGTGCTAACCCTCTCGAGCTCCCACTCATATTGTTTTGAGGTGAACTTATTTTTCTCAACCTATTCTCGTTAACGTTAAACAAATTGTTCTCTTCTTAAGTCACCTCTTTAGTATGGGATTAGCCCTGGTATTATCGGCCTAGTGCCAAGTAGGTCTTAATCAAAGTGTATTAGGAGTGCAAGTTCGCCTCCTCTCAAATTGTTACCTTAGAGGTCATTTAATTAACCTTCTTTTTATTTTATAGACCTCAGTAGATTGGGTATTTTATCCCTGTGTTTATGTCCGTTGAGGACAACTTGAAGGTGGAGTTTGGTGTGGCCTGGGAGAGGCTTAAATTTGAGAGCGAGTGGCTCTTTTGAAAATTGAGTGTTGTATGCCTCGTGGAGGCTTTTCAGTGTAATTTGGAGCTAGGGCTCCTAGGCATGAATGGGGTTTTCTGCCCCTCTGTTGAAACTTGTGTTTGGAGGTAAAACTGAGCTGTTTGCCCAGGCATTGTGTTTTCAGGGCTCGAAGCCCAAATCCTGTAAATATTGTAACTACCCTTTGACTTGCTACTTTGTACCTGCCATGCTTGTTATTTCTTTGTCTTTGAAAAGAAAATATAACCTGGTTAAATTTTAATTAATTTTACTTTAGTAGCTTGAGACCCGTTCACCACCCCGCACCTTCTTTCACGCATACCTACCACTAAAACACGGTAACAATTATTATTATTATTATTATTATTATTATTATTATTATTATTATTATTATTGAAATGCACATAAAAGGAATTATCAGCAAAACTTACAAGATCGTGTGATTAAGCTTCATTGAGGCAAGTGTAAGGGAGGAACTGAGGTGGAGAATATTATAAACAAGCAAATTTATTTACGTGATGAAATTTGAAAACTTGCATTAAAATGGAATTTCACTCTGCTGCAGATGGTTTTACAGCCCACTAACTAATTTTACGGATTCCATAGACGCCGAGGTACAGTAATTTTATCTCGCAGGCCTTTGCTTTAAATTATTCATTCCTTTAAATACTTCAACATTCAAACATGAATGTTGTGAAAATGATTGCAGATACAAACATATGGGAACAGTGGCATGGGGGGGGGTAGTCGAAATGAGGAGATAAAAGCTATGTCGCGTATCAACTTGATAAAGATGGGTATATTAACAGACTTCGGTGGTGGGGTCTTGTGACGTAAATGAAGAACAGTCACCTGGGAGAAGAATGGGCTTGGATATTAGGTAGAGAAGCAGAGGAAGACAAAAGTGATAATGGTTAGGTTCAATTTTTAAAGATGATTTATAACTGTTCGGTTCTTCACTCTGTCAAAAAACTAATTTTCCGTGCGGTTAGGAGCGTGCAGCTGTGAGCTCGCATCCGGGAGATAGTGCGTTCGAACCCCACTGTCGGCAGCCCTGAAAATGGTTTTCCGTGGTTTCCCATTTTCACACCAGGCAAATGCTGGAGCTGTACCTTAATTAAGGCCACGGCCGCTTCCTTCCCATTCCTAGCCCTTTCCTATCCCATCGTCGCCATAAGACCTATCTGTGTTGGTGCGACGTAAAGCAACTAGCCAAAAAAAAAAATGAATTTTGAATAATGAACAAGAAAACATATGGTGACAGTGTTATCAACTTAATTAAAATAGGATGACTTGTTTTGTTCTTGAAATATCATCAGATTCAATGTGATTCGATACAATAAACAGGAAGAGGACAAGAACAAGCTCAAAAGGTCAATAATAAACATAAACTCCACATTTTCACATGCTGCAGTCTTCACACAAAAGGATCTTTTTGAATATCACAAGGATCTAGTATACTATAGTAAGTGAAATAATAAAACAGATTTGTGAATTGTAGCACAGTCAGTGTTTTAACATGACGATTGCAGTTCCCTTCCTGACCCGTCATTGTGTTTGTCCTATTTTTAGTTTTATATACTTCATCTTAAAGATAGGCTATAGAGATAATAATTCTTGTTACAGGGCTACCCGAGAGATCAGTGTGATGAGTGGCTCGTTCTGATCCGACGAGCCAACAAAGGTATTACCAATATGCCTCAGTATTGGGAGTGTTTAGCTGCTCTTGAAGAAGCTCGTGGGGACTTCAGTGCTGCCATTGACTGTTATGGAAGAGCAGTGGTCCGTGGAGCAGAAACTACACAGATCGAAGCCTCGCTGGAAGTCTTGTGGGATAAATTCAGTGCTCTTAATGTGACTAACACTCCAAAGAAAACTCCTTCAAAAAGAAAGACTCTTGATCCCAAACAAGTGTTCACGTCTTCCATCATAAAATTTGCTCTTCAACAAAGAGCAGTTAAGAGGTGAGCAGCAAGCCTTGTAAAAGGATGGTTATTCAGTTTTAGATCCCATTTAAACAATGATTACCACCATTAGTTAACTTTGTCTAAAATCTGAAGTGTGTATGGTATTTAAAGCCAGTCCTGTGGTGTGGAGGAGAAAGCCCTGAGCATCCAGGTTTGATTTCCAGTCATTGAAGTGATTTTAACCCTTTCCACTCAGGAATTTGATGTAGTCTGATGGTGCATTCTTCCAGTTCTATTCCTTGTGTTGAACATAGACCACAACTGCCTTTACATACCTGTAGCATGGAATAGGAATGGCTCTTTTGAAAACTCCATGATTTAGTGCATAGAAAACGTACAAATGTACTGGATGATTCAACAGGTTGTGCAGGAACTGAAGTACTTCATAGAGATCAGAGAGAATAACCTTCCAAATAGTAACTTGTAGTTTATGACAATACCCTACGTCAGGGAGAAAGCCTGGGAATGTCATCTTTTGTAACCGCCATTCAAGTGTTCATTGTCTAACTGCACCTTGTGTACAAACGACTATCACTTCATTGTCAGTCCTGAATGTTTTAGGAATGTAGAGCATTTTGGAGAAAATAACTATTATCCATTGCTGTGTTCCTTACATTCCCCTGCTTGCCCTGATGTAGGGTTTCATCCTAGATTATACATTCCTATGATCTGCATTCAGGGATGTCACCCAGGTGGCAGATTCCCTATGAGTTGTTTACCTGAACGTTTCTCAAATGTTTTTGTGCTGGGAAATTTATCAAACATTTCTATGATAAATTATACCAGTCCCTTTGTGGAGTAACAACACTGTGTTTATTACAAGCTAATCCTTTTATTAACAATCCCCGGAGTCTACCTAAACACATACATACACGTTACAACAACCGCTAGATAACGTGTGGTATCGCCTTGAGTCCTTCACACCCTTACATTTTATCCTATAAATGAATATTTGCCCCAGTTTGTCCTCTTGAATTCATCTTCATATTATGATCCTTCTTTACTTTAAAAGCTCTGTGCAGTATAACGTCATTCGCAAATTGCCTTACCTGCGATTCCAGTTAAGGGGGATATGGGTTCGAACCTCGCTAATTGCTGCACTCAATCTGCTGAAATCAAAAAGTATTAAAGATATCCACTTCAAACTTGGAACATGTAATCACCATGTTGATTAGAAGTTCTGTACATTGTGATACCTTTCAAAATATTAGCCTCTGTTTGATCCTCACTACATACAAAGGGAAATGATGTTAGAGGATGGATCATTATCTCATTGATCTTCATTGACACTCTCATGCATTTTAGCATTCAGCCAGCAAACCTCTGCGAATTAACCAAGTGCTTCCATAATCCTCCATTTGTAACTGGCTCTCTAGCTTCTTTTAGTTGCATACCTCTTAAAACTTTGTCTCCCTCTATGTCTCTTGGTTAAGAAATTGTTTTCAGTGTTATTTAAGAATATGTTTGCTATCATTCCTGATAACTAGTCCAGGGTTAACCCTTCCATTTGACGGTTGATTTTTGTTGGTGAATGCAAATCTGCTTCGGTTTAAGACTGTTCTTATTGGGTTATACACAATTTTCTATATGGGTCAGAAAAGATACCAAACATACGAAAACACATTAAAATCGGTATGAAACAGCAATCGATTTGTTTTTCACAGATGTTTCCCAAACAGCGGCTTACTCATTAGCACGGTATTTTCTAATTCCAATAGCCTGAACACACACATTCTTAAAAATTGTAATAGCATCACTGCAGAGGCTTGTGGCAAACATTTCCATTTTCTTACTTCGAATGGCATCACCTAACCTAGGTTTACGTGCACGAGTTATGAAAACACATTTCAAGCTCCCTGTAATGATTAACCTTTTCACAATAAATTTCCATGGGAACAGCCTATGAAGTTAGTTATGCACACTACCGTACTTGCGGAGAAGTATAACATTCCTATTTTATTTCGGTACCTAGTATTAAAATTAGGGAGTATTTTGAGGATACATGCAAAAAGGAGGTCCCTCATCCACCTCTACCTACAGCTGATCCCATTCACGGCCCAGTGCCCACTATCACCACGGAAGTGTCCACTGCCATAAAAACTGTTTCATCTAACCAGTGTGGCTTTGTTAAAAACAACAGAACAACAGATGCCATCCATGCACTTTGTCTATTGATGGAAAGACACCATGAGAAAGACTTGGCCTTTTGTTATTTGGAAAAGGTGTTCGACACAGTACCGCATGATCTCATTTGACTGGCAATGAAACTATACAGTGTATGTGAAGCCTATGTCAATTGGGTGAAACTTCTGTACCAAAAGACCACAAGTTGAGTACGGTGTGCAGCAGGAATGTCCGATACCTTCCAAATCAATCTTGGTGTCCATCAAGGATCAGCCTTGTCCCCACTGCTCTTCATACTCTGCATGAACGCCATCACTAGCGACATCCAGTCCAGGCATCCATAGACATTATTATATGTGGACGATGTCATGTTAGCTAACGAGACACGCGATGGCCTAGACCAGCAAGATGCGTCTTGAAGAATTTGGGATGCATTTAAATCTGAAGAAGACAGAGTACCTGGAATGCGGTGACCAAACTGATGCCACAATCACTGTGGGTGGGGTTCAACTTAATAAAGTGCCCTAGTTCAAATACCTTGGGTCATGCATTACCTCAGGCTGCAGTACGATTTCTGATGTCAAGACAAAAGTTAGCGCCGCACGGATGAAATGGTGTCAAGTTACTGGAGTCCTGTGTGATAAAATTCCATTGCATCTAAAATCTTATGTTTATTGCACAGTGATTAGACCGGTGGCCCTTTATGGATCTGAATGTTGGCCTACAACATCGAAGCACGAACAGGCACTTCATGCAATGGAAATGAAGATGCTGCAGTGGTCCAATTGCTTGACTCAACTAGACCACATCAGGAATGATGCTGTGCGAAAGAAAGTCAAGACTGCCGCAATCACAGAGGAAATGCATGAATCACGTCTGTGATGGTATGGGCATGTACTCTGTAGCAGTGAAACCTCTGCTGCAAAGACTGCCGTTCAACTGAAAGTGGAGTGTTGTCGAACTTGAGGACGACCTCAAACACACTGGCTGGATAGGGTGAGAGATAACAAGCGGCTCACCAAACTCAGCCCTCGCGACGCTACAGATCGATTGAAGTGGGGGAAACATTGCAAGAAGGCAGACCCCACAAAAATGGGAAAATGCAAAGATGATGAATCATTCACTTCAGCCTTTGTTTCTAAGGAGTTAACAACTGCTGTCAGTGCACTTATTGCAAAAACATGTTCTCCCAATGTTTGTTTGCACTAGTCCACAAGTTGGGGGGCATCATTAATAAACGTCAAAATCACCTTTGAATGTCTGGGAAAGCTCGCTCGTGCAGGTAGTGAGTAATCGGTAAGGAAGACAATCGATCGCATTCAGTGTAAATGCTGGAGTAGAGGGTATGAATATTGATAACGAAAAAACGAACACACCCAAATTTGTCCATAATGCACAGATTAATATGGGAATTTTCAAAGGACATAATAATATTGTCATTACAACGGAGTTCTATTCTAATGTACTACAATGGCCGCGGTCGAATTTGTATCTGAGTAACATCTCACTAGTGCCCTAAGCGCCCACGCTCTAAATTCTTCTTTTGCCTTGAATCATCCTTCGCAAGCTTATGACATCTTTTTCTTAGGTTCTTAATGTCCCATAACCATAATGAATAGAAATACAGTAAATACTTGAGAATTTTAACATTTCCTCATGCTAAATACGGGCTTAGCCCTAACGTGAATTACGTTAAATAAAATTTAAAATTGCATTGCTCTTATGGAATAATTTTCAGGACTTCAAATTTGTTCCTTCAAATTCAGGGTTACATTAGAGGTCATGCAAAATCGGGGTTGTACTGTATGTATTTAATAATAATCTTAAAAACACTCCTAAACCAAACCATAGTCCTAATGGGTCTTGACCTACCAAGTGACTGCTGCTCAGCAATTTATTGTTCAGCTGGGTTCTGAAAATAACCTAGGCGGGTTAATCTGATGATAGTGCAAAGTACATGTATTTATTTGTTTGTTTGTTTGTTTGTTTGTTTGTTTGTTTGTTTGTTTGTTTGTTTATTTGTTTGTTTGTTTGTTTATGTATTTATTTATGTATTTATTTATTTATTTATTTTCAAAGAGCACTCTGAGCCAAAGCTATTTATGGCACAATACAGGTCTCTTTCTTAAACAGCAAGTGCAGTTTATCACAAGAGTAATGTACAGTAGGAAGTTGTAACTACAGTACAGTGTGTAGGGTAGATATCTCCTTGTTTTATGCTGTCACTGTGTAAATAATGTGTGATAGTGCAATTTATGTTAAATCAGGCGAAGGTTTGAGGAAAAGTTATGCTTTCTATTGAAAACCTGATTTAAGGTTTAAAAAAATATCAGGTCCCTGTAAAAACCCTAAATGGGGTTCTACTGTATTTCACTATTGTGATGTTAACAAAATTGTTCATGGATTTTTTTCCCAGATATTCCGGTTTCCTGTATTGAGCAGTTTTTCCCCGTGCTCCTTCCATAAACGGAGAATCGAGGTTCCACTGTAGTACCATGCTGTACACTCATTCATTATAGGAATACTCTTGTTGTTTCACTGTAATTTATATTGATTAAATAAGGTGTTACCCAGTCGGTGATACTTTTAATATACTGTAGACCCTTCAGTTGTTATTCATGTAATGAAATAGACTTCTGCTCCAATTTTTAGATTTCTTAACCCTAATTTAGTGGCCACCTATACTAACAGCCTTTCTTAAGGTCGACTGGTGGCTGCTTGAGGCAGGTCTCTGTGGATAGAGACTTTTTTTGGGACATAAATGTATGATAAAAATACCATTATGCTTAATCTCTACTTCCTCCTAACAGTATGACCTGGTTTAAATTCTAATTTCTTTCTGTATGTTGCTGAGAACAGTCTCTTTTATTATAAAAGGAACTATCTGACATATTCTAGGTTGAGCTCTGACCTTGGTGTGGAAGCTGTGTCCTGTAACTACATTGTTACTCCTGTCCGACGCAGCACGAGGAAATCCACGTGCCAGTTTAAATCAACCCCAACTTCTCAAGTTTTTAGTAAGTTAGAAGAAATAGCCCCCGGAGTTCTTCAGGCGATGATGTTCCAGAAGAATGTAGCCTTAGAGCCTCGAGAATGAAGAGTGTTGGTATCCACCAGAGTTGACAATCCTGAAAGGGGTGCAGGAAGAATTTATTTCGTTCAGTGTTGTGTGACATGAATTCTTTTTCTCTGATTTCATAGCTTCCATCCATTGTTTCACAGGAACCTTTGTGTTTCTCTTTTAATTCCTTATTGAAGATCCCTACTGTAACATCTTATATTCTCACAGCATGTCTATATTCCTGAAGTATGTATTGCTGTAACAAGTTTTTTGTTTTATACCCCTTCATAATGGAAATATTATTGGGAAGAATATACTGTCATTATTTCATTGAGAATTAGAAATCTTTTGATATCTGGCACACCTTTAATATATTTAAGGCTAGAATGTTACCTTTTTTGTAAATAGATATTAACATTTTATAATGTAAATATAATATATTGAGAAATATCATATTTTTATAGTATGCATTGAATGTATCTGATAATCAGGTGAAAACAAATATTTTAATAAAATTTGTGTATGACACTAAATGAATGCCAATGTATGCTTAAGGGTGAAAAATTTTTAAAGAACTTGTATTAACAGAGTTATTTCAATGTTATAACACACAAACTGATGTAAGCTTTGTAAAGAAAGGACTCTGTTATTTTTCTTTGACTGCTACTGAAGATCTGGAAGGTCCTTTTAAAGAATATTTAACATTTAAAATGACTTTCTAGACAAAATTAGCTGTGGATTACTGTGAGAAGTAATGCATTAACAAATAGGCTACAAATGCTGATTTTCTTCTTGAAATCTTATTTTTTCTTGCACCATTTATTTTTTGTACTTTGCCTTGTGAAAGATGCAATATGAATTACAGAATTTGTTTGTAAAACCACTGACTTTGTATTAGGTTCTCGCTCTCTCTCATTTTACTGGAAATTCTGGATTGGAAACAATGGAACCTTTCCTTTTGGAATGTCAGGGGTTTATAATTTGCTTTCATGAAACTATAGATGTTAATTTTCTTATGCCTTGTCTGTATAATAGAGATTGTGGCCTCGATTCTGTCCATAGGTATATATGTAATTAATATAGTGTATAAAATCATAATTTACAGTGTGTTTAAAAGTTTTGTTTTGGGAGAAATATGACTGTACTGAACTTGTCTTATGCGTGTTATATTGTTAATTGTGTATATACGGTATTTCATCTTTGAGATACTAAATTATATTTGTACAGTAGCTGAGAATAAAAGAGAAATAATCCTGTACAAATTCTGTTGTGTTTAGTCAGAACGAATGTAATATTACTTAATGCGAAACTTAGAATAGTAAATAGAAAACATACACTTCTTGGTAACTCGAAGAAAAGAAAAAAAACTATCTGTACGTGACTAAACCAAACAAATAAAAGAACCTCCTCAGTTAGACCAGCACAAATTAGACTGTTTTCAATGGAGTTGTACGAGTCAGTGATGTGTTTGTACTCTGCCAACCCTGAGGTGCGACAGGAGATGCTCGGTACAAAATGATTAGCATTTCTTGAGACAGTCTTTTTCCTCGAGGCAGTATCTTTTAGGGCCTGAATCGTTCGTGGTGGATGTTGTCTGTTGGAAATTGCTCTTTAAGAAGGTCCACACATGCTCTATGCAGTTCGTATCTGGACAAGACTGGCCCGTCCATCCTCTGTATCTTGCGTCCCTCCAGGGACCCATTCACCATCCTGTAGAGTAAAACTTTCTCCTACGGTTTCTGCAAAATCAGTTGCTATGGGTTGGAGAATTTTTGTTCGTACACTGCTGCCTTCATGTTTCCTTGAATGTGAATCAGTGGTGCACAGCTGCTGGAAATGATACCTGCTCAGAATAGTACTAAACCTCCAAGCTGTTGGCGACATTCTACTGAGAGTGATTATTGTAAGGACTCTCCCGATTTAGGTGGGATACTCCCGATTTTTCATCGTTCTTCCCGATCGCCGAGACCTATCCCCCTCCCCCCGATTTTCAGAGCAGTTTCAATAATTTTTGTATTATATTAAACTCTAGCGCATTTCCTCGTATCGATATATGGCTGGTAAATAGTAATTCTAATAATCACAACCGGATGGCAGTCAAATACTGTACTCAAATAGCTTAATAATAGGAAGTGGAAGTTGCAAGCGAGTAACCTAACCTCACAAGTAGCATGCCATAGATGTCTTCCCGGGGCGGGACCTGCAGAAGTGCTCGTGTTACGTCACATAGTTGTGCTTCTTGGTTGTATGTCTTTAATATTTGTTTTGGCCAAAATGTCAAAAAAAAAAAAAATTTTGATTCAGTGTTTAAAAGTGCTGATAGGAAGGAGTTTCTGTGAATCCAGGAAGGGACCAACGTTCACGTTCTGTACTATATGTAGGTGAGATTTCTCAGTTGTGGGTGGTGGGAAGTGCAATATACTCAAACATTTGCAAACAAAAGAACATAAGGAGTGTCCATTGTGTAGAAAGACACCAGAAACTGAACTTAAAACCAAAATGTAAATCCTGTGACAAATGCCGAGGCTCGATTTAAGTCATTTATCGTAGAACATAACCTGCTTGTAAATTGTGCCGACTATGCGGGGCCTTTGTTTCGCAAAATGTTTCCTGATTCGGAAATCTCTAAACGATATGGGTGTGCTAGAACGAAAATTGTGGCTATCATTACAGAAATGTGCATGGAAGAACGGGCGAAAATTGTATCACATTTGCAGGTGAATGAATTTTCTGTTGCCAGGCCTACTGATTAGGATTGAGCATTATGTCCCTGTTTCGGCACACTGTGCCGGTGCATAGTTATGTTCCGGAACACGGAACGTCAGTTGTTCCAAAACATTCTCAAGCTAGACAGTTACTCTCTGTCCCATCAGAGGCGTCGCTATGCACTGCCCTTCACCTACTAGCTGACTGTCTATCCCGGCAGTGTGCCGCCATGTGCTGGAGTGTTCCGTGTTTCATCGTATCCTCTTTGTCCTGTGAGTTCCGTTGCACCGGCAACTGGCTTTCGGTACATGCAGATAATTTAGTGCGTTCTGTTTTGTAAAAGTGTTTTCATTGAAGCCTAGTAATATATACCATACGAAAGATGGTAAACTTTGAATAATGTCACACCAGAGTCCTCTTTACGACTTTTTTACTAGAATAAAACCGGACAGAGTGACATGCAATTTATGTTCTGCTATTTTGTCTGCAAAGGGATCAAGCGGCACAATGATGAGACATTTGAAACTTCCTGCAGTTTTTATTTTTGTGTTCTGCTTGTATAGGCATATTTTATTTTTAATCTCCTGTTCTGCTTGTATATAGTGTTTAATGTTTATCCTTGTGTTTTGCTTGTATGGGTTTTTTATTTTCGTGTTCCGCTTATATATTGTGTACGTAAATAGAGTACAGGCAAATGTTTCTTCAACTGTGCGAGTATATTTTTAATTGGTGAAAATAACATTGTGACATTTGTAAACACACCTACTGCCAGTGTAATTGTGACAGGTGTATTTCAGAATGAATGAAAACGTTCTTATCCTAAAAACAACATTTAGGCATGATTTTCTGGGTACCTATTTGAGTTCCTACTGCTTTTTCACGTATTAAATAACACTAGTATATTTTTTCACGTATATTTTCGCGTGTCGTAAATTTTTAACCTGGCCCTAATTTACTCGCAATATAGGCTGATACATTCAACTGTGGAAAATATCCTTTGATTAGTTACTTTTAAACACGTGTACTGCCATTGTAACAGGTTTATGTGTATTTCATATTGACCAAAAAAATCTTCACCTAAAAGCAGCCTTTAAACATTATTGGGCACGAATTTCAGTGTTCCGACTGTTCTGTGCAGCTTATGCTGGTCCTAACTACACACAGCTCGTCCGGTACAGCAGCACATTCCTGCTGAAGTGGAGCATGTCATGTTGCCTCACGAAGTTCTCTACCACGCAGTTACTCTGCCGTGTGCTAGAATACTGTACCGAAACGCTCCACCTCAAGCTCCTAATGTTCTGGAACAACTGATTGTTCTGGTCTGCCCAACCTTACTACTGATAGCAGCAAAAAAAGCGATTTGAAAATATCCTATTGTAAAAATGTTTAGGGCTGCTGAAATCAAGGAAATTCAGAGTTGTCTATTCCTTGTGCATAATTTATAAGGGAATGCTGCTGGAGCTAACATTGCCACTCTTTTGCTCTCAACTTCAGGAATTCTACATTT
This sequence comes from Anabrus simplex, assembly GCF_040414725.1. NCBI lineage: Eukaryota > Metazoa > Arthropoda > Insecta > Orthoptera > Tettigoniidae > Anabrus > Anabrus simplex. Next base: position 38,827,390 of record NC_090276.1, read on the forward strand.
CATTGAAAAGCTGCCTAGCACTTAGTGCTGATAATGCTCCATTAATGGTAGGATTAAAGAATTGTGTGGCAGGATGTTTGAAGCGGGAAAATAGTGACATAATCACCGTAGGCTGCTCTTGTTGCCTAATTAACCTTGCTGCAGAGAAGGGTGCTGCATGCTTGCCTGTAAATGTAGATGAAAGTATAATTGATATATTTTATATGGAAAGGAGTGCAAAGACGAAAGAAAAGTTAAGAGAATTTCAGACTTTACACAACACACGAGATCAGGAAAATTCTGAAGTATGTGCCTACTCCTTGGTTATCACTAAGAAGGTGTTTAGATAAGATATTGCTGCAGTAGATCCCTTTGTTACTTAATTCAGGAGTGAAATTTTTAGTAAGGATTCTCAGATGATAACTTTGAAGACTTACGAAATTCCTAAGCACAGTCTAAGTGTAGATGTCTTGTTTGTCTGAAAAGGTGAAGCATTAATACCAATATAAATGGCCTGTTATTGGACATAAATTTTACAGCTAACTCAATCTTGGTTGCTAGAGTTTTGCCCCGTGTGCTAAGTTGGGGTCATCGGTTGGTACCTAGCACACCCACCAAGATGCATGGCTAGTGCATACTGTAGAGGCCACTGCGTAGGCTACTTGGAACCATCGGTAGTGCCAATGCACTATGGGAGACTTTCTCTCATTACCAAAAATTGATGCGTGTAAAGATGAAGTTTTAATTAATGCAGAAGTTGCAAATACAGTATTTCTGCTATAAGTAAGGCATCATTTTCTAGCCTTAGATTTTTCATTAACAAATTGCCAAACATTCTGACTGGTGAAATGGAACATTTAGATAAAGAAACCGATATTTTGTACTCCAGTTCTGTAACAATCAGCTCGAAGAAACAGACCTGGCGAAAGGAAGAATTAATATTCAGTGGAAATTGTCAGATGAAATCAGTTGATAAAAACAACAAACCAAACCCCATGGCGCAACAACCCCGAAGTGGCCACTGCTCAGTCTGGAGGCCTGCAGATTATGAAGTGTCATGTGGTCAGCACGAGGAATCCTCTCGGCAGTTATTCTTGGCTTTGTAGACCAGGGCCGCCATCTCACCGTCAGATAACTCCTCAATATTGTAATCACGGAGGCTGAGTGGACCTCGAACCAGCCCTCAGATCCAGGTAAAAATCTCTGTCCGGGAGTCGAATCCGGGGCTTCCGGGTAAGAGCCAGGCACGCTACCCCTGCACCGCGGGGCCGGCACGAAATCAGCTGATGGTGTACTTGAATATGGCAGACACTCTAAGGTGATGCCAAACCCCAATTCCACATAGCAATGCAGAATGTGAAAGGATTTTTAAGAGTTGCAAAAACAAAAACACAGTTCAGATCCTTGCTGCCTGAACAAACTTTGGAAAAAAAATTAACGTTGAAATCAGTTAAGCAAGGAAAGTGCTTTGAGCAGAAAGTTATTTAAGATTTTCTAAAGAGGGCTAAGTCAGCTACGGGTGTGTTGAACAACATTTAGTCGTAATGTGTTCAGCATGTTGAAGGATGAGAAGTCCCATGTTCCTAAAGTTCAGGTATGTCCAGTATTTAGTATTCACATTAGTGATGGGCGGTGTGAGACGAGGTCTCGAGATTTCTCGAGACTAGCGAAGACACTTTATTTCGAGAGCGTTGTCCCCGCATTGTGTGGCGAGCAGCGTGTCGTAGGCCTACAGGTAGCCTGGGCTTAATGTTGTTTGTGCCGAGTATGCGAATAGCCAACCACGAGCCTTTTCGATGCCGTCGGTGCTTGTCAAAAAACGGCTAGGGCGTTCATTTGTTTCATTTCTACCGAGGTCAGTTTCTACGCAGTATAACAATTATAAAGGATGAGCCTTCTGGCATTGTATGCAGCAGTGAGTACACGAATGAGTAGGTTAAGTACAGAAACTGACGGCTACTGTAGGTACCCCTACCTGGATACTGGAGACGTGCATTATTCGAATTCGAGACGGGACAAAATGCGCCTTTCTGCATATGCAACCACCATTACGCACGAGTGGAACGTGCAATCTAAAATGCCCGAGTTTCCTCGAGTTCTTTCGTCAGGTTGATGTACATCGTTCATCAGATCCCACATTCAATATCATATGGCCACTCTTTGTGTTGGCCACTCTTTGTGTTTACCGATATTTTGGTGACGAAGGAAATAATTCCTTACAATGTCATAAGAGTATTCGCGTCATAATTAGGTACTTCGGTATATGACGGTGCAATGCGTAATTGTACGCGACAACTTTAAGACCATGTCCGAAAGGCAACGTAAGTCATGGATGTACGTTATTTTGAAGAGATGCCACATAGCACAGCCAGCTGTGTTTATTCAAAAGGAGTAAAATACGTCGGCAGAAATACTTCTGGGATGATCCGGCACTTAAAAACAGTAGCGGCGATAGGGGGAAGGTTGAGGCAGTTGCTCCCACTTTGTGGAGAACACATTGCATTTGTATTCCATTTTAGGCGGCTGAAACTGGTAATTCTTTTTTTAAAGCAATTTATTCAAGCCTTGTTGTCTTTTCAGCTCTTACTCTATTTTCTTAAATGATTACAAACGTTTTGGCGAAAATGCGCACAAAATGTCGTTTGTCGCGGCTAAGCGATTTGTATAGCGCCACAGCAAGCAGTGAAGACTTCGCATTTGCATGTGCTGTGAGGAAGGGTAGCAGTCTTTTATTTGCCGAAGTTATGGACACTCACTGCCTTTGCTGGCGGGACCTGGTGTTTACAGTGTACTATGTTTTCTGGTATATGCTAGAGCAATTGTGTTACTTTCATTGATCTGTCTCAGTCTTATCCTTGGCTTTGACAATATGAAAGTGACTGAGGTATGAGCGATGCTAGTAAATTCATTCCTTATGCAGCCAGTCCCTGCTATGAATGGTGTGAAAATGTTGCTCATAGGGTCGGTTGATTGCATACATTTTAGTGGGCTTGGCAGACTGATATATAATAGCAACTTATGGCTTGGTGAGGAAAGCAACGGGAAACTACCTCACACCTCATTTCCCTAGTACGCCTCTTCAGTGATGCCTAGGCCATCTATGACAGCTAATGGCGAAGCTGTTGAGGATCGAACTGCACATGTATATATGGACACTCGGGTATGATTCACCCGCTTGCCTGCGCATTCGTCAGTCTGACAGCCAGTTTAGTGTCGGTTAGTTTCTTAGTATGTAGTCAATTAATAAATGATTGTAATTGTATTATCACGCCTTACTTCTATTAAATTGTAATGCGTGTGTAACTGTTCCTTCGATGAAAGTTTTATTGTATAGTATTGAATAAAAATCTCGAAAGAAACTATTATTACCGCTCTTAAGTTCGTAAAATGTTACCTCTCTGTCGAAATTCACTGAGAAAACTTCAACAACTTACCATTTTGTAGATTTTTTCCCTTTTATGTACACTCCCCTGTCGCATTATCCCACAATCCCGGGTATTGTTTTGTTGTCTGTGCAGTTTTTGTCTCCTCGCTTCTAATTCCCACCCGCCGCTTCTGCTTAAAAACGCATATCTATGAAGGGGAATCGTCACAGAAACCCCCTGTGGGTGGAAGCGGTATAGTAATACCCACGGTATCCCCTGCGTGTCGGAAGACGACTAAAAGTGGCTCTTAACTTGGGAGCGTAGGTTGGCGACCACAGGGCCCTCAGCTGAGTAATGATATTGCTTCCACTTACTTGTGGCAGGCTCCTAACTTTCATCTATCCTATCCGACCTCCCTCGGTCAACTCTTGTTTTCTTCCAACCCCGACGGTATTACAGCACATTCTCTTTTCACTTTCCAGAAGGCAGGCATTCGCCTGAGCACGTAACAACATTGTACCAAAATCTGCAACTTGACTGAAGAGTTCGATTCTGAGAAGAGAGCTAGTGTAGAGACTTGCGTAAATGCTAATAATAATCCATCCTCCACATACCTTTCCAGGCCTAATCCCACCATCTTGGTTTTGGTGGCCGCCTTCTCCCTTGTACACTACATCACATTTTGTTGATTATTGTATACGGTATAACTAGGAATATCCAATATCTACAACAAAAAGTGTTTATCGAAAAGCCTCAAAATACAACTGTACAAAACAGTAGTCAAACCGGAATGCCTATACGCGAGTGAATGTCTAGTACAGAATGAAATAATAATAATAATAATAATAATAATAATAATAATAATAATAATAATTGTACCGGGAGGTACAGTCAACTCCTCACATTCAAAATAAGCGCCTTAATGAACTCCTCTACCGACCAAAATGTGAAATTGGTACTACATAAAGTTGAGAATTTAATCAGAAGATGTCAGTACTGAAATATTAATTGTGTTATTGTGCAGTTTCCTAAACTGATTGAATTTCTCTTGGTTTTGTTTTTGCTGTAAATCAAGAAGTTTGGACATTTTTCCACAGATGTCACTACAAAAAGCTATAGTCATGCACTCTGGTGCAAGGTAAAGGAAGTGTTATTGAAAGAAATTTTGTGTTTATAGGTTTTCTCAACTTTCATTTGTTTGTTTATGTAATTCTAGGTTTGCAACACTTCTGCCTCATTCCGCCAGTTTTGAATCTGGCCAATGAAAATTTTCTGTAATTAATTTTCAGCCTATCACAGGCGTCTTGTTCGGTTTTGAGTGTAACTTTTGGGTTCAGCCAATAAAAATGAGAAGGTGTGTCCGGATTAGTCCTGAATTCTCTCGAACCTCCCCTGAGGGTATATAAGTTGCGACTTGTCCAGTTTCCTTGTCTATTGATCGTCGTCTTTCTGAGTGTGTGTGTTAGGGCAGTACATCAGCCAGGTAATGGCCACATAAATTCAATCTTTCTTGCTGTTTCCGCATACTTATCCGAGGGGAAGGTCGGAATTTTTAACTATGTAACCGTTTTAATGGAAACGTCTTCTTTTTCATGTAAAATTTCATAAAGTCTTTAACTGTAAATCGGGGATAGAGAGTGAGTTACCCTCTCGAGCTACCCTTCATCTTGGTTTGAGGTGACTACGATTTCGTAACTGTTTTCTTTTCTGTAATATATTAAAGTTATTTCCATGCGAGCCACCTCAGTAGCTTGGGACTAGCCCCAGTTTCATCGGCCGAGAGCCCTGTAGGTTTTTAATATTTCATTATCTGGGAGCGCAGTGTACGCCTCCATCCAGTTTGTGTTCGGGCCATTTATTTAACCTGTTCCTTTTCGCAAAGGCCCGGTAGGTTGGGTACTAGATACCCCTGTGTAAAACTATTTCCATTCGTAAGTCATGTCTTATGAGGCCAGAGAGTGTAAGATTTTGGTGTAATGTTGCCTTGAGTGGGCTGTAAAAAATCGAGAGCATGTAAGCGCTTTTCAAAGTTTTGTATTAGTGAAGGGTGCCTCTGGAAGGCTAGATATTGTATTTTTTGGAGCAAGTGCTCTTGAATTGGGGGATTTCTGCCCTTGGCTAAATTATTCCTCATTTTGAATTGTAAATTGTGTAAACTTGATCTTGTAGCTCGGCTCTTGTAACTCGAGGGCTTGAAGCCCACAATTGTTAAATGCCCTATTCTGGGGTTCTCTATTTTAATCCACAAATTAGTTATTGTTCACTCAGTGAAGAAATTTGTTAAGTTGGAAATTCTAAAAGAAATATAACCTTTAGTTAAATTTTTAATTCAATTTTTGATATTGTAGTTAGACCCATTCATCCCAGCACCTTCTTTCATCTCTTTCTGCTCCACGGATATCACCGTAATAATAATAATAATAATAATAATAATAATAATAATAATAATATTGGCTTTAGTCCCACAACTACTTTTACGGTTTTCTGAGACGCCGAGGTGCCGGAATGTAGTCCCGCAGGAGTTCTTTTACGTGCCAATAGATCTACCGACACCAGGCTGACGTCTTTGAGTACCTTCAAATATCACCGGACTGAGGCAGGATCGAACATGCCACGTTGGGGTCAGAAGGCCAGCTCCTCAACCGTCTGAGCCACTCAACCCGGCATTCTGAATTACAAACTGACTAAATTAGAAGTACCGGTACTGGAAAGAAGAATTATACGGAAAATACTCCGTTCGCTAAGAACTATAGAACGATGGAAACCAAGAAGTAATGATGAAATATATCGGAACATAGAACACATAAAAGAAACAATACGAAAGAGGCGTTTGATATATATATATTTTTGTAACTTTCCATGTTTCACAGCCGTATAGAAGAATCGACTTTACATTGCTGTTGAAGAGGCGAAGCTTAGTCTTCCTGGAGATGTTTCTATTCTTCCACACGGGATAGAGCTGGACAAACGCACCATTTGCCTTCCGGATACGGCTTCGAACATGTTCCTCTGCTCCCTCATCCGTTGTAACTATACTTCCAAGGTAGAGGAAGAATTCAACTCGCTCAATTCCCTTTCCATTTACTGTCAAGCTGGTAATGACATCCGAATTAAGTTACAAAACAGATCAATAACCAGCTACAGGTGTTCATAAATAGATGTCTGCGTCGCATAACAAATGTGAGGTGGTCAGACATAATCTCTAATGAAGATCTTTGGACCGTGACCAATCAGCAGCCGATTGACATCCAGATCAAGGAGAGGAAATGGCGCTGGATCGGCCACACATTCAGGAAGCCGGATGGAGCTGTTGAGAGGGCGATGCTGGACTGGAACCCTCAAGGCACCAGAAAGCGAGGTCAGCCAAAGAAGACCTGGAAGAGGACGATCGAAAAGGAAATCGCAGAGGTTGACAAGACCTGGAGCGAAGTGAAGAGAGTGGCCGAGAACCGTACTGTTTGGAGAAATTTCGCCAAGGCCGTATGCTCCAGAGGGAGCAACAGGAAATAAGTCAAGTAAGTAAGTTTGATATTTTTTGGACATTTATACACAATGGATGACAAGAGGTTAACCAAACAGTTCTTCAAATATTTTTGGAACAGAAGTCAACAACAAACTGCATTCATAAAGTCAAGAAAGATTTAGAATATATATATAGAATAAGAAGAGAGAGATTTTTAGAAAGAAAGTGTTAAAAATGGAAGTGTTCCAAGTTCTCAAGGGAAAGAAAACAGGGTCAAAATGGTCCGAGGAAACGAAAAGGAGGCAGGGTGGGGAGGTGAAGGAGTATTGGAGGAACAAGAAAGAGCAACAAAGGATAAATCATTGAAATTGACACGTGGTTCCCAGAAGACCCTAATGGAAAAATAAATAAATAAATAAATAATAATAATTACTTATGGTTAATTCGTTTGACTTGAGGCATGGAGGAGTGGAGGTTTTTTTTTTTTACAAGTTGCTTTACGTCGCACCGACACAGATAGGTCTTATGGCGACGATGGGACAGGAAGGGGTTAGGAGTGGGATGGAAGCGGCCGTGGCCTTAATTAAGGTACAGCCGCAGCATTTGCCTGGTGTGAAAATGGGAAACCACGGAAAACCATCTTCAGGGCTGCCGACAGTGGGGTTCGAACCTAAAGTTTTTAAAGGTAGTAAATATCATAATATGAAGATAAAATTGAAATGGTGATTTCAAAACATCCCAAATCCAGAGACTAAAATTTTTCAAGAGAAACCAAATAAAATGGATTTTTTTTTACAAATTATTATTTCAGCTAAATTGTTTAAACCCCGCACAATAGTTATCCTTTGTAACCCACCGACGGGTCACAGACAAGACTTCCCCTCTTCTGGGAATAGAGACCGAATGGATAACTATTGTGCGGGGTTTAAACAATTTAGCTGAAATAATAATTTGGCGAATGGCCCACTTCGTACCGTGATTTCTCAGCCGACAGTCATTGTAGAACGTGTTGTCGTATGCCACAGGACACGTGTATAGCTAAGAATGCCAGGCCGCCGTCAACGGAGGCATTTCCAGCAGACAGACGACTTTACGAGGGGTATGGTGATCGGGCTGAGAAGGGCAGGTTGGTCGCTTCGTCAAATCGCAGCCGATACCCATAGGGATGTGTCCACGGTGCAGCGCCTGTGGCGAAGATGGTTGGCGCAGGGACATGTGGCACGTGCGAGGGGTCCAGGCGCAGCCCGAGTGACGTCAGCACGCGAGGATCGGCGCATCCGCCGCCATGCGCCGCCAAGCGGTGGCAGCCCCGCACGCCACGTCAACCGCCATTCTTCAGCATGTGCAAGACACTCTGGCTGTTCCAATATCGACCAGAACAATTTCCCGTCGATTGGTTGAAGGAGGCCTGCACTCCCGGCGTCCGCTCAGAAGACTACCATTGACTCCACAGCATAGATGTGCACGCCTGGCATGGTGCCGGGCTAGAGCGACTTGGATGAGGGAATGGCGGAACGTCGTGTTCTCCGATGAGTCACGCTTCTGTTCTGTCAGTGATAGTCACCGCAGACGAGTGTGGCGTCGGCGTGGAGAAAGGTCAAATCCGGCAGTAACTGTGGAGCGCCCTACCGCTAGACAACGCGGCATCATGGTTTGGGGCGCTATTGCGTATGATTCCACGTCACCTCTAGTGCGTATTCAAGGCACGTTAAATGCCCACCGCTACGTGCAGCATGTGGCACTCCCGTACCTTCAGGGGCTGCCCAATGCTCTGTTTCAGCAGGAGAATGCCCGCCCACACACTGCTCGCATCTCCCAACAGGCTCTACGAGGTGTACAGATGCTTCCGTGGCCAGCGTACTCTCCGGATCTCTCACCAATCGAACACGTGTGGGATCTCATTGGACGCCGTTTGCAAACTCTGCCCCAGCCTCGTACGGACGACCAACTGTGGCAAATGGTTGACAGAGAATGGAGAACCATCCCTCAGGACACCATCCGCACTCTTATTGACTCTGTACCTCGACGTGTTTCTGCGTGCATCGCCGCTCGCGGTGGTCCTACATCCTACTGAGTCGATGCCGTGCGCATTGTGTAACCTGCATATCGGTTTGAAATAAACACCAATTATTCGTTCGTGCCGTCTCTGTTTTTTCCCCAACTTTCATCCCTTTCGAACCACTCCTTCTTGGTGTTGCATTTGCTCTGTCAGTCAGTGTATTTAGAAACATATGCAGTTTTCAATAGGCTCTCTACTGGGTTTTCCATATTAACAAATACGCAAACCACCCCAACACATGTACAGATTCCTCCTACAAAAATAATTAAACACACAATAACACCTCCAATGACAAAACATTCACGAACTCAGAAACAGTTGCTGTGAACGCGGAAAAACAGAACTTCTCAATGTTACCAAAATCACTGAAATAAAACCAGCAACGTCACAATGCAAAATTACGTGTTATATTGTTAAAGTGAAATTTATAAACTAGACATGTTGTAATTAAAGGAAATCACAGTATCTTGTCCTTATTTTGACAACGTAAAAATTACAATTCGTAGTTAATCGATTTACAAATGTGGCTATGGAATAGGCAAGTTCGGAGTATTAAAGGACCTACACACAATAACACCTCCAATGACAAAACATTCACGAACTCAGAAACAGTTGCTGTGAACGCGGAAAAACAGAACTTCTCAATGTTACCAAAATCACTGAAATAAAACCAGCAACGTCGCAATGCAAAATTACGTGTTATATTGTTAAAGTGAAATTTATAAACTAGACATGTTGTAATTAAAGGAAATCACAGTATCTTGTCCTTATTTTGACAACGTAAAAATTACAATTCGTAGTTAATCGATTTACAAATGTGGCTATGGAATAGGCAAGTTCGGAGTATTAAAGGACCTGGCGGGAACAACTGATGGCTTCCTCTACAGTAATTTGTTTTGAGCGATCCCCGCTTAAATACTACCGCTGAGTCAAGAAGGTGCCTCCTGCCATGTTCTCATTTCGTTGGAAATGCAAGTGTCACCAGTGCTGCTTCTCTGAGGTCCAACGAATCGCTGTGAAGTGATGTCTTGGCTATTCTTTCCACAGCACATCGGAGAAGGTGGGCACGCATGCGCAAAAGGTAGAGTTCCTGATTTCTGGCAAAAAGCTTAGAAATTCTCGCTGAGCTGTGATCTGCACAGCACCCGGCGAGGAGCGCACGACTAGCTACCTGACTGTGAGGGGAGCTGAATGACTTCCTATTCTTTGGCTGACGTCTTTTTAATGCACTGTATTTGACTGTAGATAATATTATTAGTTTATTCTTAAAATAGACCATGTGCTGCAGCACTTCAGCCAATAAAGTAGGGCCTCCCCTGGTTCTAAGTACGTAAATACACACCAAATGGATCCAATCATACCCACTGCACAATTCGCAGAGCATTCCATAAAGTATTCTTTAGTGGATTTTCTGCAACAACACCATAATCTCTGTCCTTGCGCTCGTTACGTGGATCATCAGATCCAACAAGTGACTTCATGAACTGCACGGTATGTGGTTGTAAATACTTCATCAGAGGGACTAAACATCATCAAATTTCGGTTACGTGAACGAATTCGATCCACGAAATGTCACTGTATTATTTGTCCCAAATGGAAGATGATAATTGCTTTTACTCGAAGAAAGTGTAAAATTTGCGGTAAATTAAGAAAATGTATGAAATATTTTACTTGTAGAGAATAATAATGGATACATACTTTACTACCTTACAACTATTTTTTCCGCCACATCGCAGCGCTTCCGTATGTGTTTTTGTTTGTCTAACACTTTCGTGTGTGATGTCTTTACTCAGTGAAGTTGTTTGAATTAATTATGTCGTTTTCTTCATGTTGCTCATTCGTTTTGTGCCCTAACTCATTCATTAAATGATATATTTATTGGTCCAGGGATCATGCTGTTTTGCTGTTTGAACTGCCTGCGCTAGTCATATGGACAATGATGAGAATTCACAGACATAGCACTCCCATTCGTTGGTGCTACTCCTGGACCTCAAGAAAGAAACAAAAGACGGCGCGAGCAGCGGAATGCAACATAACGGAGTCCCAACGATAAGTGGTTGGGGAGTCCTGTCTACAGCCCGTAAGTACTTATTTCTCTAGATTTTTCTCTAGTAACGACGATATTTGGTTCATTTACCGCAGATTTTACACCTTATTTGAGTAAAAGCAATTATTATCTTCCATTAGGGGCAAATATTACAGTGACATTTAATGGATCGGATTCGTTCACATAACCTCAAATTTATTTTGCTGAATTGTGATCGTATTGTTGTAAGTCGGGGATTATCGGCTTCATATTATATTTTAAGAAGCGGAAGTACTCTGGATCACCCCACTTACTATTATTTTGTCTACACTAACACATGGCGTGTGGTGACTATGAAATTTGAAAAGATAATACTTTGTCTTTTGTTATGCTGGATTTAAAGTATGTCATGAAACCTTCTTTCGTTCTTTGAAATCAATAATGTCATCTCTTTCTAAGCAGTACAAAGGGAATTTCTTCTTTATTACTTACACCCGTCGTACCTACATCTCCATTGTCTCCACACGTCTCTTCATCCCGGGTTTGTTCGGTGGTATTTGAAGGTGCTTATTTGCGTAAGTCGGTAGATTTACTGGTACGTGAAAATACTCTTGTAGGACAAAATTCCGGCACCTCGAATTCTCCAAAAACTGTAAAACCAATAACATTACATTAGACCTCTGGGCAGATTTTTCCCAGAAACCATAAGCAATTTAACTCAGTATATCATTCTTTAATTGCTTGAAAGCTACAAGAAAGATTTGGGAAAAAAACATATTTTCCTTTAAATATAGAGTAATATAGCACTAACCAACCCCAGATTTTTCAAGGAAAGAATTTCCTTTTTAAGAGCCCATTTTAATACGGTAAAATAGTTTTATTCCATGCTATAAAGAATTCGACATATTTTCAGACTCAGAAGTGTACGGAAAATGACACTTTACAGTATAGTAACTACTTTTCGGACACTTTTATTAGAACTCCTGATTGGTAGAACTCCGCTTCACAGTAATAAAAACGCTGATAGTCGGAGAGATTACGAATCTGCGAACACCAAACTTTACCTTGTTGGATTGTCTCTCCGCCTGATTGCAGCACTGTGATTCCATGCCCATCAACACACCAAAAAACGCCGCCTCTGCATTTCCATATCAATTCATCTTCCGCCATAACCATCATCATCATTTTACAGTTCCAGTTTCCCGGGTACTGTTGGCGAGCGTCTTCCACTCTGTACGTTCTGTTGATAATGACGTCCTCCAAAATCCTTCCCCGATCTGCAATGTCCTTCTTTACGATGTGCGTCCGATGTGTTCTTGGTCTTCTCACCTTCCGTTTTCCTGCCACATGTCTCCAAGTTAACATAAGCTGTCCTTGTTGGCTCCATCCTCTTTACTTGCCCAAACCACCTCAATCTGGACATGCTGACCCTATCTAACCATGATGTCTCAATCATAGGTTATAAACTTCATGGTTCTGATCCGTATTGAATTGTAAGTACAATATAATTATTAAATTAATGTAGTAATGGTCCACCTTTCAATACTATAACATGTAATATTCTAAATTACATTAATTAGGGACTAGTTTCGGCCGGGGCTGGCCATCTTCAGCCTTAATGTAAAACACCTAATAACTAAACAAATGTACATGCACACAATTGACATAAAACAAATGAAAACAAATATATACAAAGTGACAATAACTGGGATGGAATTATAAATAAATTTGAAAATGAACTAGGTTCTAACATCTTGAGTATGTTCATCATTGAGAATAATTTCAAGTATTAATTTATATACACAGAACTGTTAGTTCTAATACTGCTGATCATTAATATTTCAATAGTAAATGGGAACTGGTAAATGTTGATTCTGTACTTTGTCATCAAATCTATTTGTGTGGTGTTAGCTATATGTAATCCATTGGACACCGCTGTAAATAACCACTAGCTGACGGGGAACTTTTTTCAAATATTTTACCATTAACATAACCATCTTGACTATAATTTAAGTTAATCCATTTCCGACAGATAAATATCCCGTATTTCATAAAGTTCGTACTTCCTTCATTACTCCAGGACCGGAGGACCATGCTTACGATTCTGGTAGCTTAGTGGACTGTTCACTGCTTCAGATATGATATAAAAACCTAGGTGTCACCCGGGTGACAGCCCTAAATGCAGATCAGTGGTATATGACTGACTGTTTATTGAATGTTAGTCTATAAACAAAGTCATTTCCATACAGGCCATGAAGTCTCTTGGAGGGATGGAAGGTAAAGGCTTCCACTATTCGTAACGTTGGTGAGGTAGAGTCGTTAGCTTTACGCCCGGTCGCCTTTGCCCCGAGGAATTAACCTGGTACTCATTGTTGTTGCAGGCTGAGTGAACCTCAGGGCCACGTGCATCTCTAGAAGTGGAAGCCTCATTTCTTAAAATTTTCAACTCCCTTCCGGTGAATTGAACCCATGTCTATCCGGGTGAATCGAACATGCCTTTACTGCCTCCTCCAGGCAAACTGAAGAGGTAAATGAAGGTAACATTGAAATAATGTGTATTAAAGTTTTAATGAGTGTGTTCGAATTACGAAATAACATTAACAGTTAACAAGTTTGATAAAACTCTGAATGTACAGTATATTAAATAACGTGCAAGTACAAGCCCACAATAAGAGGATATATTGCATTAGATCAGTTTAGCTTAGTTTTGATTATGATAGGCTGCCAATCCCGGAGGTCCGAGTTCGATTCCCGGCTCTACCACGAAATTTGAAAAGGTGGTGGTGATTATTGTTTTAAGAGGAAGTAAAACTAGGCAACCATCCTCTATATAACACTAATCAGAGGGAAAAAATTGAAGGGATCCGACACTTCGAAAAATGAAGATATCGGCCAAAGGAAGACAAGGGCCACGAAGGGCGTGAAAATGAAAGACTCCCTAGCCCTCGCAAACCTAATAGTGTCGGGATCGGAAAAGAACAAGAGTTGACCAAGGGAGATTGGATAGGATAGACGAAAGTGAGAAGCCTGGCACAAGTAAGTGGAAGCAATGTCAGGACTCATCTAAGGGCCCCGTGGTCGCCAACCTGCGCTCCAAGTTCAGAGCCCCTGGGGCCCCTTTTAGTCGCCTCTTACGACAGGCAGTAAATACCGTGGGTGTTATTCTACCGCCCCCACCCACAAGGGGTCGAAATTTGAAAAGTTGTACGGGTGCTGGAACGGAATTACTCAGCCTCGGGAAGTCAACTGAGTGGAGAGGCGTCTGATTTCCACCTCAGCCATTCTCGAAGTGGTTTTCCGTTTCCCACTTCTCCTCCAGGCAAATGCCAGGACGGTACCCAACTTAAGGCCACGACCGCTTCGTTCCCTCTTCCTTGTCTATCCCTTTCTATCTTCCCATCCCTCCACCCTCCCACAAGCATAGCAGGTGAGACCGCCTGGACGAGGTACTGATCCTTCTCCACAGTTGTATCCCCGGACCCAAAGTTTCACGCTCCAGTACAATGCCCTTGAGACGGTAGAGGTAGGATCCCTCGCTGAGTCCGAGGGAAAGACCAACCCTGGGTGGTTAACGGATTAAGAAAGAAAGAAAGAAAGAAAGAAAGAAAGAAAGAAAGAGCTTTGCTCTGCGTTTTCAGAAGAAAATATCGTATGTTCACGAGCAAGACTTCTGTAATAATGCAGCAAGCAATAAATTAAATTAAAATAAGGGTGTAGCCTCCAATACTGATTTCTAAACGTGTGTTTTGTCAAATTCATACGTTTGTCTTCCCCTTTCGTTTCTACCGCCTACACATGCTCAAAAAGTAACTGAACAATAACTCCTGGGTTCCTTAAGATGTGTTTTCTTATTTCATCTCTTCTTCTGGTTTGCCAACGGCCGTAGCCATGTTGAGACACCGATCCCGTGAGATCTCCGAAGTTAAACCACATTGGGCGTGGTCAAGATTTGGATGGGTTGCCGCAAATACAGTAGAGACAATACGCGACACTTCCGGATTTAGCCTTGTTAAAATGGGAGACAATTCGCAAGTGGCGCTCCTAGTGGCGTGACCTGAAAATTCGCGCTAAATTCAAATATCAATGGAAATATATATACTGAAATGGATAAATAAATTATATCTAGAAAGAAATTGTTGCTAAAATATTAACTTCAAAGTTGCTAAAGCAATTCTGGGTACATGAATGAAGAATTATTTAACAGGTTATTATGTAAAGACTGACATTAGACATATAATCAAGATGTGAAATGGACTGCTGTGAAAGGGCTTGATCTTTCATTTATGCATTACTATTTTAGCTTTAGCATGCCTGCCTGAACTTTCATGGCTGGATTTTTTTTCTCATTTAAAAGCATTGTACTTCACATTAGGACAGTTGTCAATAAAAATAAAACTATTGGCACATTGCTTACACATATGATTCAGTGAATTTACATTTAAGAGCTGGACAATTTTCCTTTTAACTTGAAAGCCTACTAACAGAAAGAAAATATATCAATTTAGCCGCAAAAACATTCAAAAATTCCCTATAAGCAATACTTGCCATTACATTAGGGTAAAGCAAATTTGCATCATCATCACATTTCTATAATCACCCATATTTTCTTCAGTGCTTGACAACGCATTACGGCATTCCAAATGGGGTAACTTGGAACACAACCAGCCACACACATATGCATAGGCATTTTCCTGAATTAAATCAAAACCCACAGATCACACCTACAACAACACATCGGTAGGCCTATTGAAGGTTAACTGCTGCACTAATACAATAAAATATGCTTATTTTATTTTAAGCCAGTTAAAATATGGGTCGCGCAGGGCAGAAGTTTAGGAAGTAGGCCTTCTATAAAAATATATTTGTAACTGGAAAAACATATATGCAAACACAGTATTTACTTACAAATTCTTGTCACGAGGGAAACGGAAGAAAGACCGCGAATCCTTCTGCACTTTATAGTTATTGCAGCCAAACGCAGCACATATTTTTCCACTTATATTGATAGGAGATATAACGGAATGACACACGCTACTATTTACTTATGTCAACTTAATGCAAACGCAAATTGTCTCTACTGTATTTGGTTGACGCGCGCTGTTGGTGGGGGGGGGGGGGGGTAAGGGAATGGAGGAGTGGCAAGAAACTGGCCACCCTACCGCACGAAAACTCCGGCTCAGGCACACCTCTGCGGAGGTTCGGACCTGCCTTCGGGCAGAATACACCCTAAAGCGCTATTCAGAATGCAAACGTAACGTAACGTAACCTGAACCTAAAATTAACGTTTAACTTAGAAGTTTGGGCCATGTTATCTGATGGAACCATTCACAATGAGCTGACGTAAACTTAAGTGCGAGTCCGTAAAATTAAGGAATTGCAAACTCCAAGCTCTTGCGGTTAATTTTACGTTAGGTTTAAGAACCAGCCAATGAGAGCAGACGTAAACAATGTATTTTGTGAGCGATATCATGACTTCTTTCGACGAAACACTTGTAATTTTCTTTCAAAATAATCGTTGTGTGTATGTATGATAAAAGGAAAAAGAATTACAAAGACGCTGTGCCGAAAGAGGGTACGTGGAAATAAATATGCGGTAGCAATGAAATCTGACGGTAAATGGCGAGAGAAAAGCTCGCAGCGCTAGCGACCGGGCGAGAGACAATCCCTATCGTATTTCTTAACGTTATGACAGACTACTAGTTTGCAAAAACGATATCATTCAAACATCTCATCGGTGTGATAGCTAGGAGAATAGATGTCGGTAAGTTTTATTAGGAATCAAATCGTAAGATTTCATCCGCATGTACAAAACGAACTGCAATGCAGCAGATGACCGAAATCGCCCTGAAATGGAAATGCCGGGATGTGTCCGAAGTCTTCGGCTCGCCAGGTGCAGGTGTTTTGATTTGACACCTGTAGGCGACCTGCGCGTCGTGATGAGGATGAAATGATGATGAAGACGACACATACACCCAGTCCTCGTGCCAGGGGAATTAACCAATTATGGTTAAAATTCTTGTCCCTGCCGAACCCGGGATCCCTGTGGCCAAAGGCCAGCACGCTAACAATTTAGCCATGGAGCCGGACACCGAAATCACCCTGAGATAACCTACTTTGATTCAAGTGATGAACCCATTTTCCGCACGGTTATTTAGTTCGCCTTTTCATGTACACAGCTCCCAGGAGCAAAGCAAGAGATGTTTGAAGTACGGAAATATGAATTCCGTTACGACGTTGTTTGATTCCATCGAGGTATTAAAATATAAAACTGCGAGATACCTTAAAACCCGACTTCCGTGCCAAATAACATGGCAGTGTTTTGATTGGCTGCTGTGTACTCTTTACGTTCAAGCATTGTGAATACCACAAATTTTACGTTAATTTTACGGTTACGTTACGTCCTTACGTTTACGGTTACGGTTGCATTGTGAATGGGACCTTACTTCTTCTGGTTTCATTTAGTTAAAACAAATCTTTGAAAATCCAGTAGTTGGTGCGTTGATATTTAATATAGGCTACTATTTTCCATTCATTCGAAAATATCGCTTCCACTGTAAAAGGCTTCAATATAATAAATTCTACCACTAATAATTCCGAAAAATGCTAAATTTAATTTTTTAAGTGCTAAATTCCTAGTTTTAAAATGATATAGGCTAATATTCGTTCCTTTTAGCAAGAAGCTACGGTAGTCATGTGACATTGACTCATTTGGAATGCAAAACCGGAAAACCCTCAACTCCATTGTCTTGCATAATCTCTCAAAATATGTTTGAAGGGTCAGAGAAACTTCATTAAGAGCAACTAAAGAGCAACAAAAGAGCAACTAATCCTGCTTTTTTTTTTTAGCTGAATAGTCTAGTATGTCTTAAAATAATGAAGTAATTAAAGGATTGTTGACTGCTAACTTCATAATGCTAATATTTCTATAATAAACCTGGGCATTGTTTGTAGAGTGCGTAATTCATTGATGAGCCACCGGCTTCTCTTGGCAATAGTTTCGCGAGCTTGCCGTGAGATAGCAGCATCGCTGCCATGCATATGATGCCAGAGCCCGTCCCTCATTCCATGGTTTGCTGTTGCCGAAGCTGCGTCTGTTGTCCGGGGCCAAGCCAAGCGCCTGCACATGTGTACCGCGACTGACGGGGGCCGGTTGGGTCGGTAGTTAAACGGGGCGAAGTCGTGTTTTGAAAGTGAGCGTGAATGCAGTTCATTGTGAATGTGGTTTTCTCTTCCGGCTGTGAACATGAGTACACAAAAATATACAGCGGCACCAAGACGTAGATATTACATCCTTGTTTCTGTAATTACTCCGAATTTTTTATAAGTTTAATTAATTTCAGCAGTGCTTTCTTCTGTCCATTGAACAGTTAAAAGAGTATCTCCAATAGTTTTGTCAAAATAAGAGTAATTAATCTTGCACATAATTGGGTATCGCATTTCACTAGCATAATCTTCTGATTTGTTAATTCATTTCACTATCGTTAACAAACATAATCATATCGACAGCTTAAAGTATACTTCGTAGTGATTCTTATGTGTAAAAGAAGATTAAAAACAGGCTTTCACTCAAAAACAAGAACCGGCGAAGTTCGACCTTCAAGTTAATATTCCCGGCAAAAAATCATTGCCAACACAAGCTGTTCCTTCCGTGCGTTGTCAAAAGACTGATTTTTCCACGTTATTTCCTGACTTTATTTCTGGTGAATGCTGTAGGAGGAAAACAAAAGATCACAAAAGCTTGAAGGAGTAGCTTTAGAGTTATTTCTGTCTGGTGTTGTCGTTTCTGTATGTGTGTGTGAGTGAGAAGAAAGAGATGTTGTGGGCAACGTTGCCAGATTGGCATTGATGCTGTGTGGTCCATACAAACACGAGTTGAATGAATGACATTAGCTGTCAAATACGAACTCGCTAAAGATATTTACATATATCCGGTACTAGAATAGCCCGCTCCCTTATTAAAGACAGTGAAATATTCGAGCCATGACATCACATTGGTTCACGAGAAAGTGACGGAAGGAGTAGAGGGTGTTGAAGTGTGGGTTGTGAAAGGATTACTCGGAATTTTGTGGTAATCCAGAGTGTGACTGATAGTTTTTTGGATGAATCATCGCTGCTGTTACTAGTGTTGTGGACATAGTGTGGTGAAGTTGTGTGTGGGAATGCCCGTGTAAAGTAGTGAATTGTTAAAAGTGTGTGTTCAACATCTCCTCAGCCATGCCATCCAAGAAGCAGTACAACCTCGTCCAGAATGACGACTACGATACCCGTATCCCTCTACATTCCGAAGAAGCTTTTCAGCATGGGATTACATTTCAAGCAAAGGTAAGATGCTCAACCGGTGTTTTCTTGTTTGTTTGCTTGGTTTTTGTTGTTGCCTTTTTTGTTTATATCCAGGGTTCTAATGAAATGTTTTGACGAGGGGGAGAGGAATTAATTGTTAGTGCTAAATAGTAACATAATAATGTTAAACTTCATATAAGAATAAAATATAAATGTAATAATACGAAGTAGTTTGATGATTAATAGTATCGGTAAATGATATTTTAGTAAATATTATAATAAGAACGCTGTCACCGAATTTACTGGAGCAGCTTACTTTGACGTGATATTTTTTCTGTAGACTCTTTCCTGTGTGAAGTGTCTGTTGCAGAACGATACATACAGTCTTTATCGTCTCCGGTACACCATTCGATTCTGTTATCTTAATTTTAAAAATATAACTGTCTTCCTTTTGACGTTTTCCAAGTATTATTTCTTAATACAT
This sequence comes from Anabrus simplex, assembly GCF_040414725.1. Lineage (NCBI taxonomy): Eukaryota > Metazoa > Arthropoda > Insecta > Orthoptera > Tettigoniidae > Anabrus > Anabrus simplex. The sequence goes on from NC_090276.1 coordinate 38,847,046, forward strand.
TCACCACTGGTAACGCTTATAGCGTCCTTTCATTTATAACGCTCCGATGTTAAGAAATTATCGTAGAATTCAATATTTAGTTATTACAGAACTTGAACTTCAAAATTTCATACTCCACCGCACGAAACTTGCCCATCGCAGAAGATGACTTCCCTTGAAAATGAACATATTGTGCAGGTGGTAGGATTCCAGACACTTCGGCCACCGGCTATCCGCAGTTCGAGAATATATTTCTTTGTCGGCCAGTTATTTTTTTTATTATTATTATTTTTTTTGCGGTTGAGTGTCAATAATTAAGTTTTCAGCTCCTCGATGATGAAAGAATCTACATCCCCAGCAGCTTTCGTGTTGATACAGCCTAACATTAACTGATGTAGTCTCTTTAAAGAAACTAAACTGAAACGGACTACTGAGACTGGTTTATACATTTAAGTTCAGATGAACATGCTTCATTAGCTGTGTATAGCATTGCAGATTCACATTTTTCAGACGATTACTTCAAGAATTGTTTGACAGGTGATAATTCATAAAATGGAGTAAATATTTTACCCCTGTCAAGGAAGGAGTCCTGTCTTTGATGAGTAGGGGAAACCTTCATTTTTTTTCCTCCTCCCCTTTAATTCGTGTTCTGGTCAGAAACCGGTATCTGATTGACAGGTATCCAAGACTAAATTTTTTTCAGACGCTTCCAAGGCAATTTTAAAACGTTTTATGTAAAAGTGTACATCTTTCGTTATTTGTAAAACTGGAGTCGACCCCATGGCACGGGCAATTGGTCATTGTAGTCAAGATAGCAACCAGGTTCAGTCTCCCGGTTGAGGTCAGTTAACTTTAGAGGGCGTTTAGATTTGACAACTCTGTCAGCTTATGGCGCGGTAAAGAAAAACCGACACCCCGGTGTCTTGAAACCTGTACGAACATTTAAGCAGTTATTATAAGCGTTTCTCCAATGAATATACTATCTTTAAATCAGTCTGTTTTCAGACTGACTTTGCTGTATGCGTCTATGGGAATGGAAGTTAACTGGACTCGGGATAATATCTTATTCCAACCAGTAGGATTTATGCCTTACTGTACTGCCAGAAATTTAAGGATGGCAGGAGGGCTAGTATGTGGTTGAAATGGTACATGCAGCTCACCTCAATTCGAGGTGTGTCTGAAAAGAGCTGCACCACCTCAGGATGAGGAAACGAGTTTACTTTTTTTTTCTACTTTAGTACAAACACGATGGATAGATGAAAGTTGTGGTGGCGGTGATTATTGTTTTAAGAGAAAGTACTCTATATAACACTAATCAGAGGGAAAAATGGAAGGGATCCGACACTTCGAAAAATGAAGACATCGGCCAAAGGAAGACAACCTAATAGCGTCGGGGTCGGAAAAGAACAAGAGTTGACAAAGAGAGGTCGGATATGATAGATGAAAGTGAGGAGCCTGGCTTAAGTAAGCGGAAGCAATGTCAGAACTCTGCTAAGGATCCCGTGGTCGCCAACCCACGCTCCAAAATTCGGATCCCCTTGGGCCCCATTTAGTCGCCTCTTACGACAGGCAGGGGATACCGTGGGTGTTATTCTACCGCCCCCACCCACAGGAGAGATGGATAGGAAGGGGCTCATCATAATCATAGATATTTCTTGATTCTCTAAAATAAATTTATTTAAAAAAAAACTGGTTTTCGGTTGTTTGCCATTCAGCCAGCCTATATTTGTAAGAAATAAAACAGAATTGTAATGTTAAACATCACACACCCACGCGTAGTCCCCAAGCTAGTGAAATTAACCGGTTAAGGTAAAAATCCCCTACCCGGCGGGGAATCTGACTAAAAAGGTTGCATTTATACGCTATTAGATCGCGTTTAAATTATAACATCCACTACAAATGACCCTAAATGCGGCTCGTTACTTACCTAACATAACGGAATCACCATTCCAGGTAGCCTATATGGCAAAGTCTGTATTGGAAAATATTAACCCATAATTAACACACACGGTTATAAATGACACGTTTGCAAATTTTCCCCGCCAGCGGTATATGATGGAAATAAAAGAAGTCACGTGTGGTTAAAATAATGCACGTAATTTATTTTAATAACATTGTTTTTCAATATTTTTACTAATTTGACAATGAATTTATAAAACAAAAAAGGGGTGTGCTAATAAAACACTGATTCTTCTCATATTGCTGTTATCACATCCTGGTGGGGTCGTGGCTGTGAACTGTGTAGCACATGTGGATTTGGCCCTGTTTTACAACCCTTCCTGACGTCAAACCTATGTGGTGGGATGTTTTCACTACTGCATGTTTCTGTGTGACATGTTGTATGAATATGAAGCAGAGCGTGTTGGGACAAACACAAACGCCCAGTCCTCGAGTCAGAGGAATTAACCAGACGCGATTAAAATCCCCGACTCGACTGGGAATCGAACCCGGTACCCTCAGAACCGAAGGCCTCAACGCTGGCCGAGGAGCCGGGTTGTGCTGATCTATAGTAATTGCCACGTAAGGAAATACCCCAGAAAGTAAATATCGCCGCCTGATGCTCTTCTTTTCTCTTTTTTGTAATGGCTGATCACTGCTGCAAACATGCCTGGTTACATATTAAAATCATCAGACATAACCATAACAAACTAACCTCAATGTAAACACCGATAATGAATGTTTCCCTACCCTAGTAAATGATAAATAAGATGAAATAAATCAAGATAATTATGAATATCTCTTCAATGAGGAATTAAGGAAATAAACACACTTTCTCACTTAAATTATCTGTCTTTATTTTGATATACAGTAGGCGTACTATAACCATATTCTTGAAAAGAGGGGCGTGTTAAACGATGCAATTTATTTAATAAGTCTTTGCAGTGTGATTTTCGAAAGTTCCAGACATCCAATGACTTCCCTTTCTTTTGCGCGAATTTTTCCTTCTCTCTTCAATACCGGTAACCAGTAAGGAGAGAGATTATTGGGCATATTTTCAGCCTGCAGGCTGGTTATATCTTCAAGCTTATCAGGAAACATATAGGAATACTAATGTGCCAAGCTCCGTGAACGGAATTTAGGTCGGCTTTCAAGTTCACTGCGGATTTGAAAATAATAATGTTATAAGTTATACTGCCAAAATTTCGTCCCGCAAGAGTTATTTCATGTACCGGTAGATCTAGACATGAGACTGACGTATTTGAGCACTTTCATCATTTCACAGAAACTATGTTATTAAATGCATTATCCGAACATGCCACAATCCTACTTACCTGGTATTAGCCAAATAGATTTACAATCCCACAGAAAAAGAAAATATGCTTTAAATATTCTCGCAAATGTATCACTAGTGACTTTAACGGCGATGCGGTGGCAACACGCACTTCACGCTAGAGCAGTGATTGAACGTTGCCAACGTGCCAGATTAACGGTAAATGTAAGACGTCGTATCGGCAAGTAGGGTCCCTAAACTGTATGGTTACCGACACTGAAAAAGACCCAACAGCAAGAAAAGTCACTATAAATCAATATATTAATATTACAGGGGAGAAAGGGTAAGGTTGCACCCTTAGGGTACGTCATTACACGGAGAGGACTAAGCGTAAGGCCGCGTGCACACCGAGCGCGCTTCGCATAGTGTGTCGCGTGTAGCGTGAAATGCTATGCATAGCGCAAGGCGTGCTTGCTGTTCACACCGAAAACTCTACGCCGTGCTCTCAGCTTAGTTTGGCACGGGCGTTTTAGGGTCGTCACAAACTAATGCCGTTATCCAAGTACACTAGAAACAGTTTACTGATGGATAACAGTTACCTAAAATTAAAAATTAGAAAGAAGAATCGAAAGTGGATTCATGAATTTAATGAAGAACGAATTACTTTCGGAGAATTCCATCGTTTGTACAGAGATGAAAGACTTTATCGCGATCAATTTCATGATTACTTAAGAATGACAAAAAATACTTTTGACGTCCCAGACCCTACAACTGAAATGTGGCGACAAGTAGCAGAGAAGTATTGGGAGAAATTCAATTTTCCCAGTTGTCCAGGAGCACCGTGCAGCAAACACGTGGAAATTAAATTTCCGGCTAAATCACGCTCTTTATATAATAATTATAAATAGTATTTTACAATACTGTTACAATTAGCATACACAATTTATCATCGTAACAAAAGTGAAGTAAGTATGTGAAATATTATATTTACTTCCAAGCCCACTCCTAGCCTGCAGAGTGATATTCTTCACGATACCACCCTCCATTTGCAAAATTATAGATTCTATGCACTTTGTCACAAAGTGTCCGGCTACATGGCTAAATGGTTACCGTACTGGCCTTTGGTCACAGGAGTCCCGAGTTCGATTCCCGGCAGTGTCGGGAATTGTAATCATAATTAGTAAATTCCAGGTCACCTACGGGAGTCAATTCAAAAGACCTGCACCTGGCAAGCCGAACTTCTCCTCGGCACTTCCGACACTAAAACCCATACACAATTTCATCCTGTCACAATGTTAAGCTCAGTAAAGTGTGACAGTAGAAGTAATATTACTGTATATGTTTACTGTAGGAATGCGATAAAACTGTTGTAGATACGTAAGTCCACTTATTTTGCAAAACAGTTACATTTTTATAGTTTTTGTGTCTTTGGTTCCATATTTCTTCTCTTTGAAACACTGCATTAATAATTTCTTCTTTCATAGCTGCAGATCCAGCTAGGTAACGCTAAGCAATTAACCAACACTGCGCGTTGTCTGGCGCTTCGCTTAGCTGTAAGGTAGGCGTTGAGCGCAGCAGAGCTCGGACGATGTGAACACCTGGCTTAGGAACAAAGCACTGGTTACGCTTAGCGTGACGTTTAGCGTTGAGCAACACGCGACACACTATGCGAAGCGCGCTCGGTGTGCACGCGGCCTAACTGGCTCCTGCCCTGAATTAGTGGAAGGACAAAAGTTCCGAAAGAAAACAGCTCAGTATGTCGCTGGTCGCAAGAGGAAATCTTTCATAAACCTGTGACTATAGGAGTTCTGGTGCCAGGACGGTGTCAGACCTGTTGTATAATCTTACCGTAACACATCTATCCGTTTCAGTACCTTCGGTGTAATATAGTTCAATATTTACAATAACCGCGGATGAAGGAAGTGCGGTTGCGGATAATACAGTGTTTTGTATATCCGCGTAGAGCTCTAACGATAGGCCCTATGTGTACGAGTATATTAAAACAACAAATACTATTGTACTATATACAGTACATACAAACATCATTATAGACCGTTATGCCTTCCAAGTGTTCGGTCTGCAAGCCTCTGTGAATTTACCAAACGTCACCACAATCCTCTATTTGCATAGTAGTGCTGTGGCCTCAGTTAGTTATATACATCTTATCTATAAATCGTTAGAAACTGAGTCTAACCATAGTCGTCTTGGTCTCCCTCTACTTCTCTTACGCTCCAAAACAGAGTCCATTATTCTCTGGGGACGATGACCTAGCTGTTAGGCCCTTTTAAACAACAAACACCATCATTATTCTGCTAGGTAACATCCTCCATTCGCAACATATGATTCCACCACCGAAGCCGGTTTATGCCTGCAGCTTCATCCATCGAGTTCATTCCTAACTTAGCCTTTATCTCCTCATACCTATCCTCGGACCTATATACAATACTACTGAAAAAAAAAGTTCAATGCAGCATAAGTAAGCATTTTTAGTCCGGCCCCCCCGGTGTAGGGGGCAACGCGTCTGCCTGTCACCCGGCGGCCCCGGGTTCGATTCCCGGCCGGGTCAGGGTTTTTGAATTGTAATGATTAATATCCCTGGTCTGGGATATGTTCCTTTCCTCCTCACCAACAACACTTCACACTTTCGCCATTACAATTACACGCAGGTTTCATATAACATGATGCCAGTAGGGGCAAAAGATCCACAAGGGTCGACGCCCCGAACAAATACCGCTAAAAAAAGAAAAAAAAATGACGTACCTAGTCAATGGGAGGTACAAACTGACACATATTTTAGAATGAATAGTTTGGAAATGGAACTGTCCGACTCGTTGGCTGAATGGTCAGCGAACTGGCCTGCCTTCGGTTCAGAGGGTCCCAGATTCGATTCCCGGCAGGGTCGGGTTTTTAATCGCTTCTGATTAATTCTTCTGGCTCGGGGACTGAGTTTGTGTTCATCCCAACACTCTTCTCATCATATTCAGACAACATACCACACTACCCAACCACCACAGAAACACGCAATCGTGATTACATCCCTCCATATAGGGTTGGCGTCAGGAAGGGCATCCGGTCATAAAACAGGGCCAAATCAACAAGTGTGACGCAGTTCGCACCCGCGACTCCACAGGGGTGGGAAAAAGTGGTAGGATAATAATTATAATAATAAGAAGAAGATGACGTTCGGAAAGGCAACTATGTGTAATGGTTGACAAAAGCACTAAATCAAAATAATATTTTATTGTGACTGAGCAGGCTCACCTCATTTCTGAACAGCTCGCTGGAAACAGAAGCCACACTTTAAAACCAATGCTGTAGAGGACAGATTAGGAGGGACGATAATCAAACTACAATATCATGTTAAGGCCAATTGGACAGGAGAAGCGTACGTAGTAGCCTCTTCCAGTCTCTTGAGACAAGAAATGGAAAACAAACTTGTCTTGAGTCTCCTGCACCTACTGTTTGTGTGCCAGTTGCGGGTTCAAGAGCAAGAAAAGAAATATTTTATTGCGAATGACCATAGCACGGGACGAGTGATACAGGTTCGCTTAGGTCTTCTTTCAGGTACTGAACAATACAGTGTTGTGTACGATTGTAACTGTTAGCAGTATGTCGAATAAAGGAGGGTTGTTATCAACATGCGTCAATTTCTGTTCATATTGTTTATTCGACTTGTTTCGGACTAAATGTTCAACACAATAAAAAGAGGGCAGGAAAGGACACGAGGCTTGTATGACTGCTATGTCCGCGCCAATGCCTGTAGCTCGCCAGGCTAGGGGCATGGCGGGTGCCTTATTGCTTTGTTTGGTGTTGAAGGAGAAGAATGCGACCTGGCAGGGTGGGGAGAAGTGGTAGGACTTCCTTTCATATAGCCTGCTCCCCTCCTTGAACCTCCAAGAATTCCTCACCTCTGTGTAACATTTAACTCGACAGTACTGTAACAAGCAGGAGGGAGAAGTAAGTGCGTGGCTTTCTAAATAGTGGCTGCATTCTCGTTTTAATAGTTTAACGTTAATTGTAACACGTTCGATGCCCCAGGTAATATTATTACAGCAAAAACCCTCTTCGACGGAATTACAAGGGAACAGGGAAGATTACCGCTGAAAACTGCTTCTGCTTAATGTAGGACAGAAGTGTACATTCTGTTTATTCGCACTGGATAGGCTACTTGAAAACACGTCAAACATAAGAATTCTTTAAATTGATCACTTCTTTCCTTCTGGTACAGAAATGTGCCTCAGTTTTGCCTGAAAGGAGATTGATCTGGGCCTCTTAAGTATCATGGTACAGTTTAAAGGGTATGAAATATTATTTCCGGTTTAATGGCTAAATGGTTAGCATGCTGGCAGTCGGTGCAAGGGGCCTCACCCAGATTCGATTCCCGGTTAGATCGAGGTTGTAGCTCGATTTTCGTGCCGTATTCAATTTTAGAGTCCGCCTCTCTGATGTAGTTGTTAGTGTAATTAGACTATACTCAAGGATGTCCGGGTTCGAGTCCCAGCTCTGCCACGAAATTTGAAAACTGGTACGAGGTCTGCCTTGAAAGGTCAACCGAGTATAGGGGGTTCGATTCCCACCTCAGCCATCCTCGAAGTGGTTTTCCGTGGTTTCCTACTTCTCCAGGCAAATGCTGGGATGGTACCTAACTTAAGGCCCCGGCCTATTCTTTCCCTCTTCATTGCCTATCCCGTCCAATCTTCCCTTCCGCCCCTGTTCAGCTTAGCAGGTAAGGCCGCTTGGGCGAGGTACTGGTCCTCCTCTTCGGATGTATCCCCGACCAAAATAATGTCTCCTGGTCCAGGACCCTGTCCTCGAGGCGGTAGAGGAGGGACCCCTCGCCGAGTCCGAGAGAAAAACCAACCCTGGGTGGTAAACTACTACTGCTTCTTCTGTTTCGTCCACCGCTTATCCCACATCTCTGGGGTCGCGGGTGCAAACTGCGCCGAACATGGGGATTTGACCCTGTTTTACGGCCGGATGCCCTTCCTGACACCAACCCTATGTGGTGGAGTGTATTCAGTATTGCTTGTTTCTTTAGCGGTTGGTAGTGTGTACCAACAGGGTCCATAGAGACAAATACCAACATCCAGTCCCCAAGTCGGTGAAGACGGCCAGGACTGGTTAAAAAGCCTCATCCGGCCGGGAATCGAAACCGGATCATCTGAAACGGAAGGCAAAAAAGCTGACCATTTCAGCCAAGGAGTCGGACATAAATTATAATACTTTATAAAAATTAATAATATTATAAAATACAATTTAGAAACTTAATTTTTCCTTTGTGTTATTCTTCTTTTGGCGAGCAGTGTATATTATCTACAAGGCAAGACTATACCTGCTGACTCTGTAGTACCGTACGCCCTGTTCACGATAAATGCCATCTAATGAACAGTGTCAACAGAACTAGCCGCTTAGTACATTTGCCAAAGACTGGTAAAAATATGCATTTTAAGTAGGCCTACCGTATGTTTCACGTATTCATTTATATATTGTCCGGGTCCATGGCTAAATGGTTAGCGTGCTGGTCTTTGGTCACAGGGGTCCCGGGCTCGATTCCCGGCGGGGTCGGGAATTTTAACCATCATTGGTTAATTTCCCTAGCACGGTGGCTGGGTGTATGTGTTGTCTTCATCATCATTTCGTCCTCATCACGACCTGTACCTGGCGAGCCGGACCCGTCCTGGGATCTCCCGGCACTTCTTTTTTGTAGCGAGTTGACCCTCTGCGTGATAACAATCAATTTCAGTCCAATGTCTTGTTCTTCTCCGGGCTTTGACTTCCTCCCAGTATTTCTTGAGCCAATCAGTCAGCGTCTTCTTGTGCTCTTTGGGTAGGGCTACAGGTTTTTTGTGTTTTGACTTTAATTAAGATTTGCTTTACGACACACAGATAGGTCTTACAGGGACGATGGGATAGGAAAGGGCTAGGAGTAGGAAGGAAGGAAGGAAGGAAGGGGCCGTGGCCTTAATTATGGTACAACCCCATCATTTGCATGGTGTGAAAATGGGAAAGCACGGATCATCATCTTCAGGACTGGCGACAGTGAGGTTCGAACTCATTATCTCCTGAATGCAAGCTCACAGTTGTGCGACCCTAACCACATGCCCAACTCGCTCGGTGGTTTTAATTACTGTACGGCTTAAAGCGTTGGTAGGTATACCTCTTTACCATCTATCTAAATTTGATCCCGTTTCACTTCTGTGATTATTATTATTATTATTATTATTATTATTATTATTATTATTATTATTATTATTATTATTATTATTCGAACTTTTGAAGGGTGGGATGAAGTCCATCCGGTGCTCCATGCCGTACGATGTCGGCGTGTAAAATATCTCGGTGACGCTTTTGATGTTTACACGACAACATTAATTAAAACAGCCGTAGATTGCCCAAGAGATATCCGGATTACACTGAAAGCTGATAGACTAAAACGGGAACTGGATATTTGCATGCAGGCAACATAAATAACGTCACATTAAAATGCCTGCGCACGACAGCTGAGACCGTACAGTTTGATGATGATAATGATAATCATCTGTGCATTGGAAAAAGTTGTAGAGAATGGGTTCAAATATTTAAAGCAAAATTAATCTACGAATCAGTTTTAATGGGACCATCAAACAAAATAATTTTAACACACCACTTAGCTTTCGCAGAGAATGGGAGAAGGAATTGAAAGTTCAGAGGCACTGGAAACACATTCAACTTGGCCGAAAGAACGATGACATAAAAGTCAGTTGTTTAGCTTTCGCAGACGACCTAGCGATACTAACAGACAGTGATATTTCAGCGATCAAACAGATTGAAGTCCTCAAGGAATGCGCTGAGAAAACTGGACTACAAATCTCATTCGAGAAGACCAAGTTTATTTGCACTAAATTCGACATTCAGGAATTACAAACAAAATATGGGCTGATCAGACGAGTTCCATACTTTAAATATCTCAGTGAGATCCTTGAACCAACAGGGTTGGAAAAGAAAGCACAGAAAGTTCGATTACAAAAACTCAGAAGAGTATATTGGAGAACCTGTGACATCTACAACAAGAAATGCGTGTCTATATATACAAAAATCAAACATAATACGGTGATTAAGCCTGAAGTGCTGTATGCATGAGAAATCTTGGTACCTAATAATAAAGGTGATCTAGAAAACATCTTGCAGGAGGTAAGGAAGATCTTGAGGAAAATTCTGGGCCCAGAGAAAAAAGAAGGGTGTAGACTCAAATCACGCAAAGCTACGGAAAGACTGTCCAACCTTGCCGCAGACGTCAGGAAACGAAGACTGAAATTCTATGGACACGTTCACAGACTATCATCTTCAAGGCTAACCCACAAGATTTTAACATATACTGAAAAAGTGAAGAACGTACCATGGATACAAGATGATAAAAATGATCTGGAAAAGGCCCAGATAGAAACATCAGAAATACTGGACAGAAACATTTACCGTCACAAGATAAATAGTTGGGTAGAAAAGCCAGAGAATGAAGTCCCTAAAAGATCGGGAACTAAGTGGACAGAAGAAAGGAAACAGGCACAGAGTGAATGAAAGCAATATGGTCTGTTAGAAAGGCGAATCATAAATGTAATGCGTAATCCACCAGGGTCCATACGCAAATAATAATAATAATAATAATAATAATAATAATAATAATAATAATAATAATAAAACCAATTAAAGATAAAATCCCCGACTCTGCTGGGAATCGAACCCGGGATCCCCCCTGGACCGAATGCCAGTATGCTAACCATTTAGCCATGGAACCGGACAGCTTATGCAGATCTAGTCATACTAGCAAAAACCCGAGGAAAATGAAAGATAAAAGTAGAATACCTTTGAAAAGTGTGTGGCTAAAATAGGATTACAAGTTTCCTGTGAATAAACGAATGGATCACTAGTATCAAAAATGCACGTGCAGAAATTGAAATATCCAAAAAGAATTAAGAGTCAACAAATACAAATAATTAGGTGATAGTAACAGTGGTGGAGAAGGAGAGCATGAAAGCACGATTTCCCAAAATGGAAAATTCTTATCACGTAATGATGAATATATACAACTAAAGGTCAGTGTCCAGAAATGCTAAATTGAGACACTACAAAAAACTGTAATTCTCACAGTAGCTTTGTATGCAACAGAGTTATAATAATAATAATGATAATAATAATAATAATAATAATAATAATAATAATAATGTTATTTGCTGTACGTCCCACGAACTACTTTTACGGAGACTCCGAGGTGCCGGAATTTAGTCCCGCAGGAGTTCTTTTATGTGCCAATAAATCTACCGACACGTGGCTGACGTATTTGAGCACCTTCAAATACCACCGGACTGAGCCAGGCCAGGATCGAAACTGCCAAGTTGAGGTCGGAAGGCCAGCGCCATAACAGTCTGAGCCATTCAGTACTGCATGCAACAGAGGGGTTGAATACCTTTTCAGATAGAAGAATAAGCAAAACAGAGAAGAGAATCCTAAGGAAAATGATGGGATCTGTTTGGGAGAATGGCATATACAAACTGACACCAGAACAAGATTTATACAAAACATTCTTTCGTTCTTTCTTAATCCGTTTCTCCTCCATGGTTAGATTTTAGCACGGAGTCAGCGAGAGATCCCACTTTTACCGCCTCAAGCGTGAGATTTTGGGTCGGGTGATACAACTAGGAAGGAGGACCACTACCTCGTCCAGGCGGCCTCACCTGAACAAGGGCCTTGTGGGGGGATGGGAAGATCGGAAAGGACAGACAAGGAAGACGGAAGGAAATGGCCGTGGCCTTATGTTAGATACCATTTCGGCATTTACCCGGAGACGTGGAAAACCACGGAAAACCACTTCGAGGATGGCTGAGGTGGGAATCGAACCCCTCTCTACTTAGTTGACCTCCCGAGGCTGAGTGGACCCCGATCCAGCCATCGTACCACTTTTCAAATTTCGTGGCAGAGCCGGGAATCGAACCCAGGCCTTCGGGCGTGGCAGCTAATCACACTAACCACTACACCACAGAAGCGAACTTGTCAGGAAAAAAGGGTCATGCTTTCAGAAAAAGATGATTAAGATTCTTTGGTCACCTGTACAGAATGGACAAAAGCAGATTAACAAAACAAATTTTGAAGACTCTGCTAATCTTCTTCTTTTTTTCCTATTGCTTTTCCCACAGCTGTCGGGTCGCGGGTGCGAACTGTGTCGCACATGAGGATTTGGCACTGTTTTATGGCCGGATGCCCTTCCTGACGCTAACCCTATATGGAGGGATGTAAATACTATTGCTTCTGTGGTGGTTGTAGTGTAGTGTGCTGTGTGAGTATGAGGAGGAGAGTGTTGGGACGGGCACAAACACCCAGTCCCTGAGCCAGAAGAATTAATCAGAAGCGATTAAAATCCCCGACCCGGCCGGGAATCGAACCCGGGACCCTCTGAACCGAAGGCCAGGACGCTGACCATTTTGAACACTCTGCTAATAAAATTTTAAAACTAGCATTTTTCAAAGAAGCCGAAAAAGATTTGGATGTAGCCTACTCAACATTAATGGAAGAGCAAATCGCTAATAGAAAACAATTTAGGAAAATATTTTTAATGGTAAATTTCCAGAGAAAGCCAAGAAAAAATCGGGCAGCAAATGGACGGAAGAAAGGAAACAACACGGAGAAAGGATGAAGTAGTTGTGGGAAGACAAGAAGAGGTGGCCTATACGATTGCCTAATCCAATAAATGAAAAAAATATATATATATATATATATATTTTTAAATGGATTACAATGTGTAGTGTCAGATTTTTGGCCTGGACCCAGCATGAAAGCAAATCTATAAAAGCGGATCTCGGGCATTAAGGCATTCTCGGTTGCCAATTGGCTGTGCCGAAATTCAATCACGCATCATTACGCGCTAAGTCAACTGCACTACGCAGCTGCCCCAAGCAGGCTACTTCCGTTGAGTTTTCTCCCGAAAAAGCAACACGATGAGAAAGAGAATGAAGGAGTAGCAGCGAAAGTCAATAGCGTGAGTTTGCATTCGTAGTCTGCCATATTTCGGATTCACTTGACTAAACTATTCTTCTTTTTGTTAAATTTTCTTGTTGCTATTTAAGGTGGCAGCTACTGTAGATTAGGGTTAATATAAATATTTACTTTTTAATTAAAATTGTCTTAAAGCCCATTTGAATTCACCCGCGAAGAGATCTGATTGGCTAACTTCAATCAGAACCTAATAAAATAACAACGGCAGAGATATCGAATTAATCTTTTCAAATTACTTATCAGTATAACCAACCCTCTAACACACATATACCCGGTTCATGTTGTTTGCGACCACCCTGTAAAAAAATTAGATGGCCTATTTATTAATTCAGAATCCTTAATTTTATAAAAGCGTTCTGTAAGCAACTAAGATAGTCTTTAGTTCATTGTAAAAGGAGAGTTTAAAACTCCTTTCTTCCATTGCGAGAATATTCTTGTTTGAATTTTTTTTAGAACAATTAGTTATAAAGTAAATTAATCCCGAGGTGTTTTAGCTCTTTATTGGCACACCCGTAATGGAAGTGAGCTGCATGTGCCCGGCAGTCTCCCTGCCATTCTTAAATCTCTGGCAGTACCAGTAATCTAACCCGGGTTTCCGATAAGCGTACGCAAGGGGAGGGATGTTTACCGGATTTGATCCCCTCCCTGAGCATTTGAACATCTCTCGTTTTTCAATTTGCAACATATAATGATAGGTTCGAATCTCATCGTCAGCAGCCCTGAAGTTTCAGCAGTTTCCCATTTTCACACCAGGCTGTAGCTTAATTAGGGCCACGGCCGCTTCCCACTCCTAGCCCTTTCCTGTCCCAGCGTCGGGGTAAGGCCTATCTGTGTCAGTACAACAAAAGCAAATTAAAAACCTGTTGAAAATAATATTATTCTTCTACCGCGTTTCCCACACCTGTGGATTCGTGGGTGCAAGTGTGTCGCTCATGTGGACTTGGCTCTGTTTTATGACCTGACGCTAAGCCTATATTTTGTGTTTCTGTGGTGGTTGGTAGTGTAGTGGGTTGTCTGTACATGAAGAGGAGAGTCCTGGGACAAACACAAACATCCGCCGGGCTGAGTAGCTGAGACGGTTAAGGCGCTGGCCTTCTGACCCCAGTTTGGCAGGTTCGATCCTGGCTCAGTCCGGTGGTATTTGAAGATGCTCAAATACGTCAGCCTCGTGTCGGTAGATTTAATGGCACGTAAAATAACTAATGTGGGACTAAATTCCGGCATCTCGCCGTTCCGAAAACCGTAAAGGTAGTTAGTGGGGCGTAAATCAAATATTTTTATTGTTATTATTATTATTATTATTATTATTATTATTATTATTAATAACACAAACACCCAGTCCCAGGGCCAGAACAATTAACCAAGTAATCAAGTGCGATTAAAATCCCTGACCGTGCCGAGAATCGAACCCGGGACCCTCTGATCCGAAGACCCAAATGCTGACAATTCTGCCAAGGACTTTAAAATAATGTCGGCCCCTCCTCCCGGTGTAGCGGTAGCGTGCCTGCCTCATACCCGGAGGCCCCGGGTTCGATTCCTGGCCAGGTCAGGGATTCTTACCTTGGTCTGAGGGCTGGTTCGAGGTTCACTCAGCCTACGTGATTACAATTGAGGAGCTATCTGACGGTGATATAGTGGCCCCGGTCTAGAAAGCCAAGAATAACGGCCGAGAGGATTTGTCGTACTGACCACACGACACCTCATAATCTGCAGGCCTTCCGGCTGATCAGCTTGGTAGGCCAAGGCCCTTCGGGGCTGTTGCGCCATGTGGGTAGTTGAAAATAATAATAATAATAATAATAATAATAATAGCCGGGCTGAGTGGCTCAGACGGTTAAGGCGCTGGCTTTCTAACCTCAACTTGGCAGGTTCGATCCTGGCTCAGTCCGGTGGTTTTTGAAGGTGCTCAAATACGACAGCCCCGTGTCGGTAGATTTGCTGGCACGTCAAAGAACTCCTGCGGGACTAAATTCCGGCACCTCGGCGTCTCCGAAGACCTTAAAACGTAGTTAGTGGGGCCTAAAACAAATAACATTAATAATAATAATAATAATAATAATAGCATTTCAACCACACGTATACCGCTACGGCCCATGGGATTTAAAGAAAATGCTATTTGTTCGGGGCGTAGACCTATAGAGATCTTTTGGCCCTACTTGCACCATGTTATATGAAGGTGCGTGTAATTGGAATGGAGGGGGTGGTGAATGTGAGAAAAGGGACGTTTTAAGGACGACACCCAGTCCCCAGGCCAGGGATATTAATAATTTACAATTTAAAACCCCTGTCCCAGCCGGGAATCGAAGCCGGGGCCACCGGGTGATAAGCGGACGCGTTGCCCCCTACACTGTGGGGCCGGACGCCCACGGGATTAGTCTACATTCTACCTTAAACATAAGGTCGAACCATCCTCTATATAACACTAATCAGAGGGAAAAATTGAAGGGGTCCGACACTTCGAAAAATGAAGATTTCGGCCAAAGGAGGACAAGGGCCACGAAGGGCGTGAAAATGAAAGACTCCCTAGCCCTCGTAAACCTAATAGCGTCGGGGTCGGAAAAGAACAAGAGTTGACCAAGGGAGGTCGGATAGGATAGATGAAAGTGAGGAGCGTGGCACAAGTAAGTGGAAGTAATGCCAGGACTCAGCTGAGGGCCCCGTGGTCGCCAACTCACGCTCCAAAGTTCAGAGCCCCTGGGGCCCTTAAACTTAATCCCGCTGTTTTTTACTGCGTCACGTTCGTGTGTGGGGGGGAAATATTAAAGCTTATTGTAAAATGAACGTACCTTGTAATAAAAATAAAACCGACGCTGGTCGGCAGTCTGCTCCATAATGAAGTGCAACAGCTTGTAAAACACATTGTTAATATTTGTATCGTATCGTATCGTAATATGTTTACCCTCCAGGGTCGGTTTTTCCCTCGGACTCAGCGAGGTATCCCACCTCTTCCGCCTCAAGGGCAGTGTCCTAGAGCTCCAGACTCTGGGTCTGGGATACAACTGGGGAGAATGACCAGTAACTCGCCCAGGCGACCTCACATGCTATGCTGAACAGGGGCCTTGTGTGGGATGGGAAGATTGGAAGGGATAGACAAGGAAGTGGGAAGAAAGCCTCCGTGGCGTTAAGTTAGGTACCATCCCGGCATTTGCCTGGAGGAGAAGTGGGAAACCACGGAAAACCACTTCCACAATGGCTGAGGTGGGAATGGAACCCACCTCTACTCAGTTGACCTCCCGAGGCTGAGTGGACCCCGTTCCAGCCCTCGTACCACTTTTCAAATTTCGTGGCAGAGCTGGGAATCGAACCCGGACCTCTGGGGGTGGCAGCTAATCACACTAACCACTACACCACAGAGGCGTTAATATTTGTAAGAACGGCAAAATAGCCCAGCTGTCCACCTGATGTGACAATATCGTGCACCGCGGATTTTTTTCTTTGAGACATGCCTTAACATTAAGGAACTTACCCCCTCTCACTCCCACTCCCCAGCCAGGATGAAAACGAAGTTTGTTATGGCATGTCTCGCTGGCTATTGACCCACCAGTTTGTGTTTTGCTTTCTCTGTGGAACATTACTTCACAAATTATTATTATTATTATTATTATTATTATTATTATTATTATTATTATTATTGCAGGTAATATTAGATTAGGGAATGAAGTCTTAAAGGAAGCAGATGAATATTGTTACTGTGGTAGTAAAATAACTAACGACTGAGCTCGATGGCTGCAGTTGCTTAAGTGCGGCCAGTATCCAGTATTCGGGAGATAGTAGGTTCGAACCCCACTGTCGGCAGCCGGAAGATGGTTTTCCGTGGTTTCCCATTTTCACACCAGGAAAATGCTGGGTCTGTACCTTAATTAAGGCCACGGCCGCTTCCTTCCCACTCCTAGCCCTTCCCTGTCCCATCGTCGCCATAAGACCTATCTGTGCTGGTGCGACGTAAAGCAACTAGCAAAAAAAAAAAAAAAAAAAAAAATTAAAAAAATAACTAACGATGGCAGAAGTAAGGAGGAGATAAAATGCAGACTGACACAAGCAAGGAAGGTCTTTCTTAAAAAAGAAATTTGCTCATTTCGAACATTGATATAGGAATTAGAAATATGTTGTTGAAGAATTTCGTATGGAGCGTGACATTGTATGGAAGTGAAACATTCACGATAATACTACCTTCGAAAGAAAGAGAATAGAACATTTTGGAATGTCGTGTAATTGAAGAATACTGAAGGTGAGTTGGGCAGATTAAATCACGAATGAAGAGATACTGAATCGAATTGGTGAGAGGAGATCGATTTGGCTAGATTTTACGAAAAGAAGATGTAGAATGATAGGACACATCTTAAGACACTCAGGACTTGTTCAGATACTTTTTGAGGGAAGTGTGGGTGGTAAGAACGGTAGGCGTAGACCGAGGTATGAATATGACAAGCAGATTAGAGAAGTTGTAGGATATAACAGTTACGTAGAATTGAAAAGATTAGCACAGAATAGGATGGCATGGAGAGCTGTACCAAACAAGTATGCGACTGATGACTCAACAGCAGTGACCTTTAATCAGTCGTTTGGCATCGATCGATATATCTAAGTGGTCGCAAGTTCTGTCAAACTTTTCTTTTCCAAACATCGCGTGTCGAACCTGTCTGTCTGTTAGGTCATCAGCCCAGAGGCTGGTTGGATCCTCAAATAGTACCACCAATGGCTATGCGGTTATAAGGAAACCGCAAAAACCAACGAGAGCACCAAAATGAGGCGTACTAGGCAAGATGAGGAGTGAGGTAGTTTGCCATTGCTTTCCCCTCTGGGCCAGAAAGTGCTACTGCAGCACGACTAACCGTATGAGCCAACACCTTTCATAACACTCAAACGTACAAGTCGTACACCGAATGTCATTACTTAGCACCACCCATACCCCAGCAACTTCCATATCGTCACAGCCATGGATGAGACTGGGACTTCGGTGGAAGCTACACTTTACTCTGGCCTGTGCCAAGAGATGGATGCAAAAATACTGCATCCATCAAGAAATGACAGCAGGCAATATTGAACCTAACTGGCAAATATTTCGTCAGCATAAAGGAGACTACCCAAAAGTTGCTGTATGTTACGTATGTGTAACCGCAACATTTTCCCAAATACATTTTCATTGCTAGAAATTTTAGCTGTGTTGCCTGTACAAACGAACGATCTTCTTCAACATAATGTCGCCTAAAAACATATTTTGCGTAATTCCACCTGGAAAAGCAAGGCACTCCTGAACTTACATAGGAGTTAAGTTCCTAATTCCTAATTCAGGATGTGTTGAATGAACTAATGAAGAAATCAAGAAAATGCGCCGTTTGGACATTGCTTTGTGATCCCCATATTTAGTGTCAACAGTTTGTAGCTAGTACATAGTGTATATAATATGTCGATTTCCTCGTACTGGAACTTGTAAACAGGTATACCGTATTCAGTACAATAATAAACTGAAAAATGGAATGGAGTAGGAAATCTTCGTAGAGTGCGAATTCAACATTATCTTGACCGAGTTCCATTCTTTCATTTATTAAAAGCAGTTTATTTTAATATAATCATTCAGGCGTACTAATACATATTAGTAATAGCAATATACTTAAAGTATCATTAAATTGGATTTGAATAGCCTGTCTTAAAAATTAACCCTCATCCAATTGTACAAATCAGTTTCATTTGGATATAGTTGGTGCTGAGTGGAAATAACGAGCGCAAAGAATATCTTTTTCGCTTTTATTAATAAGTTAATATTGTGTTTATTTCATGCTCATGAAAAGAATGTTAGCCGTACTGGAGATTATGGGATTAAGAGTAGATTAATAATAATAATAATAATAATAATAATAATAATAATAATAATAATGTTATTTGTTTTACGTCCCACTAACTACTTTTTAAGGTCTTCGGAGACGCCAGTAGATTATTATAAAAGCAACCAAAGGCAATTATGTGGACAATTGGGCTGCAGTGAGAATTGATTATTGGATGAGTTTTTGGTTCAAGGTACTGACTTGTGTTGTTCAGTTTACATGGACCATCTGCTAAAAGCTATAAAGTGGCAGGAAGTGAATCAATTAGGTGTACAAGTAGTGAGCAGTTTGATCTTTGCCGATGACTTGGAACTTGGACTTGGATGTTGAAAATATGTGCAGTGAGGATGATAAGAAAATTAGCCATCCAATATAAGGTGATGTCAGTAGGAAAGTCCGGCCTCTTGGCTAAATGGTTAGAGTGCTGGCCTTTGGGCACAGGGGTCCCGGGTTCAATTCCCGGCAGGGTCAGGACTTTTAACCATCATTGGTTAATTTCGCTGGCACGAGGGCTGGGTGTGTGTATCGTCTTCATTATCATTTCATCCTCATCACGCCGAGCAGGTCGCTTACGGGTGTCAAATCAAAAGACCTGCACCTGGCGAGTCGAACATGTCCTCGGACACTCCCGGCACTAAAAAGCCATACGCCATTTTATTTCATTTCAGTAGGAAAGAAACCTAAGAGAATTGAATGTCAGGTTGGGGATGCAAAACTGGAACACGTAGATCATTTCATTTATTTAGGATATGTATTTTCCCAGTGAGATTGAATCAAGGTGTAGCAAAGCTAATACAGTGAGCTCACAGTCGCGATCAACAGTATTCTGTAAGCAAGAAGTTAGCTCCCGGATGAAACTATCTTTACACCGGTCTGTTTTCAGACTGATTTTGCTTTACGAGTGTGAAAGCTAGATGGACTCGAGATATCTTATGCATAAGTTAGAAGTAAGAAACATGACAGTAGCGAGAATGATTGCTGGTACAAACCGGTGGGAACAATAGCAGGAGGGTACTCGAAATGAGCAGATCAAAGCTAAGTTAGGAATATAATAATTTCGTGTGGCTATTTCTAGCAGAGTGCAGCCCTTGTAAGGTAGACCCTCCGATGAGGGTGGGCGGCATCTGCCTTGTGTAGGTAGCTGCGTGTTATTGTGGTGGAGGATAGTGTTATGTGTGGTGTGTGAATTGCAGGGATGTTGGGGACAGCACAAACACCCAGCCCCCGGGCCATTGGAATGAACCAACGAAGGTTAAAATCCCTGACCCGGCCGGAAATCGAACCCGGGACCCTCTGAACCGAAGGCTAGTACGCTGACCATTCAGCAAACGAGTCGGACAAGTTAGGAATGAACTCGATTCATGAAGCCCTCCGAAACCACTGCTACTCGTTTCTTAAAGTTTTTGAACTTAGGGTAAACTTCCCCAGCGATTGGCTTAGAGTTTATCTCAAAAATCAATGAGTATTGGCTTGCGTCTTTTCGGGAATAACGACAGAAAATATGCTAAATTCACGAGTTATAGGATTTTCCGATTTTTTGGGGAGTGTTTCGCGAGTTAAAACATGTAATTACATGGTATTTTTAATGTGAACCATATTTTAAACTGTTTATTTGGTTTTTATGTTTTTCGCGAATTTTGACTGTCTGTAGCAATGAGTGTAGAACAATTGGTGTTTTAAAATTCATTTACCAGACACAGAACATTAATAGACGAAATAGGACAACGATATTTCAAAATACATTAAGCAAAACCAGTCATGTGGTACTTGTCAATGGACAGTGGCGTTAAGCACCCCGCGGGGCATGGCTTGTGAGGGGCCCATGACTATTTTTGGATTCAGTAGCTGAAGAGTGATTGTACATATTGATAAAACTACAGCGCACAGCACAGTATTATTTGTATTACATAGGGTTATTCCAAACGTAGTCCGACTCATTGGTTGAATGGTCACCGTACTGGCCTTCGGTTCAGAGGGCCTCGGGTTCGATTCCCGGCCGAGTCGGGGATTTTCACCTAAATTGGTTAATTCCATTGGCCCGGGGGCTGGGTGTTTGTACTGTCCCCAACATCCCTGCAACTCACACATAACACTATCCTCCACCACAATAACACGCAGTTACCTACACATGGCGGATGCCGCCCACCCTCGATGGAGGGTCTGCCTTACAAGGGCTGCACTTGGCTAGAAATAGCCCCACGAAATTCCAAACGTAGGCCGTCGTAGCGCAGAGCTTCTCTCGTCAATAGGAGTACGGTAGTTATTTCTGAAAGTGGGTTTTCCAATCTGTTCCAATAACAACCATCGCTTGCTGCCACTCACAACAACCAACAAGGCTTTTGAAGTAATTAGCCAGTTCTCAGAACCCAGTAGTCAGCGAATATGCGATAACAAAGGCATCCTCCTTATCTAAACTCTAAATACTGAAGTTTCGAGCCTGTTTATAACTCTCAGCAGCCAGTGTACCTAATAAGCCTACGATGGACGGTTGAGTTGTAAATAGTAGTAAATTATTTGGTCCTAGGAACGAGATTATTTCTTAATGTTGTTTCTTAATGTTGTGATGGTCAGCGTGTTTTGGTTACTGTAATTGGAATATTCGTTTCTTGTGTGTATGTGTTCGTACCATATGCGTGTATTATTTTTATACCTTCGGGTTTGAAAACTAAATTGTGTAAATTACTATATTATTATTATTATTATTATTATTATTATTATTATTATTATTATGCATCAAATCAAAAGACCTGCCCCTGGCGAGCCGATTTCCTCGGACACCTCTCGGCACTAAAAGCCATACTCCATTAATAATAAAAATAATAATAGTAATATCCTCCACCACAATAACCCGCAGTTACCTACACATGGCAGATGCCGCCCACCCTCGATGGAGGGTCTGCCTTACAAGGGCTGCACTTGGCTAGAAATAGCCCCACGAAATTCCAAACGTAGGCCGTCGTAGCGCAGAGCTTGCCTCGCTGTTCATTGTAATAATATACAACCTTGTACAACAAAATAAACTTGTAACTTTCCTTATCAGGAAACAAGGAGCCCATTTTCAGTTATTGCATGGGCGGGGGGGGGGGGGGAGCGAGCTTCCTAACGCCGCTACCCCTATCAATGGACGAAATTAAATAAATGAAACAAAAAAAATCAACGGGATTTGAACAAAGACACTGTGCGCACGTGTTTAGGATGTGTTCATCTCGAGCTTCAAGCCCTCTGAGACGGAGTTCAGATACCTATTGATTTTTCGTAACGGGTATTTTGGAGTCCTTGGCTTCCTGTAAGTTCTGCTTGGACTCTTTCGCTTGCTTTCCACTGAAGTGGAGGCCCGTTGCATTGTCATAATTCACGCCCGACCAAGCTGTGAGAGAAAGATAATTACTTCTCAGAATTACGCCTGCTGTCTTGCAAAGCTTCGGGGCGTAATTAACGGAATCGTTTGGGTTGTTAACCGTGTTTCAACACCTAACTCGTTCATTCATTCATTTTCGACGTGGACAATATCGAGAATGACATCTATAGCGATATTAATATCTAATAAGGTTGACAGCTTTTATTAGAGCAGCTACTGGACATTTTAACATACAATGAATACTACCTTCTTCTTCTTCTTCTGTCCGGCTCCATGGCTAAATGGTTAGTGTGCTGGCCTTTCGTCCAGAGGGTCCGGGGTTCGATTCCCGGCCGGGTCGGGGATTATTGGTTGATTCCAATGGCTCGGGGGCTGGGTGTGTGTGTTGTATTCAGCATTAGAAATCATCCTAGGTAGGGCCCTCATCTTCACAGACATGCAGGTCGCCTAATAGGCCGTCTACGAGAAAAAGACCCGCACCCGGCCTCTCCGGGGGCCATACGCCATTAATTGTTATTATTATAGGCGATGCAATGCCCACTTATCGATAATTAAGATATAGTTCATTTCATTATCCCTTTAACTTTTAGGGTTGGTTTTTCCCTAGGAATAGGCGAGGGATCGCACCTCTACCGCCTCAAAGACAGTGTCCTAGAGCGTGACACATTTGGTCGGGAATACTACTGGAGGAGGAGGACTAGTACCTCTCCCGGGCGCCCTCACCTGCTATGCTGAACAAAGGCTTTGTAGCGGAATGGGAAGATTGGAGGGGATAGGCAAAAGAGAGGGAAGGAAGCGACTGTGACCTTAAGTTAGGTACCATCCCAGGATTTGCACGGAGAAGAAGTGGGAAACAACGGAAAACCGCTTCCAGATGGCTGAGGTGGGAACCGAAACCAGCTCTTCTAAGCAATTAACCTCCCGAGGCTGAGTGAACCCCGTTCCAGCCCTAGTAAGCCCTACCACTTTTCAAATTTCGTGGGAAAGCTGGGGATCGAACCCGAGCCTCCGGGGTTGGCAGCTAATAACACTAACTGCTACACCACAGAGGCGGACAGATAATTATATACCGTACAAAAATATAAGCATAGCCTTTTTCTTACAGCGAATCTCTTAGTTTAGTTAAGACCGGGCCTAGGTGATCTCTTCACTTTGAAATTGTATTTCCCCACTCCCGCTCAGAAATCGCAGCTTTGAGAACTTTTATTCCAATGCCGAAAGAGAAATGCTGTGAATCCTGCATTTCTAACTCTGCAGGATGCACAATTCGAGTCCTTGAGCCTCTAGTCATTAAAATGGCATTCCCGTTTCGATTATTTATTTATTTATTTATTTATTTATTTATTTATTTATTTATTTATTTATTTATGGCCGCGCGGTTAGGGTCACTTAGCTATCATCTCGCCTAAGTGAGATAGTGGGTTCGAACCCCACTGTCGGCAGCTTTGAAGATGTTTTTCCGTGGTTTCCCATTTTCACACCAGGCAAATGCTGGGGCTGTACCACAATTAAAGCCACGGCCGCTTCCTTCCCAATCCTAGCCCTTTCCTATCCCATCGTCGCCAAAAGACCTATCTGTGTCGGTGCGACATAAAGATAATCGAAAAAAAAGCCTTGTTTTGCTTGGCGTAGTTCAGGCTTTAAAAAGCCTTCTCTTACAATAAACCGATGTTAATTACTAACCTAGGCCTACATGATACTGTACAATTTTTTATATTTTTTTTATTTTTATTTTTTTCTAGGGGATTTACGTCGCACCGACACAGATAGGTCTTATGGCGACGATGGGATAAGAAAGGCCTAGGAGTTGGAAGGAAGCGGCCGTGGCCTTAATTAAGGTACAGCCCCAGCATTTGCCTGGTGTGAAAATGGGAAACCACGGAAAACCATTTTCAGGGCTGCCGATAGTGGGATTCGAACCTACTATCTCCCGGATGCAAGCTCACAGCCGCGCGCCTCTACGCGCACGGCCAACTCGCCCGGTGATACTGTACAATTTAAGTAACTAGGAACTCATTTGAAGAACTAACTCGTAAGTAACTGTTTTACGAAATAATAATAATAATAAAAATAAAAATAACCGAACTCGATAGCTGCAGTCGCTTAAGTGCGGCCAGTATCCAGTAATCGGGAGATAGTGGGTTCGAGCCCCACTGTCGGCAGACCTGAAGATGGTTTTCCGCGGTTTCCCATTTTCACACCAGGCAAATGCCGGGGCTGTACCTTAATTAAGGCCACGGCCGCTTCCTTCCAATTCCTAGGCCTTTCCTATCCCATCGTCGCCATAAGACATATCTATATCGGTGCGACGTAAAGCAAACAGCAAAAAAATTGTATTTATTTATTTATTTATTTATTTATTTATTTATTTATTTATTTATTTATTACCGAGCAAGTTGCCGCGCGGTATGGGTCACGTAATTATCACCTCCCCTACGGGAGATAGTGGGTTCGAACCCCACTGGCGGCAGCCTTGAAGATGTTTTTCGGTGGTTTCCCCATTTTCACACCAGGCAAATGCTGTACCTTAATGAAAGCCGTTCGTGCTCAGAACAGATCTTTAACCTGAAGAGCATCATCAGGTAGGCTACAAGAAGACAGGAGGACACAGCTACGTGGTTGTGTTTGTTGACTTTCAGAAAGCATATGACTCCATTGACCGCGATCATTAATGAATGTTTTGGAAGAGTTTGGAATGGACGATACGTCAAGAAATTTGATCAAACAAACTCTAACCAACACAGTGTCGAAAGTAAAATTTCTGGGTGAGATCTCAGAACCGTTTACAATCAGAACGGGTGTCAGACAGGGAGATGGACTATCCCCACTCCTCTTCAACTATGTTTTGGAAAAGTCATTCGAGAGTGGAGGAAGTTGTTAGACCAAGAAGAAACAAAGGAAGATCAGTTCAGACTTGGTCCTAAGCACAAAGGAGTGTACGTTGACTGCCTGGCCTTTACGGATGATCTGACCATTTTTGTTAACACAGATTCAGCAGTCAACAAGATCAATAGGCTGTCAGAAGTTGCTGAAAAGGTAAGACCAAGGGTGCCCATACCCGGGCGCAAGGTGGGGCCGCTCCCCCCCCCCCCCCCCCTAGCTCTCAGGGAAAGGCAAAAATCTAGTCTAGTCAGGTGTTTTACTTTCAAGAAAATGATTTAAAAGTCAGTATTACGTAGAAGCGGTAGTACCGTTCCCCACCAACAGGCAGGGAACATCGTGGGTTATTCTACCGCAGAATACAAGTCGCCATTTATCTTCCAAAATATTAAAAATACTACGTACCCCCAGGTGTGACCCCCCCCCCTTACAAACTGTCATATGGGCGCTGATGGGTAGGACTCCAGATTTCTATTCCGAAGACAAAATATATGACAGATCTGTAATGGACCTGAATGGATGATCACTAATCTTGGAAAAATCGGTCAAGAATTTCAGATATCTTGGTGAAGTCATCCAGCAGAATGGATCAGAAGAGGAAGCAATCAATGTCAGGATGAGGAAGTTAGACCAGGCATACCAGATGACAAACAATATCTACAATAAAAAGTCTATGAGTATAGGGGACAAGTTCTGACACTATAACACAGTTGTAAAACCTGAAGTATTATATGCGTCTGAAACTTCGACCTTAAGTAGTAAAGGTCAAGCTGACCGGCTGGAAGAAAGAGAGCGCAGGATACTAAGAAACATCGTAGGTAATAGTTGGGTTGATGGACAGTGGCGAATGAGACCAAATGAGAATTTGTACACAAGGACAGAACCGTGGATGTTATTCTACCGCTCCCACCCACAGGGGGAGCCTTGTCTTAAGCACTCTCCGCTAAGTAACTTGAAATGAGACAACTGGGTGATGATACTAATCTTAAGCATGTCATATACACGTGTCTTTGAGTGCGGAAAATAGAAGCACGAATACTTGTAAATGTTCAGCGAACACGTACACCGGATTTTTTTTTTTTTTTACAAGTTGCTTTACGTCGCTCCGACACAGACAGGTCTTATGGCGACATTGGGAGAAGAAACGGCTAGAAGTGGGAAGGAAGCGGCCGTGGCCTTAATTAAGGTACAGCCCCAGCATTTGCCTGGTGTGTAATTGGGAAACCACGGGAAATCATCTTCAGAGCTGCCGACAGTGGAGTTCGAGGACACTATCTTCCGCAGTATCTCGCCCTTTGCTGAGTTTCTGGCATTGCTTCCACTTACTTGTGCCATGCTCCTCACTTTCATCTATTCTATCCGCCCTCCCTTGGTAACTCTTGTTCCTTTCCAACCCCGACAGTTTTAGAGCACTCGAGGCCTAGGGAGTCTTTCATTTTCTCGTCCTTCGTAGCCCTTGTCTTCCTTTCGAAGTGTCGGATTCCTTCCATTTTTTATCTCTGATTAGTGTTTTATAGAGGATGGTTGCCCAGTTGTACTTCCTCTTAAAACAATAATCACCATCACCACCTTAGGCCACTTCACAGCCCCCAGCAAGCGGTTTATAGTATGGGATGACAGTCTGAAGAGATAATACTTGAAATCCTACCACATCCATGATATGTTCAGTCTTTTTCAAACAACGTGATTTTGAAAGAAAGTCATCTTTTGAGACCGCCAATTTGTGTGCGCTTGAGTGTACAAATGTGTATTAAGACCAGACGGTTTATTGCAGACAAAGCAAAGGATTACATACAGTACTGTTCACATTGAGTATTGTGTCAGCTTGCTTAGCCGTTCAGAACAATAGCGCGAGAAGTTCATGACTCAGCTTAGACTGTCTCCCTGAATAGTAATATAATTTACATTTATGGCTTTTGACCCTAAGAACCATGCAGCCAGCAAAATACAAGAATGTAGATACCGTATATGTACATATATTAACACATTTTTGCTCTATACTGTAGTTACCTTTAGGTGAAAGAGAGATTGCCATAGGACGTAATTAGCTTCACTTGCAAAGAAA
This sequence comes from Anabrus simplex, assembly GCF_040414725.1. NCBI lineage: Eukaryota > Metazoa > Arthropoda > Insecta > Orthoptera > Tettigoniidae > Anabrus > Anabrus simplex. Next base: position 38,874,384 of record NC_090276.1, read on the forward strand.
ATTGACAAAAATGCACTTGTGGTAATAATAATAATGGCCGCCTCCGAGCATAACGGTTAGCACAATTATCTGTCGTCCTCAGAGGCCCGGGTTCGATTCCCGGTAATGCCAGAGATTTAAGAATGACAGGAGGGATAGTGAAATGAAAATCCACAGCCTGTTTCCACTCATACGACCGGGTCAGAGATGGATGAATGAAGCCCCTTCTAGCGGCGAGGATAATCTGCCGAAGCCCGTAGCACTCCTCTGGGACAATAATTAATGACTGACAAATGAAATGAAATGGTACTGGAGAGTATTGCTGGAATAAATGAGGACAGGGAAAACCGGAGTACTTGGAGAAAAACCTCTCCTGCCTCCTCTTCGTCCAGCACAAATCTCACATGGAGTGACCGCGATTTGAACCACGCAACCTAGCTATGAGAGGCCGGGCGCGCTGCCTCCTGAGCCACGGAGGCTTTCTAGGAGGGCTGGTACTGTATGTGTCTAAAATGGTACACGCTGCTCACCTCCATTGAGGGGTGTGCAGAGCTGCACCACCTCGGGACAAGGACACGATTTTACTTACTAACTGCTACTTGTAATAATAATAATAATAATAATAATAATAATAATAATAATAATAATAATAATAATAATAATAATAATAATAATTGACTTCAAAAAGGCGTATGATTCCATAGATCGGCAGACCCTGTTCAACATTTCAAGTCGATAGGAAAACGAGGGAATTGATGGAACAAACTCTGACCAACACAACATCAAAAGTTAAGTTCTTGGGAGAAATTTCTGAACCGTTCGAAATCAGAACTGGTGTCCGACAGGGAGATGGACTATCCCCGCTACTATTCAATTTAGTTTTGGAAAAAGTGATTCGTGAATGGAGAAAAGAAACTAAAAGTATAAACATTGGCAGACTTCTTGAAGACAAAATTCACCTTGATTGCTTAGCTTTCGCAGATGACCTTGCGATCCTTTCGAACAACAGACAAGAAGCAATCTACTCCATAGAAAAATTGAATGAAATAGCCGCAAAAACCGGACTTCAAATTTTATTTGAAAAGACGCAGTTTATGGAAGGAACTAAATCAAGATTCGACAATCAACCATTAATCACCAAATGTGGAATAATTTCCCAAGCAGACAAATTCAAGTATCTAGGTGAAATTATTCAGCCAGCAGGGTTAAATCAGGAAGCTAACAAAGAAAGAACTGCTAAACTGCAAAGGGCTTACAAAATCACATGGAACAGATACAACAAAAGATGTATATAAAAAAATGCAAAATTACGACACTACAATACAGTATCAAACCAGAGGCACTTTATGCATCTGAAACACTGATCATTGGCGGCAGGTCACGAATAAAAAGCATTGAGAAACAAGAGAGGACAATTCTCAGAAAAATCCTAGGACCAAAGTTCGAAAATGGAATTTGGATGAAAAAAGAAACCACACGAAATTTTTCAATTCACAGAAAAAATCACAGATACCATCAGAAAGAGACGACTAAAATTCTACGGACACCTACACAGAATGGATAACAACACGCTGACAAAGAAAATTCTAAATCTAGCTCTAACCCTGAAAATCCGCAACAATTGGTTAGCAGAAATTCATGAAGATCTACAAGAAATGGGTATTGAGGACAAAACCATTCAAGATAGAATGAAATTTAGAAGCTTAGTAAACAAACACAAATTTGCAGAGATACCAACAAGAAAAAATACAGCCTGGACAGAAACACGCAGAAAGGAACACAGTGAAAAAATGAAGAGATATTGGGAAGAAAAGAAGAAGAAACATTGTGCAAAATAAGTTCAAATGCGCTCCATAGTTGGGCACAACGAATCAAAATAATAATAATAATAATAATAATAATAATAATAATAATAATAATAATAATAATAATTGCCGTCATGGTAGACCTGATCAGTGGAGATGGTAGCCTAAGGTTTAGCAAATTAAAGTCCATCTTTGTGCCTAATGGATAGAATGCTTGCCTTTTGGTCCGGTGGCCGCGGTTTAGTTCTCAGAATCAACCCCCTTGAACCGTAATTTACGCTGGCTTGGACACTGGGTGTTAATGACGTCTTCGCCATTCATTTAATCCTCATTAGGTCACGACCAAACCTATACAGATACCGTGCATCATTATTATTATTATTATTATTATTATTATTATTATTATTATTATTATTACATACAAATGTTGAATTTACCAGTGATCGTACGTATCGTTAAACAATGCGTCAGATGCTTACATTATGACGTGCTCTAGATTTCCATCGTTCTCAATTGAGCTTTGGGCTTGACCGATAGCCTTGGTAGCCCTCAGTATACATCACTGTTGGATAGTTTGTTGCTCCCCGCAATCGCAGAAGTCTGACTGATCTTTCAAATACCCCCCCCCCCCCTATTCTTAGATTTACCTATTCCACTCCTCAAACGATTCAGTGCCTTCCAGGTTGTCCATTCCAAATGATGACCAGGAGGTGGAGATTCAGAAGGCACCATCCAGTCAGAAAGATTCTCCATTCTTGCTCGCCACATATCAGAACGTGTTGTTCTTGTTGGTTTATCCAGAACCTTGGAGACATTGAAGAAAATTTTCCTGGACATCAGTCTTCTGGTTGGAGGTTGATGTCCAAATAACGGGTGGATATTTGTGAGATCCACCTTCGACCTCTCTTGCCGTGCAAACACTTCTCGCCGAATGTTTGGAGGAGCAATACCAGCTAAGCAGTAAAGTTTGTCAGTGGGCATAGGTTTCAGACACCCAGTAACTATTCTGCATGTTTCATTAAGGGCTTTATCCACTCGCTTCGTATGGGCTGAGCTGAACCAGACAGGATATGTATATTAGACTGTGGTATGACCGACTGACTTTTAATTTATTGCGTGCAGCAGACAAGACATAAAAACAAATGTGGCAGCCCATGCGAAAAACTTCCAGGTCTGGTCCCCGCGGGCACAATCTACAGAACAATCACCCCGAGCAACTCGTGCTATTGCCTTTGATCTGTCAGACGGTACTCGGAACTCCTTCAAATCATGGAACAATGACGATGAAAACTGTGAAAGCTGTTATAGTATTTCTATTTAAAATAGTTCTATATAATACTAATTAAATATATTCAGTATATTATAATAATAAAATTATTATTGAGTCCAACTCTTTCGCTGAATATTCAGCTTCGCGGCCTTCCGTTCAGAGGGCTGTGAGTTCGATTCCCGGCCAGATCGAGGATCTTAGACGCGTTTGGTTAATTCTTGTGCCTCGATGACCGGGTAACTTATATGTGTTTGACCCTAAACCCATCTCCATATACATACTACTACACTGCTACCCTCAAAAGAAACGCAGTATAGTGAATACCACCCTCAAGTGGTATACGCAAAATTTCGCATGGGCGGGGAGGGTGTCACTTTTAAACTGGCTATTCAAATGCCATTTATCGGTAGGCCCCTACATTAATTGTGTTCCCTACTATTACAAAATACGTACCGGTTAACATCGCGCAGCTGTGAGTTTGCATGCGGGAGATAATGGGTTCGAACCCCACTGTCGGCAGCCCTGAAGATGGCTTTCCTTGGTCTCTCATTTTCACATCAGATACCTTAATTAAGATCACGGCCTCTTCCCTTTCACTTCTAGGCCTATCCTATCGTGGACATGACATATTGAGAATTTCCTAACTGCTGACTAAATTTACAAACATATAAATCTGCATTTAACTTGAAAATCTGAACATCTGCATTTAAAATGGAAATTATGAAAATTAACATTCATTAAATAAAATACACACTCGTCGAACCTTGTACTCACACTTACTTGTTACCTGCTTACTTACACATACGTTATTTGAAGGGCGCCAGCTGTCACTCAGTACAGCAATAATAGAATGAGACTCTTGACTATCTCTAGGGTGTGGGGTAATAAGCTTACTTTCGACAACATACCATATAAGTTCTGGGAAAAGGAGATTGGCGTTCGGTTTCCCCATTAATTTTGAGGTTAAGATATTTTACTGTCAATGAAATGAAACCATGAATTCGTTTGATAGAACAATATATATTCTTTAAATAATATATCAAAAAATAGTGAGTCTTGTTGCGATAAACAGATGAGAATATGAAATTATGACATTGCAACTGAAAGAAACTAGGCATGAATTTGAATTCTTCTTGACCGGACATTTAACAATTTATACGAAATATTTCCCTCACTGATTCACTTGACTGTACCTTCAACACTTTTAGTGTAATTACGACGTATTCCTTTGATCTGGTGTTTACTGTAGATGTGTCACGCCTAACTTGGTGATATATCCTTGTGACTGCTTCTTCTCCATATCATCTGACTTCTTTGTAAGTCAATATGGTATTACCTCTTGGCAGGTCCAGGGTTGCCCTCTCTGACTTCATGGTAAGCCCTTGCGTTCGTGTCTTCCACTAAGTGACGGACCAACTAACTTTTGGCCTCACTCTCTCAATGACCAATGATTAATGGCTCACTGAGTCTTCTCCATCTCTCGTTCACACTCGTTCACTGACAAACTAAGGCCTCTTGATCTAGTAGACTTCTTCACTGTACTGCATCCGTATAACTAATGACTGACGCTACAATATGCATCCACCTTATATAGACGTTGGTTGACACAGCTACGTGATCTCCAAAAATAACAATGACATACTCCCACCTACGCGACAGATATTACATACAGTGGTGAAATAGCCCGCAGGCGGCTAACTCCGTGAGCGCATATCTAAATAAATACAATGCCGTAGCCATGGCGCGGCGATGACTTGGCAGAATCGCCACTAATCTTGCACAATGTCCCAACGTCACACCCAATCTCTGATATATACAACAATTCTCACTGTACAGGTATTGAATGTTATTCTACACATACGTATATATGCATACATCTAAGTACAATCTTGCAAGCAACAGGCAATTGCAAAATCGAATTAAATAAGACTGATAATTACAATAATAGTAACAATATCACAGATAAAATAATAATAATACTAACATAATAATAATAATAATAATATAGATAAAATCATACAATAATAAAAATACAGATATCATCTTGTAACGGGATTTGAACCGTTACAATATCTGTGTCGGTGCGACGTAAAGCAAATTGTATTTTTTTAAAAATCCGAATAAATGACATGACACCACACTGACAGCACAGAGGTTGTATGTCGAGAAGGGTAGCTTGCCATAATATGATAGGTATGTCGAGAAGGACAGCTTTCTTTTAACTTTATTTACTCTGGGGGATCACTTATTACACAACTCGCATAATTGCTTCAAGTTATCTTATAGATGGTCGCCATCACTGTTATATTTATATAAGCAAATTCGTTCTGAAGAAAACTTCGTCAGCTGATAAAGTGACAAGGGCGCTAGATTTCAAATTATTTTTTTCAAGTTGTTTATCAATATGACCAACAAAAACATACCAGGTGCACAAAAACAACTTGATATTCTACAAGAACAAGCAGCAAAAGTCGGACTTCAAATATCATACGAAAAAACTAAGTAGCCTATATTTAGTCTGATATCAAAAATGCACCACAAGAACTTATTGGCAGTAACAAAATCTCAAGGGTGAATGAATTCAAATACCTAGGTGAATGGATTACAGAAAATTGTAATGAAAGGAAATCCATAACTTCAAGAATTCAAAACATGGAAACTGCTTTCCAACTAACAAGAACCCTTTACAGTGATGTAGTTGGAACAAAATATTTACAGGAACTCACCCTATTAATTCAGCAATTTCCAAATGGACTCGTATTAGGTGTCAAAATCAGAGGCCTTATGTTTCCGACAAGTTGTTTCATCAGCTGAACGTTTCCCCTTTCGTAGCCATGACTTGACATATGGTTGTGGGTTAAATATATGCACAGGGGGTCCAACGCTGCTTATGAAAATAAGTAAGCTTGATCTTGCAACCAGCAGCCTATTTCTCTTTTCGGCGTGGATCTCATTGTACACCCATGACGTTTCAGCGCTATGTATAGATATAATTTATTCTTACTGAGTGTAAAAATGTTATAACGTCATTCTAAAGCGGCAAAATATTTTCCGGAACGGCGTTCCGGCCCGTTCCGGTCCAACTAAACCACTGCCTTTACAATAAACAATGTCTTTCATGGAACAATAAGATACATTACAATACAGGGGACAATCTTTGAATTTTTGTGTATCTTGCTTTCGGTTATTGGTTTGTTGGCTTGGAGTACGGTCAAATTTAACTACATGTAATGATTTAGATTACAATAAACGAATACGCTCTCCCCAGTTGGTGGACATCCGTAACTGGGAGAGAAGTGTATTCATTCATTCATTCATTCATTCATTCATTGCAATACAGTAGTTAAACCAGAAGCATTTTACGCTGCTGAAACTCTCAACTTACAATAAAAGAGATTAAAGGAACAATTAGAAATGAAAAAAACGAAAACTCATGAGAAAAATCTTAGGACCAAGAATCATAAACGGAACTCATTACCATAAACCTAATAGAAAATATAACAAAGGCTTTTCAGTCTGTCAAACACACAGCAAATACAATGTAAATTATAACACTATAAACATACCTGTAAAAAACACACTAACGTACAAAGAATGACATGTTTCGTTCTACAAGAACATCCTCAGATTCTATCAAATCACTTTAAAAACAATCTTATATATGTACAGTATTGTTTACGTAGCGTAAACTTGTCAATGAAAGAGAGTTTAGTGATAACATGAAACAGTAATGACAAAAATAAAATACATACAAGTATTAATATAATTAAAACTTACGTACTTATCTAGACTGCCGATGTTCAATCAATCAATAAGTCCTTTGTCACCAAATACTATTTCAAGACTGTGTATATTTTTATTTTTGTCATTACTGTTTCATGTTATCACTAAACTCTCTATCATTGACAAGTTTACGCCACGTAAACAATACTGTACATATATAAGATTGTTTTAAAAGTGATTTGATAGAATCTGAGGATGTTCTTGCAGAACGAAACATGCCATTCTTTGTATGTTAATGTATATTTTACAGGTATGTTTATAGCGTTATAATTTACATTGTATTTGCTGTGTGTTTGACAGACTGAACAGCCTTTGTTACATTTAACTAAGTCAACACTGGAAAACATGGCCTCATTCTTAACAAAATAAACCTAATAGTGAAATATACAAGCACATTTCCAAAATTACAGATGCAATTCGAATGGGACGAATCCAATTTTGAGGGCATTTGGAACGAATGAACTCTAACAAAGTTTCACATCAAATTTACACATTTCTACAAAACAAGGCCACTAGACCAAAGTGGTACAAATTGTTAGAGAAAGACCTCACTGAATTAGGATCGCCAAATCTACCAGATCGAAAGGAAATACAAAACATCATTCAGGCACGGGGATTTGAGGAACTAGAAAAAGAAACCCACACGATCGGCATGGTCGGAAGACCGGAGATGTGCACAATCAGTGAAGATGAGGAACTACTGGGCGAAAATGAAGGCCGAAAAATGTTGATTCCGCGTGGTCCTAGGTGACCCATTCGCGAAGAAGAATAAGAATAAGAACAACAACTTCTGACGCTCAAATTCCCGGTTCACTTTGTTTCCGACCTTCCTCTTTGTATGCAAATATCTGAAATGTATCCTTGTTTCCTGTGGTTTAAACTCCAGTACATGCAGAGGCGAATACAGGGAGGGGCCAAGGGGTGCTTTAGTACCCCCCGCCATCCCAACACACACACCTAGTTAAATTTAAAAGTTTGCGAAGTAGTTGTTGTTTAATGAAATTATAAGTAACAGTTTTTTTTGTTTTTTGTTTTTTTGCCCCCTGCAGTAAATACGTAGGCTGTGTCACCAAGGTGGTTAGCGTGCTGGCCTTTGGTCACACGGGTCCCGGGTTAGATTACTGGCAGGGTCGCGAATTTTAGCCATCATTGGTTAATTTCTCTGGCACGGGGGCTGGGTGTATGTGTCGTCATCATCATTATTTCATCCTCATCACGACGCGCAGGTCGCCTACGGGAGTCAAATAGAAATACCTGCACCTGAAAGACCTGCACCTGGCGAGCCGAACATGTCCTCAGTAAGGAAAAAATAGAAGGCCAAAAAATTGTATGTATTAAGATTTATTTCCCAATATTAGACTATTCCTACAGATGTTTGCCACCCTGCCAGTCACAACAGCCTCTACAGACAGAAGTTTCTCGGCTCTTCGTAAGCTAAAAACATTCAAGTAAACTGGGAGAGGACCGGCATAATGGCCTTGCATTAGCAAACGTCTATAAGGACAGGACAATACATGTTAAGTTTTCTTTGATCAAAGCCACGAGTGCTGGATATTTATAACTGGTCAAATGTTGAATGATGTGAATAGCTAATAATACGTAACTGTACGTAGTGAAGTTTATGCAGTACTTTAAACATTATATTATGGAATTTTGTGGTGAAATAAATATCAAGTTGCCTTAACTATCGTTTATTGTACTGTAACAATTTCCTTAAAGTAAACTTTACCGAGCTCGATAGCTGCAGTCGCTTAAGTGCGGCCAGTATCCAGTATTCGGGAGATAGTGGGTTCGAGCCCCACTGTCGGCAGTCCTGAAGATAGTTTTCCGTGGTTTTCCAGGCAAATGTTGGGGCTGTACCTTAATTAAGGCCACGGCCGCTTCCTTCCTATTCCTAGCCCTTTCCTGTCCCATCGTCGCCGTAAGACCTATCTGTGTCGGTGCGACGTAAAGCCAATAGCAAAAAAAAAAAAAAAAAAAAAAAAAAAAGAAAACTTTGCCGGGCTGAGTGGATCAGACGGTTGAGGCGCTGGCCTTCTGACCCTAACTTGGCAGGTTCGATCCTGGCTCAGTCTGGTGGTATTTGAAGGTGCTCAAATACGTCAGCCTCGTGTCTGTAGATTTACTGGCACATAAAAGAACTCCTGCGGGACTACATTCCGGCACCTCTTCGTCTCCGAAAAAACTCGTAAAAGTAGTTAGTGGGACGTAAAGCCAGTGACATCATTATTGAAATAAACTTTGGAAATTTCATCACTACGGAAGTAAAATGACCCAATTTCTCGTTTTTGCTTTGTGGTACCTAGTTTTTCTGTTAGCTCCTCCCTCTGGAGAATCCTGGATCCGCCTTTGAGTAGGCCCTACATGTAGTTTCAATGCGACGTTCAGCCCGCAACAGCACGGCAGTAACTAAGAGATGTAGGTTTGAAATCTGTGAGCAAGCAGGCAAGCAGTCAATAGGCCGTGACCCAAACTGCGTTGTGTTCCCAACCCTCACTGTGCCGCGTTAATGTTATATTGTTCTCTATTTCCGTCCTGACCCTCCACCTTTCCGCTCATTAAACAGGCCTTTTTCTCCCCTCCCCATAACCCTAAATCCTTTATGAAGTTTGAGTTAGGTCAGTAAGTGAAACTCACTTTTGATTACTAACGCTTGGATCTGCGTTTATATTATACTGACACTTTTTCATTGACCCTTTGGTAAATAATGGCGCAACATCCAAGATGAAAAGTAGGCCTATGTTTTAATATCTTCGTGAGGCTTGTTCCGCGCGATACCTGTGTAGGACAGTCACGATATCCCAGCTGAACCCGACACTGCCTCCGCTTACTTGTGCCAGACTTTTAATGTTAAAAAAACATTTTTTAGAAAAGTAAAACGTAAAATTAAGCAATTTCCCCTCGAGCCTGCTACGCTGGTGTAGCAGGGAGAGGGGTGATACTCCCACGTGGCGCGTCCCAGGTGGCGGATGGGGGGGTCCTAACCGGCTTGCCGGCGGACTTGAGGGAAATAAAATACCTCTCGCGGACCACACACACACTCCCTATGGGTGGGGGAGGCAGACGAAGAATTCCCCCACGGTATCCCCTGCCTGTCGTAAGATGCGACTAAAAGGGGCGACCAAGGAATGATCCAATTAGAACCATGAAGCTACTTGTAATTAGTACCATCACGCAGGGAACACCATGGGTTGCATTTACTTGCGCGTAGGACCACTATGTTAGGTACGCAATAGGTTTGTGGTTAGTAGCGGTCAGGATGTGGGTCCTACAGTACCTGTTATTCGTACCCCTATATGAGCGACATCATGGTTCTGCCTTACCTATGCTCACTATGTGAGAAATTCCACGGGATAGTACGAGTCCCTGTGGTTAGTCCACTTATGTGAGGAACGCCATAAGTTTGCGTTGCCTCTAAATAGCGCCGCAATGTGCGAAACAACATAGGTCTGTGTTACATGTGCGCATTACACTACCTGTGAATAGTACCATAATGTGTGGAGTACGCTGCGTTGTCATAGTTACCTCCCTTTGCGGCTTTTCGCTCTTTCATACAGGCTGAATATCTAATAAAACATGTAGGCTTAAAGCAATTCAATAAACTTTGCCCCGTTCTTGAGCTCATGCTAATAATTCTAGCATTTAAGACAGAACACGTCTTTGTCGATAAATATGAGATTTCATAATCACTAAACTGACAAGCATATCGTCGTTGCCGGGACAAAACCTCCTATGTGATAATATTTTTGGAGATACACTGACCCGCAGCACATACATTGTGAAGAGCGAGAATGCCTTGACAATCTTCACACAGTATTGCACCTTAGATGACAGAACGTTACCGGCCAAAGTTCTAAGCTAAAATATTTCACATAGGAGGTTTTGTCCCGGCAACGACGATATGTTAAATAGATAATAGAACTGCCGACAGTTGGGTTCGAACCCACTATCTCCCGAATACAATCTCACAGCTCCGGGACCCTAATCGCACGACCAACTTGTTCGGTTAGGATGTATTCTACATTGAGTTGCTTGCTTGAAGGGCTAGAACTGTGGATTTTTTTAAAAATTTGATTTTAATTATTCTGATAGGCAGAATCGTAGCCGATAAGACCTGTGCACGCACATACTTTTGAACATTTATGGAAAAATGAAATGGCGTATGGCTTTTAGTGTCGGGTGTGTCCGAGGACATGTTCGGCTCGCCAGGTGGAGGTCTTTCGATTTGATTCCCTTAGGCGACCTGCGCGTCATGAGGAGGATGTAATGATGATGAAGACGACACATACACCCAGTCCCCGTGCCAGAGAAATTAACCAATGATGGTTTAAATTCCCGACCCTGCCGGGAATCGAACCCGGGACCCCTGTGACCAAAGGCCAGCACACTAACCATTTAGCCATGGAGCCGGACAACATTTATGGAGAACAAGTTAAGCGAGTGCAGAAGATTACTGAGAACTACCCCCTGTGGGTGGGGGACGCAGACGAAAAATACACCCGCGGTATCCCCTGCCTGTCGTAAGAGGCAACTAAAAGCGGCGACCAAGGGATGATAACATTAGAACCATGAAACTACTTGTGCTTAGTACCATTACGTGAGGAACACCATGGGTCGACGTTACTTGCAGTTAGTGCCACCATGTGAGGAACACCATGGATCTAAGTTACCATTGAATTATGCCTTTATGTGAGGAACACCACTGTTCTGTGGTTAGTAGAGTTTGCGATCGTGTGTGTTCCACCGAAGTGGGGGAGCGGGCATTCGGCTGCGCGAACTAATGTCCATGTGCCGTAACATTGTGCTGGAATATGTCGGTTCCCCAGGGTTCAGAATAGATCTGCGCTACCTATGAGTAGTACCACTTCACGAGAAACACCTTGGGTGCACGTTGCCTGTGGTTAGTACCATTATGTGAGAAAAGACACGGGTTTGGCTGGCGGCCGTGGTAAGTTCCACTATGTACGAAAAGCATGGGTGTGTGGTATATGAGAGTAGTTCCATTATGTGACGAATACCGTGGGGTTGTATTAACTGTTGTGATGATGCTTGTTGTTTTTTTTTTTTTTTTTTTTTGCTACGGGCTTTACGTCGCACCGACACAGATAGGTCTTTTGGCGACGATGGGATAGGAAAGGCCTAGGAGTTGGAAGGAAGCGGCCGTGGCCTTAATTAAGGTACAGCCCCAGCATTTGCCTGGTGTGAAAATGGGAAACCACGGAAAACCATCTTCAGGGCTGCCGATAGTGGGATTCGAACCTACTATCTCCCGGATGCAAGCTCACAGCCGCGCGCCTCTACACGCACGGCCAACTAGCCCGGTGCTTGTTGTTTTAAGGGGCCTAACATCGAAGGTCATCGGCCCCTAATGGAACGAGATGGACGACATGATACATGATGTTTAAAATTTTAAAATGTATCCATTGAAGAGTTAAAAAAAATGGTGATGAGAAAATGAGTATGAGATAAAAACAGCAGTGGATCTAATTCGCAGTGCCTTATTTTCTAATAAAATAAGAGAAAATACAGGAAAAAAAGGAATAAGGCATTGCCTGGAAGTGCAGATATATATATACATAATTTACATTAGACGTTAAAATAATACATTAAAATACGCAACACAAACTAAAATGAAGTCAATGGGATAAAAGCTTAATTGACACAAATACACGAGGACAAAGGACATCATTAGACACTATAAAACAGACCACTATCCTTCATAAAGCGGATGACGAGGTCTGCTGACTGCTCGTCATCTCGCAAGATAAGGGAGATGGTACCCGGGAGGTGAAGACTACGGCGAAGATCGACCAGGTCCATACACTCCGTAAGGATATGTACCACTGTATTAACTGTGGTTGTTACCATAATGCGTCGTACACCGTTGGTCTACATTGCCTATGATTAGTAGCTCTTTGTGAGCAACACCATGAGTATACGTTGCCTCTGATTAGTTCCACTTAGTGAGGTACACTACACGAATATCGGCGCCCGTGATTAGTCCCACTATGTGCGGAGCACCATGGGTCTGCGTTGCTTGTGAGTAGTACCCTTAGGTGCGAAACACCATGGGTTTGTGTTACCTGTGAGTGATGCCACTGTGTGCGACATATGATAGGTCTACATTTCCTGTGATTAATACCACCATTAGAGAAACACCATGCGTCTACGTTACCTGTGATTAGTACCATTATGAGGGGCCGGCGACCTGGATTTTCGAAGTAATTCAGGCTTTGTGAATTGGATCCACTGATTGTTTTTGATTTCACAATCATTTTTTTTCATAATCATTCGTTTTAGAGTCTAGTCAGTGGATAAATGTTGAAGTTTTAATTTTCGTTTCGTGGCCCCTTTAAACAACAAACATCTGCATCATCATCATCATCATCACTGAGAACTTGGACCTGGATTTAGAGATCCGTGTACGAATACAAATGGCTCGTTCTAGCTTTCTGAGAATGAAGAATCTACCTACTGTGTGATGATAGAAGCTTCAGCGTGGAGACACGTCACAACTACGTTAAATGCTATGTATATTTAGTGCTTCTGTATGGCGCTGAAACATGGATTCTGTAAAGTAACACCACAGTCTAATATAACAGTCGCGAAGCTCTGATGATATTTTTCATCCGAGGCGACTACAGCGCTCCAAGCGACGAGGTAGAGGCAACTTGCTAGCAGACAACAGGGAACGAATTACCACCACAGTCTAAAATGGTTATAACTTCTGAAACATTCATGCAAATAATGTCCTGAAAAGATTATTGTAATCCTTATGAAATAGTGGAGGAGGTCAAACAATTTATTTCGATGAGGAGTTCGAGGATAATATCGAAATATTTATTTAATCTTAAGGAGTTATTTTTCTTTACCGCGGACTATAACATAAACTCGCTTTTAGAGGGCAACCAGTTCGAAAGTATATACCATCGCGGACTTTTTTGTAGAGGTTTCTATGCTTTACAGTTCGTACGCTTACACTTGGTGTCTATCGTTGACGGTTCAGGCGGCGTAAGCCAAGAAAGCAAAGGGTGACCGACCGACCGACATCGAACCTGCCAAGTTGGTCTAAGAAGGCCAGCGCTCTACCATGGTGGGTCACTTTCATTTTCATTTTCCTCCACCTGTGTTGTTCTGGTACAAGCCTCGTGTAGTCCCTCACTCTGTGAACCGCCGGCAGCTCACTTCTGTAGTGAAGTCATCTGCAGTATTAATTTGTTGCGTGTGTGTTTTTAGGTTTTAAATCGGTGCGTACTTGTATTGTGTTGAGTGAGAGTTGGTTGTATATTGCATAGTATTTGTGTGTGTTCATTATTTTCGTACTGTACAGAAGTTGCTACTGAAGATGTTGGTGTTGTAGTGTGCAGCGATACGCCATGGCACAACTAGTATTGATAAAAAATTTGTCGTGTGGTTTATTTATGCTTTAAATTTGACCACTTATTTTTACGACCGCATTTAATTTTTACTAATTTTGTGAATGATACGACAGCACAGTAGTACCCCGCGTTGCCTGGGGAAATGCATTAAATGCATCCTCACCCCTCGAACCCATAAACAATTTTTTTTTTTCTATTTCCTCCCCCCCCCCCCCTGTTTGCCTTACACTTCAATGCTGAGGTTTTTTTTTTTTAATGTGCCATAGTTTACCTCTGATTCTGTACAAAACAAAAATAGCCCCTATAAAACCTTCGTCCGCTTTAGTTCATAAAAATAATTTGTAGCTTACTTTCTTCCACATTTGTCTTGAATTTAAATACTGAATTTCACAAATTTATGTTCCGCCGTTTGTCCGTGATGCTGATGAGCAGAGCCATTCGATATGGCAACCCTGTTATCATAAGAGCAATACTGTTTTCATAACATGGAATGACCTATAAACATTCAGAGGCTTGCAGACTGAACGCTTAAAGGCATAGCAGTCTGTTATGACGATGTATGTATGCACGCGTGATTTTGCATTGCCTTATAAATGTGGGTTTTTTTTCATGTTACATGGTTCAGCCTATATCAATTTTAAATGAAAGTATACTTTTATTATACTTTATGCATTTTTATTTTACTAATTACTTTGTAATACAAATGCGATTTTTATTTCACATTACTTTTACCTGTGTATTTACCAGAATTAATTCAAATTCATGGTTCGTTGTGTGGGTTGCTCTAGTCACGTTCTAGTTCGTGAACCATGCGCAACGGCTGATTGGTCTGGTAAGCAGTCCTCAGAGTCGGGATACCTATTGCTCTGAAATAGAAGTGGGCATGTCGGACGTATTCTGAGTCGTGGCTCTCCTTGTGCCCAGACTGCTAGGACTATATACAGTAATCCACCAGGGTCTCTAACCCGTAAGAGGAGAGATTCTCATGGGGACTGTGTTAATAGGGTAGCATCCCCCTGTGGGTGGGGAACGCAGACGGAGAATACACTCACGGTATCCCCTGTCTGTCGTAAAAGGTGACTAAAAGGGGCGACCAAAGGATGATTGAATTAGAACCATGAAACTACTTGTGATTAGTACCATCACGCGGGGAAAGCCATGGGTCGCCTTTACTTGGGAGTAGTACAACTATGTTAGGTACACAGTAGGTTTATGATCACTAGCAGCAGAGCGGTTCACTGTGGGTTTCCAGTACCTGTGGTTAGTACCACCATATGCGGAACATCACGGGCTTTCGTTGCCTGTGATTAGTGTCATTAAGTGAGAAACCCCACGGGTCTGGGCGTTGCCTGTGATTAGTACCACTATGTGAGCGACACTGTTGGTCTGCGTTGCCTGTGATTTGTACCCACTATGTGAGGAACACCACGGGATAGTACGAGTCCCTGTGTATACCTATGTGAGGTGCAACATGGGTTTGCGTTGCCTGCGAGTGGTGCCATTATGTGAGAAATACCATAGGTCTGTGTTACCTGTACGACGTAACAATACTTGTGAGTAGTACCATAATGTTTGGAACACCGAGAGTTTACGCTACCTTTAATAAGTATCGCAACTTCTGCTTTACTAGCGATAAGTGCCATTATGAGGGACTGATGACCTGGATATCGAACGCCTTCAGACAAAAAACATCATCGATTCAGGATTGTGATATGGAAGCAGTCCCTTGGTCAGTAATATTGTTTCTGGGAAGGTGAGGCATTGCGGGTCGGATCCGCTGATTGTTTTTCGTTCATATGCATCCATTCGTTGTTCATCATCACGTTTTGAATTCTGGTCAGTTGATGGATTTTGTACTTTTAAATTGTCATTGCATTTCTTCTCAGTTCGTACCATTAGGATGCGATGTCCTAGATGTTAGGCCCCTTTAGGCTAAACAACAAGCATCATCATCAACATCAGAGTGGGTTTCGGGGCACAAGTGGCCACGGCTGTCCATGGTCCGACAACTCTACACTCCAACCGGTCAACCGAGCAGAGGAGGGATCTATTCGGGAGACGGAGAGGGGTTGGTTCCCACTGCCAGCTGTGTTGATCATGGTTTTCCATGTTTGTAGTGTCCGACTCGCTGGCTGCATGGTCAGCGTACTGGCCTTCGGTTCAGAGGGTCCCGGGTTCGATTCCCGGCCGGGTCGGGGATTTTAACCTTCATTGGTTAATTCCAATGGCCCGGGGGCTGGGTGTTTGTGCTGTCCCCAACATCCCTGCAACTCACACACCACACATAACACTATCCTCCACCACAATAACACGCAGTTACCTACACATGGCAGATGCCGCCCACCCTCATCGGAGGGTCTGCCTTACAAGGGCTGCACTCGGCTAGAAATAGCCACACGAAATTATTTATTATATGTTTGTAGTAAGGCGCATGCCGGGACAATTCATAGTATAGACCACGGCCGCCAACCCTCTCACCTTCTCCGCACGTCATCTCCTCCGATACAGATCTCCTGGCCTTAGAGACGGCGTCACCGTGTAGGAGGAATGAAAACATTTAGTAGTAGTGTATTAGCCCGGCTTTGGTGAACTTTTACCGAGCACGCTCAGAATGTTTTAAGCAATCTCCGGATCTATGGGAGTGACGGAGCCCCACTTCCATTTGACAGGCGAGGGACTCCTTGGATGGAACGAAACGAAGGGAGGAGTTTAGAAAATGCAGAGACTTGCAGTTGAACGCTGAAAGGCTTAAGAGTCTATAATAAAGATGTATGTATGTTGTTTTTCTTCATAACGTTACGAAAGGCTAAACTACAAATTTATAAGCGTTCTTCTTCTGAGGACGGCGTTTCCCTTCGGATATTGGTGATCCAGTTGATTATAATAACCCCCGAAATAGCGGCTCGAAAGATGTCAATGGAAGTTCGTTCATACTAGCGGCGCAGGTCTTTAAGCTGGGGATTTCTCCGTGCCCCACAGATCGTTGTCGTCCAGTTTTCCTGTCAGTGATGAGTTGGAGGAAGTTCAGATCATTCTCCTCTCATGATGTGTCCTATGTACAATCGCGATTACAAGAAGTTCGGGTGGAAAAGGAAACAGGTAACGTTTGGGCGAAGTAGTAATCAAGGCAACGTCACATGTGTTACATGTGTTCGTCTTCTAGGAGGTGTGGCTTGCCACGTTGCGCACTCAGAGGTAGTGGTGGTGGTGATAATTGTTTTAAGAGGAAGTACAACTAGGCAACCATCCTCTATATAACACTAATCAGAGGGAAAAATGGAAGGGGTCCGACACTTCGAAAAATGAAGGTATCGGCCAAAGGAAGACAAGGGCCACGAAGGGCATGAAAATGAAAGACTCCCTAGCCCTCGCAAACCTAATAGCGTCGGGGTCGGAAAAGAACAAGAGTTGACCAAGGGAGGTCGGATAGGATAGGTGAAAGTGAGGAGCCTGGCACAAGTAAGTGGAGCAATGCCAGGACTCAGCTAAGGGCCCCTTTTAGTCGCCTCTTACGACAGGCAGGGGATACCGTGGGTGTTATTCTACTACCCCCACCCACAGGGGGTGCACTCAGAGGCCAGTCCCAACTCCATTTTTTCGGGAACTGATTAAGATGGTTCTGTGGTTCAACGTTCTGGCTATACTAGCTTTTCCTAATCAAGGAAAACAATTAATTGACTGTAATTTAATTGCGATGAAGTGTGCACCACCCCAATATGTGGCATTTAATTGTTTGATCAGCACTGTCCGACTCGTTGGCTGAACGGTCAGCGTACTGACCTTCGGTTCAGAGGGTCCCGGGTTCGATTCCCAGCCGGGTCGGTGATTTTAACCTTAATTGGTTAATTCCAATGGTACGGGAGCTGGGTGTATGTGTTTTCTTCATCATCATTTCATCCCCATCACGACGCGCAGGTCGCCTACGGATGTCAAATAGAAAGACCTGCACCTGGCGACCCGAACCCGTCCTGGGATATCCCGGCACTAAAAGCCATACGACATTTCATTTCATTAGCACTGACAGTAACTTCATAAGAACGGTTTTCCTAACGCCCTTGCGTCTCTCATAATCATTTAATGCCAGGTTATTTTTACTTTGGCTTTTGAGGATAATAATAATAGTAGTAGTATTTAACAGGGCCTATATTGACGAAAATAAGGGTCATTCTTTCTTACAGTGGTTGAGCGCGATGCAATTTGATAATGAAGTCATAGTCGAGACCGCTAACATTTCAGCCCGACTTCGCACACAAGAATTACAAAGAAACTGAAGAATTTGACCCTCAATGAGTTGACCTACACATTACGTTTGTTGCCTTGAAGGAGTCGTGTGGTTCCTCCATTCATTCCCCTCTCCCTTCATTGTCGAGCCAGTTGGACGTGTGGGCAGGCGGGGAAGCAAGTATCTTCCCCTACGCGTGTGTTTTGTTCATGCTAGATATCCTCGTACTTCCGTTTATCCACCTCCCCTCACTCTTCAAATGCGTGCATGTGTTAACGCGTCTAATGGTTGTGACCAGTGAGAGAGTGTGTACGCAGGTACTGGGTGGTTCTGAGGGCTGTACTGATTTCTCGCCTGAAATTAATAATTTTGGCCACGAGATACTAAATACCTGAGCTTTCGTTTCTTGATGGTTGTTAGAAGCTTTTTTTTTTTTTTTTTCCTATTTAACAATTTGAGGACTTGCTCATTGGTCTTCCTTTCTACCCAGAATATTTGAAGCATTCTTCTGTACAAGTACATATGGAAAGCTTCAGTCCGCCTCTCCAGCAAAGGACGGAGCTCCCAGCCTTCAAAACCTACAGAACGGCAGGGAAAACATAGCCTCGCAACATGCGAACTTGGAGCCGATGGTTGAGATCTTTACTGGTGAATAGCGCCTTCGTACTGTTTTTATAAACGTTATAGAATGCTAAATGAACAAATCAAAATGTCAAATTTCATTATTTCGAAACGGTAAACGTTGGAGAAACTCCGAGCTTGTCGATTAATATGAAGAAAAGAAGGAATACATGGATTGGACATGTAATCAGACAGGAGAGTTTACTAGCCCTCATCCTGGAGGGCATGGTGGAAGGAACAAATTTTAGGGGAAGGCCTAGACTGGAATATATTGGTCATCTGGTGGAGGAGCTGTGATGCCGATCTTATGTAGAACTGAAGAGAATGGTACGAAACCAGAACCTTTACAACGCTTCTGGCAACCAACTTTAGGGTTGTAAACTTTAGTAGTAAAAGAACATCGCTTTGAAATATTATTTATTCGGGTGTGAAGTAACAGTGCACTCTCGTATATGAAATTGTATTTCGCTTTCAACTTGACCTTCACATGATTTCACCATTTTACATTAATAAGACCGGATACGACAGTGTACTACTGCAGTGGTATTGATTCCTACGAACGTGTCTGTAGGGTAGTTACTGTAGTTATAAAAACGATCTGAGATGAAATTGCAAACATTGCAAAGAATAAATGACACGCTGTTCACTTCGAGTGTTGTGTCAGCTTGCTTTGCCATTGAGGACAATTGTGTGGGAAGTTCATGACTCAGCTCTGGCAGTCGGTCTTTGTAAATAAAATAATAATAATAATAATAATAATAATAATAATAATAATAATAATAATAATAATAATAATAATAATAATGTATTGATTTATCCTTTCATGACTTAGTAATATTAGCATGTTAAGCTTCTGAGCTCAGACGGTGCGAAGCGAGATAATCTCCTGGTTCTTCTCCTTTCCTTCCTTCCTTCCTTCCTTCCTTCCTTCCTTCCTTCCTTCCTTCCTTCCTTCCTTCCTTCCCCACAACCAGTGCGTCTGAGTGTTATGAAAGGTGTTGCTCATAGGGTCAGTCGTGCTACAATAACACTGTCTGGCCCAGTGAGGAAAGCAATGGCAGACTACCTCACTCCTCATCTTGCCTAGTGCGCCTCATTTTGGTGCTGTCATTGCTTGTTGTGGTTTTCCTATAACTGCGTAGCCCTTGGTGGTGTTATTGGAGGATTCAACCGGACAGTCTGCTTTACGTCGCACCGACACAGATAGGTCTTACAGTGGCGATGGGATAGGAAAGGGCCGAGAGTGGAAAGGAAGCGGCCATAGCCTTAATTAAGCCCTCCCCCCTCCCCCCCCCCCGAGCATTAGCCTGGTGTGAAAATGGGAAATCACGGAAAGCCATCTTCAGGGCTGCCGACAATGGGGTTCCAACCTACTATCTCCAGAATGCAAGTTCACAGCTGTGTGCCCCTAACCGCACGGCCATCTCGGTCGGTATCTTGTCGTGTTTTGTTTTTTGTCACAACGTTGTGCCCAACTAAGGTCCGACTCGTTGGCTGAATGGTCAGCGTACTGGCCTTCGGTTCAGAGGGTCCCGGGTTCGATTCCCGGCCAGGTCGGGGATTTTAATCGCTTCTGATTAATTCTTCTGGCTCGGGGACTGGGTGTTTGTGTCCGTCCCAACACTCTCCTCTTCATATTCAGACAACACACTACACTACCAACCACCACAGAAACACGCAATAGTGATCACATCCCTCCATATAGGGTTGGCGTCAGGAAGGGCATCCGGCCGTAAAACAGGGCCAGATCCACATGTGCGACGCAGTTCGCACCCGCGACCCCACAGGTGTGGGAAAAGCGGTAGGAAAAGAAGTTGTGCCCAACTAAGGAACGTGGTTGAACTGATTCAGCAGATGAATTTGCTCTCTTCTCTTCCCAGAATCACGTCGTCTTTTTGCTGTGTTTTTCTTCTGTTCATGCAGTATTAGGTCTCATCTTGGGTTTTTCATCAAAATGATGTTTGTTCACCAGCATTCTTAAGCCTACGTCTGTCACATATAATTTCACCTGTTATGCTCATTTCTAGAAGGTCTTTTTCAATTTCGATTATTCTTGACTTTTAATGAGGAGGCGTAATGAATTATATTTTTAGTACCTAGGTCTTTCATTGTTCATTCTTTGAATACCGCCATAAAACTTCAGTCGTCTTTTTTCTAATAGTGTCTAATATAATGCTGGTATATTTCAGGAACCTCCTCTTCATACACGTGATATTATTATTATTATTATTATTATTATTATTATTATTATTATTATTATTATTATTATTATTACAGCAGAACCCCGCTTAACCGAACTTCGCTTAACCGAAATGTTCTTACAAAATTGTATTTTAATGCTTTGTTTTTAACCTCTCGTTCTTAGCCGTCGATATTAGTCATTCTCTTGCTATATGTGCAGAGAGCTACTTTGGCAAACCCTATTTTTATATTATGACTTATGCCAGAATGCACGCGTACCATGAAACAAAATAGTTTCTTACCCTCTAGTTCGTTCCATGATACATTTTTCTTGAACAAGGAGGAATTATTATTATTATTATTATTATTATTATTATTATTATTATTATTATTATTATTATTATTATTATTTGCGTATGGGCCCAATTGATCACGCAAAGCTCTAACGATTCTGTTTTCTGAGTTGCCAAACAGCTCTCATCCTTTCTCCGTGGATCCTTTTTCGTTCTTCTGTCCACTTTGCTCCAGTCTTCTTTTTTACTTCGTTCTCTGGTTGCACTTTCCATCCATTAATTTTTTTCCTGTAGAGGTTTCTGTCCGCGGTGTCAGTTGAGTCCATATGGGCTTTTTCCAGATCCTCATTATTATTATTATTATTATTATTATTATTATTATTATTATTATTATTATTATTTCTTAATCTGTTTACCCTCCAGGGTTGGTTTTTTCCTCGGAATCAGCGAGGGATCCCACCTTTACCGCCTCAAGGGCAGTGTCCTGGAGCGTGAGACATTGGGCCGGGGGATACAGCTGGGGAGGATGACCAGTACCTCGCCCAGACGGCCTCACCTGCTATGCTGAACAGGGGCCTTGCGGGAGTATGGGAAGATTGGAAGAGATAGACAAGGAATAGGGAAGGAAGCGGCCGTGGCGTTAAGTTAGGTACTGTTACCGTGTTTTGGTGGTAGGTAGAGGTGAAAGAAGGTGCGGGGTGGTGAACAGGTCTCAAGCTACGAAGGTAAAATTAATTTAAAATTTAACAAGGTTATATTTTCTTTTCAAAATTAAGAAATAACAATTACGGCAGGTACAGAGTAGCAAGGCAACAACAGTTCCAATTACCGGATTTACAGGATTTGGGCTTCGAGCCCCAAATTCACAATTCTTGAGCAATTAGCCCGACTTTACTCCAAAATAAATTTTACCAGAGGGGCCGAAAACCCCGTTCATGTTCCAGAGCACTTGCTCCAAATTACACAAAAAAGCCTCCTCGAGGCATACAACACTTAATTTTCAAGAAAGAGTCACTCGCTCTCAACTTTAAGCCTCTCAAAGGCCACACCAAACTCCACCTTCAAGTTGTCCTCTCTGGACATAGACACAGGGGTAAAATACCCAACCTACTGAGTGAGAAAAGATTAATTACTTGACCTCTAAAATAACAATTTGAGAGGAGGCGAACTTGCGCTCCTAATACGCTTTGTTTAAAACCTACTTGGCACTAGGCCGTTAATACAAGGGCTAATCCCATACTAAAGAGGTGACTTAAGAAGGAAACAATTTACATTAAGTCGAAGAAGAATAGGTTGAGAAAAATATAAGTTCACCTCAAAACAATATGAGTGGGAGCTCGAGAGGGTTAAGCACTCTCTATCCCAATATGCAGTTTAAAAGATAGAATAGATACAAGATTCTTTACATTTTAAGGAAGGTTACATAATGGAAAAACTTCGGACCCGCCCCGAGAGTTAAACTGCTGAGCAAGCAAGAAAAGAAGTAATTAGTCGGCCATTACCTGGTTGTTGACTGTCGCCGAAGAAAGAGGCGCTTCCCGCCCCCTGCTATGTACTTTACACACTGAAAGATGGAACAGAAGTGGCCCGGAGACCCTAAAATCAGCAGTTTATATCCTCTCGCGGAAAGTTCGAGGCGTTAGGGGAATGAGAACACCCTCCCACAAAAACTTTATTGGGTAGGATACAGCAACATATTCAAGTTGGGGGAAGATACATCCGATTGGTCAGAAATTAATAAAAGAAATTCGGGATTGGCTAAATACAAAACAAGGGGAAAGAGAGGGGTATACAGCCAACTTAAACAATAACAAAAATAAATTTAACAAGAAACAAACTTTTGAAATAAAAATTTCTCCAAAAAAAACCAGTTCTTTCACTCCGCACTAGGGTGCACTATTGTTGATCTTCAGTAGTGTCCTCTGGAAGAGAAAGTTCACACTTCTTTCTACAAGCAAAACAAAAATACGTCGAAAATGACACAGTTCAAAAACTCCAAATTTTCCACGTAGTGACATCTTCTGAGAAATTTGAAAATTAATACCGTCAATAAAGTTCAGACTTCCTCCAGCAGAGGAGTTTCAATTGGCGCACATTTTAAATTAGCGGCGTGGAGGTGTACCGCCCGGTACAGGTACCATCCCGGCATTTGCCTAGAGGAGAAACGGGAAACCACGGAAAACCACTCCACCTCTACTCAGTTGACCTCCCGAGGCTGAGTGGATCCCGTTCCAGCCCTCATACCACTTTTCAAATTTCGTGGCAGAACCGGCAATCGAACCTGGGCCTCCGGGGGTGGCAGGTATCACGCTAACCACTAAACCACAGAGGCGGAGATGATTATTATTATTATTATTATTATTATTATTATTATTATTATTATTATTCGTCATGAAGATTATGCAGACGCCTCAGACCTTGACAATAACAGTTCTGAGAATTGAGTTGCAGCAGATGATGGATTTAATGCATTGGAGGTACGATTGATTTCGAATTTTTATTAAAATACAGTACCACATGCTTTAATTACAGTACTGTAATAACATTACTGTATACAGTATTCTGTTCAGTAGTAACAAAAAATTGTTCCGTTATCTCAGATTGCTTTGCGCTTTGTTGAACAAATCAAGAATCTACACCAGCTGATGTATTGTTGAGTAAACGGTGGCTCGATGTAGCTGCACGACAGCGCTGCGCCTAGAAAATTCAGAAGAAAATAACTGATTTTATACAGTGAGTGATATTATGCAAATATTTTAATGTTAATATACAGTATGCACCTCTGCTTAACAGAGTTTATCCATTTTTGTTTCGACATTTAACTTCAGAAAATATTTACCATGTGTCATCTGAAAAAACACGTCAACCGAAGTGGCTCCGCCCCCTTTATTTTGGATATACGGCTCTCTACTGTATTTCTTCTTCTTCTTGTTCTTCTTCTTAGGAGCACGATGTTCAACTTTTCAACTTAGAGAGGGACTTGATGGTTGCCCAGTACTCGCACATTCTCTGAGTATGTTTCTCCCTTTCTTCGTCCAGAGGGCGTCTGTTTTCTCACAAGGTGGTCTGTCCTGAAACTTCTGTTTGATTATTCTTCTGAGAGGTGCTGGGTTTCTGGTGTCATTTTCAGTTACTTCTCAGATCTACAATTGGCGCCAAAGCGCAAGTGATGATGATGATGATAATAATAATAATAATAATAATAATAATAATAATAATAATAATAATAATAATCGGCTTCGCGGATGACTTGGCCCTTTTGTCCAGCGATGAAGTCACAGCAATAAAGCAAGTTGAAATTCTCCAAGAATGTGCCAGAAAGGTCGGATTTCATATCTCCTTCCAGAAAACTGAATTTTTCTGTGCAAAACTAGACATCCATAGTCTCAATACAAAATACAGAAAAATCAACAGAGTCCCTCACTTCATATACCTGGGCGAAATTATCGAACCAATTGGACAAGAGAAAATAGCCCAAAACAACCGTGTCCAAAAACTCAGAAGAGCTTATGGGAGAACAAGTGAAATCTACAACAAAATATGTATGTCTCTCCACGTTAAAATTAAACACTACAATACTGTAATCAAACCTGAGGCTTTATATGCAGGGGAAACTCTAACGCTTCCTAGAAAGGGCAAGCTGGAAAATATCCTAAAAGAAGAGCGAAAAATCATGAGGAAAATTTTATGACCAAGACACACGGGAGAAGGGTACCGCCTCCAAACCCGGAAATCCACAGAAAAATTATCTAATATTGAGGCAGACCTCAGGAAAAAAAGGCTGAAATTTTATGGACATGTTAAGAGGTTTCCAGAAAATAGACTAACCCACCAAGTTCTTGAAAGAGTTGATAAATTGAAGAATTTCCCTTGGATACAACAAAGAAAAATGGACATGAAGAACGCACAAATTCAACCTGAAGACATTTTGAATCGAAATATATATAGAAAGAAAATTGACAAGTGGGAAGTTACTCCAGAGAATGAAGTACCAAAAAGAGCAGGTACCAAGTGGACGGAAGAACGGAAAAGGATCTTTAGTCAACAGATGAAAGCATCCTGGATCCTCCGCAAACGAAATCATAAATAAAGCTTCATGTGTTCCAAAAGGGACCATTCACGTATAATAATAATAATATATAAAAAATCATTATCATATATATACGGTAAAAGTGCATAAACCATCAAATATGTAAATGATATTTTACACAACTTCTAAAATGTGGCCCGCAGCGTTTCGATAGTTGACCCCGAGTTGACCCTAAAGCAGGAGCTTGCATTTTGGTAACACGAATGGTCGCGCTGCGAGAGAAGTGTCAGTCATCCAGAGTGTTCATAGTATTTCGTAAAGCAATCATTATAAATATAAGTTCTTTCGTGGTTAATTGGATATATTGGATATTTAAGAAGATTTTAGAACAAAAATGGTGTCAATATCCCTTCGGGAAAATCAAATGATCATAAACATGTCTTTCAAAAAACAAAACACAAATCGGTAAGGATTTATTTGCATCTAACGAATCGTTTTCGAGAGTCATCTCTATGGAATGGGGAGTGGACAAGTGTAGGATTCAACGCAGCGAACGGGGAAAATTGACTCGTGGCCTATAAAACTAACACGAATGAAATAAGCTTTTCTCTAGAGCGTCATGAGATGAGGCCTCTTTGATAAAAGAGCCCCCTATATGTCTCTGTTATGGTCATCCATTAATACTTCACATCACAGTCTGCACGGCTGCTAGATAACATAGCGTCACACAGTTTGTATCGCTTATTTCGTGACGTAAGTTCCCAGCCATATGACATATATCTATCAAAATGTACTTACCCTGTCTCGTATTTAAATGCCTCGGTTTTTTTTTTACAAATATCACAGAATTTGAACTTACGTGGTACGTGTTATTAATTAGACATATTGTATCTACGGGTTTGAATATTAACGCGAGGTTTTCCTTTCTCCACATCTCTCCATTCTCCTCTATATAAAATCTCGGTGATTCATCCTGCTCCCTTTCATCTGGGATGTGTTTTTTAAATTTATTCTCCTCCACTTTCTGTCCAGATTACGTTTCATGGTCACGAACAATAACTGTTATCTTCCTCTTCGCTGGCATTTCATTTATCCTCAGAGAGAATTTCACCGGGTGAGTTGGCCGTGCGGTTAGGAGCGCGCAGCTGTGAACTCGCATCCGGGAGATAGTGGGTTCGTACCTCACTGTCAACAGCCCTGAAGATGGTTTCCGTGGTTTCCCATTTTCACAGCAGGCAAACGCTGGGGCTATACCTTAATTAAGGCCACGACCGCTTCCTTCCCATTCCTAGGCCTTTCCTATCGTACCGTCGCCTTAAGATCTATCTGTGTCGGTGCGATGTAAAGCAAAAAAAGAAAAAGAAAAGAAAAGGAATTTCATCCTCACTACTACTGTACTTATGAGTTATCACTAGTGGTCGGAAGTTGAGGGGAACTTTTTTTTTCCCTCTAGTGTCAGAAGATGAGGCCCAACAAAATATATGTTCATTCTGAGTGATTGTAGGCCAGAAAATGGTGGGTTTTATTTGTCCAATGATATAGGACCTAGATGTTTTTGAAGACTTTCGTGCCGGGCTGAGTGGCTCAGACGGTTAAGGCGCTGGCCTTCTGACCCCAACTTGGCAGGTTCGATCCTGACTCAGTCCGGTGGTATTTGAAGGTGCTCAAATACGTCAGCCTCGTGTCGGTAGATTTACTGGCACGTAAAAGAACTCCTGCGGGACTAAATTCCGGCACCTTGGCGTCTCCGAAAACTGTAAAATAGCAGTTAGTGGGACGTAAAACAAATAGCATTATTATTATAAGACTTTCGTCTGGAGCGTGGCATTGTATGGAAGTTAAACATGGACAATAACTAATTCGGAAAGAAAAATATAAGTTTTTGAAATGTGGTGTTACAAAAGAATGTTGAAGGTGAGAAGGGTAGATGGAATCGCGAATGAAGAGAGACTGAGTCGAATTAGTGAGTGGAGAACGATGTGGGTAAATTTGACCAGAATAGGAGATAGAATGAAAGGGCACATCTTAAGACACCCAGGACTTGTGCAGTTGGTTTTTTAGGGAAGTTCAGGCGGTAACGATGGTAGTGGGTAGACCAAGTCATGGAATATCACAAACAAATTCGAGTAGATATAGGCTGAGTGGCATGGAGGGCTGCATCAGTCCAGTCTGTTTATTAAAAAGTTAATTATTGGATTTCAAATCAGTTCAATAATATCCGCCATTGTATTTTAGTCAGAGCAGACAAAATTTAGCTGTAAGCACATTATGGATTAAACCAACCAAACTTGTAATGAGGAGCGCAGTTAAAGAGCTATTCTCAATATTGGGATAGCATTTGCAGGATCAGTGGGATGGAATGTAAATAAGTTAGAGCACCCAGCAAGGAAACAAAGCGAATTACAGAGGATGGTGGTTGTGGTATTTGTAAATATTTGCATGTACGCTTGTCGGAATGAGTATCATTGTTAACTTCCTATTTATACCACAAGTTCGCTTTACATTGAGCATGTTTTTACTAATTAACTGTCATGGTGACAAGCTGGATGGATTTATAGCTTTCGCTAAGCGGCAGCTTGTTATCATTAAAAGCCATGGTTCGATATAGCAAATTTCGAATACCTCTGTTATTATTATCATCGAACGTTTGTAATTTAAAACTTCTACTGTATAGATATGTAAATAAGTTACGGGATTGTGGGAGACTACAAAATGGAATGAAATGGCGTATGGCTTTTATTGCCGGGAGTGTCGGAGGACATGTTCGGCTCGCCAGGTGCAGGTCTTTTGATTTGACTCCCGAAGGCGACCTGCGCGTCGTGATGAGGATGAAATGATGATGAAGACTACACATAGACAGTAGGATTCGAACCCACTATCTCCAGGATGCATGCTCACAGCTGCGCGCTCCTAACCGCACAGCCAACTCGCCCATGGTGATATTAGGGTAAACAGCATGAAAAGTCAGGTTGTAAGTTTCACCAAGAGGAAAAGCACTCTCAGTTTTAATTGCTGCGTTGAGGTGGTGGTGATTATTGTTTCAAGAAGAAGCACCTTCTTTTATTTTTACAATTATGCTTTACGCCGCACCAACAGAGACCGGTCTTATGGCGACGATGGTAAAGGAAAGGTCTAGGAGTGGGAAGGAAGTGGCCGTGGCCTTAATTAAGGTGCCGCCCCAGCATTTGCATGGTGTGAAAATGGGAAACCACGGAAAACCATCTTCAGGGCTGCCGACACTGGGGTTCGAAGCCACTGTCTCCCGGATGCAAGCTCATAGCTGCGCGCCCCTAACCGCACGACCAACTGGCTCGGTGGAAGTACAACTAGGCAACCATTCTCTATTAAGTATTAAAAGGGGGGCGGATCCGACACTTCGAAAAATGAAGGTATCAGCCAAAGAAAGACGAGGGCCACAAAGGATGTGAAAATGAAAGACTCCCTAGGCCTTGCAACTTAATACCGTCGGGGTCGGAAAAGAACAAGAGTTGATCAAGAGAGGCACAAGTAAGTGGAAGCAATGCCAGGACTCAGCAAAGGGGCCCGTGGTCGCCAACCCACGCTACCAAGTTCAGAGCCCCTGGGGCCCCTTTTAGTTGCCTCTTACGACAGACAGGGGATACCGTGGGTGTTATTTTACCTCCCCCACCCACAGAGGGAGATGCCGGAACTCAGCTGATGGCCCCGTAGTCGTTGTAGTGTTGATGGGGGTGATAGTACCACAGATTCGCTTTACATTGAGCATGTTTTTTTACTAATTGTCATTGTGACTAGCCAAATGGATTTATAGCTTTCGCTAAGCGACAGCTTGTTATCATTACAAGCCAAGGTTTGATATAGTGTTAATATAAGGAATGATCTTCATTGGCATAATCACGTTAACGAGGTTGTAAATCAAAGTTACAGAGTTACAGGTGACAAGTTACAAGATGGTTACGACGGTATTTACGAGTTAGAGAAAGTATGTAAAGGAGAGGGCATGTATCACTCTGCTAAGACCCCATTTAGAGTATGGCTCCAGTGTATGGGACACCCACCAGGACTGTTTGATACGAGAAGTGGAAAAGATCCAGAGGAAAGCAGCACGATTAGTTCTTTGTGATTTCCGGCAAAGGAGAAGTGTTACGAAATGTTGCAAACTTTGGGCTGAGAAGACTTGCGAGTGAGGAACGAGATGCTCGGCTAAGTGGTATGTTCCGAGCTGTCAGTGGAGAGATGACATGGAATGACATTAGTAGACGAATAAGTTCGAGTTAAGCTCTTAAAAGTGGGAAAAATCACAATATGAAGATAAAGTCGGAATTCAAGAGGACAGATTGGGACAAATATTTATTTCTAGGACGAGGAGTGAGGGATTGGAATCAATTATCAAGGGAAATGATTGATAAATTTGCAAGTTCTTTGAAAACATTGAAGAAAAGACTAGATAAACAAATGATAGGGCATCTGCCATCTGGGCGACAGCCGGATGAAATTCAAAATCCGACATCGCTATATTGCGAGCCAAAATGCTGGCATTAGTAAGGTTTCGAAAATAATGCAGGTGAGTCAAGCTTGCTTCCTTATTGTTGGACTCGGGGAAATAGTCCTACCGCCACCCTCTTCCTTCCCGCCCCAGGCCCTGTTTTTTGTGTTGTATAACTCAGTCCCTTCAGTCTACCTGCGGTCACAGATGAACTTTCTGCAGCAGTTTTTTTCTTTTTATACAGTGCTTTAGGAAATCACAGTTTCATCGCGGTTTATTACTGAACTGTGTCGACAATGTCTACTGTATCTCCAAACCGACTCGAATGCAGTACAAACCATTACTGATGGAATGAAAACGTTTGTAAAAGCATGCAGGTTTGTTCGGGTCCTTGGCTCTACCTGGATTTTGACACCGCATCAAATTTTCCGGCTGTGTCCGAGGTGCAGTTCTTTCTATTTGATCTGCCTGTCGGATGATGATAGTAGGAAGAGAGAAAGTGAAACCGAATCCAGTAGACAATACGCGACACTTCCGGATTTAACCTTGTTAAAAATGGGAGACAATTCGCAAGTAGCGCCCCTAGTGACGTGACCTGGAAATTCGCGCTAAATTCAAATATCAATGGAAAAAACATATACGGAAATGGATAAATAAATTACGTCTAGAAAGAAAGTGCTATTAAGATATTAACTTCAAAGTTGCTCTAGCAATTCTGGATAAATGATGAATTATTTAACAGGTTATTATTTAAAGGCTGAAATTGGACATATAATCAAGATGTGAAATGGACTGCTGTGGCAGGGTTTGATCTTTCATTTATGCATTACTTTTTTTAGCTTTAGCATTCTTGCCTGAACTTTCATGGCTAGATTTGTTTTTTCTCATTTAAGAACATCACATTAAGACGCTTGTCAATAGAAATATCGGCACATTCCTTACACATGATTCAATGAATTAACATTTAAGAGCTGGACAATTTTCCTCCTAACTTGAAGCCTACTAACATAAAAAAAATCTATGAGTTTAGCCTCAAAGTCATTCAAAATTTCCCTATAAGCAATACTTGCCATTACATTAGGGTAAAGCAAATTTGCATCATCATATTGTTTCAACAAAATATGGACATTTCTTAAGTCACCCGTATTTTCTTCAGTGCTTGACAACGCATTACGGCATTCCAAATGGAGTAACTTGGAACACAACCAGCCACACACACATATGCATATGAATTTTTCTGAATTAAATCAAAACGCACAGATCGCACCTACGACACATCGGTATTGAATGTTAGTTGCTTCACTATACAATAAAGTGAGCTTATTATATTTTAAGCCAGTTAAAATATGGGTCGCGCAGGCCAGAAGTTTAGGAAGTACTATAAAAATCTCTTTGTAACTAGAAGAATATATATGCAAACACAATATGTACTTAAATTTTCTTGTCACGAGTGAAACAGAAGAAAGACCGCGAATCCTTCTGCACTTCATAGTTATTGCAGCCAAACACAGCACATATCTTTCTACTCATACTGAGGGGAGAAATAAAGGAATGACACACGCTACTGTTTACTTATGTCAACTTAATGCAAACGCATAAATAAGGCTAAAAACGTCACAAATAAATACACATGCTCATATGACAGAATCAGTAACTCCAGGTCAATCCGCTTGACAGAGCTCTAATCGCTGTCCCTTGATATCTCGCAGACTGTCGCGTATTTGGTGGAACCTCGTGTCGGCACATAGCCTATGACGGTCGTCTGACAAGAAGTCGCTTGCATCGCTGCTGCTCATGCGCCAATCTCAAGTCTCAAGGTCTGACAATAAACATCGGTTCCGTCCGCAGTGGTTGTTGAGACCTAAAGTGCTGCTGTGACGTTTCAAATTGATAGTGCAATTGCGCTTTAGTTCCATATTTGCTGCGAAATGAAGAGTTTAATAATGAACACGCACTTCTTTCAGAGAGCTCGCACTGTTTATCACGGGTAATGTTAGTAGCTCAGTGTACTCGTGCCGTACCTACAAGCTGCCGCGACTTCTCGTGAGACGCAGATAACACTTCTGTCGAATAGCACCAAGGGGTCTGCTGAAAGCTTGGGATCCTAAGTATTCGGCAGGCTGGGGACTTGGGTTAGGATTTTCAGGAGCTTAATCTTAGAAATAACAAGATCACCTTTACACACACACTCTTCCCTTCAGCTGTATTGAAAAGATAGGCGCACATTACTGTATATATTTACAAATTATATAATTGAGAATCCTGAAAATCTTTGTACAGGTTCACTTATTGCTCTTGGTTAGTCTCTCTCATAGTCCTTGACTGTCCAGTTCATTTACATTCAATCAATCAATCAATCAATCAATCAATCAATCAATCACTACTGATCTGCATTTAGGGCAATCGCCCAGGTGGCATATTCCCTCTCTGTTGCTTTCCTAGCCTTTTCTTAAATGATTTCAAAGGAATTGAAATTTATTCACCATCTCCCTTGGTAAGTTATTCCAATCCCTAACTCCTCTTCCTCTGTAATACAATAAGATCAAACCCTACAAAAACTTGGTAATTACTTAGCTTTTGATTGAAGATTTCTTCTTCCATTTGCGTCGGCTTCTTTCTTGACTTCTGATTTCTTCTTCCATCTGCGTCGACCTTCCCTCTTGATTTCTTCTCTGCGTCCACGATTCCGTAGTCGCGTTGAGTGATGCGATGTTTAGTTCAAGTGGATATGTAATTCCGGGACTCGAACACAACACCCCTCAAACTTCGTCGTCAAACAGAATAGTGTATCTCCCAACAGTTCTGACTATCAGACTATCTTTACTGATAGGGTAGGCTCGCTATGACACTCGGGCCTTCCTGACAAACAGTTCGTTGTTTGTGCCGTAGCAGCTCAAAGTCTTTGCACTAGCAGCCTGCTAACTATGTTGTACACAGTGATTCCTTCACTGCCTCGCTTAACTCTTTACAATTTCTAGACCTTTTTGCTTAGCCACATTTAACCGATTCTGCGGCTCACTGCTATGTACATAACCTACAAATTCTGTACTATTCTGGCGTACAGCCACACACATGTTGTTCGCACGGCAGTTAGACAGATTCTCCCCGATTTGTCGAAGTATCAATAATAATGTTATTTGCTTTACGTCCCACTAATTACTTTTTAAGGTCTTCGGAGACGCTGAGGTGTCGGAATTTAGTCCCGCAGGAGTTCTTTTACGCGCCAGTAAATCTACCGACACGGGGCTGTCATATTTGAGCACCTTCAAATACCACCGGACTGAGCCAGGATCGAACCTGCCAAGTTGGGGTTAGAAGGCCAGCGCCTTAACCGTCTGAGCCACTCAGCCCGGCCGTCGAAGTATCATTCCCTATATTTCCTGTTCGAAACCTCTCGAAGCTTTTCCCCTCTACTTCTGTAGAAATAAGACGTTTTTGAGTCTGATTGGTTCACGAATTCCTCCCAGTAACTGGTGGGGAGTGTCATGGAATTCACTCGAACAATTCTTTTCTTACTGCGTTAACAATCTATGCGATATTTTGCTTCTGTTCGCTTCTAGAAACATTTACAGAACTTTTTTTGCGTTTCCTGTTTTACACTGACGTCGTGGTGATTATTGTTTTAAGAGAGAGTACAACTAGGCAAGCATCCTCTACATAACACTAATCAGAGAGAAAAAATAGGAAGGACACTTCGAAAAATGAAGGTATCGGCCAAAGGAAGACAAGGGCCACGAAGGGCATGAAAATGAAAGACTCCCTAGGCCTCCATACGTAATACCGTTGGGGTCTGAAAAGAACAAGAGTTGACCAATGGAGGACGGATAGGATAGATGAAAGTGAGGAGCCTGCCACAAGTAAATGGAAGCAATGCCAGGACTCAGATGAGGGCCCCTTTTAGTCGCCTCTTATGACAGGCAGGGGATACCGTGGGTGTTATTCTACCGTCCCCACCCACGGAGTGGTGATGCGGTATAGATGGGATCCCTCACTGAATCCAAAGGAAAAACTAACACTGGAGGGTAAACACATTAAGAAAGAAAGAAAGAAAGAAAGAAAGAAAGAAAGAACAAAAACGATGCCAGAACTTGTCGTAGTTACAACACAAAGATTGTGTTTACTGAGGGTGACCAGAACGGAAGTGAGTTCAGAAATACTGTTTTCATATATAAAACTCTATAAACCTCAATTTCGATTTTATGTTTCACCCTTAACTTTAACCTTAACTGAGGTCCACGGAGTCTTATATTTTATTTCATGTCTTTGATTTCCAATCAAAGGTACTTCAACCAATAGGATCGGATTTTCAGTTTCGGAGTTATAAAGCCGAATTTGGGCGCATGGTTTCGTTACACTAAGGTTCAAAAATATGTAGTCTGATTTCATAGCCACCTGTTACATCTCAAGTGTGCGTCCAGAGGAAGATTAATGCCCGGTTGCAAAAAATCCAGTCAAAATTTGACCGAAGTTTGATTGACAATCATTCTGTAGAAACAGCAATCAGTGTTTGATCGACGATCAGTCTTCCATTAGATTTGACCAGCACGTTCATTCTGATCAAGCACTGATTTTCCAGCTCATTCAATGAAAAATTCGGCCCTCTCACTTTCTTACTGGGTATATACCCATTGTGAGAGTAATAAGACTAAAATCTCCACACGAAACATCTTATTCGCATATCGGCAGGGTCACGATTGGGCTTGGTAAAACCAGGAAAGAACAAGGAGTAATTCCCAGTTTTACGGGAATGAAAGATAAAGGATCAGCAGTCAGCAACAACATTTATTATAATCTTTCAAAAAAAAAAAAAAAAAATTCTTTGAATAACTTGATCCATGATTAAATACGAAATTCAAGTGACGTACACCTAGCCTTGAGCCGAACTGACCACCGGCCGTGCACATGATAGTGATTATAAATTGAAACTGAGAAAATTCAGAACTATCTGAATATTGCATTAAATGTGAAAGGCTGGCGCAAGCCAAACCAGTATTGAAACCTTACGTAGTAGTAAATGAATATTCAAAAACATCAAATGACGAAGCTAAATAGAAAAAACATGGGTTGCTTTAACAATAGATTGAAAAAGACACGAAATTTAATAACGAACTCGAGGCAGACTTGCAACATTAAATTCTCCACCGGGGAGATAACATTAACAATAATGAAAACATTGAGCTGTCAGATTAATATCCAACTCTGCAGTGTAAAATTCAAATCCTTTTAGGCAAACCAGCTCAGTAGAAAATGTCATCTTCTAGATCAGACATGCCGACAAACGTAGATTAAAAGTGTCCATAAAAGTAAAGCAGAATGCTAACTCCAGGCTCGCATTAATGAAATTTAATAGAGTTGAATTGCTGAACAGGCCAGCTGGTGCGAAGTAGAAGGTACTCGGCTTGACATAGTTTTGTTTATACAGGAGGGCAAGCCCGTGTCAACGGCCCCAAGCAGGGCGAAGTAATTACATGTCATGAGAAATGCCGCTTCCAAACACGCGGCGAGGCTTGCAGGCTGGGTGTGTAGTCCCCATGGACGTTGCTGCGAATTGACAGTTCTAGCGGGCTGCCCGAAGCAAAGTGAGGAACCAAGTCCTCACGCCGAGTCCTCAAGTCGAGCCTTGGAACAGAGTCCAGGTTCGGAGTCGAGTGCAGAGTGCAGAGCAGAGTGGAGTGGAGCATGTTGAGTAGCAGTCCTTAAGAAGCACTGCAGATTATTCCAGATTCAACAAAAAGTAGTGCTGCAAGACTAACAATAATAATTACTAAAAAGTACATGAGAAACCTTACCAAAAAATACAAAATAATGAAAAAAGATAAGTCCAGGAAGAATATTCATAATTTCCACACAATTAATAATATAATAAAGGCAAGGGAAAAAGCAGAAATAACCAATGAAAAAATAGAAAGACGCGGAAGAACACATTCTCGGTACCAGAAGGAGACAAGTTACCGGTGACGCAAGCAGTCATGTGAAGGTAATGTGACCAATCAACAGGCGACGTAAAAAATGACGTAGGTTAGCGAAGCGAAAGGAAGAAATAAGCAAACAGTGTTCGTATGACCTGTAACATGAGTGCACGCCAAGGGGAACTTGTTATAAATCAACGAAAAATAACTAAACGTAACATGATTAAAGGTAAGCGCAACATCATACTTAAATTCAAACAAGAAGAAAAGTACCGAAAATAGTGAGAATTGCCAATAAATCATACGTTCATGGGCGCATGAACCAGGGCTCTCATCCTCAAACAATCCGAACTTCAGGAGTGGCACTGTGTTTTTCAGTTGCTGAATATGCTCCCCAACAGTTCATCTCATGCCAGACAGATAGATGCGGTCCTCAATGAAACCTGATGGTTGATTACAGGTTGCTTAAAGCCTACTCCGACAGATAAGGTCTATTACCTGGCTGGAATAGCGCCACCCTCTGGACATTCAGAAGTAGCTGCCAACGGGGAGAGTCTTAAAGTGGAGCAGAACAGCGCCCATGCGTTGCTAGTCCTTCTCAACACGACTGAGATCTCGAAGAGCTTTCTGAAGATATCTGAAGGGCTTACTGTCTCACCAGAGAAGGCAAGGCTGGAGCTGTGGAAGAAGATCCCTCACCTCCGCGGATGGATGCCAGCGGCTGAGCAGTTACCACCTGGACATAATGAAAGCTGGCTGGTGTGGAAGTTCCTGAACAGGCTACGATCAGGAGTGGGAAGATCCAGGGATAACTTGAAGAAATGGGAGTTCAGCACAAGTGATACAAGATGTGAATGTGAACAAGAACAAACTACAAGCCACATGCTTCAGTGCCCTCTGTGCCCGACATCTCGCACAGAGGATGATCTACAAGCCACTCAAGAGTGCATTGGACATTGCAAAATACTAGGCATGTGTAATAAGTAATATGATCTCACTCGTTATGTTTTGTATACCACCAACTGACGTGTACATTAACTGTAAATTTGCCTGTTTTCGACTCGATGATAATAATAATAATAATAATAATAATAATAATGAGTATATTACTAATTTTGTCGCAAACAATTCAAAACAAAGCCTCGAGACTGTCACAGAACACGATCAGCTGTTTTCCGGATTCAATGCCACTTTGATGTCTTTGCTCGACACCATCCTTAACAACGACATCCTTAACGAATCAACACGGCATTGGCCTCGAATTACGGTGTTGCCAGATTAATTTTCTTTTTCAGATCTTCTATCAGTAAATCGGAGCAAGTTGATCGGGGCTTAGGTTTTCTGCGACGCAGTCAGAAATCAAAGTTGATGGGCAATAAACTGATCTGCCATCAATGACCGATTTGATGGAATAAGAATTCTCTCTTTACCCCGTGTACTGCAATAACCTTGACTTCTCGTGCTTACCATATCGTATGCAGCATGTGTTTGTTGACCGCCACGGGAAGTGCCTTGTGCTCATGCAGATTGCTCACTTGGTATTCTTGAGTGAATCGCCACGTGACAGGATGCACTAGCGTTTAATGGAAACTTAAGCTCTTCACAATATCTGATCCGCCGATATGTTCTTTGACATCTGGGAGGCTTTGTTCTTAAGGAGATATTTGACATCAAATTAAAACATCTGCAACAGTATAGTTGAGGTCATACGTTTACCCAGTTTTTTTTGCGTTTAATTTAATTTCGTGTGGTTATTTCTAGCCTAGTGTAGCCCTTGTAAGGCAGACCCTCCGATGAGGGTGGGCGGCATCTGCCATGTGTAGGTAACTGCGTGTTATTGTGGTGGAGGATATTGTTATGTGTGGTGTGTGAGTTGCAGGGATGTTGGGGACAGCACAAACACCCAGCCCCCGGGCCATTGGAATTAACCAATGAAGGTTAAAATCCCCGACCCGGCCGGGAATCGAACCCGGGCCCTCTGAACCGAAGGCCAGTACGCTGACCATTCAGCCAACGAGTTCTTTTCTTTTTTTTCTTTCTGTTTTTGCGTTGTAGATCAAGTTGTTACCTTCGTTCATCTGTCCTATTCTATTCCCCCTGTGGGTAGGGGCGGTAGAATAACACCCACGGTATCCCCTGCCTGTCGTAAGAGGTGATAATAAAAGGGGCCCCAAGGTCTCTGAACTTGCGAGCGTGGGTTGGCGATCGCGAGATCCTTATCTGGGTCCTGGCATTGCTTTCGCTTACTTGTGCCAGGCTCCTCACTTTCATCTATCCTATTCGACCTGCCTTGGTCAACTCTTGTTCTTTTCCGACCCCGACAGTATTAGCATGCCCTTCATGGCCCTTATATTTTTTTGCCGATACCTTCATTTTTAGAAGTGTCGGATCCCTTCAATCTCTCTCTGATTAGTGTTATATAAGGACGGTTGCCCAGTTGTATTTACTCTTAAAACACCACCACCACCATCCCCTGTCTGTCGCAAGAGGCAGCTGAAAAGGGCCCCAGGGGCTCTTAATTTGCGAGCATGGGTTGGCGATCACGAGACCCTTAGCTGAGTCCTGGCATTGCTTCCACTTACTTGTGCCACGCTTCTCACTTTCATCTATCCTGTCTGGCCTCCCTTGTCCGAGCTATTAAAAACAGCACGATTTCAGAGATAATCGCAGTCATCGCCACCAGAATATTAACAACGGGGGTAGTACCATTGACTTCCAAGGAAGCCCGCACAATTCTAGTCCATAAAAGTGGTGATGTAAATGATCCCAATAACTGGCGTCCAATTACTATAATATGCTCAGTTATTAGACGAGTCATCGAAAAAAGTTCTTGATAAACAGCTTCGGAACTACGTTGTGTTCCACGATAATCAAAGGGTTTTTACCAACACACTCATATAAATACCTCGATTTTAGAAGCCGTTTTACAGAAAATAACAATGCATGCATTATATTTCTGGACATTCGAAGAGCTTTTGATAACGTCGGACATGCGCACCTCCAGAGCACATTGGAGTTTACAGTATTGGAGTTCCCGAAAAACTGCCGAGGCTGCTAATAGCTTTACAAGATGGTAACGAAACACAGATACAGACGCAAAAACAGGGAATAAAACCTATCAAAATTAATCGTGGTGTGCTTCAAGGCTCCCCTTTGTCTCCGGAATTATTCAACATTGCTACAATCATATTGTGGAAGAACTATCCGAAGATTCTTTGGCAGGGAAGTACGGATATCCGCTTGCAAACCAACAACCTAACCTCGCTATTATGTGCTTTGCCGATGATACAGAAATATTTGGGGAAAACACCGAATTTGCCACCGAACTAGCCATGATACCCCATAGAAAGATTTAAGGAGATCGGTCTGAACAACAGCGCTTCAAAATAAGCTTGTCTTTTTTTTTTTATCAAGAAAGGTCAACTGACGCAGGATAATATCACCATGAATGATGACTGAAATTAAATCACAATGCAGTGGAAGTGCGATTCGCTACTTAGGGGTGAACTTCATTAATGAACTTAAAAACCGGCCAAGATGCGAAACAAGATTGACACCCCTGTTAGCTCACCATTATTGCAATCCGACGAGAAATTTTCAATTTTAAATAGTTCAGTATCACCCAGTATCACCTACTCTTATTTACCCACTCCAAGTTAATCCCTTAAGCAAGATTCTTCAAACTTTTATGCCAGACGCAGATGAAATACTAAAGAGTGGAACTAAAGATACATTACAACTACCAGTAGAAGTTCCGGTGTACATCGAAAGGAAGTATAAAGGCCTCGGTTTGTTTTGCGCTACTTGGGTAGTCAAACTGAAGAATTTTAACTTCTTCTTCTTCTTTGTCTGTCGCTTTTTACACATCTGTGGGGTCGCGGATGCGAACTATGTCGCACATGTGAATTTGACATTGTTTTACGGCCGGATGCCCTTCCTGACGCCAACCCTATATGGAGGGATGTAATCACTATTGCGTGTTTCTGTGGTGATTGGTAGAGTAGTGTGTTGTCTGAATATGATCAGGAAAGTTTTGCGACAAACAAAAAAAAACCAGTTCCCGGGCCAGAAAAATTAATCAGAGGCGATTAAAATCCCCGACCCGGCCGGGAATCGAACCCGGGACCCTCTGAACCGAAGGCTTCAGCGCTGACCATTCAGCTAATGAATCCGACAAACTGCAGCATATTAACATTTGTAATAAATTAACACCTGCAAATAACGGCTACATTAATGCAGCTAGGAACTTCGAGCAAGAACGTCTAAGTTGTTTGCAAGATCTGGGTATAGAATTGAATGATCAAGTTGTGTCCAAAAGTAGCCATTTTCCCAATGAAAGGAAGGTCCGGCAGTTACACTGCCTTCGAAATGTCCAGGCCGTAGTGTACCTCTGATGACGTCACGCTTTGGGGGGAATTGACGGCGATACGCATACGCTCCGCTTGAATAACACACTCGTTTTAATTACTTAAAGAACTGTTAACACCTTGTAAAACCAAAACCTATCATCAAATATTTGTTAATTCAGACATACAATGCATATCCTTCTCCGTAACGTTCTATTTCTCGCGTATATACGTTATACGTTCGTTTGCGTGAGTACAGCCTAACACTTTGAGACATATTCTTGCGATTGTATCAATTTTCCGGTCAACTGGAACATTCACATCATACACACTGACAGAAAACATGCAACCAATTACCATTACTATTTATTACAAATATAAATTATTTCTGTACCTCACTGTTTCCACTCTATGAACACTGCAGCTTTCCTAGACCTCTTATAGGAGGTTACACCAGTATGGAGTAGGTCTGCTCTCTTTGAAGTACTTTGTTGAATACACAAGTCGATGTGAATTTTGGAAAAGTTATTTAAAAACGTATTCACCCAAATATATATAGACTGTCCGGCCAGCTCTTCCAATTTCTTCCCGCAGTCACAAATGACTAGGGAATCTGCCAACTGCATTCGCTCCAAAGCCAAGGATTTTGTGACACACTTAGGATTGTCTGAATTTAGAAATGCCATCTTATATGTATCTGACACTAACACACAAAATACTTTGTACACCTCAATTCCAAGTTCTATTGACATGTCTGATGGATAGGGCCTACTTTAAACCCCCTCGATTTAGGAAATTCAGATATCTTACTTCTGGAGATAATTCATAAATAAGATCTGAATCTGTCAGAAGATAAGATTTACATAAATCACACTGCTGTTTGATACTCATTCATTTTTTATTTTTTTATTTTTTGCTATTTGCTTTTCGTCGCACCGACACAGATAGTTCTTACGGCGACAATGGGACAGGAAAGGTCTAGGAATGGGAAGGAAGCGGCCGTGGCCTTAATTAAGGTACAGCCCCAGCATTTTCCTGGCGTGAGAATGAGAAACCACGGAAAACCATCTTCAGGGCTGCTGACAGTGGGGTTCGAACCCACTGTCTCCGACTACTGGATATGGCCGCACTTTAGCGACTGCAGCTATCGTGCTTAGTGATACTCATAAATAAGACTTGCATTTTCAAATACACCGAATTCATATAAGCCGTAGGCCTGATTACATAAAAACATAGCGCCTACCTAATGTTATCCATGTTTATGACAATAAAAAATTTAACCATCTGGACGAGACACACTTATTCCTCTCAGAATGTGATTTTCAGAAAAGTGCTTGATACACACAACTGTGTTGTGATTAACTATTAAATTCTCCCTGGGAATAGCCTTCTTCCATAACTTAACTCGTTCTTCATCAGAAGGAAACACAAATACCGGAGTGTACTCTCCTTGTTTATAATTGGCTTTGCAGCCAGGCACACAGCAACTCTTAGCATGGTGATTTCCCTAACTGATCATCTTAATTCAAGTATATACAATTCGAGGTTAATAATAAAACACAGAATGCACTCAATTAATTTTACACTATAAATATAACTTTACACAAATAAACTACAAAATCAAAACACTGAAGAACGATCTTCTTAACCTATAGCTTCACATAAATACACGCTCACACTAAGTTTTCTTCACTAATTAACGACTTTCCACTTAATAATGCAGTCGATGACGACTCATTCTCACATATATCTGAGTGAACATGCGGCCATCGTTAAAAATTTCAGTAAAACTACGAAAATCTATGTTTAACTCTACTAACTCATGTGCTAAACTCCCCCCCTAACGATCAGCTGATCGCTTTCCCGCGCTCGTTACAGTACGGCCTGGACATCACGAAGGCAGTGGCAGTTACTACGAGACAGAGAAGTTCAGTCATGGACGAAGCTGCCGCACAAAGGAAAGGGCGTCGGTCTCTTCTAGGAATATACGCCAGGGAACAAATGGATAAGAGATCACCGAGCAGTGGCGGCGGTAAGGACCCCGCAGACCCCGCGGGACGGGAGGCATGGCTTGTGAGGGACCCACGGCTGTTTCTTAATTCAGTAGCTGAAGAGTGATTTTACATATTGATAACGGTACAACACACAACACAGTATCATTTGTATTACAGAGGGTTATCCCAAACTTAGGCCGTCGTAGTGCAGGACTTCTTTCGTCAATACGAGTACGGTAGATATTTCTGAAAGAATCTCTGTTTCCCAACCTGTTCCAATAATAACCATCCCTTGCTGCCACTCACAACAATGAACAAGGCTTTTGAAGTAATTAGCAGTTCTGGGAACCCAGTAGCCAGCGAAGATGCGATAACAAAGACATTCTCCTTATATATCTAAACTACCGAGCTCGATAGCTGCAGTCGCTTGAGTGCGGCCAGTGTCCAGTATTCGGGAGATAGTAGGTTTGAACCCCACTGTCGGCAGCCCTGTAAATGGTTTTCCGTGGTTTCCCATTTTCACACCAGGCAAATGCTGGATCTGTACCTTAAGGCCACGGTCGCTTCCTTCCCACTCCTAGCCCTTTCCTGTCCCATCGTCGACATAAGACGTATCTATGTCGGTGCGACGTAAAGCAACTAGCAAAAAATATATATCTAAACTCTAAATACTGAAGTTTCGAGCGTGTTTAGAACTTTCGGCAGTCAGTGTAGCTAAGTAGGCCTACGATGGACGGTCGAGTTGTAAATTATTTGGTCCTAGGAACGAGATTATTTCTAATATTGTGACGGTCAGCGTGTTTTGGTTACTACAATTGGAATATGCATTGTGTGGCGTGTTTGTGTTCGTACCATATAAGTGTATTATTCAATTCCTTCGGATTTGAAAACTAAATTATTATTATTGTTATTTTTATTATTGCTGTTCATTGTAACAATATACAACCTTGTACTACGAAATAAACTTGTGACGTTCCTTATCAGGTAACGAGGGGCCGATTTTCAATTATTGCGGTGGGGGGGGGGGGGGCGAGCTTCTTAGCGCCGCTACTGACCGAGGCGTATCCTTTGCGGAATGGAGAGAGGCCTTCAAGAAGACAGCGAATGTGCGCGCCGTTCGCTCCGCGCCGGGAGGGTCCCATGACAACAGCGTCTATCGCCATTGCTACAGAGAGCACGAAACCCTTGCCCAAGTCCTGGGTGCCTGTCCTCACGGGGAGGTATTGAGAAATTCCCGCCATTATTCGATAAACGGCACATGATGGCGAACTCGCCGAGAGATCACAGTTTCATTGTGCACGAAGAGATTTCTGGCCTACCTACCGGTGGGAGTAACAGCCGTATTGACACGGTAGCCTTTCAACCAGCCAGCAAGAAAGGACTGATCTTAGATTCCACAGCTCGCCTCGAGTGGCACATTTGCCAGCCTGAAAAGGTGGACGCCGAGAAGAAGTCGATTTACCAGCCAACTGTAAACTATTATACAAGCAAATATCACCTGGACAACATCTCCGTCCATGAACTCATGATTGGTACTAGAGTGTACTTAATTTCTTGTCTCAGCCGGACACGCCTTCACATCTCTATCGCCGCAATACGGGGTTCAATACTCCGCAATCATGCTATGTTCCAAATTTATTTCCGAGCCTTGTTATTGTTGTTACTTCTGTCTGGCACATTCTAGGAAATTCACTAATGACTTGGAAGACATTATTTTGTAGCTGATATACGTACACTCAACTCTCGATAGGGTTAAGGCTTCCCGGATAAGTAAAATTCGTGGTCAACCTGGCAAAACATTAAAAATAGAACACGCGTACTGAAAGTACAGTTAAAATGATAATAAATGATATTACTGTATTGTTTTGTATTAACTTTCCCAATACATTGCAGTAAAAGTAACAACTAGCACAATTAATACATGGAAAAATAAACAGCCCTTTTCGCTGAAACTAATAAGGCAAAGACAAATATTCAAACTAACTAACTTTACTGTTTTTGAAAATAATCAGTCACGGTTTTCTGCTTTTGTACCGAGAAACACTTTTTCTTTATTTTGCTTCTCAAAAGAAGTTTTTCGATGATGAGAGCATCATCCTGGCAGTATTACCCCGACCCTTTGCAATTCTGTATCACTC
Organism: Anabrus simplex; assembly: GCF_040414725.1. Classification (NCBI taxonomy): domain Eukaryota; kingdom Metazoa; phylum Arthropoda; class Insecta; order Orthoptera; family Tettigoniidae; genus Anabrus; species Anabrus simplex. Next base: position 38,918,799 of record NC_090276.1, read on the forward strand.
CAACTCCTAACACTCCTGCATTTTTTGTGTTTTTGATATTGCGGTTAAGCCGCAACGCGGTTGATCCGATTACGGTAAATCGAGAGTTGAGTGTACTTTGTTGTTGTGGCAGCCTCATTATGGGGAAAATTGTATAAATTAATGAATGACATTCAGTTGAGTGAGGGTGAGAGAGGGAGCTTATTCACTTAATTCCTCAATGAGCTTGAAAACTGACTTAATTAACAATATCTTGATTGATCATTTACCTGGGTAAGGGAATCTCCATTATTGATACTATAGTTTGTTGATGATTATGTCTGATGATTGCATTAGGCCTATGTAAGTAGTTAAGTTGGCAGCAGTGATGAGCCATTAATAAAAAAGAGATTTGCTTTTTAGTGTACAGCGTTGCGTGCCGAGTTCTATAAAAATGTAAACGATTACAAGAAAAGATTTGTTTAGAGTGTAATCGTTCCAATTAATTTGATTACTTTTACTCAATTAATTCCCAACTCTGGATATCTTCTATAGGCCCGTAAGAGTTTACTAAAAACAGCTTTGGCAAATCCGTCCGTCCGTCTGTTGTACTGGACCGATTTGGTTCACTTTTGTTTTATTCCCTCCGGAATTACCTGCCGGTGAATTATGAGAGACATTGATAGGTCTTTAAGTTCAACCAACTTTGAGTTATCATAAAATCAAATCATTAAATGAATACTCCAATAATATTGCAGGCGAAGGCTTACCCTAACCCGCAATACATTCTGTACTTAGCAGATTGCTAAGCGACTAACACTTTTATATTCTGATATTATGATTTTCATCCTTGACTCGTTGGTTGAATGGTCAGCGTACTGGCCTTCGGTTCAGAGGGTCCTGGGTTCGATTCCCGGTCGGTCGGGGATTTTAATCGCTTCTTATTAATTCTTCTGGCTTGCACTCTGGGTGTGTGTGTCCGTCCCAACACTCTCCTCATCATATTCAGACAACATACCACTCTACCAACCACCACAGAAACACGCAATCGTGCTTACATACCTCCAAATAGGGTTTGCGTCAGGAAGGGCATCCGGCCGTAAAACAGGGCCAAATCCACGTGTGCGGCGCAGTTCGCACCGGGACCCCACAGGTGTGGGGGGGAAAAGCGGTAGGAAAAGAAGAAATGATTTTCATCCTTAGTAATGTCAATGCGTGGAGCCATGTTAGATTACAACCTGTCAAGCCAGAGTGTAAACACTTACTCTGAATACTATTCCCTTCTGGATACTCTTTAATTCTCTAACCGTTGCCAGCTTCCAAATATATTCAACAGATGGTAGTGCGTTCCTAATAAATTACATGCTGCTAAGAGAGAAAAGTCTACGTACAAACAAACCCCATCATGACATTATCTGGGAACACCTATTGAAGGATAACCTACCTACACTAGAAAGAATGAAGGCCATATATCTTTTAAAAATGCTCTGCCTGGCAAAAAACTCTCCTCCTTGACTAACCTTTGAGCTAACAATATATAAAAAAATATTATTGTCTTCTACGACACAATACCAAGCTTTACATCAAGAACTTCAGGATAGAAAAAACGAGTAGGGTATATGGACAGATTTTTACCAAACAGACGACATGATGACGTAAGAGGGAATGAATTCTGACAACGAACTGCGGCACACCATAACGAGCTTCTTATTAAATATTCATAAAATCATTGAAAAGGACAGGCAAAACAAGACGAGTTATCTGACCTATTTATAACGAATGCTACGGTGCAGCACGGGTCTTCGAGTACACATTTATTGTGCAACCCTTTTCTTAACACGCATTGCGATTTTTACGCATAACAAAGCGCGCTGGTAGCGCTAATTGTGCATATCGATATATTGACTAATGACGGTTAAACTGTCCATAGCGTGCCCCCTTGCCCCTATCGTTACATGTCCGCTTGTGCACTTCGTCTGTAACTGCCAGTTTGTGAGATGTGTTGAACCGTGAAAATAGTTTCCTCTGAGTGATGTTCCATTATCTCACGGCGCGAGGTTGAACATGGAAATGGCTTCAGCTGCGAGTGTAATGAACGTTACGTTTATCGGCCGGAAGCGGGCTAGCCCGACTGTGTACACAACTTAAGCTATTATCTAACGGTTTCATCTGTCTTTTTTGAAGATCCATCTCTTATTAATGTCATGGTTTCCCACATCTGACCTTCTCCAATGCAGCAAAGAGGAATTTGGAAGGTCAATCAAATCCAAGGAGAGGATATCAAAACCCTGAGATTTGCCGATGATATTGTTATGCTATCTGACTCTGCAAAAGATCTGGAGAAATTGCTGAATGGTATGGACAGAGCCTTGGAGAAAAAATACAAGATGAAAATAAATAAGCCCAAAGCAAAAGTAATGGAGTACGCTCGAACAAAGTCAGGTGATGCAGGAAATATTAGACTAGGAAATGAAGTCTTAAAGGAAGTAGATAAATATTGTTACTTGGGTAGTAAAATACCTAATGATGGTAGAGGTAAGGAGGACAGAAAATGCAGAATAGCACAAGCAAAGAATGCCTTTCTTAAGAAAAGAAACTTGTTCACCTTGAACATTGATATAGGAATTAGAAATATGTATTTGAAGACTTTCGTCTGGAGCGTGGCATTGTGTGGAAGTGAAACATGGACGATAACTGGCTCAGAAAGAAAGAGAATAAGATCTTTCGAAATGTAGTATTACAGAATGATGCTGAAGGTGAGATGGGTAGACAGCAGTTGTATTGGAGGAATGGGTAGTTAGTCCTCTTTGGTTTTCCGTCATTCGTGCAGCTTCAAACTTCGCGAAAATATCTAATATAGTTCGTTTATCGAATCTGTGCCTAATTTTGAATTCGCTATCCCTGTAGAGCTCAAATCGGGTTTTGCGCAGTTCGTGCGGCTTGAATAATCTCCTGGATATCTTGAAAATTTTCCATGAACTGGAATATGTTTAGAATGTCTGCCATTGTATTATCCTCTACAGTCGACTTTGTGAAGTCAAAGTATGGGCCATTGGCGACTTTGAAATAAGGTCTGGTCCAAAATCTACTTTCCGAAAAATCTCGACTATGAATGAGAAAATGGTGACTTTGGAGGGTACAAAGTCGACTTTGCCTCAAAGTCTTGTTCTTAAATACCGGTACGACCCTAAGTGGTATGTTCCGAGCTGTCAGTGGAGAGAGGTGTGAAGTGACGTTTATGGAAGAATAGCTTGAGCGGAGCTTTTAAAGGTACGAAAGATCATAATATGAAAAAAAGAAATGGCGTATGGCTTTTAGTGCCGGGATGTGTCCGAGGACTTCGGCTTGCCAGGGGCAGGCCTTTTGATTTGACGTCGTGATGAGGATGAAATTATGATAAAGACGACACATACACCCAGTCCCCGCGACAGGTGAATTAACCAGTCATGCTTAAAATTCCCGACCCTGCTGGGAATCGAACCCGGGACCTCTGTTACGAAGGCCCAGCACGGTAACTATTTAGCCATGAAGACAGACATCGTAATATGAAGATAAAGTTGGTATTCAAGAGGACAAATTGGAGGAAATATTTATTTATAGGACGAGGAATTAGGGAACTGCAAAGTTTATCAAGGAAAATGTTCAATGAATTTTCAAGTTCTTTGATAATATTTAAGAAAAGGTTGGGTAATCAAGTAATAGAGAACCTGCCACGTAGAAGATAGCCTTAAATGTAGATCATTGATTGATTGAAGTGGCCAGACTAGGGTTATCACAGTGAACATTTTCGTGCTAGATCTAGTACTTAATTTGTCTATTACGTCAGTATTTTTTTTTTAAATGGAAATCTAGTACCTTCTCTGAGATACGTGGAAAATAATATTTATCAGAACGCACAAAATTGGTATTTGAGTATGTGTGGTAAATTTTTGATGTTCGATCTAGTGACCGTGTAAGATGGGATTGAGTGGGTACGACACATACATGCGCACCACTAGCCCAAAAAAACACATTGTTCATTAAAAATGTGTTCTATCGCATTCGGAATAGGGCATTTATGTCCATTTGCTTCAAATGATCGTTCCTGCTATATCCCTGAATACTGACCATTCCTCCTGGAACACTCTGTATATGTTTAGGCATTTCATTGCCTCACACTTTAAGAACCGTGAGAAGTTGTTCATTTCCTCAATAAAAGTGTTTGGAAGATCTAAGTTTTAGGCTGGCTTTCAATCCATTGTGTCCCTCACGTGCACCGAGAAAAGCAGTACTTAACATTTATTTTCTCACACTGTAAGAGCCGTAACAAGTTGTTCATTTCTTCAATAAAACTACTTATAGAAAAGTTTTGGGTTGAATTTCAAATCAGTGTGACCCTCACGGACGCTGAGAAAATTATTGCTGGGTTCATACTTATTTTTCTGTTATGTGAACAGCACCTTGTCGTACATAACTCATAATCTCTGTTTAATGTTTTTTTTTTCCCCTTGGTCTGTTCCTAATATTCTATTAAAAGAGTTCTCAAAAACATTACTTTTGCAAAAAAGAACATTGTAGATAACGTCACTGAACATTTGGGAATAATTTCAGTATAGGAGCTTTTAAGTAGTGTGACAAATCTAGCATTAAATTTCAGCGCAACATTTAGTATGCTTTCTGGATTATAGGTAAAACATATGTTTTTTAACAAGTTAGGAATGGCTGACTTCTCTTACATTTTCTTAAATATTCGATCTAGTGTACTCAGTTAAAATAATATTGTTCACATGTAATGACATTCTGCTTTAAGTCTCAAGACTGTTATACCTTTCAGGTTGTGAGCAACTGCACAAAAACCTCGACAGTGTTGTGGGTTCGACAGCAGGCCTGTTTATCATTCTGGTAATAACAACAAAACTGTAGATCTGAAACTGGAAATACGATAATTACGATCGATCAATCCAGTTTAATCAATCAAATCAGTCATTACTGATGTGCATTAAGGGCAGTGGCCCAGGTGCCAGATTCCCTATCTGTTGTTTTCCTAGCCTTTTCTTAAATGATTGCAAAGAAATTGGAAATTTATTGAACATCTCCCTTGGTTATTCCAATCCCTAACACCCTTTCCTGTCTGTCTGTTAGGTCATCAGCCCAGAGGCTGGTTGGATCCTCAAATAGCACCACCAAAGGCTATGCAGTAATAGGGAAACCGCAAAAACCAATGGCAGAGCCCAAATGAGGCATACTAGGCAAGATGAGGAGTGAGGTAGTTTGCCATTGCTTTCCTCACTGGGCCAGAATGTGCCACTGCAGCACGCCTGACCCTATGAGCAACACCTTTCGTAACACTCAGTCACTATTTGTGCTCCGAGTGTCATTACTCAGCACCACCCATACCCCAGCAGCTTCCATATTGTCACAGCCATGGATGAGACTGGGACTTCAGTGGAAGCTACACTTTGCTATGGCCTGTACCAAGAGATGGATACAAAAGTACTGCATCCATCAAGGAATGGCATAGGCGTGCTCCCTTTCCTATAAACGAATATTTTCCCCAATTTGTCCTCTTGAATTCCAACTGTATCTTCATATTGTGATATTTCCTACGTTTTAAGACACCACTCAAACTTATTCATCTACTAATGTCATTCCACGCCATCTCTCCACTGACAGCTCGGAAAATACCGCTTAGTCGAGCAGCTCGTCTCCGTTCTCTCAAGTCTTCCCAGCCCAAACTTTGCAACATTTTTGTAACGCTACTCTTTTGTCGGAAATCACCCAGAACAAATCGAGCTGTTTTTCTTCGGATATTTTCCAGTTCTCCAATCATGTAGTCCTGGTGAGGGTCCCATAACTGGAACCATACTCTAGTTGGGGTCTTACCAGAGACTTATATGCCCTCTCCTTTACATCCTTACTACAACCCCTGAACACCCTCAAAACCACGTGCAGAGATCTGTACCCTTTATTTACAATCCCATTTTTGTGATTACGACAATGAAGATCTTTCCTTAGGCTATATTAACGCTTATAGATACTTACATTCATTCCCACAAGGGACTTTCACCCCATCAGCGCAGTCATTAAAACTGAGAGGACTTTTTCCTATTTCTGAAAATCACAACCTGACTTTTAATCCCGTTTATCATCATGGCATTGCGTACTGTTCATCCCACAACATTTTCGAGGTCATTTTGCAGTTGCTCACAATCATGTAACTTGTTTATTACTCTATACAGAAAAACATCATCTGCAAAAGGCCTTATCTTTGATTCCACTATTTACTCATATCATTTATATAAGTTATATAAGAAAACATAAAGGTCCAATAATACTGCCTTGAGGAATTCCCCTCTTAATTATTACAGGGTCAGATAAAGCTTCTCCTACTCTAATTCTCTGAGATCTATTTTCTAGAAATATAGCAACCCATTCAGTCACTCTTTTTGTTTTTCAAGTCCTACTGCACTCATTTTTGCCAGTATTTCGAATATTTGCAGCAACTGGTCCTCTTGAGATCCAACTTTATCTTCTGATTCAGCTTTCTGCCTGTACCACGGGCAGTCAGCATCCCAGCGGCATAACGAAGAAACTTTCCAGTTGTCGGCGCGTGGTTCTATTGTATCAGATGGGATGAAACAGACACAGCCGACAGGCACTACCGCTACCTTCAGATTCTGTTATCAAGCAGACTACACCGAACTGAAGCTCGTCCATGTAGTTAAATATCAATGTTTATAGAGTCAGTAGAGTTTTTGCACTCGTGTCCTTTAATGGGTAAAAACCTATATCCTTAGTGTCTGTACGTTTCAGTACTATGGTTACTATCATTGTGTGAAGTGCTGCTATGCCATATGACAACATTATGTTAGCATTACCAGGGCCATTCATTGGGTTAACATAATCATTTCGGCTGTAGTTGGGCTGAGTGGCTCAGACGGTTAAGGCACTGGCCTTCTGACCCCCCATAGTTGCCATGTTCGATCCTGGCTCAGTCCGGTGGTACTTGAAAGTGCTCAAATACGTCAGCCTCGTGTCGATAGATGTACTGGCACGTAAAAAGAACACCAGCCGGACTAAATTCTGGCAACTCGGCATCTACGAAAACCAAACAAAAACTAGTTCGTGGAACGTAAAATCAGTAGCTTCATTATTTCGGGCGTAGCCTTCTTCCCTTTCATTGGCTGCTGAGTGTAAACATTTTTCCACCACTTAAAAACTAAGACAGATTATGTTCTCATGAGGAATTTCGCACTTAATTTTTTTTGAAACATTCAAAAAATGATGTTATAAGTATCATTTTAACAGGTTTATTGTGTATTTTCATCTTTCGGTTTGAATTACTGCGTTGATGTGTTGAAAGTTCCCTTTGGGGATCATTTAAGTACCTAGGTCTAAATATAAGGAAAGATCTTCATTTGGGTAATCACATAAATATGTAAATAAAGGGTATAGATCTCTGCACATGGTTATGAGGGTATTTAGGGGTTGTAGTAAGGATGTAAAGGAGAGGGCATATAAGTCTCTGCTAAGACCCCAACTAGAGTATGGTTCCGGTGTATGGGACCCTCACCAGGATTACTTGATTCAAGAACTGGAAAGAATCCAAAGAAAAGCAGCTTGATTTGTTTTGGGTGATTTCCGACAAAAGAGTAGCGTTACAAAAATGTCACGAAGTTTGGGCTGGGAAGACTTGGGAGAAAGGAGACTGGCTGCTCGACTAAGTGGTATGTTCCGAGCTGTCAGTGGAGACATGGCGTGGAATGACATCAGTAGTCGAATAAGTTTGAGTGATGTCTTTACAAGTAGGAAAGATCACAATATGAAGATAAAGTTGGAATTCACGGGGACAAATTGGGGCAAATATTCTTTTATAGGAAGGGGAGTTTGGGATTGGAATAACTTACCAAGGGAGATGTTCAATAAATTTCCAATTTCTTTGCAGTCATGTAAGAAAAGGCTAGGAAAACAACAGATAGGGAATCTGGCACCTGGGCGACTGCCCTAAATGCAGATCAGGATTGATTGATTGATCGATTGATTGATTGTAAATATCCAGCGGAGTGAAATCTAAGAGAAACCGTTACTTGACTAATTGAAATTTCTAAATAATCAGTTTGTTTTCTTTTCTAGTAGAATATATGTGATTATAGTTGATTATATATGGCGCGAACTTATTGGTGAAGTGTTTTCATACGTGAAAAAGTGATTTTCTCTGATGTTACATTTATGAGGTTAAAGTATCGCAGTTTGTATAATATGTATAATACGTGATATTTTCGTGTTAGCCAATACCAGATGTCCGGCTACTTCGGCCGCATTTTTTTTTTTAAATATTACGGTCTGAGGATTGGAGCAGGATTGGAGTCGGTCTTGGCGAAACCTGCTTTGTGTATCAGTCACAGGCGGCGGCAGACTCGGCGGCCGACTAGCCAAAAAACGGTCCGTGTGGCTCCATGTGTCATCAGCCTTACTGTGGGCAGGCTGTGTGTAAGGAAAACTGCCGGCGGATTCTGTCCGCCATTTTATTGGACGTGTCAGTATCATAGACATTTTAAAATCATTTGTAATATAATTACTAGTAATCATTCAATAACGTATGTGGGAAGTGAGAAAAGGATATATGATCCTAAGAAAACTGTCATTGGCTACTGAAACGTTTAGAACTACTGACAAAAATTGAAAAATATTTACTTTCACTGAAATCACGTATTACATCGCTTAAAATACGAGCGGCCTATACCATTTGAGGAATTCGGGTCGAGGCTGAATGTCAACAAGACCAAAAACATTATTATTGTGGCCAAATAGCTGGTGGCAGATCTAGGCATTTTGGTGGCAGGAAGACCTCTCCAGAAAGCTGTAAATATGACCTGTGTCTTAAAGTCAGTGAGGACTGGAGCCAATTCCTGGAAATGTAGTGCCGTATTGAGGCGGCAAGAACCACATTCCTCAAACTGCAGACAGTCCTCAAAGGGCGTGACCTCAACCTGGAACTTAGAGTATGTCTTCTCCGTTGTTACGTCTTTTCAGTCCTCCTTTATGGAGCAGAATCATGGACACTTACAGAAGCTTGAGGCATCGAGGTGTGATGCTATCACAGTTTGCTTCGGAACAACTGGGTAGATCGGATTCGAAACGAAGATGGTTCGACAGGGATGGGAAAAGAGCGGGAGATTATCAACACCTTCAAACCCGGAAACTCGTCTGTGTTGGTCATTTGATGCGACACCCAGAGAAGTGTGATCTACTCCATCTCATCCTTCAGGAAAAGATATGTGGGAGATGCGGCCCGGGTAGAAGAAGGGTCTTGGGAAACAATCGTCAGTGGTTCGACCTTTCCTCAGCTGCTCTCTTCGTATCTGCCCTCAATGGGATGACGTAGCCAACATGATTGCCGAAGTCTGCTTCAAGAAAACCATACTGTTATCACTGCTGTGAATGTAAAACCGCTCACTGCGATTTCAATTCTTTCATTTATGAAACGCGATTACTATAGTTTTCCTATAATACGTGCATTTATGTTCACAGTAGTGACCGATGCCATAGATAGATAGATGATGCAAAGCGAGCCATTTTTTTTGACTGAAATCTTCTGCATGTTTTGCCGTACAGCATAGCTCCATACGTGACATAGTACTGCGAAAGGATCGTGGTTTTATGTCGAGTATCACAGAATTGCAGTGTACGGCTCCGTGGCTAAATGGTTGGTGTGCTGGTCTTTGGTCCAGAGGACCCCAGGTTCGATTCCCAGTCGGGTCGCGGATTTTGACTTTCATTGGTTAATTCCGATGGCTCGGGGGCTGGGTATGTGTGCCCTCTTCATGATTAGAATTCATCATAGGTAGGGCCCCATCCTCGCAGACGCGCAGGTCGCCTACGGGAGTCAATTCGAAAGACCTGCACCAGGGCTCTTCAGAGGCCACACGTCATTATTATTATTCCTACTACAGAATTCCAATGTCTTGTGCCTGGTTTACGAACTCAGTAACGCAGATAGTGATTTATATGAGAAACAGCTTCAAAGAGTAGGTTTATGTGATGTGCTGCTTCTTCTTGTTTCCGAATTTGGCCGCTTATGGACCGCATTGAACCTAAGGCTTTCTCTTCGTCTTCTTCGTCTTCTTCGTCGTCTCTTCCTCCCAGAACCTCTTCATCTTCCTTTCTTTCTCAGATATGACCAATTGGGGGTCTACATTTTGGTGGTTTCTCCTGGAATGTTTTGATGCTGTCCACTCGGCTTCTAAATTCTTTTTTGTTGTGAATCATATCCATTGTAAGTCAGTTTTCTATTGCATCTCTTTTTACCTCTTCGAACCACTTCGTCGAAGCTTTCAGTCCAGTGATGTACTTGAATATTTTCTTAGTTAGCCGTTTCTCATCCATTCTTTCTAGATGCCCCTAGAATTTTATTTAGCCTTCGCTTTCGCATAGTGACAGTGATTTTTTTCGGTGTATTCATAGAGATCATCATTTTTTTCTATTCCTCCACTCCCCATCAGCATTTTTGTGGTCCTAAAATTTTCCTTAAGATTCTCCTCTCTTTTTTTTTTTCCGAGTTCTTGAAGCTCACCCCTTTCATTCATTGTCAGGCTCTCTGAAGCGTAGAGACCCTCCGGCTTTACCACTGTGCTGTAGCGTCAAAGTTTCGCCTTGTAAGATATTGCTCTTTTGTTGTATCTGTTCTGGCTTAACCTGTAAGCTAATTCCATTTTTCTAATTCTTGCCCTATTCGCCTCTTTATCCAATCCGTTAGGTTCTATTCATTATGTGATGAGCAATATAAGGAAATTCTAAGGAGAATTTTGAAGAAATATGTTCATATCTTGTATATTCATTTGATTAATAATGTATGATTTTGTTGTCAACTAGGAAATGTGTTACTGTAAATAAATGGCGTATGGCTTTTAGTGGCGGGAGTGTCCGAGGACATGATCGGCTCGCCAGGTGCAGACCTTTTGATTTGACTCCAGTAAGCGACCTGCGCGTCGTGATGAGGATGAAATGATGATGAAGACGATACGTACACCCAGCCCTCATGCCAGCGAAATTAACCATTGATGGTTAAAATTCCCGACCATGCCGGGAATCAAACCCGGAACCCCTGTGAACAAAGGCCAGCACGCTAACCATTTAGCCATGGAGCCGAACTGCGTTACTGTTACTCATCGTCTTTCTGGAGCTCCACGGACACCTTATTTATAAAAGCCAGGCGCTGTTTTTCGGATAAATGAAAAATGAATAACGTATTAGCTCAGCAGTCTTATATTTACTCTGTTCTGTTTTTTGGCAAAGATCGAGAAATGAATTTAAAAATGAACAATCGATATGTATACATTGAAAACATATTGTAATTTCTAGTATTTTAATTATACCTAGAGCTTTAGGTTTGGCCATGCATAATATTATCTAAATTTTCTGTCTTAGATTGAAATAATAATTCCAAAAAATTATATTTTACTTTAGATTGAAAGTATGGTTAAATTACTACATGGCTGATATATTCTACTGCATTTATTGGTAATTAGTTCATTCTAAAACTTTCGATAAGTTTGGTTATACTTAACCTGTGTCCGATAAAATAGCAAATTTGAAAAAAAAAATGGGTGATGGTTCAAACAAAATATTTCTTGTCGAATTTGTTGTGCGCCGCATACAACTTCAGAATTCGTTATGTTCTGAGCAATATGGTAAGGAAGTGTGGAGTTTAGGGAGAATGTGGGTTGTATTCCGAATTCCAAGCTGCCCTCCAGTTGAAATATGTGAAACAAATTGGACACCGGATGTAGACCCCGTGTTTAATGCAGCCAAATCAGTTTTATTTGGATTATCTGATGAGCAGCTTTATACTGTCACTGACTTTTCCATTGATGTTGGTGTTCTCAAGAGAATGCCTGATGGAGTTATACCAGATCAGGTATTCGTTGGACATGCAGTCCTCAATCTAAGCGATGAGTTTAATTCTATGATGCGTAGGTTAGCAACAGAATGCTGCACGTTGCCAGAATCGAGAGAAGTCGAACGTCAGTTAGTTTTGACTGGCATCAGACCAGTAGGAACCATTTCTATATTGACAAGATTCACTTGTTTCGGTGCTATGATTGTGTCTAAATTTGACCAAAATATAAAAGAATATGAAGGTAAAGATTTCATTGAAAAACAACCTGAGATAAAAATATGTGCGGGAGGCGAAGAAGGTGAACCATGCTGGACGAAAGATTTTGATCAGAAGACAGACACTATAGCTACTTCTGCAGCAGGATATTCAACCGGTGGCGGAGAAAGTGGCATTGGGAATGAAAATGAAGATAATGAAGAGGACGTTGAGGAATTTGAAGAAATCGAGGCTGTAATGAATGGCCACGGCTTCACAATTCGTGTTCCAAAACATATGAGAAAATTAAAATTTGATCGAGAGTGCAGATGCAACCCGGACGAAGAAAGTAAGGAATGCCACTGTGTTCCGAATCCAAACAAAGATGGGGTCAACATTTTTGCTCGTGAGGAGGAAGATGGCAATTTACTAGTCGAAATACCCGGGGATTGCCAGCCGTGTTCCATTGGTGGAGATATAAAACCACCCCAAGCTGGATCAGAGAAGTGCTATGTAATTAAGAAGTCTTACTCTCAGGGAAATATTTTTGGAGTTACTAATTTAGATATGAAATTACCTTTGAAGGTCCCAAAGGATGCCTGTCTTGTAAGAATATCGAAGAAAAGTCGTACTACCCACGAGAAAACCCAATATCTCTTTGAAATACAGACACCCCAGGAACCAGAAAAACCAAAGGAGAAAGTCAATCAATGCACACAGTACTTAGAAACTGACATTCCTAAAGAAGCTCCACCAGAGAGTGTTTCTGGTAAGGGTAAGGGTAAGGATAAGGATAAAGGAAAAGGCAAAGGAAAGGGTAAGAAAGGGAAAAAGAAGTGAATACCAGTTCTACACTCGAATGTTACCTGATCAGTAGGTATATTTGGAACATTTGATGAAGCCATTAAAGATATTCTGTTTACTTTTAATCGTGGTGAGGAATCGTCGCTTTTAGTCATTTAACCACAAAAAATGCCAAATCATGTGTTTTGAAAATTTACAACCGGTATTCTATAATCTAATATTTCTACTTCATCGGTATTTTTTATATAAAAATCTCACAAAATTCTAGATTTCCATATATGAATGACTATGAATTGATTTTTAATAATATTTTATGTAGGACAAAGATATGAGTTGAGAGCTTCATAACTGTTAAACTGTGATGTGTTGTCGTTTTTGATCGGATGATTTGTCAACTTTCAGTACAGACATAATTTGTTGGTATGTTGTGTGATGTTAATGTATCAAGAATACATATTTGAAGCATGCTTTGAGTATTACTTCACGCATATATGTTTCTGTCCACTTTTTTTAAAGGTAAAACGTGCAGTTGCAAGTAGGAAAATAAGACCTTGTGTAGGAAAATTATGAGCGTTTTTGACATTTATAAGGTGCAAGGAACAATATAATACATTAACATTAATGCCACATACAACTTAAAAAAAAAAAAATTGATCGATCAGCATTTGTGCTATACAGATCAGAGTGCAAAGAATACTTAATAATCACACACACATAATAAGCACACCCATTAAAAAAAGAAAAAAAGAACAGAAGTAATTGACACTGACAAGCACTCGAGGATAATCAGTCTGAGGTTGGCCATGTTGGTTCCTCCAACTCGTTGAACACTGAGAAGAAAGCAGAACACGAGTTCACACAGGATAGAGTTAACCAATCAGTCAATCATTTTATACTGATCTGCATTTAGGGCAGTCGCCCAGGTGGCAGATTCCCTATCTGTTGTTTTCCTAGCCTTTTTCTTAAATGATTTCAATGCCATTCGAAATTTATTGAACATCTCCCTTCGTAAAGTATTCCAATCTCTAACTCCCCTTCCTATAAATGAATATTTGCCCCAATTTGTCCTGTTGTATTCCAACTTTATCTTCATTTTGTGATCTTTCCTACTTTTAAAGACGCCACTCAAATTTATTCGTCTTCAAATATCATTCCACGCTATTTCTCCGCTGACAGCTCGGAATATACCACTCAGTCAAGCAGCTCGTCTCCTTTTTCCCAAGTCTTCCCAGCCCAAACTTTGCAACATTTTTGTAACGCTGCTCTTTTGTTGGAAATAAAATGAAATGTATGGCTTTTAGTGCCGGCATATCCCAGGACGGGTTCGGCTCGCCAGGTGGAGGTCTTTCTATTTGACTCCCGTAGGCGACCTGCTCGTTGTGATGAGGATGAAATGATGATGAAGACAACACATACACCCAGCCCCCGTGCCGATGGAATTAACCAATTAAGGTTAAAATTCCCGACCCGGCCTGGAATCGAACTCGGGACCCTCTGAACCGAAGGCCAGTACGCTGACCGTTCAGCCAACGTGTCGGACTCTTTTGTCGGAAATCACCCAGAACAAATCGAGTTACTAGTTCATGATTTGAATAATATGTTGATAGGTTTAATTTGAATCATCTGTGTCTGATGAGTTACTGAGAAGTAGATCTTTGGTATGTTGTTCAGTCTTCACCCCTAAGGCTGGTTGGATCCTCAACAGCTCCGCCGTCAGCTGTCATAGATGGCCTAGGCATCACTGAAGAGGCGTACTAGGGAAATGGGGAGTGAGGTAGTTTCCCGTTGCTTTCCTCATCGAGCCAGAAGTTGCTATTGCATATCAGTCTGCCAAGCCCATTGACATGCATGCACCAACCGACCCAATGAGTGATATTTCACACCATTCATAACAGGGACTGGCTGCATAAGGAATTGTATTTCTAGAACCGCTCATACCTCGGTCACTTTCATATTGTCAAAGCCAAGTATAAGACAGAGACAGATCAATGAAAGTAACAAAATTACTCTAGCCCATACCAGAAGACATAGTGCACTGTAAACACTAGGTCCTACCAGCAAAGGCATAGATCTTGTGGTAATTGTCGTCTTCTGGTATGGGCTAGAATAAATTTGTTACTTTCATTGACCTGTCTCAGTCTCATCCTTGGCTTTGACAATATGAAAGTGACCGAGGTATGAGCGGTTCTAGAAATACAATTCCTTATGCAGCCAGTCCCTGTTATGAATGGTGTGAAATATCACTCATTGGGTTGGTTGGTGCATGCATTTCAGTGAGCTTGGCATACTGATATCCCCCTGTGGGTGGTGGCGATAGAATAACACCCACGGTATCCCCTGCCTGTCGTAAGAGGCGACTAAAAGGGGTTCCAGTGGTTCCAAACTATGGAGGGTGGGTTGGCGACCACGGGGCCCTTAGCTGAGTCCTGGCATTGCTTCCACTTACTTGTGCCAGGATCGTAACTTTCATCAATCCTATCCGACCTCTCTTGGTCAACTCTTGTTCTTTTCCGACCCCGACGCTATTAGGTTTGTGAGGGCTAGGGAGTCTTTCATTTTCACGCCCTTCGTGGCCCTTGTCTTCCTTTTTCGAAGTGTTGGACCCCTTCTATATTTTCCCTCCGATTAGTCTTATATAGAGGATGGTTGCCTAGTTGTACTTCCTCTTAAAACAATAATCACCACCACCACCACCATCTGCTTTACCTGTGAATAGTACCATTATGAGAAACCTCATGTGTCTAGTACCACTAGGCGAGGAACACCATGGGTCTACTTCACCAGTGATTAGTACCATTATGAATGACAGGAGACCTGAATTTTGGTCCCTTTGGACAACAAGTATCACCTCAGAAAACGTAAATGGTAGGCCCCTTTAAACAACAATCATCATCATCATCATCATCATGTTCCATTCGCCAATACTAGAGTGGAGAGAAGTGAGGACTTCGACTGTGTCGGCGTGACATAAAGCAAATGAAAAAGAAATACTCATCCTAACGTGCTGTCGTTCACAGATCCAAGCAAGGTTGCCAGATCACCAGTATCTGAATGGGTATCTACAGTATCATTGGTTCGATAACAACGCGCAGTATGAAGGATGGGATTGCTCATCGTTGTATATCACGGGTGTCAAACCTCCGTAGTGCCTGTGCAAGAAATACAGGGGAACTTCGATATATTGAATCACTTCGGGAGCTAAATTTTATTTCGAGATATAGGGAATACAGGTTTTGAACATATGTATCTACGGGCTTATTCTGAACACATAATTTTTAACAGTATTTAAAAATATACAAACAAACTCTATTTTACGGCATCACTTTAATTATAAACCTATTATAGTAACTTTTTAGAAGACAGGGTACAGTACAAGTAGATAAAATTGGATGGTTCTGGTACCACCACCACCATCACCGCCACCCGCCCCTGGGAGAGGCCTCCACCTCATGGAATGTGCTGACAAAGAGTACATGGATTTATCGTGTGAATTTTTAATTAAGTAAGCATCCTAACATACAGCTGGCCCTGAGAGATAAGTGTCTCATCTGTCTCTCTTCTTTGAAGGTTAGGCAGCTCAGACAGCTGCACATCTCTGCACGCGTCCTGCTAGCCGTCTCTTCGGCTAGAGCCACACTTGTGTGTTTCCACGGCGATTTTATTAATGTATTGTGTATGGGGAAGTAGCAACGCTTCGCCATTGCTCTGCACATGGAAGGAGTTCCATTAAATAATAACACCGTTGTTGCGTTATGTGCTGCGTTGGTTGTTCGTTGTCGCCGTCAAAGAAAATATTCAATATCCAGTATTCGGAAGATAGTGGGTTCGAACCTCACTGTCGGCAGCCCTGAGGTTTCCCATTTTCACACCAGGCAAATGCTGGGGCTGTACTTTAATTAAGGCCACGGCCGCTTCCTTTTAACTCCTAGCCCTTTCCTGTCCCATCGTTGCCGTACGACCTATCTGTGTTGGTGCGACGTATAAAGCACCTTGTAAAAAAAAAAAAAAAAAAAAAAAAAAAAGAAAATATTGGGTCCATCCTATAATGAATGACATACCAAGTGGACAATTTGTGCTCCTACACAATAAACTAAAAGGCAACAAAGAGACATTTTTGAGTATTAGAGAATGTATGTGAACTCATTTAAAATGCTTATCTGTTTGTTGAAAAATGCTATCAGCAAAAGAAACACAACGTCTCCCCCAACACAGCGCCCGTTACTTATAACCACGCATCTCTCTTCATGTCTCTGTTTCTGAATACCTCGTATCGTACTTTCGTACCTCCGAAATTATTAATTCACCGTCTGATTCCACTTTGCAAAATGAAAGTACAAAACGAATGCAGATGGACCATGTGCAATATTCAAACAAGAGCACAATACAGCAGCGTCTTCAGTCCGCACGTGTAGCCAGACACTGAACGGGAAAACACGCAAACAAAATGGACCTCCGCCCATTCTCGACCGGGCGACCTTGAAGACGCACCTTGCCTGGTGTCCCGCGGCGGGAAATCACGCTGTGTGGCCGGTCCCGTCCATTAGTCTTGTGCATTTTTGATGCGCGATTATACGCAGTAACGCAGCGTGAAATCACGCAAATGTGACCCTAGCCTTGGGCTTGTACAACGTCATTTTCAGCTGGAGTTTCAACTACGACTCAGTGACGATGTTCCCCACGTGCATATCCATCAGGAACTGGCACGGACACCTTCGAGAAACTGGCAGATCGCTTTCGATATCGGACCACAACACCAAGCACGCTGACCGGGGGAGGGAGTTCAGTACCGATTCGTAGTCTGTCCCACCACTAATGATATTCATATCGTGGTGTATTAGATAATGTAAAGAAACATTTTGAGAGTCTCTACTAAACCGGCAATGATTATCTCCATTACTTCTCAAGATAGTAATTTTTGTTTTATTATACATTCAAACTATTACATACAAGAAATGAATAGGCCTACTTTGTTGCTAGGGGTACTTGGGCAGCAGATGAGCTATAATGTCAGTATAGTTTTTTTTTTGGCCGTATACCGTATTTGTCTTTTTTGTTGTTTGAAACAAAATGAGCCCCAACTTCCCCTTTGATGTCTCCCTGGACTCTTTTATTATAAATGGAGAAAAGTGTTCTCTTTTGTCATGTGATTTGTAACCATCAAATCAACAGTCACATTAAACACTAAATTTGTTTGCTTGTATTTTTAAAGGGGAGCTTTGACAACTAGTTGCTGTGACTCGTCAGTCAACGAATTTTGTGGCGAGCTGAAAATAGTTCGCGGACGCTGGCAGTCGAGTAGCAAAATATGCGTCTAAGTTAATCTCCGTCCACTAATGTTTGATATTATTCATGTTCTATTGTTTTCTCATATGCTTTATGAAATTCTTTACTGTGTGGTCTACGTGTTGCTATCATTTGAGAGCATTAATTTTGCACTAATCAACCGCCATAGGTTACGCTGGTCTCTCACTCTCTTATATGGCTGCGATAGTGTGAGAATGCTGAAGTTCAGGTATTTTTTTTTTTTTTTTTTTGCTAGGGGCTTTACGTCGCACCGACACAGATAGGTCTTATGGCGACTATGGGATAGGAAAGGCCTAGGAGTTGGAAGGAAGCGGCCGTGGCCTTAATTAAGATACAGCCCCAGCATTTGCCTGGTGTGAAAATGGGAAACCACGGAAAACCATTTTCAGGGCTGCCGATAGTGGGATTCGAACCTACTATCTCCCGGATGCAAGCTCACAGCCGCGCGCCTCTACGCGCACGGCCAACTCGCCCGGTGAAGTTCAGGTATAAGCGGCAATGATATCCAAGGCACGATCATACGCAGTGTGCTGTAAAAGATGTTACTTGTAGGGTTAGCGATGCTGCAGTTACAACTTCTGGTTCGATGAGGAAGGGTGCAGTCATCACAAGGCCTGGATTACTCTGATCCTGGCCTGTATTTTATAGCCAAGTTTCTTTGTGTGTGTGTGTGTGTGTGCGTGTGTGTGTGTGTGTGTGTGTGTGAACACTATGTTGCTCTTTTTATTAGATAGATACAGGGGTATTTAAATCCTATTTTAGTTTAAGTAATATTTTGATTTAAACACTGAGCGAGTTGGTCGTGCGGTTAGGGGCGTGCAGGTATAAGCTTCTATTCTGGTAATAGGGGGTTCGAAATCCGTGGTTTCCCATTTTGCACCAGGCAATTAATTACCTTAATCAAGGTCACGGTCGCTTCCTTCGCACTCCTAACCCTTTCCTATCCCGTCGTCACCGTATGACCTGTGTCAGTACGACGTAAAGCAGCGTGAAAGAAAAGAAGGATCTAAACATAATTTACATATATATATAACATTTAAGTTTTCAAACCCGTCAAAACTAATGCAAGATTAATAAATACTAGAAAATACTTAAAAACGAAAACTTACAATGAATAACAGAGTACTTACAGCTTACGAGTTTCTTATGGGTTATGGCGACGATGGGACGGGAAAGGGCTAGGAGTAAGTGGCCGTGGCCTTCATAAAGGCGAAGCATTTGCCTGGTGTGAAAATGGGAAACCACGGGAAAACATCTTAAGCGACCGCAGCTATCGAGCTCGGTGAGTATAGCTGAAAAAAGAAAACAGTAATTTAATTAAAACTGAAAAAAAAGAAAAGAAATGAGCTTCCACTTTAACAAACTAAACAGGGTTTAACATTATAATTTTGGTCATCCTTTGGTTGTTCTTATAACACTAATACCTCCCTAGAAAGTTCTCATAAAAACATGATTCCGGTTGGATAAAACGAATTTCGGACTGGAATCATTATTTTAATGTGGTAAATGATTCAAAGGCAAGCTGAACATTATATGATTATTTGCAGTAACAAGAGCGTGAGTTTGTAGAAATCAAGATTCTTTTCGTGACTGAGACATTTCTCACGTGAAGAGGCAACAGCAGTAAAAATGTGCTTTTCTAATATTTCGTAAACTCGTTGCATATCAAAGTTGAATTGTAATACATTTCCATTTTTTCTTGGAAGCATATCATGTGATGGTAAGTTTCGAACTTCTCAGTTCAGCTGAGCTAGTGTAGATTTCAAAAGTGAAAAGTGTACATGCCCAGGTTAGTATTTTGTGCCCATTTTTCGCGTTAAAAAGGAGCAGCAATCCAGAAAGGAGGGAGACAAGGCTGCAGTTTTTTTATCCCTGTTCTCAGTGTTCATATTGAACAGATGGTAAAGGAAATCAAAGAGGAATTTGGAAAGGGAATCACAATCCAAAGGGAGGAAATCAAAACTCTATGATTTGGTGATGATATTGTTATTTTATCTGAGACTGCAGAAGATGGAAAAATTGCTGAATGGTGTGGAGAGAGCCTTGGGGAAGGACTACAGGATGGAAATAAATAAGTCCTAGTCAAAAGAAATGGAGTGCAGTCGAACGAAGTCAGGTTATGCAGAAAATATTAGATTAGGAAACAAAGTCTTAAAGGAGTAGATGAGTAATGTTACTTGGGTAGCAAAATAACTGACAATGGCAGAAGTAAGGTGGACATAAAATGCAGACTAGTATCAGCAAGGAAGGCCTTTCTTATGAAAAGAAATTGCTCACTTCGAACATTGATATAGGAATTAGATGTTTTTGAATTTCCATTGTATGAAAGTGAAACGTGGACGATAACCTGCTCAGAAGGAAAGAGAACAGAAGCTTTTGAAATGTGGTGTTACAGAAGAATGCTGAAGGTGAGATGGATAGAACGAATCATGAATGAAGAGATACTGAATCGAATTGGTGAGAGGAGACCGATTTGGCTGAATTTGACCAGAAGAAGGGATAGAATGATAGGACACATCTTAAGACACCCAGGACTTGTTAAGTTGGTTTTTGAGGGAAGTGTAGGCGGTAAGAACGGTAGGGGTAGACCAAGGAATGAATATGACAAGCAGATTAAAGCAGGATTAAGATTAGTAGTTATGCAGAAATGAAAAGGTTAGCACAGGATACCGGGCGATTTGGCTGTGCGCGTAGAGGCGCGCGGCTGTGAGCTTGCATCCGGGAGATAGTAGGTTCGAATCCCGCTATCGGCAGCCCTGAAGATGGTTTTTCGTGGTTTCCTATTTTCACGCCAGGCAAATGCTGGGGCTGTACCTTAATTAAGGCCACGGCCGCTTCCTTCCAACTCCTAGGCCTTTCCTATCCCATCGTCGCCATAAGAGCTATCTGTGTCGGTGCGACGTAAAGCCCCTAGTTAGCACAGGATGGACTGACGACTCAACAACAACAACAACAACAACATTCTATTTTTTAGAAGATTAATTTGGTCAAAGTATATGAAGAATTCTGTGGAACACAGGTGTGGTTAATGTGACAGTATTCTTCTTCCTCCAAGAGCTCTGTTGTTCAGATGTTCGTACGACACACGCTTGTTTGTTTCACTCGCCCACTACCCGCATACGTACAGACGTGCTGGGGTTAACAAACTATGGTATGTACGTCGGCGAGTGTTCCCTTGTGCTTTACAGCGTACTAGCTCTTGTGTGCCCGTCGTCCGTCCGTCCAGAATGTTATGGGGGGTAAACTGGCCATCAGCTGTACATGCACCTCTTCGGCCTTTGATAAGGAAAATTTATTTTGAAAATTTGTAAACATAGACACGTGTTTCTTTGTCCATCCCTTGTCCCGTTTCCTACGAGCTAATATATGAGGTTATCTGTCGTGGCGGGTTTTTATGACCGGATGCCCTTCCTCATCAGAGGACTTAATGAGATGAAATGAATGACCTGATATATGATAATG
Source organism: Anabrus simplex (assembly GCF_040414725.1). NCBI lineage: Eukaryota > Metazoa > Arthropoda > Insecta > Orthoptera > Tettigoniidae > Anabrus > Anabrus simplex. Next base: position 38,940,400 of record NC_090276.1, read on the forward strand.
GGAAGGGAGAGGGTGAAACCTGGTCCCGGCGCATAGCCTACTCCTGTCGAATAGCAGAAAGGGGTCTGCTCAAAGTTTAACGTCCCCATCCGACGGACGAATCACTATCAACAGCGTCATATGCCCTCACTCCATATGAGAACTGCGGAGAGGTTTGGAATTTATTCCAGGTTTTGGCACGCAATCTGGTGATTAAAAATTGTATACCACCACCTCTCCTACTCCGCCGACCAACATCCTGATGGTAAAATTTTTTTCGACCAACGGGACTCGAACCAGCTAACCACAGGCGCGCTTTGTAAATAAAGAAATGCATGTTTTATACATACTGTACAAATTTCGAAATGGGAATTTAGGATGTTCTGGCGCAGGGATTACAAGAACCACAGAAGGACCTGCATCACACGACCGCACAGGCAACCTCTACTAGACCCTGTTTAACTTCTTCTTAATCTGTTTACCCTCCAGGGTCGGTTTTTCCCTCGGACTTGGCGAGGGATCCCACCTCTAGCGCCTCAAGGGCAGTGTCCTGGAGCGTGAGACATTGGGTCGGGAGATACAACTGGGGAGAATGACCAGTACCTCGCCCAAGCAGCCTCACCTGCTATGCTGAACAGGGTCCTTGGTGGGGGATGGGAAGATTGAAAGGGATAGACTATGAAGAGGGAAGGAAGCGGTCTTGGTCTTACGTTAGGTACCATCCCGGCATTTGCCTGGAGAAGTGGGAAACCACGGAAAACCACTTCCAGAATGGCTGAGGTGGGAATCGAACCCACCTGTACTCACTTGACCTCCCGAGGCTGAGTGGACCCCGTTCCAGCCCAGGTACCACTTTTCAAATTTGGTGGTAGAGCCGGGAATTGGACCCAGGCCTCGGGGGTGGCAGCTAATCACACTAACCACTACACCACAGAGGCAGACGACACTGTTTATTTTCTTTAAAACCATAGCACACAGTGGGTGTTACAGTGTACGTTGTGGATGGTGCAATAATATATTTTTTAAATAAGAGGAAAGAACAAGTCATTTTTTGCTTTTTTTCTTTTAACCACACTAACCACTTCTTATGCTTATTTTAGCACTTGGTAAAAACATAATTAAATATTGATTACCATTTGCTTTACATCGCACCGACACAGATAGGTCTTATCGGGGCGATTGGATAGGAAAGGGCTAGAAGTCGGAAGGACCGGGCGAGTTGGCCGTGCAGTCAGGGGCGCGCGGCTGTTAGCTTGCATTCGGGAGATAGTGCGTTCGAACCCCACTGTCGGCAGCCCTGAAGATGGTTCCGTGGTTTCCCATTTACCACACCAGGCAAATGCTGGGGCTGTACCTTCATTAAGGCCACGGCCGCTTCCTTCCCATTCCTAGGCTCTTCCTATCCCAACGGCGCCATAAGACCTATCTGCGTCCGTGCGACGTAAAACAAATAGTAAAAAGAACTAATTAATGTAAGAAGTACGGTATAATGAGCAGTTTGTAATAAATACTGAAAAAATATGAATAACGATAGTAATAATATTGTTAATAATTTGTAATTAACATATTTGCAAATTGATATACAGCATTATTTTTACGTTTCTTCATTTGTGTCTTTGCTACTATTTGACATGACGTCATTCAGTTCTTGTTCTTTGTCACTTTCTTAGGGTTTAATCATGCGCACTGAATTTGTACAATAAGAGGTTGTGATAGTAATGGCAAGGATTACAGTAATAATAATAATAATAATAAGCGGGGCTGAATGGCTCAGATGTTTGAGGCGCTGGCCTTCTGACCCCCAACTTGACAGGTTCGATCCTGGCTCAGTCCGGTTTTAGTTAAACGTGCTAAAATGCGTCAGCCTCTTGTCGGTAGATTTATTGGAACGTAAAAGAACTCCTGCGGGTCTAAATTCCAGCACCTCGGCTTCTCCGAAAATCGTAAAAGTCACATCGACACAGATAGATCTTATGGGAAAGGAAAGGACTAAGTGTGGGAAGGAAGCGGCCGTGGCCTTAATTACGGCGCAGGCTCCGTCAAGACACAAGAAAGAGAATGCAAAGCTAATCTTTTACAGAAATGTTTAATTTTGGTATATTAATACCCCTGTGATTGGGGGTAGTATAATAACGCCCCCGCTATCCCTTGTCTGTCATACGAGGCGAGTAAAAGGGGCGCGGGGCTCTGTACTTAGGATCGTGGGTTGACAACCACAGGACTCTTAGATGAGTGTTGGCATAGCTTTTACTTAATTGTGCCGACCTGCCTTTGTCAACCCTTGTTCTTTTACGACCCGGACGGTATTAGCTGTCGAGCCCTTAGGGAATTTCTCATTTTTGTGACCCTTGTCTTTATTTACTTGAAAACTTAATTTTTTGAAGTGTCGGATTCCTTCCATTTTCCCCCTCCGACTAATGTTAATAGATGATGCTTTCCGAAATGTATTTCCTCTTAAAGCAATAATCACCACCACCATAACCTTAATACCGGTATATTAAGGGCACCCGGAAGGGGCTATGTCTGCCATGTTAAATTGGGCGTTTTTAAGGAACATTTTCTCATAAAGTTATGAACCAAGGAAATTCATGTTTTGTATACATATTTATTAGACCCTCTCACGTAGATAGACGGCATCATTTTTTAATATCTTCTGTTTTTTGAAAATATACATTTTTAAGCGAACATCAAAATTTTAGGTTTATTTAAAATGAGACATTTTGTTACATAATTAAGAAATTATACCTTTTATTTTAAAAATCTCGTGTTAAAATACGTAGAATGATTAGTTACATACCACCTACAAGTTTGGTTAATGTACGTTCAGTGGTATCCGAATAAATGTTCCTTAGATACATAAAAAACTACTTTTCAGGAAACGAGCCTCAAAGTTCCTTATGCATTCTACATTCATACAGAGGATCATCTGGGTTCTCTTCCATCTCATCTTGTAAGCTTCTATTTAACTTCCTTTCTTCTGTCTTCCAAGCTTCACCAGCTCCCTTTCTGCTGCATCTGCTTTCCTTTTTCTTTCCTTATCGATAATTGACATTTGTTTCAGTGTTGTGCCCTGGAGGTACCGGTATACGAAGTCTTTGTAGAACTTCGCTCTTCGAGATATTACCCCATTGTATATTGCCACGGCATCATAAACACCAAAGTGGAGTGTTTTTATACTCACAAATACTCTCTTGGGTATCCGAGTCCAGATCAAATTATTTAAGCATTCGTTAGGGATTTGGGTTTTACCGAGAAGGCATTTCCGGAAGAGTTTTTCATAGGATAAGTCTCTGAAGACTGGCCTTATGGATTCCACGACTGCAGACGGGGGACTGTGCTTGTGGTCGTGGTAGTGGTCGCAGTTTCCTTCATTTTTATGGTATTTGCACCATGTGTCCTCTCGTTTTGGACACAAACCGTGCTGCGGTTGTTCATTCTGCATCTTTTTTGTAGTCAATTGGGGAACACACATTTGCACATTCACTTGTAACATTCGGAATAACAACAGTGATTTTTCTCTTTCCCACATTCTTGCGCACCTTGAAAATCCTATTACTGTGTCTACATATCTTGTTCAATGTATAAAACCAAACGTAGAAAAGCAGCTGAATACTGTTGTAAAAGAAGCCGCCAAAACGAATAATAAACACATGCAGTTGTGTTCTCAATCATTCTGTTGTCGAGGTTGGCCAACAATTGAAAGTTGCACTTTCCTGCAGCAGGGATATCCTCTCGCAGAAAATGACCACGTTCTGAAACATAAACACCTTCAACAGAGTCTTTGTCACCGCTTATAAATGGAAAGTAATGTTATGTCACATCAGTTCGAGGACATGTCATGCCTGACATCTGCAGCACTCCAGGTAAAATAAAAATTAACACTCTTTCAAACGTCGCAGAGGTCTGAAACAAAAAGTATTCGAAAGAAGAAAGTCACAGGTACATAAAACTGCAAAAAAAAAAAAAAAAAAAAAAAAAAAAAAAAAAAAAAAAAAATCGATTTCACCCCTTCCGGGTGCCCTTAAGCGATTGTTTTACGTTTATCCGAAGCACACAATAACTTTTATTTTCAAAATATCTTCAATTAATGACCAGAATTCGAACCCTGGACATTTTGATGAGAAGCTATCAGTATGTCAGTAGGTTACTACGTACATTCTCTTCCTTAGAACTCAAGTTGGTTGTCGAAGTCACCTGTACTACTTGCATCAAGACCCACTCCATACTGGAGATGAGCACAAAAGACTTGTTCTCTGAGTTAAGTTTCCTATCCTGGAAAACAACCCATTTCTGGTCGTGGCTCCAGTCAGGATTCTCTCACTTCCAGGAATTGGATTTGCTGGTAATAACGGTTGACTGTCATTCCGTAGTGAGGTAACGTATGGTATATAAACCAGGTGAGGAGGTAACAGCTGTTACTTGAGTGGTTGTCTGACCTGGGATAATCAATATTTACCGCAGCAGCTGCTGGGGGAGAGAAACCACCCATGATGACGTGTACAAATTTGATACAGGGGATGAGAATAGCCGTACTGGTATCTTTTCAACCGTGATCGGCATCAAACGAATTTAAAAACTCAAACTAAGTCCGGTAATGCTGTAACACTGATAGGCCGTGGCCTACCAAGTGACTGCTGCTCGGCCTGAAGGCCTTCAGATACGAGGTGATGTGTGGTCAACGTGATGAATCTCTTCGCTATCTAGACTAGGATGATCCAGGTAGCAAAGCAAAGCAAAGTTATCTCCGTACAGGCCATGAAGGCCCTTGGAGTGGTGGAAGGTAAAGGCTTCCACTATCCGTAACCTCGGCACTTGATGGGGTAGAGTGGTTAGCTCTACGCCCGGCCGCCTTTGCCCCCAGGAATTAACCTGGTACTCATTTTTGGTGTAGGCTGAGTGAACCTCAGGGCCATGTGCACCTCCGGAAGTGGTAATCTCGTTTCTTAAATTGATACAGGGGACGAACCGAGCACGCCTTTACTGCCTCGGACAGGCAGCCCCTAATGCAGGTAGAAAAACCCAAACTAACCTGGACAGGTAAGAAGCAGGCTCGGTACCTCTGGGCCGCGTAGAAACGGTGCCAGGTTCAGTTACAGGCCCCGTGGTCATTCACTCACACTTCCAAACTAAGAGCCCTGTGGTCACCCTTTTAGACTCCTCTTATGGCAGTAAGGGATTCTGCGGATGTATTGCATCGCTTCCACTCGCAGAGGGAACAGGTGATGTCAGGCTATAAAAAGAATGGCGCCCACAAACGTTGAGAACCAATACACTTATCGACTATAGTCGACTACGGGAGTTAGGACAACTCAGATGCAATCGATCCTGGTCGACCACGGGAACGAACGTGTTACTTGGTTTGGTGTTACTACCACGAATGTCATGATCTTGAAACTATTTCTTCTGTAACATGACATCATTATTTTTTGTGGCGAATACATTAATTTCTCAACTTCAAAAACCGGAGCTGTAACATGAAAACTTATCTAATTTAGTTCTCTCAGCTTCTTGATCGATCGAACTTTTTTTTTTTTTTTCTAGACTTAAGAGTGTTGAGTTGAATATTTATAGAAGTAGACATTGTTTCAAAAGAGAATGGGGGAAAAAGCAAACAGCGATCCATCAGCCGTTATAAATATTAACTAGTCTTTCAGTAACTGGAGCATTGCCAAGCAGTAGTACAATGCAATCGCGTTAGTTGCTCGCTCGCCGCAAACTGTTGAACTGTGTCCTGTTACCATTTTAGTTAAAACTACTGTACTGTATATCGAGGTGGGAAATCAGCCCACGTGACACGTTAACTCACTCTACAGTATAGAAATGGGAAGCGGCACCGTTCGGAGTCACCTCTATGGATTGAGGATTGATTGCAATCATGTTTCCCACGCCTGTCGTAAGACACGAGTTGAACTGAATACTCCTTCCCCTAGTTTTGGACCACGACAAATTGAGTAGAGAGTATTATTTGATTGTAACACATATTCAATAATAACCATATTACAATTAATTATGCCAATTAATCTATATAAATACAATGTAGGCTACACCATATTTTACCGAGCTCGATAGCTGCAGTCGCTTAAGTGCGGCCAGTATCCAGTATTCGGGAGAGAGTAGGTTCGAACCACATTTTCGGCATCCCTGAAGATGGTTTTCCGTGGTTGCTTATTTTCACACCAGGCATTACTTTAATTAAGGCCACGGACACTTCCTTCCCACTCCTAGCCCTTTTCTGTCCCATCGTCGCCATAAGACCCACCTGTGTCGGTGCGACGTAAAGCAACTTGTGTTGTAAACTATATATTTAACCAGCGGAGACGGGGACGTTTATACATATATGTGGAGCTTACCCTTTCTCGATTTGCCGTCCATAATTTTTTTTTTTGAAAAATACATTTATAATAATGGCATTTGCATTTTGTTAACTCCATGGTAGAGTACGCCTGTCCTATCTAAAATAATTCGACACTTGCAAGTCAAGTGGATCTAGCTCTAAACAACACGTGCAGAATTATAGCAGGTTGTTTGAAATCCACTCCAGTCGAATGGCTTTATCACCCATTAGTACCACCCCCTGTTCGTAGAGACATAGCGGCAAATAAGAACCCTCTTCTCCTATATGGGCAAGGACCGCACCCGCTGCGACTGAAGACAAGGAAGTTTCCTTAGATACACTGCTGATAGTCCGGCTGCATGGCTAAATGGTTAGCCTGCTGGTCTTTGGTCACAGGGGTCCCGGGTTCGATTCCCGGCAGGGTCGGGGATTTTAACCATAATTGGTTAATTTCTCTAGCACGGGTTCTGGGTGTATGTGTCGTCTTCATCATCATTTCATCCTCATTACGACGCGCAGGTCGGCTACGGGAGTCAAATCAAAAGACTTGCATCTGGCGAGCCGAACTTTCCTCGGACACTCCCGGCACGAAAAGCCATAGGCCATTTCTTTTCTTTTTGAACGTTTACGCCCTTATCATGGTGAGGATTGGCTAACTTGGAAGTCCCCAAATAGTCTGAGATCAGATTAAGGATTAATTTGGCAAGATGGGGAGCTACATTGAATAAAACATCCAGTGTGATTGTGGAGAAGAGCAGTCTGTTTGGTATACGCTTTAATGTCGACGTGTCCAGCTTCATGCATAGAAGATGACCTTTACCGGGCCACAGCGAATGCACTGGAAGTGGCCAAGTTTTGGTCAAAAATGATATAAATTGTGTTGAATGTATGCTTCTCATACGGATATATTATTATTAGGTCAAAGATTTCGCCTTAATTCCAACAGAATCGCTCTTAATTGTAGGTTACCCTTTGGATGGAGGACGCAGATGAAGAATACACCAACGGTATCCCCTGCCTGTCGTAAGAGACGACTAAGGGATGATGGAATTAGAACCATGAGACTACTTGTGGTTAGTACCACCATGTGAGGAACATCATGGGTCTACGTTACTTAATAATAATAATGTTATTGACTTTACGTCCCACTAATTACTTTTACGGTTTTCGGAGACGCCGAGGTGCCGGAATTTAGTCCCGCTGGAGTTCTTTTAAATCTACCGACAAGAGGCTGCCGTATTTGAGCACCTTCAAATACCACCGGACTGAGCCAGTATCGAACCTGCCAAGTTAGGGTCAGAAGGCCAGCGCCTCAACCGTCTGAGCCACTCAGCTCGGCTCTACGTTACTTAGGAGTAGTACCATTATGGGGGGAACACCACGGGTCTGGACGTTGCCTGTGATTGGTACCATCGTGTGCATCCCACCGAGACGGGGCTGGGGGCGCTCGCCTGCTAGCGGGAATAGGTGCCGAGCGCTGCGCTCGATTGGGTTGGTTCGGTTCCACTGTGTTCAGAATGGGTTTGCGTTACCTGTGAGGAGTACCATTATGTAAGGGTTTTAATTGTAGTTTCGTTTCGTTGCACCTTGTACCATTAGGAGCCGGTGACCTTCGTGGATAGAAGCCAGCAGCTGAGTAGTTACCACCTGGACATAATGAAAGCTGGTTAGTGTGGAAGTCTCTGATCAGCAGTGGGAAGATCCAGGGATAACTTTAAGAAATGAGAGTTCAGTACAAGTGACACAAGTGGACAAGAACAAACAATGAGCCTCATGCTTCAGTGCCCTCTGTGCCCCACATCTTGCACAGAGGATGATCTCCTACAAGCCACTCCGAGTGCATTGGACATTGCAAAATACTGGGCATGTGTAATATGATCTCATATGCTATGTTTTGTATACCTCAAACTGACTTGTACATTAACTCTAAATTAGTATGTTTTCGACTCTAGTATAATAATTGTTCTTGTACTACCTTCTCCATTACTGAAGGTTGGCCACAATCACAGCGAAGTCTGTGCGGTGTTTGGTGTCCTCATCAGTCTACTAGGATCTAGTCCTGTCCAATTCTGTAAGTTTTTCAACCAAGAGTGTTACCTTTGACCGTGACATCTACGTCCATCAATTTTGCCCTGCATCAGACGTGCCAACTCCCCTGATTTAAGCGGGAGACTCCCTATTTTTGGTCCTTACTTCCTCCCTCCCTCCTGATCGCAGAGACTTATCTCCCGGTTTTGAGAACAGATTTAGTGTTATATTTTTTTTAAATCCCAGGTTTTTCCTTATTATTTAAGTAGCTTGTGAGAATTGATGTTCAGTAGGCTCTGGCAAGACAGACGCAATCAGCTGGTGATGTTCTTAAATAGGACAGAATGTCTAACGTAATGCTTTTATTTTATAATTTCCACATAGCAATGCCGATTGTGAGACTATTTTTTGGCATATTTACAAGGACAAAAGTTCGATTCAGATCAAAGTATCCCGAAGACGAATTCTGAAAAAAAATTAAATCTTTAAACCTGTTCAACAAGGCGAGTTCTTTGAGCACAAATCTAGTTCAGAAATTTATGAAGAGGCCTAAGGCAGTTACAATGTAGAGTCATGTGTTCTGAAGCCCAGATACTTGCAGTATTTCAGTATTTATAAATAAATTAATTAATAAGAGATATTACGTAATAATAATTTCGTGTGGCTATTTCTAGCCGAGGGTGGGCGGCATTTGCCATGTGTAGGTAACTGCGTGTTATTGTGGTGGAGGATAGCGTTATGTGTGGTGTGTGAGTTGCAGGGATGTTGGGGACAGCACAAACACCAGCCCCCGGACCATTGGAATTAACCAATGAAGGTTAAAATCCTCGACCCGGCCGGGAATCGAACCCGGGACCCGCTGAGCATTCAGCCAACGAGTCGGACAAAACTCTTGTCCTCATCCCGAGGTGGTGCAGCTTTCTTCAGGTGCACCCCCAATGGAGGTGAGCTGCATGTACCATTTCAACCATATACCAGCCCTCCTGCCATAACTTACTTAAATTTCTGGCAGTACCGGGAATCGAACCCGGGCCCCCGAGGACGGCAGCTAATAACACTAACCGTTACCTACGGAGGCGGACATTACGTAATTGATTAGTATTAAATATTCTTCAAAGTTACATCATGTGTTGTCGGGATATGCCGCAAACAATCCCCTGATTTTTTGACTTTTGAAAGTTGGCACGTCTGCTGCATGATTAATTTAAGTAGGTTGTACGTTTCATTCCAAATAATAATTAATAACAATAGCCTAGCTTTAGGTCCCTTTAAACAAGAGACATCATCATCATCATCATCATCATCATCATTGTAGGTTAGTTCAATAGAATATTGAATACATTTATCAAAGCTTTGGTCGCTCTTCATGTCGTCCGTCATTGTCTGTTCCCGCCACCGCGAGCACTGACGATAACCAGAGAACCAAAGCTACCTGTAATCCACCTTACTTCCGCGATGACAGTTGTGCAACGCTCAATCCTACCTTGAAGATCGTACCGCTAGAGTGGGAAAACCTTGGACGCATTCCTCGTCCTGACGTAATAACAGGAATATTAAGTTACTTTCTCAATGGGAACCTCGCCTCCCTCGCCTTATCTCTACACTCTAGTCCGGTCCAGTGAGGTTAAAATTACCACACGCGATAGTCAACCGAGAAGTCACCTTATTACAGCCTTTCGTAGTGGTCGGAATATTGTTTCGTTTTTAGAAGGAGCAAACAATAAGATTACGGGGATTTGGAGTATTACATTGTTAAACTAATGGACTAACTGGGCATGTGTATTTGTATTTATTCTTGAACATAACAGGCGTTCAGCCCAAATACATCTTCACAATGAAAACAACTTAAAAAAAAAGGGAGAAAAACACGAGACTCTTTGGGCATGCCATGAGGTCTATCAGATACTCCGGAAACGGGACACTCCCTAGGGAGGATCACCACAGCAGTCATCCTCAGACCCTACATGCCACATCTATCGACCCCGCTCGATATAAAATAAAAAAAATTAATTAACTAAAAGAAAAAAAAAAACTACCGTCCTACGACTACTGCTGTTTGGCCATGTCATCATCCCTGGTGAGAAAAAGACCGCCCTCCCATTGATGACACAACCGGCTCTATCCGTGGGGCCCGTAAGAAGCTCCCAACCACCCCTACCAGATGACAGCGCAGCTTTCTCACCATTCCATTACCGGCCGACCATTACCGGCCTAAACCGCTCTCCTTCTGTATCCCGCTTCTCTCCTCCTCGTTCAGCATATATCTCTTTTATTTCCATGGGGTAGGCCCGTCCTACCCCCATCCTCTTACGGGTATGTCCTGCTCTCCCTTACCAACTACTCCTTACTATCACTTACTGTGGTACATAAATCGTGAGAAAACTGCACATGTCCAAATTTTAAAAAAATAACTGGACATGTAGCTGTGAAATCCATAGGACTGATAGATCACTTAAGAAAAGGCTAGGTAAACAATTAACAGGGAATATGACGTAATGCAGAACAGTGGTAACTCATTATTTCTTTCTTTCATAATGGTAATAATAAAGAATACACTCATGTTCATTAAAAAACAGAACACCTTGAAAGACTAGAGATAGGAAGTTCATATTCACAGGACATGTTCATTAGTATGTTCTGCAGAAACGATTAGCATTTCAGTCACCTAGGTTCAACATGTGTCCTCTTGCCTAGTAGCCACTGGGTCTTCCATGGGCACTGATAACTTGTTCCATGCGTGGTGGCATCGACACGTATAAGGCGCGAATGATGTTCTGGGGTATAGTCAGCCATGCTCCAATTACCTGGCTCCACAGTTCATCTTTGATGGTTGGTATTGGGTCACGGAGCCGCACCCGTCGTTTCACCATATCCCACACATTTTCGATTGGGAAAAGTCCGGTGATCGGGCTGGCTAGGGCAACAGTCTGACATCCTGTGACAACAAGAAGGCACGTGCTTGTGCAGTAACATGTGGTCGCGCATTGTCCTGCTGAAATATGGCGTCTGGGGTGTCGTGCAGAAAGGGTATGGCTACGGGTCGCAGGATGCAATTCACCTAGGTCAAACTGGTCAGTTTGTCCTGAACACGCACCAGCTGTGATTTGTGGTTGTACCCAATCGCACCCTTACACCATAAGGCCTCGAGTTGGCGCTGTATGTCTTGTGCGAATGCAGTCATTGTGATGCCTCTCACCCTGTCTGCGGCGAACCAAAATGCGGCCATCATTTTCAAACAAACAGAACCTAGATTCGTCCGAAAACACTATCTGCTGCCATAAATTACACAGCACCGCTATCTCGATCTACACACTAAACTCTACATAGTTACAAAGAACACATTAAAAAAAAACTTACATAAAGAGCTTAGAATGAGGAAAGTTGCCCTAATTTGTCAATAAAAATACGTTTTTTTTGCAAGAAACTTATTAACATACGGAATGAAGTAACAGAATTCATGTATTTATTTACACTCAACTTAATCCGTCCAAGTACCGCTGCCAACATTTCTTTTCGATTCAAACATGGTGGTCCTGAGTTCGTGATGGTGGTTATTTATTTATTTATTTATTTATTGATGTCTTTATTTGTGGCTAACTTAGGGTTCTTGGCCTTCTCTTACACTTAAGCACATTATGAGGCTTGATAATGAATACAAACTTAATATTCAAATTTAATACACTGTATATAATATAATAATATAGCTTAATATAGACTAAAACTAAAAGATCTACATCCTAAGTCTAAAATGAACAAAATAAATCCAATATTAACTACTCTACAGGGAATTCATATAATATAACAGTAATTTATGTAAACTTTTGGGAACTTTTGTTGTAATGTGAGAAAAGCAGTGCGGGTATCAACTCATGTAGGCTATGTATGTGTGTATGTATGTATGTATGTATGTATACACGTTCTTGTACACTGTGCTTATGCCTTATTTTCTTCTTTCTAGGTGAGTGTTGGTGCTACATTTCTGGAGGTAGAAAGAGATTATAGACTGTACGTGAGTTTCTCGTAATTTTCCAGTAGAAAAATAAGATATTGCATTAAGTTGTTCATCGTCCGTTAAAGTCTTCAACTTGCAGGATGATTGTATCCTCGAATAGCACCACCAAAGTTTATGCAGTTGTAGAGAAATAGCAAGAAGCAGTGGCGGTGCTGTAATGAGGTGTATTAGGCAAGATGGAATTGGCTTTACGTAGCACCGACACGGACAGGTCTTATGGCGACGATGGGACAGGAAAGGCGTAGGAGTGGGAAGGAAGTGGCCGTGGCCTTTATTAAGGTACAGCCCCAGCATTTGCCTTGTGTGAAAATGGGAAACCACGGGGAAAGTGTACAGATCTCTGCACATGGTTATAAGGGTGTTTAGGGGTTGTAGTAAGGATGTAAAGGAGAGGGCATATAAGTCTCTGGTATGACCCCAACTAGAGTATGGGACCTTCACCAGGATTACTCGATTCAAGAACTGGAAACAATCCAGAGAAAAGCAGCTCGATTTGTTCTGGGTGATTTCCGACAAAAGAGTAGCGTTACAAAAATGTTGCAACGTTTGGGCTGGGAAGACTTGGGAGAAAGGAGACGAGCTGCTCGAGTAAGTGGTATGTTCCGAGCTGTTAGCGGAGAGATGGTGTGGAATGACATTAGTAGACGAATAAGTTTGAGTGGTGTCTTTAAAAGTAGGAAAGATCATAATATGAAGATAAAGTTGGAATTCAAGAGGACAATTTGGGGCAAATATTCGTTTTCAGCAAGGGGAGTTAGGGACTGGAATAACTTACCAAGTGAAATATTCAATACATTTCCAATTTCTTTGAGATCATTTAAGGAAAGGTTAGGAAAACAACAGATAGGGAATCTGCCACCTGGGCGACTTCCCTAAATGCAGATCAGTAGTGATTCATTGATTGATAGATATGGACATGCACGGAAAACCATCTCGAGGGTTGCCGACAGTGGGGTTCGAACCCACTATCTCCCGGATGCAAGCTTACAGCTGCGCGCCCCTAAGCTCACGGCCAACTCGCCCGGTGGGCAAGATGAGGAGTGAGGAAGTTTACCATTGCTTTCCTCACTGGGTCAGAAAGTGCCATTACAGCATGGCCATCCCTATGAGTGGTGTCTTTCTCAGTATTCAGGCGCACCCATTTTGCTCCGCCGTTGCATGAAATCCGGGTGCACCGATGCGGCGGTTTGATGTATGTCAGTGCTAACAGAGGTCATTTTTAACATTTCATATAAGAAAAATAGTTTCATGTTCCTGTGTTTTTTCCCTGATTAATGTAAGATTACAGCTATAGAAAATGAGTTCTAACATGGAAATATCATCATGGGAGACTACTGGCAAAAATGAGTGCGATTGGACTAGACAAAAGAGTGACTGAATGGGTTGCTATATTTCTAGAAAATAGATCTCAGAGAGTTAGAGTAGGTGAAGCTTTGTCTGACCCTGTAATAGTTGAGAGGGGAGTTTCTCAGGGCAGTGTTATCGGACCTTTATGTTTTCTTATATATAAAAATGATATGAGTAAAGGAGTGGAATCGGAGGTAAGGCTTTTTGCGGATGATGTTATTCTCTATAGAGTGATAAATAAGTTACAAGATTGTGAGCAACTGCAACATGACCTCGAAAATGTTGTGAGATGGACAGCAGGCAATGGTATGTTGATAAACGGGGCTAAAAGTCAGGTTGTGAGTTTCACAAATAGGAAATGTCCTCTCAGTTTTAATTACTGCGTTGATGGGGTGAAAGTTCCTTTTGGGGATCATTGTAAGTACCTAGGTGTTAATATAAGGAAAGATCTTCACTGGGGTAATCACATAAATGGGATTGTAAATAAAGGGTACCGATCTCTGCACACGGTTATGAGGGTGTTTAGGGGTTGTAGTAAGGATGTAAAGGAGAGTGCATATAAGTCTCTGGTAAGACCCCAACTAGAGTATGGTTCCAGTGTATGGGACCCTCACCAGGATTACCTGATTCAAGAACTGGAAAAAATCCAAAGAAAAGCAGCTCGATTTTTTTTGGGTGATTTCCGACAAAAGAGTAGCGTTACAAAAATGTTGCAAAGTTTGGGCTGGGAAGAATTGGGAGAAAGAAGACGAGCTGCTCGACTAAGTGGTATGTTCCGAGCTGTCAGCGGAGAGATGGCGTGGAATGACATTAGTAGACGAATAAGTTTGAATGGCGTTTTTAAAAGTAGGAAAGATCACAATATGAAGATAAAGTTGGAATTCAAGAGGACAAACTGGGGCAAATATTCATTTATAGGAAGGGGAGTTAGGGATTGGAATAACTTACCAAGGGAGATGTTCAATAAATTTCCAATTTCTTTGAAATCATTTCTGAAAAAGCTAGGAAAACAACAGATAGGGAATCTGCCACCTGGGCGACTGCCCTAAATGCAGATCAGTATTGATTGATTGATTGAGAAATATGTGCTGACAGTTTGCCTACCATATTGTTACACGCTGTATTTATAAGGGGCGATCAAAAAGTTTCCGTTCGACGGCCGGACAGTCCTGAATCGGGATGCCAATCAGGCAAAATCACCGTCAACATTGAGGCACTCACCGCACCGGCGGACCACGTGTTGAAGATCCCTGTGTGGTAAAACACCGCGGCCTGCTGCACATCCTCGTCGAAAGGTAGCGTCGATCATTGGAGGCCTTTTTGAGTGGATCCAAGGCGTCATAATAATGGCGTATGGGGTCTCTTTCTCGTAGACGTCCTATTAGGCGACCTGCATGTCTGTGAAGATGAGGACCCTACCTAGATGATTTCTAGTGTTGAATACGTCACCCACTCCCAGCCCCCGAGCCATTGGAATTAACCAATTAAGGTTAAAATCCCCGACCCGGCCGGGAATCGAACCCGGGACCCTATGGACCAAATGAATCGTTTGTTTCAGAAACGACACTTCTCCGAAGTACCAAATTGTTCAGAAAATAGGAAAAACTGTCTGTAGTGTGTAATGTCATTTCTATCCTTCCGATATCTATTTATGCTTATTCTACTGTTGAAATGACTATGACAGATAGGTTGTTTGTATGAATTAGTCCAATACGTTCCTTTACAGACTTTGCTGAAAATGGTGGAGACGTGCTGTTTCTGTAACAAACACCATTAATGAGAATATAAGGAAGTGTAACATTGAATTTAACGTCATTCCAATTTCAAAAGGAACTTTATTTGTACTGAGGAAATACAGTGTTTAAACCCATTATTATTATTATTATTATTATTATTATTGCTAGGGGCTTTACGTCGCACCGACACAGATAGGTCTTATGGCGACGATGGGAGAGGAAAGGCCTAGGAGTTGGAAGGAAGCGGCCGTGGCCTTAATTAAGGTACAGCCGCAGCATTTGCCTGGTGTGAAAATGGGAAACCACGGAAAACCATTTCCAGGGCTGCCGATAGTGGGATTCGAACCTACTATCTCCCGGATGCAAGCTCACAGCCGCGCGCCTCTACGCGCACGGCTAACTCGCCCGGTAAACCCATTATTTAATAGTTATTTGTAAGACTTACTTATTTGCACATATTATGATTAGACCACATTGTATAGAAAAATAAACAGAAGAATACTCTTTTTATGTACCTTTCCAAAGTTCGAAATATATATAAAACAAAACAACACAATATAATACAAGTAACATGTAAGTCTCTTATCTTTTAACAATGCTTCTCACTTCTATTGCGCTGATGTTGTCCATGCAAACAGTTCATTATAAAACTCATGGTGTTCTTCTGGTATGTAAGATTCCAACTTCTTTATGTCTGCTAATTTCTTTTCATTTAATGTAACACAGCCTTGTGGATAAGCAAGTCTAGTTGGTAACAGAGGGAGACGGGTTGCAGAAATAAGCAACTTGAAAGTATGAACGCACAGTCCATCAATACAGTATTTTCCTAAGACATGATTTGCCTCATACTGAAACTCCATAAATTGATTTATATGAAACGCGACTTTTGCATCTCTTTTCACACCTCTTCCTAGCGACTCAAGTGAAAGAACTGACTTTTTGAAGAATGTCTTCCACCAGTACTACTTTGTGAAGCGGGCTAGTTTGAGGTAAAAACAACACCTCTCCAGGATAAGTGTTCTTTCTGCACAAAACGGAAACTGTCATTCGCGACTGACAGGCAGAGATATATGGTAGAAGTGTTTATTCTGCACAAAATGGTAGCCCTTCGTGCATTAATCATGGCAGTATTAATAACTCATATAGTGTAAAAAAGTGGAGAAGTGCTGTTTCTGCAACAAACGATTCAAATGCTATCACGCTAACCATTTAGCCATGGAGCCGGACGAAGGCGTGATGATTGCATGGGGAGAGAGAGAGATCAGGACTATAGAGTGGGTGCTCGAGTGTCTCTCACTTGTTCGTAATGGATGAGGCTGGCCTCCCAGATCGACCAGCGTCTTGTGTCGAAAAGCGAACCGCATGGAACTTGGTGCACCATTCCACAACGGTGGTTTTCGATAGACATGCTATCCCATACACAGTCTTCATTCTCCGATGGCTGTCCTTCGGTAGCCAAGAACGGAATAATAGCACGTTGGTCCTGTTTGGACGCATTTGTTAATAACGTCGCCATATTTCACGTGGCCGCATTTAACGCACGCACCTCGGTACGACACTACTGTCACTTTAATCCCTTTGTCTACATGTCCGTGCTTATATACCCGCATCGGAGTCGCGCTGCGTTGCGTGTCCGCTGCAACAACGCCCCCAAACGCAAACTTTTTGATCACATCTTATACATACTTCAACAAGTTTAATGCTGTATTTTGCTCCGTGTTGTAAAGCAGTGTGACTTTGCCTGTGCATTAAGTTTCTGAAAATAGTATTTAAAAGTTACCATCAGACGCCCCATTTATAACAGCTAGCCTCTAAATACTGTAACTAGTGACTTTCACACTATTGAAGACACAGATATTTACTGTACTTCAACATACAACAATACTGTAAATACAATACCAGATATTTTATTTATTATAAATTCTTCCTCCACCTAGAGGGTGCCCAAAAACAAATACACAACACAGTGAGTATTGATATTTTGCCAGTAGTCTTCCATGATCTGCCCTGTCAAATGCCTTAAATAGGTCAATCGTGATAGTCCCTTTGACCTCCTGAATCTAAGATAAATTTTCTATATCTTGCTGAAATCCTACAAGTTGAGCTTCAGTGGAATACCCTTTCCTAAACCCGAACCGCTTACTATCGAACCAATTATTGATTTCGTAAACATGTGTAATATAATCAGAAATAATGCTTTCCCAAAGCTTACATATAACGCATGTCAAACTGACTGGCCTGTAATTTTTGGCTCTATGTCTATCACCCTTTCCTTTATACATAGGAGTTACTGTAGCAACTCTCCATTCATTTGGTATAGCTCCGTCATGCAAACAGTAATCAAATAAGTACATGAAATACAGTGCTATATAATTATATGGTAGCATATACCCAGAAATCTTTATCAATTCCAGCTGCTTTTCTGGTTTTCAACTTTTGTATCTTATTGTAAATATCTTTGTTGTCATAGGTAAATGTCAATACTTCGTTAGTATTAGTCACCTTCTCTATCTGGACATTATCCTTGTAATGAACAATCTTTACATACTGCTGACTGAATACTTTTGCCTTCTGTAGATCCTCACACACACACACACTCCCCTTGTTCATTAATGATTCCTAGAATGACCTTCGAGTACAAGCCATGAAGTTTTGAAATTGATTAATCGCATCACATTAACTCTTGACACGGTTGTTTGTGGTTTTCGTAAAAGCAAACATTGGTCAAGTGTTTCAACAAAGGGAATAAAACGTATTTTTTTAAAAAAAAAAATCAAATTAGTAGTTAAAATAACTCTAACCTACTTTACTACTCTTGAGCATCCTACGTCTACAAGTTTCCAGATATACTACAGTTCACATAATGATGTCCGAAGTTAGTTGGTGTTATCCAGGTTGTCTCATCTCCAGACAAGAGGTGGTATTGATAATGTACATAAGCTACCTGTCTAAACCCTCCTTTGTTATCGTTAATGCATGGACCCGCCTCCCTGAAGTCATTAAAATGTAGCAGGCGTATCCAGTCTGGGTGCCGCATTTTGTATCTGCATACAGCTGGTGACAAAGATAAGAGAGGGAACCAAATCACATTACCATACTGTTGTTAGGCTGGAATACACGACGAGTCATGTCCCGTCAAGTCTGCATCTCATAAAGAACACGGGGCAGTTTTTACACATCTTATGATTCGACCCCGGGATTGTTAACCTTTCTTCTGTCACGAGCTCTTTGAAAATCTGTGAAACCTATGAACCCCTTCCCTACAAAGACAAACCAAAGCATATAAACACAACTCTCCAGTGAGTTAGTCGTGCTGTTACGGTCGTGTAGCTGTGAACTTGCATTCGGGAGACGGCGGGTTCGAATCCCACCGTCGGCAGCCCTGAGAATGGTTTTTGTTGTGTACAAGGAATCGGTATACAGAAACACAACATAAATTTATTGCTTAAATAAGTTTTTACACAATATGTACATAAATATAACTGAACTTTTCTCGAAGCTGGATGAACTTGTACGCAATAAAATGATATTACAGTAGACTGAGGGTCTGTTGAAATATATACTTTATACACATGAGAGTTCTTTATACACACACGAATCTATCTTGCGGAGATAGTCTGTCAAATAAGAGAGAGTTCAAGATAGTCGAAAACTATCTGCCTTGTAGAATTACTAGTGTAACTTGCAATGAAAGTTCGTACTAACAGAATGCTAGTAATTGCCGTAGGCTTGTCAGGAGCTGACATAAATATTCACAATTAGTAGAATACTAATGTTGATATCGGAGCATAAGTGAGGACTGTGGGATGAGTAGAATACTGACATCGGGGCTCGACGTGGTTACAGGAAGCGGGAGGTGATGCAGTGTCTAGAGGTGAAACCTCGCAACCAGAATTCAGTCCACCTGTTCGATACACATGTTTAAGAGGGATAGCCTCCGTGTTCGACTGTAATCTGGCGTTGGACACTGGGGAGTCCTGGCCATGCCATGCCCCAAGTCTCAGACGGAATCCAGGAGATTTGGATCCGTTGAGGATTCTAGCCCTCCGACCGTGTAGGTCTTGGGTGCTATCTCTTAATTGGTTGAAGTCCTGGGAAGTAGCGGAATGCTGCTCCTTTTATAGTGCTGGCTGACGTCATAAGCAAGCGCACTGCAGTCACCTCGTAGAGTCTGGAAAAATCCGGGCTGCGGCGTGTTGCGGAGCTATCAGGCGCAGAGCTGAGATCGCAAAGGACACACAACAGTTTTCCGTGGTTTCCCATTTTCACACCAGGCAAATATTGGGGATGTACTTTAATCAAGGGCACAGTCGAGTCCTTCCCATTTCTAGCCCCTTCCCTGTCTCATTTTGCCAGAAAACCTACGTGTGTCGATGCGACGTAAAGCAAATTGTAATTTTGAAATTTAAAACACATGTAAAAACCGTATCAGGTTTTCAGTATGCGCCAGGTAATTGAAAAATGCAACGAGAGGAATAGACAGTTGTGTTTGTATTGTAGATGTAGAGAAAGCATATGGCAGGGTACCGAGGGAAAAAGATGTTCGCCATACTGGGGGACTACAGATTATTAAAATCAATCAAAGGCATTTATGTTGACAATTAGGCTGTGGTGAGAATTGATGGTAGAATGAGTTCTTGGTTCAGGATACTTACAGGGATTAGACAAGGCTGAAATATTTCATCTTTGCTGTTCGTAGTTTACATGGATCATCTGCTGAAATGTTTAAAATGGCAGGGAGGGATTCAGTTAGGTGAAAATGTATTAAGCAGTCTGGCCTATGCTGACGACTTGGTTTTAATGGCAGATTGTACTGAAAGCTTGCAGTCTAATATCTTGGAACTTGAAAATAGATCCAATGAGTATGGTATGAAAATGAGCGTTTCGAAGACTAAGACTAAATTGGTGTCAGTAGGTAAGAAATTAAACAGAATTGAATCTCAGATTGGTGATACAACGGAACAGGTAGATAATTTCAAGTATTTAGATTGTGTGTGTTCTCCCAGGATGGTAACATACTAAGTGAGATTGAATCAAGGTGTAGTAAAGCTAATGCAGTGAACTCGCAGTTGCAATCAATAGTATTCTGTAAGAAGGAAGTCAGCTCCCAGACGAAACTATCTTTACATCAGTCTGTTTTCAGACCCACTTTGCTTTAAGGGACCGAAAGCTGTATGAACTCAGAATATCTTATTCATAAGTTAGAAGTAACAGACATGAAAGTAGCGAGAATGATTGCTGGTACAAACAGGTGGGAACAATGGCAGGAGCGTACTCGGAATGAGGAGATAGAGGCTAATTTAGGAATTAATTCGATAGATGAAGCTGTACGCATAAACCGGCTTAGGTGTTGGGGTCATGTCAGACGAATGGAGGAGGATAGGTTACCTAGGAGAATAATGGACTCTGTTATGGGGGTAAGAGAAGTAGAGGGAGACCAAGACGACGATGGTTAGACTCAGTTTCTAATGATTTAAAGATAAAAGGTGTAGAACTAAATAAGGCCACAGCATTAGTTGCAAACTGAACGCTGAAAGGCATATATAATGATTATGCATGTATATAAAAACATACAAAATCCCATCTTGCCTCACCGCAAATCTTCGATGTGTTCGCCCGACGTTAAACCTCTAGTAAAAATGAGAAGAGTAACAATAAAGTCACGTTTGCAGGCATTGAATATACATTTTTCTTTCTTAATCTGTTTACCCTCCAGGGTTGGCTTTTCCTTCGGACTCAGCGAGGGATCTCACCGCTACAGCCTCATGTGCGGTGTCCTGGAGCGTGAGACTTTGGTTCGGGGGATACAGCTGGGAAAGAGGACCAGTACCTCGCCCAGGCGGCCTCACTTGCTTTGCTGAACAGGGTCCTTATAGAGGGATGGGAAGATTGCAAGGGACAGACAAGGAAGAGGAAAAGAAGCGGCCGTGGCCTTAATTTAGGTACCATCCCGGCATTTGCCTGGAGAAGTGGGAAACCACCGAAATCACTTCGAGGATGGCTGAGGTGGGAATCGAACCCGGGGCTCGGGGGGTGGCAGCTAATTACGCTAACCACTACACCACAGGGGCGGTCGAATATATATCATTGTATTTAAAATTGATTGCTCCATGCAGTTATGACATGCACAAATTATAAATGAAGTAAACAAGGTTAACAAAAAAATTATTTTACCAAAAATAAATACAATAAAGTGTAATTTGAAGAAAACAAATCTTTTCTTAACTTCATACCGGTACGGTCATTCATTTCTGTGAGAAGGTTGTTGTTTAGCATGAATAACAATGATGGAACTGTGGACTGGTCTGTGATAGACAATCGATTTCCTGCTTGCGTAATCTTTTTATTTATGTCATGTCAATATGAGGCACCTGAGTCAAGGCTCTTCTTGGTGCAATGCCAGATGAATTACAATGATGGTAATGTTTCACAATGCGTTCATCCAAACTACGGCGAGAATGAAACTCTGGGTCATGTGTTAGGACACTGCCGCAAAAAATAGTTGCTAAGGAACACCCGTCATCAAAGAGTGAGAACAACCTTAGTCTCTGCACTGAGAGATTTGAAGCGGAGAGTTTATGAAGAAGTACACTGTATCTCTTCCATGGGGTCTAACAGAAGAGCAGATATTGTTGCCATCTACCAGCACTTGACAAAAGAGTGACTAAATGGCTGAACGGGTGGCTTTGTTTCTAGAAAATAGAACTCAGAGAATTAGAGTAGGCGAAGCTTTATCTGTCCCTGTAATAATTAAGAGGGGAATTCCTCAAGGCAGTAGTGTTGGACCTTGATGTTTTCTTATATATATATCAATGATATGAGTGGAGTCATAGATAAGGCTTTTTTCGGATGATGTTATTCTGTACAGAGTAATAAATAAGTTACAAGATTGTGAGCAACTGCAAAACGACCTCGATAATGTTATGAGATCGACAGTAGGCAATGGTATGTTGATAAGGGGTTAAAAATGAGGTTGTGAGTTTCACAAATAGGAAAAATCCTCTCAGTTTTAATTACTGCGTTGATGGGGTGAAAGTTCCCTTTGGGATCATTGTAAATACCTAGGTCTTAATATAAGGAAAGATCTTCATTGGGGTAGTCACATAAATATGATTGTAAACAAAGGGTACAGATCTCTGCACATGGTTATGACGGTATTTAGGGGTTGTAGTAAGGATGTAAAGGAGAGGGCATATAAGTCTCTGGTAAGACCCCAAGTAGAGTATGGTTCCAGTGTATGGGACCCTCACCAGGATTACTTGATTCAAGAACTGGAAAAAATCCAAAGAAAAGCAGCTCAATTTGTTCTGGGCGATTTCCGACAAAAGAGTAGCGTTACAAAAATGTTGCAAAGTTTGGGCTGGGAAGACTTAGAAGAAAGGAGACGAGCTGCTCGAATAAGTGGTATGTTCTGAGCTGTCAGTGGAGAGATGACGTGGGAGGACATCAGTAGACGAATAAGTTTGAGTGGTGTCTTTAAAAGTAGGAAAGATCACAATATGAAGGTAAAGTTGGAATTCAAGAGGACAAATTAGGGCAAATATTCGTTTTTAGGAAGGGGAGTTAGGTATTGGAATAACTTACCAAGGGAGATGTTCAATAAATTTCCAATTTCTTTGCAATCATTTAAGAAAAGGCTAGGAAAACAACAGACAGGGAATATGCCACCTGGGCGACTGCCCTAAATGCAGATCAGTAGTGATTGATTGACTCGAAAAGCTGTTATTCTTGATCCAAACATCCAGTTGTATACTTATCCCAGGCCAAGGACGTGGACCTGAAAAAGAGGAGCATTCATGAACCATGCATTCCATATCTGAGAGACATAACATTCACCCAGAAAACTAGTCCTTAACGGGTCTGCTATTTGGAAGCAGAGGCAGTGTACCTCAGCATGCGTGCGAAATGTTGAAAAAGCTTGGAATCCAGCACACGACTTTGGAAAAAATGATAATGGACATTTTAAAAGATTCGGTGACTGTTTTAATTCATCGCTTATACTACTCCTAAATGGTAATTGTTTAATCTTTCCTTTCTTTATAATAATGTTAATATTTTCGGTTATCATCGTCTAAATTGTAAAAAATCAGGATCTTCGTGGTCATTCACGGTTTGGGAACTGATGTCTTTTGAATATATGTATATACAAAATAAAGTAAGTGCATAATGTAACGTGATGTAATACAGGGTCGTTCACTCAAAGTGGGGCCGGCTGGCCGGCACAACGCAGCGGGTAGATGAGCGAGCTGAACGTCAGACGAACACATGGCAACTCGATGAGCTTAAGGCCGAGAGAGCATGTAAATAACAAGCACACAGAATAACGCATAATCAGAGTAAAATAATTTCTCCCCTTTTCGCAGAAGATGTTGAAAATGTCCTCCGCATACATCTGCATATTTCTGGCTTCACCTAAGGAAATTTTCATTCATACGCTTTAGTTCATCTACCGAGATAGCCTCAATTTCTCTCGTGATATTTTGTTTGAGTTTATCTGTACAAAAACAAAATATTCTCCTGTAAAGGTGAAGGCTAAGCAGACTCTGTCCCAGATCAAGATCAAGAACTCTTGGTTATTGGAGCAGGCGGCAAGTGTCTATGAAGAGGGTATTCAAAACTTAGTTGTAAGGTATGATAAGTGTTTAAACAAACTTGGCGGCTATGTTGAAAAATAGAGTAAAATCCGTAGAATCTGCAGATAAATGTGTTGTTTGAAAATTGTCTTTCGTTGTGTACTTATTTTCAAACGACCTTTACTTAAAAAACACGCCTCATTGCTTTACGTCCCGCTAAATACTTTTTCATTTTCCGGAGACGCCGAGGTGCAGAAATTTTGTCGCACAGGAGTTCTTTTATGTTCCAGAAAATCTACTGACACGATTCTGACGTATTTGAGCACCTTCAAATACCACCGGACTGAGCCAGGCTCGAACCTGCCTAGTTGGGGTCAGACGGCCAGCGCCTCAACCGTCTGAACCACTCAGCCTGGGTGATTATCAACATAATTCACTTGTGTCACTGTCCTTATAATCACAAGTCTTGCCTGCGCACACCACACATGCACACGCACCTTCATTGTGTTCTGTCATAATTTCGTAACTATAAGTGGTAGTGGTGGTGATTATTGTTTTAAGATGAAGTACAACTAGGCAACCATCCTCTATATAACACTAGTCAGAGAGAAAAACTAGAAGGGGTCCGACACTTCGAAAAATGAAGGTATCGGCCAAAGGAAGACAAGGGCCACGAAAGGCGTGAAAATGAAAGACTCCCTAGGCCTCGAGTGCTCTAATACCATTGGGGTCGGAAAAGAACAAGAGTTGACCAAGGGAGGTCAGATGGGATAGATTAAAGTGAGGAGCCTGGCACAAGTAAGTGGAAGCAATGCCAGGATTCAGCTAAGGCCCCGTGGTCGCCAACCCATGCTCCAAAGTTCAGAGCCCCTGGGGCCCCTTTCAGTCGCCTCTTACGACAGGCAGGGGATACCGTGGGTGTTACTCTACAGCCCCCACCCACAGGGGGACCGTAACTGTCAGTGGCGTGCACTGAACCCCATCTAACCCAGCGCTGTTGGGGTAAAGAGCTTTGTAATAACATTTTCTAATTATTCCTTAGAACGCTTTTTACCCAAGCCAAGTACAGCTCTCTCGATAATCCACTCGCACTACCGCAGTTCAGCTTCTTAAGTGGGCTTGGGTGACGCATGCACTTGAAGCTTCCTCGAGACCGAGCTGTGGCCTCTCCCCCGACAGCAATTTACGACGACAGGCCAGATAGCTTAGGTAAGGAGTGTTAGTTTTCATACTGGCCACTCGAAGTCTTCAGCGCCACATACTAGAGACTGCAAGAACAATATAGATAGATAGATAGATAGATAGATAGATAGATAAAAGCCTTTATTTTCTGTGGCGAAGTTAGGGCTCTTGGCCCTTTCATACACTTAACCACACACATATTATTATTTGTTAATACAATGACACTGATTAACTTAAAATACTAAGAACTACAAATAACACTAATTTCTAAGACAAAAAATATGAATATATACACATCTTAACAGTATAGCCACTTGCTCATGCAAGTATATGAAATCAATTGTAATATAGGAGAATATATTTTAGCCTTGGGTTTCGGCACGTATACATTTTTTTTTTTCCCCGAGCAATTCATTGATGGCAAGTGTAGAGTGTGTGTTCCGATAGCCGCAGAAAAATATTTAGGTTGTCCAGCGTGAACACAGAGTTAAGCGCGAATGGTTGTCTGTGATGGTGGTATATAGTGAATTTTTGTAGTGTTCCTCTTGGATTATAGGTGAACGTTTCGCGAGTTCATGAATATAACGTGTGTTATACGTCGTGACAAATATTTTCCCTCGTTTGTCGTTGATGCACGTCCACTCAGTATGCGAGTGAAACTATAAAAGTTCAGCGACGGTAAAATACCAGTTAACTTTTGCTGATTAGTTTAGATTAGGCTTTTTAACTAAAACAAACAAATAGTTAGTCCCAGTGTGTTTTTGTGAAAACCATGACTGTACTATCACGAAGCGTCACCGGATGAAGCTGTAAGTACAATGTTTATAATCTGCTATAGATTAAGTTATGATGGTGTCGTATTTATTTATATCGTGTCAGAAACATACATAAGTTTAAAATTAAAGATAAGGAAAAACATAAAACATAATATAAATACTCCAATGGCGAAGAGCCACATTAAACTATGTGAGCCCAAAACCTTGCAACATCAAGTGCATTTGGCTTCGCTTTAACCAGGTCTTCTGTTGTGCAGCTGAATGGGCATGAACTGCATTGCAGCAAATGGGCTGTGGTCTGCTCTTCTCCACATACACACAAGGTACTGTCCACTTCGAAACCCCATTTCTTCTGGTTTACCCTGCACCGCGTAACACCAGAGCGCAGTCTGTTCTCAGTGCTCTCCAATTCACCCAATCTGTGACATGGCCAGGAGGGAGTTCCTCTTTTGGGGTCATCTATTGACTGATCCTCGTATGTTGACTCCTGACGCGCCATTCTTGAATTCTTGCTTGCTGCGCTGTTCCTACAAGTGTTTCGGTTACTCTCAAGAAGATTTTCCTAGACTTAAGCCGCTGGCGTGGTGGCTCATATCCAAACAAAGGGTGGGCTTCCGATGTCAACACCTTTCTCTTTTCTTTCTTGGCTGCCACTTCACGGCGAATATCGGGAGGTGCTATCCCTGCAATGCAATACACCTTTTCCAAAGGTGTAGGTCTCAAACATCCAGTAATAATGCGGCAGGTTTCGTTGAGTGCTACATAAAATTGTTTGGTATGGCAAGATTTGTACCACACCGGGCATGGTGTCGTTACTGCCGTGAAAAATATCAGTTTGGAAGTATGTGCGAGCGTGTGGTTGAACATATTCTTGAAAGATCTTTCTCAGGTAGGCCTTGCCACGAAAAATGCAGCCTTATAAAATGGTAATGTTGACTTTAGAGAGTGTAGTGGGGCTACGATTGTTTATATTTTTAAAAAACTTTGTTTCCAGCTGGGGTAATGAATATGCTCACCGCACGCCACTGGTAACTATAACCCCACCCCTCGGTCGATCCTGGCTACACTACTTAATGAAATTAACATAAAGAACAATTTAATATCATGATCATTGGGAAAAAATGGATGCAAAAATTAACGGAGAAGGTTGCTGTTGGGCTCCTTGCTCGTCGTTAAAACCAACATGTGTGATCGGCGTACTTTAGCAACAGACAGTGGTCGAGTTGGGAATAAATTAGCGCTGGTACGCTAGCATACACCGCTGTTTAGACAAAATGTTTCATGCTCCCTTTTTTCAACCACTTCCGTCGCACAGGAAAATGTAGTGTGTCTGAAAAAGTCGTCGTTGAGTGCATGGCATCATCTACAAGTAAGTCTCTCCCTGGCACAAAGTACCTCGCTTGGTTTGCATGTTCCTGAAAAACAACACATGCTCGACGACGACGAGTTGGTTGGGGCGGGCCACCTAGGGGGTAACGCACCCTCACAGGCCGGGAGAAGTGGAGAGAATGGGCGATGTGCTGGAGGAGAAAGATGGGTAAATAGATGTGAATAATTGAGGGAAGAGGAATGATAAGGCCTCTTGGCTAGGGAGATGGAAGGAAGTGGAGGTTTACACTAGAGTGCCAGGGATGAGATTGAGGTGAAAGGTGAGGATTTGAAGTGTTGAGGTGATGTTGCAAAGTGAAGTTACAGTACAATACAATACAGTGCAATACAATGGATTTATTTTGTCTGGCAAGATTAAGGCCATTAGGCCCTCTCTTCCACCTAACCAGAAAATACAGTATCTACATATGCAAAATTGAAATATCCTGCAACTACTAAACAATAGCCTACAATATTATGATAAAAAATGAAGATAGGAAAAATAGGAGAATGATGATGATGATGATGATGAAGATGATTATTTACACAGTTATGACATATTAGCTCATTTCTATTAACCTTGGTGATAACTGTGGGATTATATAAAGTCTAATAGTTTGAGGAAGGCTAAATCTACAATATTTCCATAACATTACTTAGTAGGTAGCGGTGACAAAGTTGCCTAAAACTAGCAGGTGAGGCTCCTCTGACAGAGACGGGTACTGTATTCCATTGTCATGCCGAAGAAATAGCAAATGAGTTTGTGTATCGTGTGGTGCGGTGAGTTGGAATAGATAAGAGTGTATCAGATTTTGACCGTGTTCCGAAACTGTGATTGGATGAGAGGTGGTGAAATTGACTATACAAGTAGGGAGGTGAAAATGAGAGGAGTCTGAGGAGATGGAGTGTCGGCGGTGATCGGAAGAAGAGACTAGTGGGGGGCGGGGGGAGAAGGTGGGCGGACGTGGTGACTAGGTTGAGAGGGAGGAGGATCAGGCCGGGTGCGGCGACGTGTTGTTGTGGGTTGATGTCTAGTTTGGGGAGGGGAGCGAGATGGTTCTACCCCTAGAGGGGTGCGCCGCAGATGATGAGGCGATCGACGTCTTCTGTAGTCGGTAGGTGGAAACGGACTAGGTACGTTGGTCCATAGCTGTTTTGGATGCGAAACGCCCTCCGGACTGGTATTTCTTCAATACGGAGTTCATGCAGGACTTCCTCTTCCGGGATGAGTGGGTCTACGCTACGAACGACACAACTGTACATGATGGCTTGAGCTGGAGTTGGCAGTGGTCACGATAGTTGGCGTGCGGCTTCTGCTGGTTCTGCTGCGGGGGATGATATCGTGGCTGGTGGCGATGCAGATGTATCTTCAGTTGACGGGCGGTGAAAGTAGCGGGAGGTGGGGATATATAGGAAACGGGACGGATCGCGGGTTGAAGGCATGGGAAGGGATGTTGTCATAATTGGCGAAGGATGGGAAAACGTAATAGTCGTGATGGGTGTGTACTGTAGGAGAAAGTGAGGGCGGGTGTGGTGGTGTTAGAGAAGGAGGCTAACATCCAAACTATGGAGTCGGCCGCTTGTTTATTTGAGTTCGGCGGAGAGCTGTAACTAAAGCCGAAGAGCCACCCGGCCGATCAAAAAATGATGAGATTCGTGGTAGTTCGGTGATGTCCTATACGGAGAGGTCGATGAAAAGTGCACATGCTTGAATAAACTGAGTGAGATGGTTTAATACAAGCGCAGATGTGCTGAGAGAGATAAAATTCCTCAACCATCTTGTCTGAACATGTTGATGCAAGTGTGTAATGGACTAGTAACTTATAACTCGGAAACAGTTCTCTAAACCCATGGGTAAATATGAAAATATCGAGCTCAATTAGTAGGTATTATTATTATTATTATTATTATTATTATTATTATTATTATTATTATTATTATTAGTAGTAGTAGTAGTAGTAGTAGTAGTAGTTTTTTGTTATGGCAGGGGAAAATCTTTTAAAGACACCACTCTGTGTGGGAGTTGGATTTCCACCAACTAAAAACCCCTGCCCTCTTCACTTTAACATAGGTTACATTTCTTTTAGAATCTCAAACTTAACAAACTTTTCACTTGGTGAACTAATAAAGTGACAGGTACAAATAGCCATCTGCTTGTCGGCGTGACATCAGAATGGAGTGATGTATGTTATTAAGTTCTTCCTTTCTCTTCTTTCTCCTTCATCCCCATAATGCTTGTCGCCATTGCCTTTACTGTGTTCCAGGCAAACGGGCTCCCTAACATAATCTGAACCAGATTCCCTGGCGTGAGTTGTCGGCCAAGTTGTTGGCAGGCTTTTCTTCGTTCTTCTTCCCATCGAACACAGTAGAAAAAGGTGTGTTCTACTGTATCCCTTTCAGAACAGTACCAACAACCATCTCCCTGCGTCTTTCCCATCTTCATGGCGTATACGCCGAATCTTCCATGTCCTGTCAGGATCTGCGACAGATAGTAATCTACCTGCCGATGTCTACATTTAAGCCAGTCTCCTATGTTGGGTATTAGCTTTTTTGTCCATTGGCCAACATCGGTTGTGCCATCCCATCGGTCTTGCCAGTCTAGTAAGAGTTGGTTCCTCGAGGCTTTCTTTTCCTCAGCAGATATAGTAGTAGTAGTAGTAGTAGTATATTTGTGTATTGTATGATCTGTCTTGTGTAACAAAACGTGAGGTTATTGTAACTGTTCGAGCCTAAGCTTCTCACTTGAGGAGACGAAAAGTTATTACCTTGGGACACATGGATATCAAATAAACTATATGTGGCTTGCCCGCAAATTGCCACGCAAATAGAAACAATTAACATTCCATGGTTTCCCATTTCTCTATGTGATGTTTGGGCGCCAGGGTTACAGTTTTAAACAAAACTGTAAACCAAAATTTATATTTACTAGCATAGAGACTTATACTTAAATCACAGGGGTAGGATTTTAAATAATTAACCATCAAGTATCGTTTGAGAACGCAATATAAAATACAAATGAATTTATAATTTAAAGAATGAGATGAATCGGAAAAGTTCCTTAAAGCGTGGAGGGATTTAGAATTTACGTTACTCAAATTACTATTGCTTGCTTTATCTAATTGAAGCTCACCAATTGCAGTTTCCGTTGAAGTCATCTGGTTTCCGTGGTTACTCGTTCTCTTCTTCTCGATGTAGAATTGGCTCCATAGACATCCTTCCTTCTCTGATATGGTACGGGCTATCTGGACTAACACTCCCTAATTGCCTAGTCTTTAAATTAGACATTGGCACTATACTTGTAAAAACTGATCAGCGTTGATCGTATGAGGAGAAAATTCAGAGATATGAATTTTTCCATGTTAGTAGAAATCTCGATCCAACTGAGCTATACTGTTTATACGGTACAGACTTGTACCAAATTCCATGGACTTGAACTAAACATAGTTCTTCGTCCAGAAGATTTACTGAATATAACACAAGCCGTAAGCTTGTTTCGTCTCACGCAGATCCGATAACATTACCGCAGCTGAGTACTGTGTCGAAGCGACAACACACTGTACAAAAATAACTATGTCTCGGAGAGACCACACACTGTCTCAAAATCAATAACGTCGTTCAAAGTAGATGTTCACAGTAGAAGTAGCGATGTGAGTGAGTATCCGTGACTCCGTGTTAGATAATATCACCGGGCTCTCCCCACTCTTGGTAGCAGCTCAATCTCAGATCTCTATATAACGAAGCATCTGATTCGTAGATCGCATTATCATCTCCCTCTTCTTTCTTCTTGACAAGACCAGTAGGCGTGGCGATGATGTAGTCTGCTGGTATGCAAGCCTCGCGCGCGGGTCGCTGTTTACTGCCTTGGTTCATGAGTTAAACCCAATGACTCATGTAATTTTCCCCCGCTATAAGAATAACCTTTTCCGTATACACAAGTATGAGATGCAATGACAACAACTATGTCTCAACATATTGACCATATTTACAGTACATAATGAATTCCTATCCTACCTAATGTAATAATTTAAATAATAAATGATGTTATAACTATATAATATGATTCCTTGTTTACAAATGATTGACGTAGAATAAACATGTTATTACGAATAATTTCCGATGGCGGATAAACTTGATATCTAATGATATCGCGTAAAATGATAGTACATTAAATTAGTTTGGCTGGAGAAGCCTGGACGGTTACATTATGTCACGATATTCTTGCTGTATGTATATTAATACGACTTTATTTAATGTAGAAACGCGTAATTAATAGTGTATAATTTATTATTACCTGTAAATATGATGTATAAATCCGATGCAATGTGCAACACAGGGTAATAATGTAGAACAACGCACCTGTGTCACTTGAGTATTACAGAACTTTCTCTCCATTTGTACATAGTTTACTGGAGACTCGAGAAGATACGAGAAAGCATGTTGTGTCATATTTTTCTAGAAGCATGGCCAGGCAAGGTATATAAAGAGACAGTCTTGGGTTGTTGAGTTGTTAGCGAGAATCGTTAGTCGAGTTACGTATGTGAAACTTACGTTGTGCTGTTAGTGTTCTGTGGTTGTTTGACATGCTAATGTGGCTGTTTTCTTCTTATTCTTATTCTTATTCTTCTTATTCGATTCACTCGAGTTCACGATGGTGGTTCAATAATGTGTGTATGTATGTTCAGTCCTCAGCCCTAAGGCTGGTTGGATCCTCCACAGCTCTGCCATCAGCTGTTATAGATGGCGTGGAGTGAGGTAGTTTCCCGTTGCTTTCCTCACCGAGCCAGAAGTTGCTGTTGCATATCAATCCGCCAAACCCACTGGAATGCATGCACCGACTGTCCCTATGAGCAATATTTTCACACGATTCATAGCAGGGACTGGCTGCATAAGAAATGACATTACTAGCATCACTCATAACTCAGTCACTTTCATATTGTCAAAGCTAAGGATAAGACAGAGACAGATCAATGAAAGTAACAAAATTGCTCTAGCCTATACCAGAAGACATAGTGCACTGTAAAGGCATAGTGTGTATATAATTTGTAAATGAAAGAGTGCACACAATTGACAACATGTCGTGTGTGCGTCTTTGTGATTACGATAAAGTCATTCTTTGAATTTCGAGGTTATTTCATTTCACTTAGTTGAATATGTTAATTATTTAGTCGAACGAAGACCTCTCGGATAATTATATTGTGGTTATTAGGCAGTCCAACCCTGTCCAGTTTTGACTGAAGGATTATTATTACTCCTAATGATCACGGCTATTGTATACGTACACAAGGAGACAAGAACATAAGTCAATGCATTTCTTATTTGCTGCACTTTCTACATTACATTCACACTTCCGGACATATCTTCATGTTTTTATAATGCTACACATTGTACATTACCTTCATATTTTATGACGCACATAACACCCAGAGCTCCACCCGCGATGGTTAGCTGGTGTACTTCAGGTGGCCCCAACCACCCTCCCCCCAACAGGGGGCCCCAACCACGCCCCCAACTCAGCGTGGCGATCAACCACAAGAAGAGATTCACCAACTAGTCGAGACATGCGACGCGCAGCTCTGGCACGAGGCAATGAATTACCTCTCGAAGGAAGAGAGAATCCATGTAGTGCAATATTGTACGCCATGATACCTCCCCTCAGTCAAGAGAACATTGCTGGCTCGTGTCAGAACTCGGATCGGTCTTCGGGCCAGACTCACCTTAACAGTTGCTAAGGAAAGTTCTGCACCCGAGTTCTCGGCTTGTTGATGAATCTCATTATCGCCTCCGCTGGGGACATTATTGGATATGCATCTTATATCTAGTGGGGGCGGACCGCACAGGGAACGAGGCTCCACCTGACAGCATCATTCATAATATGTGTATTTCTGGTACATCTTATCGAGTAGCATAACAGTGTCGGTAGATCAAGGGTGGGGATAATCCTCAAGTTCCCAAAATCTTAGTTTAGGTCGTAGATGAGAAGTTACAATTGTAGATAAATGCTGAACTCGCTACACTATACGCGTTAACTTGACAAACTCCATGGTTTGTTATAGTGTTCACTCGTGGGACAGGAAACGAGAGTGCGATGTCTGATTATTTAAACCTATGTAAATTATTTAGTGGAAAGGAAGACCTCTTGCATAATTATATTGTGGTTAGGCAGCCCAGGCCTGTCCAGGTTTTATTGAAGGATATTATTACCTCTAATAATGATCACGATATTGTTGAATTGTTCCTAAGATACAGTTGAAATATCGATCACAATACTGTTTGGAAAGTATACCCCATTTCAAACATTTTCGATGATTACTTAGTTTAAGATTCTGCTTTGCATTCATATCAGTGTTAACGTGAAGGCTAAACGCCTGAGAGTGAAACAGTTTGAATCTGATGGTTCATATGACAAAGAGTGATAGAATGTGACATATTCGTGGGAATGGGTGACAGTGACAGGTGATGCACTGAAGAATATCGTTGGCATTATAAGTGTATAATGATCTACCGCTTTCGCCTAATCTTCATGATGATGATTGTTGTTTAAAGGGATCTAACATCTAGGTCATCGGCCCCTGCCTATTCTTCATTTCATCCCGTTTGTTATCCAGTATCTGCAGGCGCTGCTTTCCGAAAGCGTCAGTTTGCTTATGCATTAATTATGCGACACCGTTTGAAACACTCACCAGCCAAACACTTGAGATCAACACTACGCTTCAAGACATTTTTGAACCGAAGTATCTATCCGCCAACCTTTCTTCTCTCGTCCTGTAATCCACCGTACAAGAGATTTTTAGGTAGCTGGTGGTTTGCATCCGGATAACATGTCCCGACCACCGTAATTGATTTTTGTGTGACCACTGTCTCAATCTATATATATAAAACAGAATGTATGTCCGTTCATCTGTCTGTTCCTTATATAAATCCATACCCTTCCACCAATCTGAACCAAAGTTTGTATACTTACCTTTAAGGACCCTGCGGGTAATCCCATCTACAAGAAAATTTTAACAGCTCTCTCTATTCTCTAGATTACCTTTGGCACATTAAAAAGGCCATTGTAGGCGAAATATAGAATTTGTCGCACAAGGACGAGACAAGGCTCATTTTAAGCCTCGCGACGCGAAGAACAAAACTCGGTAAGGCACTACGAGCCCCGAAAACCATGTTTTAAGGGCCTAAAACCAACAGTTATTGACATATTGCCATCACACTACCCCGCCCTAGGAATTGGATGAAGAAATGGCCAGCCGTGGCCTTGGCAACGTCAGCTCAAAGATTCTGCAGTAGAATACAGGCCTGCGGTTCGAAGTAGGCTCGTGCGTAAATGTAGGCTAGACCAAGGATACATTCTGCTGCATATATGCCTGTCTGGAAAACAAAAAAAAACAAAAACCTGCGGGTGGGGAACGCAGACGAAGAATACACCCACGGTATCCCCTGCATGTCGTAAGAGGCGACTAAAAGGGGCGACCAAGGCATGATCGAATTAGAGCCATGAGACTAATAATTATTGTAATAACTACCACCATGCGGGGAACACCATGGGTCGCTTTTACTTGCGCGTAGTACCACTATGCTAGGTACAAAATAGGTTTGTGATTAGTAGCAACATACGGTGAATCAGTGTGGGTTTTCCAGAGCCCGTGATTAGTACTATTGTGAGAAACACCACGGGTCTGGGCGTTGCCTGTGATTAGTACGTACTATGTGAGGAACAACACGGGATAGTGATAGTTCAGCTCCCCCTGATTAGTAACCCTAAGTGAGGAACACCATTGGTTTGTGTTGCCTATGAGTGGCGCTATTATGTGAGAAACACCATGGGTCTGCGTTACCTGTTCGACGAACAATACTTGTGAGTAGTACCCTAATGCGAGGAACACCGCGAGTCTACGCTACTTTTGATTAATACCATAACATGACAAATTCCATGGTTCTACTTTACTGGTGATAAGTACCATTACGAGGGGCCGTTGAACTGGATGTTGGACAACAAGCATCCTCGACTCAGGATCGTGCTTTAGACGCAGTCCCTTGGTCAGTAATGCTATTGTTTATCATAGTTTCTGGGTCGGATCCACTGACTGTTTTAAATGAATATTCATCCATTCATTCTTCATCATCACGTTTTTTATTCTGGTCAGTGGAGGATTTTGAACTTTTAAATTGTCATTACATTTCTTCTCATTTGGTACCATTAGCGGCCGATGACCTAGATTTTAGGCCCCTTTAAACAACAAGCATCATCATCATCATCATCATCATCATCATCATCATCAAAATGAACAGAAACTGACAATAAACGAAATAGACATTCAGAGACATAATTGTAGAACCAACAGATCTGTTGAATCTGTTTTCTAAGAAGCATTCGAAAGTTGGATTTTAGATTGTAAACTGAACACAGCATTCGCTGTAAAATTGTTCACCTTGATCATATTGTTCTTGTTCTGTATTTTAGTGTAATATTTCTTCTAGTATATTGCAGTCTAAATATCAACATAATTCATTTGTATCAGTGTCCTTACAGTACCAAGTCTTGCGTGCGCGCACCACACACGAACAAGCACCTTCATTGTGCTCTATCAACAAACTATAACCACCCCCGCCCCCCGCACCAGCCGATCCTGGCTATGCTGCTGATTAAAACTAATCAGAGAGGAAAAAGCTGAAGGGGAACGATACTCGAAAAATGAAGGTATCGGATAAAGGATGGCTAGGGCCCCGAAGGGCGGGAAAATGAAAGACTCCCTAGGTCTCGCAACTTAATACCGTCGGGGTCGGAAAAGAACTAGTGTTGATCAAGGAAGGTCAGATAGGATAAATAAAAGTGAGGAGCCTGGCACAAGTAAGTGGAAGCAATGCCAAGACTCCGGTGAGGGCCCCGTGGTCGCCAACCTACGCTCCCAAGTTGAGAGGCCATGGGGCCTCTTCTAGTTGCCTCTCACGACAGGCAGGGGTACCGTGGGTGTTATTCTACTGCCCACACCCACAGGGAGATATTTTGAGGGATAGTGGTCTGTTTTATCGTGTATAAAAAGTATTTTTCTTCTTCCTTTTCTATCGCTTTTCCCACATCTGTGGGGTCGAGGGTGCGAACTGTAGCACATGTGGGTTTGACCTGTTTTACGGCCGGATGCCCTTCCTGCTGCCAAGCCTGTATGGAGGGATGCAATCACTATTGCGTATATCTGTGGTGGTTGGTAGTGTGGTGTGTTGTTTGAATATGAAGAGGAAAGCGTTGGGACAAAGACAAACACCCAGGCCAGAAGAATTAATCAAAGGCGATTAAAATGACCTACCCGGCCGGGAATTGAACTCGGGACCCTCTGAACCGAAGGCCTCAACGCTGATCAGCCAATGAGTCTGACATAAAAAGTATTTTCTATCTGTTTTTAATTTTTAATTTTATTCTATTGACTCAGTTTTAGTTAGTCTATGTGTATTTTATTATGTTACTTTAACTTCTAATTTGAATTATGTATATGACTTCAAATGCAATCCCTTATCCTATTTCAATATATTTTTATATAATTTTATAAGGAAATAAGGCATTGCGAATTAGATCCACTGACTATTTTCAATTCATATTCATCATTTTTTAAAATTCTAGCAGTGGATACATTTTAAAATTGTAATTATCACTACATTTCCTTTCACCTTGTACCATTAGGGGCCTATAATCTAGATCAGGGCCTCTCAAACGTCCAAAATCTCACGCGTGCAAATCGAGGCGCAAGAGCTCCGTGCACTGTGCATAGGTTCCACTCGGCTCGGCTCGGACCAACGCTTCGTCTTTGGGCTCCTCGGCCAAGCTCGGCTCAACTCGGTTCGGATTTGGAGCGCTACGGAGCAAGTGAGGAAGAGGGAGACAGGGGGAGCGAGCGAGACAGGCGTGGGGAAAGAGAGAGACAGCGCTATTGCTCCAAATCGAGGAGTGGGGGTCTGCACTCTGGGCAACCAAGCGAAGTCGTCTAGTGCATGCACCAGGCGCATGCACCCTGAGAGGCCCTGATCTAGATGTTAGGCCCTTTTAAACAATCATCATCGCGATTATTAAAATCTGTGTATGGGCTATAATTATGAGCCATTGGCTACACTCAATTTCTGTGAAAACAGCTCATCAATAGAATCTTCCATTCCAGAAATATTTGGGGTGCAAGTTTTAGGTGATTCACCCTGTATGCTCAGATCAGCTAAGCAATACGCCCCCACGACTTCGTGAAGATGTTAGAAAAGCGGTGGAAGAACAAGAATAAGAACAAGATAATATTTAATATTGTATTAAATAGTTCAAGGGCGAAGATATCGATGGCGAACACGCTCAAATAAATTTCTGTTATAAACACAGGAGCAAAATTGTTTGGTTAGTTCTGACTTGCCGAGGAGTGTCTGTGTCTTTATAAATAGTGAGGCGAGAAGGAACGCTGGCAGGCGATCCAACTGGGTCGTCGTGCCAGTTCTACGGTCAACAATTGATGGAAAAATTGTTTATGAATGTTCCAAGAAACTAGAAGTTCACATACCAGTTAGTACAGTTTGCGGAACTGTATCACCCCTTCCGCGATGTTGACTAGCCGTAGCGCACGCACTCC
Source organism: Anabrus simplex (assembly GCF_040414725.1). Lineage (NCBI taxonomy): Eukaryota > Metazoa > Arthropoda > Insecta > Orthoptera > Tettigoniidae > Anabrus > Anabrus simplex. The sequence continues at coordinate 38,978,327 of NC_090276.1, forward strand.
TTTTGTTAGATCGTTAGTGCTTTTTATGTTAGACTAGCTGTAGAACTCGTCGTTGATGGAACAATATGTGCAAAGTTACCTAACTCCCCAATTACTTTCCGCCAGTATTCAGCCATGCGGTTTTACTCGGGACGCACCAATAATCCCATCAATCGGAGATGAGTGTAATGTTATTGTTGGTCAGTTTTATGAGTTTCAGATATCGTACGCATTCATATTTCGTTTTTTTCGAGGTGGTGGTGGTGGTGGTGGTGGTGGTGGTGATTGTTTTAACAGGAAGAACAACTAGGCAACCATCCTCTACAGTATATAACACTAATCGGAGAGAAAAAAATGGAAGGGATCCGACACTTCGAAAAATGAAGGTATCGGCCAAAGAAAGAGAAGGGCCACGAAGGGCGTAAAAATGAAAGACTTCCTAGGCCTCGAAAGCTTTAACACCGTTGGGCCGGGCTGAGTGGCTCAGACGGTTGAGGCGCTGGCTTCTGACCCCAACTTGGCAGGTTCGATCCTGGCTCAGTCCGGTGGTGTTTGAAGGTGCTCAAATACGTCAGTCTCGTGTCGGTAGGTTTACTGGCAAGTAAAAGAACTCCAGAGGGACTAAATTCCGGCACCTCGCCGTCTCCGAAAACCGTAAAAGTAGTTAGTGGGATGTAAAGCAAATAACGTTATTATTATTATTATTATTATTATTATTATTATTATTATTATTATTATTATTATTATTAATACCGTTGGCGTGGGAAAGAAGAGTTGCCCAAGGGAGATCGGCTAGGATAGATGAAAGTGAGGAACCTGGCACAAGTAAGTGGAAGCAGTTCCAGGATCTCGTGGTCGCCAACTTCCTCCATGGTACTACAGCCCTTGAAGGGCCTTGGCCTACTAAGCGACCGCTGCGCAGCCCGAAGGCCTGCAGGTTACGAGGTGTCGTGTGGTCAGCCCGACGAATCCTCTCGGCCGTTATTCTTGGCTTTCGAGACCGGGGCCGCTATCTCACCGTCAATAGCTCCTCAATTCTAATCACGTAGGCTGAGGGGACCTCGAGCCAGCCCTCAGGTCCAGGTAAAATTCCCTGACCTGGCCGGGAATCGAACCCGGGGCCTCCGGGTAAGAGGCAGCCACGCTACCCCTACACCACGGGGTCGGTCGCCAACCTACGCTGCCTAATTAAGAGCCCCTAGTGTCTCTTTTTATCCCCTCGTATGACACGCAGGGGATACCGTGGGTGTTATTCTACCGCCCCCACCCACAGGGTTATCTCAATGGGAGATTTGCCTGACTTATTCTAAGGACACTGGTATTACTTCCTAGCGTTTTGTTTCTTTGGCCATCTGAACAAAGACCTCTTGCCCTTACCAACTTCGTTTAATGAGGTTCATCCCAACCGAGACCATCATGGAACAATAAACACGTAAATTGCGATCATCTTGAGGCAAGCGATCGTTAAACTCTTCTACCCCACTGTTTATTTAGGTTTTTGTTGCGGGATTACCGTCACGTCGGTGCAATGGACATGAACACTATTGAATAATCGGCCTTCAACCGTAGATCACAAGGGGACAACAACCGATGTCAAGAACCTTCGTTATGGTCTAGGACAGGGATGGCGAACCTATGCCACGCGTGTCAGTAGGTGACATGCGAACACGATTACGGTGACACGCCACTTGCACATATTAACGTTATTATATACGTCTTTATATACATATCTCGTGCATCGTATAGTCATAATGTTTCAGGTTTCGGAAATTACCGAAAATCTAAATTCTAGTTCCATTCGGAAGTGCATTATGGCAACACTGTAACACTGATACATCCGGAAGCCAAGTGAAATAAATGTCAGATGCAGCCTGCGAGCCATTCGTTCACCCACATCAGTCAATTAGTGTAATTTTGCTTGTGTGTGGTTGCCAGCAGCAGGTAATTATTCTTAGTGTGTAACTGTTTATTGAATTTTGTAAAAAAAAAAAAAAATAGATGCTGTAACCGTACAACTAGGTTACAGATTCCATTCAGTATTATTATTATTATTATTATTATTATTATTATTATTATTATTATTATTATTATTATTATTATTATTTATTATTATTATTATTAACCCGATTCATTAGATTTTATATATTCTGTTTCTCATCATTTAGACTGTAATAATTAGGTATCACGTATATTATTGTATTTCATCATAGGTTAAGTGAATATGTTTGTAATTATTCTGTATTGTAGTAAGTGAGATTTGTTGGTTTCATATTGTCATGCTGTGGCTTGTAACTTTGGCTAGATGAGCTGGCATAGTATTTTGCAATCGAGGCTATGTTTAACTGGGAATGTTGTGTACAAGGAGATTTCCCGGTGACGCATTCGGTATAGTCATTCTCGGACCGCTTGGGTACGCTTAGACGACACATGACTGATGACATCAGTGCGTGGACACGTGATTGCGACCAAGTGTCAGTATTCGCCAGCTACTGTATGTGGAAGTGGAAGGGATGAACAGTGAGTGGGGAGATGAGTCGTCATCGCGAGGTGATATAAGTCGAGGCAACGGTAGTGAGAGATTCAGATGATATCACTCAGTTCACAGTACTCTGTTCTTACTCAGTTCATAAGCAGTTGATATCGTGCAGATCATATGTAACAGTCAGATGGATCAAATGGAAGAAGTGGTCTTAGTGTGATGGTCAGAGCTAAGAGTTGTGTTTGAAGAGGTAATCATCGAGGTAAGTCTACAAGTGGTGCTTGTATCCGAGCAGAGACGGATACTATGCTGATAAAGAAACATCATCTTCTTGTGAGGATGGACTTCACAAGGTGCTTTAAGAATATTTTACAATTTCTTGTAATATATTGAGTGGACGTAATTACATTGGAGCTCCCTACACGCGTACATGGTATGTAGGCCAACTCCTTGTGACATAAAGATTACAGCAGACGGCTCCCGACTTCAGCTCACAGGTTTTCCCAAGAATTTCAAGTTCAACAGCGGTGTATGCAGACAACAGGTAATTAAAGCATCAGACATGTTATGCATTCATAACATGAAGAAGAGAGTAATCAGCGGCGATATCACATCTCACTTCAAGTTCATGCCAATAGCTTTTGTTGTTTAGATTAAATTTTCCTTTTCTTTGTACCACAAATCTCACGATATATTTCTTTTGTTAAATTAAAAGACGTAAATGATTGTTCATTGTGACGTAAATTTAGTCATAAACTCAGTTTTATTTTTAATTATAATAAGTGATTCCAGTTCCATGTACAATCCTCAATTGTGGAAATGCAACAGTAATTTAATATTGTCCTGATCCATATCCCTGTATATTGCCAGATATGTGAGTTTATCACCTCACGCCTTGAGATAATTGATATGAGGTATGCTCTACCGAATTTTGTTGTTTTTATTAAAAAAGCAACTGGCGCTCAAACAAATGTTATGTATATTGTGTGAAGGAGATGTAAGTATAAGAGTAGTGGTCGGAATAGCCACAATGCCAAGAAATTATCCCAATTTCCAAATTTGGAGAAACTATCGCATTTTTTTTAAAAGCTCATATTGCACAAATGAGTGATATTAAGGTCAATTTTTTCAGTGCTTAGAAACTGACAGTTTACAAATATAGTTGACTGAATTTCATGAAAGCAGTACATGGGTGAACAAATTCGTACTTTCCTGAAAATCGAGTGTGCTTTTGATGATGAATACTCTCTCCAGAGAACTTAATACTTGAACAGTCCAACAGCCTCCCACAAATGTTTTCGGCTGAGAAGAAACTTCCTACAGCGCTACTTACTTTGTTTGGGTCATCAAACGCGTGCAAGCAGCTATTTTCTACGAAGAACGTTGTGAAGTCAAACAGTTAGAAACCGTCTTGTTTCGGACCTAAGTGCTTCTTGTGTGTTATTGAAGACAACGCGTTATGAATCTAACATAAATGACATGGCTACTAAGAATCAGCAACAAGTTCCACACTGAAGTTGAGAACGATATTTCATTTAAAGTTGTTTGGCAATATTGTGTGTTACAATTGGCGCTTATTGTATTTATTTTTTTCAAATAATTTTAGGTATTCTTAAAACTTATATATTTAAGAATGTATTTTAGCAGTATTGGCAAAATAGACCACGAAGCATGCGATCAAGTGTATTGTTTTACGATATATATGTAACAACGTTTTTTTACAACTGGCTTTACGTCGCACCGACACATTTAGGAAAGGCCGTAGCCTTAATTATGGTACAGTCCCAGCATTGTAATAACGTATTATGAAACATAATCAGGAATTAGAGATACAATTCGGGTGAGGGGGGGGGGTTGTAGCCATTCCAAAGAAATTAATAAGTGGCGCAGTTGATAGTTGAGAATAATAAACCAGACTTAAAATGACACACTAGTTGGAAAAGGTTCGCCATCCCTGGTCTGGGACGTCGGGCAGAATTCTTCTGGTCTCGATTACATCTCTACATTGTGCTTGGCGGGAGGAGAGATTCTTTTTTAACGTGTTCTTCGACAACGGGTACATGGAGGAAAAATTTAAGACGCTTTTAGTGTTTGGGTAGAGCGCGTATATCGTCGAGAATATTCAACTTGCTGTTATGTTCAGTGTCTCAATTGACAGATTAAAGAGGAGGCCACCTGTTGTAAAAAGAAAAAAAAAAGGTCAGAAATGTAGTTTTCCTGAAATAGTGCTTCAAAATAAGGCAAAATTAGTGCCAAATATGTGACGTCAGACACATGAGATGGCGCTGTTTTGACTCGCGCGCTCAGTTGGAGGTTAGCTGTCATCGTGAATACATCGTGGTCAGTTACATAGAACAACAAAATGTAATAATGGAAAATAAACATTTGATTAGCATTCGGTAAAAAATAGCGCAAAAGAAAGAGTTGAAACGAGAAAAGTGAATGATGAAGGAATAAGGAAATCAGACGAAAAGAGTGTTACTACGAGAAATTGAAACAGCGAAAACATAACTCTGATGTCTCATATCACAGTCCCATACTGCACCAAGTTGTTGCCCACATTCGAAGTGTACCACGTTCTTTTGAATGAAATTTATTATCCACGTAATATTTGTCTTTTATTTCTAATAAGTAAGTCTGCGAAACCCTCAAATAGTGACAGCCTACCGCAATTTTTTTTTTTTTTTTTTTTTTTTGCGCTCTTCTTTTCAAAAGTTCAGCTATCTGCTGCGAGAATGGTAGCATAACGTGTGATTTAACGCCACGCGTGCCCACACAGGATGTTCATACGCAGTAGCCTAGTCTAGAGGACTCCTGCGTGGCTTTCAAGCGTGTCTCCAGAATATTTTACGTGCAGTGACGTAGCTACATACAAGTGATCGAAGCTAAGCCAGCAATTTATAGAAATTTCAATCAGTTTCTTTTATAAAACGGGATATAAGGCTGTATAAGGTGGAATTAGTGGTAGCTACTGCAGATTAGTACACAAGAAGCGGGTGAAGGGAAGGGAACAGAAACCCGTAGTTCCATAATTTGATAAACCTTACTATAGCTCCATGCCTTTGCTGGCAGGACGTAGTGTTTACAGTGTACTGTGTGTTCTGGTGTGGGCTAGAGCAATATTGTTGCTTTCATTGATCTGTCTCAGCTTTATCTTTGGCTTTGACAAGATGAAAGTGACTGAGGTATGAGTGATGCTAGTAATGCCATTCCTTATGCAGCCAGTCCCTGCTATGAATGGTGTGAAAACGTTGCTCATAGGGTCAGTTGGTGCATGCATTTCAGTGGGCTTGGCAGGCTGATACGTAATAGCAACTTCTGGCTCGGCGAGGAAAGCAACGGGAAACTACCTCACTCCTCATTTCCCTAGTACGCCTCTTCAGTGATGCCTAGGCCATTTATGACAGCTGATGGTGGAGCTGTTGAGGATCCAACCAGCCTTCGGGCTGAGGACTAAACATACATACACACTATAGCTCCAATGATGTTAGGTTGCCTGGTCAGCAAGAAGAGATTAGTAAATCCTACGATCCGAAGCAGGCATGGCAGTCATTTGTTACGCTTTCTATATCTTTAAAACTGCCTTAAAGGTTAGGTGGGTTGAGTTTCTCGACTCGCCAAACACACTATATTATTATTATTATTATTATTATTATTATTATTATTATTATTATTATTATCATTATTATGCGTGAATGGTCCCTTTCGGAAGTTTTATTTATGATTTCGTTTGCGGAGGATCCAGGATGCTTTCACCTGTTCACTAAAGATCCTCTTCCTTTCTTCCGTCCACTTGGTATCTGCTCTTTTTGGTACTTCATTCTCTGGAGTAACTTCCCACTTGTCAATTTTCTTTCTATATATATTTCGATTCAGAATGTCTTCAGGTTGAATTTGTGCGTTCTTCATGTCCGCTTTTGTTTGTTGTATCCAAGGGAAATTCTTCAGTTTATCAACTCTTTCCAGAACTTGGTGGGTTAGTCTGGTTTCTGGAAGCCTCGTAACATGTCCATAAAATTTTAGCCTTCTTTTCCTGAGGTCGGCGGCAATATTAGATAATTTTTCTGCGGATTTCCGGGTTTTGAGGCGGTACCCTTCTTCCGTGTGTCTTGGTCCTAAAATTTTCCTCATGATTTTTCGTTCTTCTTTTAGGATATTTTCCAGCTCGCGTTAGAGTTTCCCCTGCATATAAAGCCTGAGGTTTGATTACCGTATTGTAATGTTTAATCTTAACTTGGAGAGACATACATTTGTTGTTGTAGATTTCTCTTGTTCTCCCATATGCTTTTCTGAGTTTTTGAACGCGGTTGTTTTGGGCTACTTTTTCTTGTCCGGTTGGTTCGAGGATTTCGCCCAGGTATTTGAAGTGAGGGACTCTGTTGATTTGTCCGTATTTTGTATTGAGACTATGGAAGTCTAGTTTTGAACAGAAAAATTCACTTTTCTGGAAGGAGATATGAAGTCCGACCTTTCTGGCACATTCTTGGAGAATTTCAACTTGCTTTATCGCTGTGACTTCATTGCTGGACAAAAGGGCCAGGTCATCTGCGAAGGCTAAGCATGGAATTTCAAGCTTGTTTTTTTGTGTCCCAATGTTTACTGGGTTCCAGCTATTTTGTGCTTTCAGTTCTTTTTCCCATTCCCGCATCACCTTACCTAGGACGAGGTTGAAGAGGAGGGGTGACAATCCATCTCCTTGCCAGACACCCGTTTTTTATCAGGAGTTCGTCTGAGATTTCTCCCATGAGACTTCGTGTCAGTGAGGGTCTGTTTGGTCAAGTTTAGCGTTTTGGAGTCTAGTCCCTGTTCTTTCAGGATGCTGAACAGAGATTGACGATCAATTGAATCTTAAGCCTTCTCGAAATTAACGAAGGTACAGAAGATTGGAAGGTTTCCGAGGGTCCTGAATTTTAGAGCAGTTTTGAGGCTGGAGATCTGTTCAGTGCACGATCTGTGAGGGCGGAACCCAGCTATATTATTATGCAATCCATAAAGGTGCGTACACACTAGGCGAATGCAGACGAAGTATGCGGCCGAATCTGTACGGCGTTCGTTAAAAAATGTGCTTGCTGTTCACATTACAATGAAGGAATGCGTTCTTTGTCATTCATTCGTGTTTGCGGGTTTTGCTGTAGACTAGGGATAAGAAATTGACAATTATTTTTGTACTTACCATAAAAATGGCACCGAGCTCGATAGCTGCAGTCGCTTAAGTGCGGCCAGCATCCAGTAATCGGGAGATAGTGGGTTCGAGCCCTACTGTCGGCAGCCCTGAAGATCGTTTTCCTTGGTTTCCCATTTTCACACCAGGCAAATGCTGGGGCTGTACCTTAATTAAGGCCACGGCCGGTTCCTTCCCATTTCTAGTCCTTTCCTGTCTCATGGTCGCCATAAGACCTATCTGTGTCGGTGCGACGTAAAGCAACTTGCAGTGATGATGATGATGATAATAATAATAATAATAATAATAATAATAATAATAATAATAATAATAATAATAATAATGGCGCCAGAAAATTACTTAATCACTGCTACTACGTCGTAAATTAAAGCAAACCATGTCGATTTAAATATGACATCAGCCCCGGAGCCTATTTTATTTGAATTTTCTTGTTTTTAATGTTCACGTGTAAACGATCCCAATAGGGATTCCATTTTCTTTTTCGTCTCTTTTGAGTCACACTTCATAACATCACTAATTTCCTCCCAGAAAACAGATTTTTTCATTTTATTTTTATAACCGTCATGAATAGGGTTCCACAAACACTCGTATTGTCTACACAACTCTATTAATATAAAGGAATGTCCCCTTTTCCGGGGTCGCTCAGCTGGCTACATGCGAGTTCCAGGGGTGGAACGTTCGTAGATGCCACGAATTTGTTGTATCGGGACAGTTAATAAAATTTTAATTCGCAGGGGCATTGGTGGCAGGATAGGCGATGGCTAGCACAAGAGATTAGCACATAAACAAAATAGACATTTATTGAATGGAAACAAAATTTGACATCATTCTCATGAATTAAAATTTGAAATTTTTACCCTTGAATGCGAAGGAAAAAATATTTACAAGTACTTTCAACTTCTTGAACTTCCCTGGAATTGATACATACATTTTAAAAAATCATTATTTTCTGTATACTCGTGTCCGACTCGATGGCTGAATGGTCAGCGTACTGGCCTTCGGTTCAGAGGGGTCCCGGGTTCGATGCCAGGCCGGGCCGGGGATTTTAATCGCTTCTGATTAATTCTTCTGGCTCGGGGACTGGGTGTATTTGTCTGTCCCAACACCCTCCTCATCATATTCTGACAATATATCACGCTACCAACCACCACAGAAATACGCAGTAGTGCTTCCATTCCTCCATATAGGGTTGGCGTCAGGAAGGGCATCCGGCCGTAAAACAGGGCCAAATCCGCACGTGCTATGCATTTCGCACCCGCGACCGCACAGGTAACAAAAGAAGAAGATTATCTCTATACTCTTCTTCCAGGCATCCATGTTGACTACAAAACAACGCGTTGATTTTTGTTCAGAGCGAGTACATGTGACTCCGAGGGCGAAAGGGCGAAAACCCTTCTACTCATCTGGTTCCACGACGTGTCAATGAGTCGGAAAATCTGCAGCACGTACACTGGCCGGGAAGAAGCAATCTGTCATAAGGAAGAAAAGTATTCCCTATGTCAGGAAAAGTGTTAAAAATCTAATCATGGGGTCGGAGTAAATTTAGGCGAATAATTTAGAGAGGGTGAGAATCTTCCCTTCTTAACGAACGGGCCCTTTCAGTAGGGGGGGGGGATTAATTTAGATTTTTAGTAATTTCGATTATTACTTCAAATTAGGCCGAAAAATGGGGAGGTAACCAGTTAAAACAGGTCCTAAGTTAGCCACGGGCCGCGATGGTTTAAAACGAGTGTTCGGCTTCTTGGTCCTCACGACCTAAGAGTAGGATGCCCGGGTCGGTAGGTTGATTATGGAGGATTCGAATATACACAATATAACCAAGCGGAGCACGTGCGGTCCACATTTTCCTCAATGTACCGCCTCCCGAACGAATCCGAGCGCAGGCAAACGAATGCGTTCGGAAGCGTTCGTTCGCCTTCGTTTAGGCGTACACGCTGAATGAACGTATGCGTTCCCTCGCCTGCGGTCGCATTCGTTCAGCGTAGTGTGTACGCAGCCTAAAACAGTTCAGAGCAAAGAGGATATACCAAGATAGAGATGAAACTCAACAATAAATTTCTGTGCCAACCAAGATTGCAGACTAGCAGTTACTTGAATCAGAGTTCAGATAGCGCAGAGTACTTCCGGCATGACGCACATCAGGTCATGCTTCCATCCGTTCCCCCTCCCCCGTGTACTGCCATATTTACCACCCCCTATCCCTACGATGTCCGGCTCCATGGCTAAATGGTTAGCATGCTGGCCTTTGGTCCAGAGGGTCCCGGGTTTGATTCCCGGCCGGGTCGGAGATTTTAACCTTAAATGGTTAATTCCCTTGGCTCGGAGACTGGGTGTTTGTGCTGTCCCCAGCATCCCTGCAACTCACACACCACACAAAACACTATCCTCCACAACAATAGCACGCGTTACCTACACTTGGCAGATGCCGCCCACCCTTCATCGGAGGGTCTGCCTTACAAGGGCTGCACCTGGCTAGAAATAGCCACACGAAATTCAGTTAAAATTCCCACGATTATAGAGTATTTCCTATTTTCATTCCCAATACATTGAAAACCTACAACCTGTTTTCCAGTCAGTGACCGGGTCAGGGATGGAATGAATGAACCCCCCCCCCCAACTTGCGGCGAGGATATGAATTGCGCCGGCTGTCGAGGCCTGTCGCACTCCTCTGGGGCAATGATTAATGACTAACAGATGAAATGAAATGATAGTGGAGAGTGTTGCTGAAATGAAAGATAACAGGGAAAACCGGAATACCCGGAGAAAAACCTGCCCCGCCTCCGCTTTGTCCAGCACAAAACTCACATGAAGTGACCGAGATTTGAACCACGGTATCCAGCGGTGAGAGGCTGTCGCCTGAGCCACGGAGGCTCTTCATTCCCAATACATTATAGTTCATATATTTTTATTTTCTTTGATAGCTGTCTCTGTGGATCCGTGGTAGAGTGTCGGCCTCCGGATCCCAAGATAGCGGGTTCAAACCCGGCAGAGGTAGTCGGATTTTTGAAGGGCGGAAAAAGTCCATTCGACACTCCATGTCGTACTACGTCGGCATGTAAAAGATCTCTGGTGATACATTTGGTATTTACCCGACAAAATTAATTAAATCTCAGCCATAGACGCCCAAGAGAGATCCGGTTTACTCTGTCTGCCATCTAACGGACCTAGAGTAAAACGGAACGTCGAAATTGACGAGCAGACAGCCAGACGGCGTCAAATCGAAATGTCTGCACACGGTAGCTGAGGCCATACGATTATATAAATATTTTCTTTGATAATACGTCTGCCAGTTATGGCCATCCATCAATACTTCACATCACAGCCTGCACGATTGCTAGGTAACATCGCGTCACAATCGCTAATTTCGTGACCCAGATTTACAGATGACCCCTGCCATAAGGCATATGTATGTCAAAAAATCTGTTCTTCAGTTCGCGTCTGAATCGCATATTATTATCATTAATTTATTCCAGGCTTCTTCCATTTCGGCTTTTCTATCCTTCCTCATTCAACTCCTGTTCTTATTAGATTTAAGAGGGTTCGATCTTTGATGGTGGCGATGCCGTTAGACGGTGTTTAAATTTGACCCATAACGCGTTGCTGGCATTAACAATCCCCTTGTGGAACAAAATTCTTCATGCAGGCCCCTGTTAAAATCTACTCCAATAGGGGACACATTGCAAAATGTAACATTGTTTACTGAAGTTTGCTTTGGCGAACGCGATTGAAGTACACTTCCTTCAAGGTTCGTCTTTGAGTAGTGGGCGACCCTGACTTTCTTGCTCCGGCCAGCAGCCAACCTACACAAGTTCGCTCCCACTCCGTTGGCGGGTTTTTGAAGAACTTTTAATAAGGAAACTCACAACTACTTTTGATGTAGCTCAGTGAAATATTACAGTGAAATACTGGACGTGATAATGTCGGTTTCTAGGCCTGTACAATCGCCAAAAGAACACGACTTTCCATCAAACATAATAATAATAATAATAATAATAATAATAATAATAATAATAAGTACGCAAACTGGAAATAGCCTACCAAACATCCCGCACAATCTACAACAAAAAATGCCTTTCCCAAAACACCAAGCTACGTCACTATGAAACAGTTCTGAAGCCAGTAGTTCCATATGCAGCCGAAACCCTGTCTCTAAATGCCAACAAAGGACTCCTTGAAGAACTGGAGAAAAGAGAACGCAAAATTGTGAGAGGAATCTTGGGATCAAAGTACAGAAATGGAATCCATCAAAAGAGATCCAACAAGGAAGTCTACACCAAAATAGAGAAAATTACAGACACAATCAGAAAAAGACGGGCACGATTTTACGGTCATCTGAAAAGAATGGGCGGAAGAAAGTTAACTGAAGAAATCTTTCACTTTTTTGATTCAAACCCCAAAACCACAATTCCCTGGTTTAGAAATACCAAAGAAGACCTGCAAATGCTACATATTTCAGCTGAAGACGCCCTTAACAGAGATCTCTTCCGCAAGAAAATATTGACGAACGGGCTAAACCGAGACGAGCAACCGAAGAGAAGACACGGTGCCCCTTGGACAGAGGAGCGTAAGCAGGCTCACTCACAAAGAATGAGGGAAATTTGGGCTCTAAAGAAGGCCAAGTTCAGTGTCAAATGCAACAAGACTTAACGTGGTCCTTGATGGCCCCAGCGAATTATATATATATAATAATAATAATCGACTCGTTGGCAGAATGGTCAGGGTACTGCCCTTCGGTCCAGAGGGTCCTGGGTTCGATTACCGGCCGGGTCGAGGATTTTAATTGCATCTGATTAATTCTTCTGGCTTGGGGGACTGAGTGTTTGTGTATGTTCAACACACCACCAACCACCACAGAAACACGCAATAGTGATTACATCCCTCCATATACGGTCGTAAAACATGGCCAAATCCACATGTGCGACGCAGTTCGCACCCGCGATCCCACAAATGTGGGGAAAGCTATAGAAAAAGAAGATTAATAATAATGAAATGAAATGGGGTATGGCTTTTAGTGCCGGGATGTGTCCGAGGACTTCGGTTCGCCAGGTGCAGGTCTTTTGATTTGATACCCGTAGGCGACTTACGCGTCTTGATGAGGATGAATAATGATGAAGACGACACATTCTCCCAGTCCCGGTGCCAGGGGAATTAACCAATTATGGTTAAAACTCTCGACCCTGGCGGGAATCGAACCCGGAACCCCTGTGACCAAAGGCCAGCACGCTAAACATTTATCCATGGAGCCGGACAACAACAATAATAATAATAATAATATCCGAGGGGATTGTTCGAGAGGATTCTGGACTAATCCGGGCACACCCTCTCAATTTTATTGGCAAATTCAAAAGATACACCCAAAAAGCAACAAGAAGCCTATGACAGGCTAAACAATAATTACAGAAAATTCTAATTGACCAGATTCAAAACTGGCGGAATGAGAAAGAAGTATTGCAAACTTCGAAATATATACGAAAAATAAATGAAAGTTAATTTACTTCACTTGAGAAAAAGCCATAAACACAAAATTTATTTCAATAACAACTTCTTTTACCTTGCACCAGAGTGCATGACCTCCGTTTTTGTAATGGCATCAATGGAGAAATGTCCAATCTTCTTGATGTACAGCAAAACAAAACAAAATAAATCCAATCAGTTTAGGAAACTTAGAAATGATAAACTTCTCAATTATTCATTAGTGACATCTTCTGATTAATGTCCCAACTTCATAAAATAGCAGTTTCACGTTTGTTGGATAGATAGATTTTATTAAGGCGCTTCTTTTGAATGAGCGGAGGTGAGGTGTACCTCCCGGCACAGACCTCCCCCTCCAAAGGTCCTTCCTTGGAGTGACGCAGAAGAAATTTGACAGAAGAAGATTTGTACATATACATTTTTACAGGAAAGAAAAATTGTTGAAAAGTCCATTTTAGCGAATTAATTGTGAAAACCAGCTTTGAAGTCTTTTGGCCATCGTAGAAGTTAAGTATATGTTGATGAAGTTTGACGGCCAGACCTGCCGCCGCTGCCGATATCCAGGTGAGGTCGCCCGGACCCCCAAGTACCCTCAGATACCCCTCTTCGGCTACTATGAGTGGGGTAGTCGTTGTGATGGTCGCCGCAGATCAGATGTGCAGACCCCAGATGGGTTGGCGGTGGAGATACCGCACTTCAGCCCTTGCCGGTAACGTCACCGAAGGCAACCAGTCTTCGTGATGCGTGTTTTCGCCTTCTTTATATTTCTTTTCCCACCTTCATCCGATATTATTACATAATTTGGCTGTTCGTGCAGTCAGTGGCCAAAAATGTAAAATAAAATAAACTCATTTTATGCAATAAACATAATTATGGAAGTGGTAGATCTGCTAAAAACTATAAGGAAACGAATAAAAAAAAACACACACACAGAGAAATATATACAGTAGATGGGAAATATATAAGCGAAATTGGAAATGAACCTCAGCTTCATACTCTGGCTAAGGTATTAAACCGAGAATGGAAGAAACCAGCAAGAACAGTTAAACTATGTGATAAATAAATAAATAAATAAATAAATAAATAAATAAATAAATAACATTTTAGAATTGGCTATACGTCGCACCGACACAGATAGATCGTATGGAGACGATGGGATAGGAAAGGCCTAGGAATGGGAAGCAGCTGTGGCCTTAATTAAGGTTCATCCCCAGCATTTACCTAGCGTGAAAATGGGAAACCACGGGAAACCATCTTCAGGGCTGCCGACAGTGGGGATCGAACCCACTATCTCCTGGTTGCAAGCTCTCACCTGCGCGCCCCTAACCACACGGCGAACTCGCCCGGGGGCAGTGGTTTTGGCACACGGTAATTAAAGTGAGGAAGAAGATGACGAAGACTTAGTATAGATAGATGTATGATGAACACTGGTTGCCACAGTTACCTCGGTGTCGGTTTTCTGTCCTCGTTAATTCCAGATAGATTCCCAATCCAAATCATATCCATATTAAAATACCCAAGTACATTGGTTTGCCGGTGGAAATTAAATATGGAGAGCGAAGAAAGTTAACGGAAAGTCATAGCGTGCCACTGGTCTTATTCCAAAATCGCTGCATAACGGTCTTAAAGTTCTCAATCTGCACCCCTTGAGCTACCTCCGGTGTAGCAAGACTTCTCCTGTGGAAGTCAAAATCTCAAGACTGGTTAGACCCGCGCAAACTACTTCCCACTAGCCACAAGGAGGACTGGGGTGTGTGGAGGACACTTGAGCCGATCAAGAACAGGTGACGGCGGATCCAAATCTGCTCTTTGACAGTGAGCTTTCAAGTCAGAAGACACACCTATGTGTCAGTTCCCTTCACCGAGCGAGTGTGCGGCCCCATGGCTAAATTGTTAGCGTGCTGGCCTTTGGTCACAGGAGTCCCTGGTTCGATTCCCGGCAGGGTCGGGAATTTTAACCATCATTGGTTAATTTCTCTGGCACGGGGGACTGGGTGTATGTGTCGTCTTCATCATCGTTTCATCCTCATCATGACGCACAGGTCGCCTAGGGGTGTCCTCGGACACTCCTGGCACCAAAAGCCATATGCCATTGCATTTACCGAGCGAGTCGGCCGTGCGGTTAGAAGCACGCAGCTGTGAGCTTTCATTCGGGAGATAGTGGGTTCAAATCCCACCGTCGGCGGCCCTGACGATGATTTTCCATAGTTTCGCATTTTCATACCAGGCAAATGGTCGAGCTGTAACGTAACTTCCGAAAACTTCCCAATCCTAGCCCTTTCCTATCCTTAATCGCCGAAAACCTTCGACATACTGGTGGGACGTTAAACAATAAATCGGTTCCCTTCATGCCCATGTTCCTGTTCGAACAGGACTCATTGCCTACCATTGATACTGCCGTAGGTTTGGCACAGGTTTAGACAAAGTAATTTGATGTGCTAATTTGATCTGTGCAATGCATTTCTATATTCTCCAAAGTGATTTTGTACTTAATTGTACAGGGTGGGGAGAATAACACTGGCCCCGAAAATATTTATGAACCTGATTAATTAAATATGTCATAACAGTTTACCCAGGAAAACTGTCCATGACAGGAAATGCTGGAAACCGTGATTTCGATGCACCGATCGGGGTCTGTCACATGTTTGCGCCTGCGCATCTCCCGACTGCGTCGCTGTGTCATTACGAGAGAGTGAGAGGAGCAGACGTGATTAGGGACCAGTTGAATGCAGCACAAAATGGTGCTCACGATAAAATAGCGCGTGTTCATTGTCGAGTGTTGCGCAAAACACGATTCGTGGAAAACCTGTGCGGAGCTGTTTGCGCAGGACTGCAAGTGTTTTGGCAAAACCTCCAGTAAAGTCTGCAATGCAAAACTTAGTGGCAAAATGGCGTAATAATAATAATAATAATAATAATAATAATAATAATAATAATAATATTTCGAGGCGTATTTTTTAAGTAAGGGCCGTTTTGTTGTAGACGCTAGTTGTTCGCTCGCGCGTCGCAACGAGCGCGTGCGTCGTGTGCCGACATGTCTCGGGAACAACGGTGCTCAGTTACAGCTCTGTTGTTAACCTGTACCGTAGAGGTGTGACAAACAGTTATTTTTTGTAACTGCTACATCTGTCACTACTACAATAAAGTTACTGCGAAAAGTAACAGTTAAAAATAACGTCCAACTTTACTCACCTTTCATTGGTCACAGCCTGGTCACGGCTTCAAGCTTGTTTGTGTTGCGAAGTCCCATCCATTCACTCGCACATACGCGCACGCATCACTACACTGTTGAAAGTCGGTGCAGCAAAACACGCTTTCCTATTTCCTTTAAAGTTAACGAGAAGCAAACAGCGGATGAAATGAGAAGACAACATAGCATCTTTTCTGAAATCTAGAGGAGTGAGTTTGACAATGCCCCGATCAAGGATAGAAGACAAGAAAACATGATGATCTGTCTGCCAAACCTCGACACAAACCGGTACAAGAGGATCGCGATTAAGTGAAATCAAGTAATGTTATGTTATCTTTAATATATTATCTATAATATCAATATGGAAAGTTAGCATACTCATTTATTTATGGTACAAGAAAGATTATACGGGTGAAACTTATAATACTATGTAGCTGGCCCTGCGTGAGATCTGAGTAAACGATTACCCCTGAGCTGTTGAATATATCATAACACTTTAGTTACCAGATGACAGCAGCAACTTAAACAAACTATAGAGTACCCTATATTATACACTATAGTGTATTTGACTTAAAGCAATCTCCTACGAAATCGCTCTCACTTGGAAGACATGCGCACGATCTGAACTCTGAAGGTCACATTCTGTGTCTGTAAGCTGCTACTAGTGACAGTTCCCACTTGCCGGTTACTATTTTCACTAGTACGTTATTCTGTAGTCGGAAGTCGGCAACCCGTTATTTTTTGTCCTCGTTACATTTGTAGCAGTGACAAAGTAAATGCTACGTTATTTTTCAGCCATCTCTACTGTACGGTTCTGTTGTGTGCATGTTCAATTGTTCAAGATTGTCGACTGCCCGCCCCGTGTGAGGTTCGATCAGTGATACGGTTTTTGTCGGCAAGGAACCTGTCTGTTGCGGACATTCACCGACAGATTTGCGAAGTGTACAGTGCGAATGCTGTGAGTGAAGACAAAGTGCGTAAGTGGGTACGATACTTCAAAGATGGTCGTGACAACGTCCATGATGAGGCCTGTTGCTCCGGTCGCCCAGCTCTGATCACAGATGATTTGGTGGCTTCAGTTGAAGTGTCATATTTGAGCACCTTCAAATACCATGCCCCTACGTATGGGCTATTCCATCTCCGAGCCACGGAGCCAATGGGACTTCCAGCGGGTCCAGAGTGTACCATGAGTACGTAGATTCGGGCAAAACCGTAATTGTCAGGTTCAACTGCCGTGGACTACCTGTAACTTGTTATTGGCAGAGGTCAGGGATTGTCAGGTTTTACATGTAGGCTCTTTTCTGCCTATGTGGTTTACCCTGACCCTTAATACCACACCTTAACACCACTTTCCCAACACAAACTCTTGCCGTCGTAACGAGTCTAACTCGGAAATGAAATGAAATGAAATGACGTATGGCTTTAAGTGCCGGGAGTGTCCGAGAACAAGTTCGGCTCGCCAGATGCAGGTCTTTTGATTTGACGCCCGTAGGCGACCAGCGCGTCGTGATGAGGATGAAATGATGAAGATGACACATACACCCAACCCCCATGTCAGCGAAATTAACCAATTTTGGTTAAAATTCCCGACCCTGCCGGGAATCGAACCCGGGACCCCTGTGACCAAAGCCCAGCACGCTAACCATTTAGCCATGGAGCCGGACTCTAACTCGGGAACCGGCAGATCCTCCTTGTATCACTTCCCACTCTTCCCTGGTATCTCTTTCTACTTAGAAATTAATAGCATGTCGGAGGCAATGCAGATTGAGCTGATTGCCACGCGGGGGGGGGGGGGGGGGGGGGAGCTGCATCGGAGGAAAAAAAAAGAAAAAAAGAGGTCAGAGCCTCCGTGGCTCAAGCGGCAATGCGCCGGCCTCTCATCGCTGGGCTACGTTGTACAAATCCCGGTCACTCCATGTGAGATTTGTGCTGGGCAAAGTGGAGGCAGGACAGGTTTTTTTCCGGATACTCCGGTATTCCCTGTCACCTTAAATTCTAGCAACACTCTCCAATATCATTTCACTTCATCTGTCAGTCATTAATCATTGCCCCGGGGAGTGAGACAGGCTTCGGCGGCCGGCACAATCCCTATCCTCGCCACCAGATGGGAGCTTCATTCGTTCCTGTCCTGGTCGAAAGACTCGAAACAGGCTGTGGATTTTCATTTCCATTGGGAGAGGTCACCGTCATCTGACTTCGATGATAAGAGCGAACAGATGGTCCTGGTGCAATACATCCACGGTATCCCCTATCTGTCGTAGGAAGGGACTAAAGGAGCCCTAGGGACTCTCAACTTGTGAGCATGGGTTGGCGACCACCAGCCCGTAGCTGAGTCAGGTATTGCTTCCACTTACTTGTGTCAGGCAGGCCCCTCGCTCTTCATTTTCCTGCCCGACCTCTCTTGGCCAATTCTTGTTCTCTTCCGACCCCGACAGTGTTAGTTTTAGGAGGCCTAGTTTGTTTTTCATTTTGTCGTCTTTCGTGGCCCTTCTCTTTCTTTGACCGATATCTTCATTCTTTGAAGTGTTGGACCTCGTCCTTTTCCCCTCTGATTAGTGGTAATAAAGGATGGTTGCCAAGTTGTACTTCCTCTTAGAACAATAATCACCACCATCACCTTACCCTCCGTGGCCGAGTACATTGTTCTCCTAGGTAACCGATCGTCCTCTATTCGCCTGACATGACCTGACCACCATTGCCGGTTGATACATGCAAATACATCCATTAAGTTCGTTCCTATCTTAGCCTTTTTAGCATCATTCCAAGTACCCTCCTGCCATTGTTCCCATTGGTGTTTAAGACAATCATTATCGCTACACTCTTGTGTGTTACTTCTAACTTGCGAATAGTTATATCTGGCTTCTACCCAGATTTCACTTCCGTGCACCAAAGTCTGTCTGGAGAAAATTTCGTCCGACAACTCACTTCTTTCTTACAGCATCCCGTAGATCGCAACTCCGAGCTCACTGCATTAGCTTTGTAGGCTTCTCCTACTGAACACGGCAGGAATTACAAAACGCGAATTCAAGACTCCGAACAGTAAACACGAAAGGTATTTATTTTCTTCTCTCTGAGATGTAGAGAGTCTTTGGTTGGTAAAGAAAGAGCTAATATTTGTTTTTGATGCTGTATTTGATGGCCTAACTGAAAGGAATAAAATAATGAATATAGAAGTTAAATTATGTCGTTGTAGATTTTCGCGACAGCTTCGCTACACCTTGCTTGTCAGTAGCAGGGATTGCCAATTAGAGGTGGGTGGGGAATTGTGTGTGTGTGTGTGTGTGTGGGGGGGGGATACATCAAAACAAAAGAAGGCTACAAAATGGTAAGTTCTTTTATGTTCTCTGGGTGAATTTCAACAGAGAGCTAAAGGTTGACAGTTTACCAACTTAAATGCGATAATATTAGTTTTTTTGAAATTTTCATTCAATTCTATACAGGCCTAGTAAAACTTACACCAAAGGAACAAATATTACAGATGTATTATAATTAAATCGAAGTACGGCGTGATTGTATAATTAAAAAATCATTTAGAATTTGACTGCACACTAAGAAACTAACAGACACTAAAGTGACTGCCAGACTGACGAATGCGACCTAGGACCTAGGGAAGGTTTTCAATCCCCTTCCCGAAGGGGAGCGGCGGGCCACCTAGAAGGTAACGCCTTCTCTCTGGCCGGGAAAATTAGTGTATCACACCTCAGTGTTCATTACCCTGTAAAAAAAAAATGTACCTCTGCTACCCTTCTTCACAACACTTGCAAAATGTCCACTACGTGCTGTGGTGCTATACAAATCAGTTAGCCGCGACGAACGACATTTCGTGCGTATTTCCGCTAATAATTTTGTTAATAATTAAAGAAAATAATTAGCTGATAATAGTAGAGCCTCCGTGACTCAGGCGGCAGCGCGCCGGTCTCTCACCGCTGGGTTCCGTGTTTCAAATCCCGGTCACTCCATGTGAGATTTGTGCTGGACAGGTTTTTCTCCGGGTACTCCGGTTTTCCGTCTCATATTTCATTCCAGCAACACTCTCCAATATCATTTCATCTGTCATTCATTACTCATTGCCCCAGAGGAGTGTGACAGGCTTCAGCAGCCGGCACAATTCCTATCCTCGTCGCTAGATGGGGGCTTCATTCTTTCCATTTCTGACCCTGTCGAATGACTGCAAACAGGCTGTGGATTTTCAATTAGCTGATAATAAGACAACAGGGCTTGCACAACTTGCTCGTTAGTATAATTCCTATAATTTTTTTCCACAAAGTTGATTGTGTTTCATTTCTTTCGATATTTCACAAGAAAAATGGTCAGATCTTGTCAAAGATTGTTCAGCATTGCTGAAGGTTTGACAAGATTTGGCATTTTTTTATTTTTTTATTTTTAACATGGAGGTAAAGCAAACAGAAGTTGTGGTTTTTGGACCAGTGGGATATATTCTTAAAAAAGAAGTGAAACGCGTAATAAACCATAATTTATACGGGGAAAATGTTAAAGAGGTTATCGTAAGTATAATTATTGCAATGTATTTACTGCCAGAACACCATTTGCAGAGGTTATGTGCATTTATTCACATTAATTGAATAAAAATAACAGCAGTGAAACGGAAATTCATATCTTATTACATGAAAACACATTAGAAGTTGATCGTCATAAATCGAAAATTGCTGATAGTGTTTATTTATAGGTTGTCGTAAGGTAATAACCATAAAAGCTGTCTGCTTGCTTGAGGTATTTCTCTTGCAATTTCCTCCCACACTGCTGTTATATTCATTTTATTGTTGTACTCACTGGATATAGGCAGGGGTGTGCCTCATACTTAGCAATTAATACACATACAGCATCGCTTGGTCATAAAGACGAAGCCATTTTTGTTGTTTTGATCCCCGTCCCGGCAATCCCAGCATGCATAGCGGCCTGGCGCGCGCCATTAATACTCGAATTCCATTAGTCAATTCTGTCAAAGAGTCGGCAGTTCTGTGATCGATTAGAAAAAGTCAAAATCTATAGCCCGTTTCCAGTCATTCGACCGGGCCAGGAATGGAATGAATGAAGTCCCCATCTAGCGACGAGGATAGGGATTGTGCCGGCTGCCGAAACCTGTCGTATTCCTCTGGGGTGATGATTAATGACTGACAGATGAAATTATATTGGAGTGTGTTGTTGGAATGAAAGATTACAGGGAAAACCGGAGTACCCTGTCCCGCCTTCGCTTTGTCCAGCACACATCTCACATGGAGTGACCGGGATTTGAACCACGGAGACTTTGATCGATTAGAACAGTGATATTCAAACTTTTTGGTCGGCGTACCCCAAAAATCCAATCGTTTTTCCTTCGTACCTGGGAAGTACAAGTATTTTGCGATTATACCAGAATTAACAAATGATTGTTTCTAGATGACAAATATAATAATAATAATAATAATAACAACAACAACAACAACAACAACAACAACAACAACAACAACAACAACAACAACCACCATCATGATAATCATCCGCTGCTTATCCCGCTTGCTCAGGGTCCCAGCACGCATTCAGGCATGAAAGAGTTGTCGGGGATTAAAGGTCGCATGCTCTTCCTGACAGCACGGGATTTTCAACTGACATCCCACCCCAGCAACACCAGGTATCAAACCACTGTCGTCGGGATGGCAGACAAACATCTAAGCCGCTACACCGTCTTGTACCGCTTAACTGCGGCCAGTATCCAGTATTCAGGAGATAGTAGGTTCGAACCCCACTGTCGGCAGCCCTGAAAATGGTTTTCCGTGGTTTCCCATTTTCACACCAGGTAAATGCTGGGGCTGTACCTTAATTATGACCACGGCCGCTTCCTTCCCACTCCTAGCCCTTTCCTGTCCCATCGTTGCCATAAGACCTATCTGTGTCGGTGCAACGTAAATAAAAAAAAAAAAAACCCGTCTTGTTCCTCAATAATAACAATATACATTGGCATGGGCAAAGGAAATGTCGTAACTCCTCCGGAGTAAAGTTTACGGAGGAAGTCCAAAACTAAGCAGTCAGCAATAGCCGAAGAACTGTTCCTGGCATTTTCATTGCTTGATCAATCAATCAATCAATCAATCAATCAATCAATCAATCAATCAATCAATCAATCAATCAATCAATCAATCAATCAATCACTACTGATCTGCATTTAGGGCAGTCGCCGAGGTGGCAGATTCCCTATCTGTTGTTTTCCTAGCTTTTTCTTAAATGATAGCAAAGAAATTGGAAAATTATTGAACATCACTCTTGGTAAGTTATTCCAATCCCTAACTCCCCTTCCTATAAATAAATATTTTCCCCAATTTGTCCTCTTGAATTCCAACTTTATCTTCATATTGTGATCTTTCCTACTTTTAAAGACACCACTCAAACTTATTCGTCTACTGATGTCATTCCACGCCATCTCTCCACTGACAGCTCGGAAAATACCACTTAGTCGAGCAGCTCGTCTCCTTTCTCCCAAGTCTTCCCAGCCCAAACTTTGCAACATTTTTGTAAGGCTACTCTTTTGTCGGAAATCACCCAGAACAAATCGAGCTGCTTTTCTTTGGATTTTTTTCCAGTTCTTGAATCAAGTAATCCTGGTGAGGGTCCCATACACTGGAACCATACTCTAGTTGGGGTCTTACCAGAAACTTATATGCCCTCTCCTTTACATCCTTACTATAACCCTAAGTACCCTCATAACCATGTGCAGAGATCTATACCCTTTATTAACTATCATATTTATGTGATTACCCCAATGAAGGTCTTTTCTTATAATAACACCTAGGTACTTACAATGATCCTCAAAAGGAACTTTCACTCCAACAACGCAGTAATTAAAACTAAGAGGACTTTTCCTATTTGTGAAACTCACAACCTGACTTTTAACCCCGTTTATCATCATACCAGTGCCCACCGTCCATCTCACAACACTATCGAGGTCACCCTGCAGCCGCTCACAATCTTGTAACTTATTTATTACTCTGTACAGAATAACATCATCTGCAAACAGCCTTATCTCTGATTCCACTTCTTTACACATATCATTGATATATATAAGAAAACATAAAGGTCCAATAATACTGCCTTGAGGAATTCCCCTCTTAATTATTACAGGGTCAGATAAAGCTTCGCGTACTCTAATTCTCTGAGTTCTATTTTCTAGAAATATAGCCACCCATTCAGTCACTCTTTTTTTCTAGTCCAATAGCACTCATCTTTGCCAGTAGTCTTCCATGATCTACCCTATCAAATGCCTTAGATAGGTCAATCGCAATACAGTCCATTTGGCCTCCTGAATCCAAGATATCTGCTATATCTTGCTGAAATCCTACAAGCTGAGATTCACTGGAATAACCTCTCCTAAACCCAAACTGCCTTCTGTCAAATCAGTTATTAATTTCGCAAACATGTCTAATAGAATCAGAAAGAATGCTTTCCCAAAGCTTACATGCAATGCATGTCAAACTGACTGACCTTTAATTTTCAGCTTTATGTCTATCACCCTTTCCTTTATACACAGGGTCTACTATAGCAACTTTCCATTCATTTGGTATAGCTCCTTCAACCAAACAATAATCAAATAAGTATTTCAGATATGGTACTATATCCCCAGAAATCTTGTCAATTCCAGCTGCTTTTCTAGTTTTCAACTTTTGATAGTAACTTGGGCCATTTATTCGACCATTGGAGTATTATTGATGAAAGAATTACTATTGTACTATATACAAACTGAAACGAATTTTAGAATAAAAATATACGATTATTATTATTAATGTTATTATTATTATTATTATTATTATTATTATTATTATTATTATTATTATTATTATCATCGTATGGCATTTACAAGCAAAATGTGTAAAAATATACAATTAACATACAAATTAATATATAGAGGTTAATTAAACTACTGTAGAATGTCCAGCTTCGACAGCCAGTCCACTGCACTTGATGTCAATTCATGCAGAGCCCGTAGACAGTGGACAGCTCTCAACAACATGAAGCAACGTCTGCTTCTCAGCACCACTCTCACACGCAGCACTTTTAACATTATCCCCACTTTTTCATCATATATCGCCACTTGCCGTGGCCTTTTCTGAAACGGTTGAGTTTTGACCACTCATGTCGAGGAAGATAGAAACCTGGCACTTTCTTCGTTGGATCTTTAATCAGAAAGGCGTTGTTGGGTGGACATTGTTCCCATCGCTGTTTCCATTCTGCTGTTACACTGAATTTTTCATAGGAGTGTAGATCAGTCCAGAGTGGATTCCTAGATTTTAACCTCATCACAGGTGGATGTCGTAAGGCATTGAACAAAAGTGAGTTCCCGTGTGCAAAGGTCTTCTCGAGAAATATACGATGAATATAACATATATTCATTGTATATTTTTGCACATTATGCTTGTAAATGTCATACGATAATAATAATAATAATAATAATAATAATAATAATAATAATAATAATAATAATAATAATAATAATAATAATAATAATAATAATAATAATAATAATCGGGGCTCGGTGTAGTGATACAATAACTTATTTCTTAACCCGTTTATCATCCAGCGTTGGTTTTGCCCCCGGACTCGTTATCAGCGAGGGGATCCCACCTCTACCGCCTCAAGGGCAGTGTCCTGGAGTGGGTCGGGGGATACAGCTGGGAAGGAGGACCACTACCTCGCCCAGGCGGCCACACCTGTTATGTTGAACAGTTGACCTCCCGAGGCTGAGTGGACCCCGTTCCAGCCCTCGTAGCATTTTTGAAATTTCGTGGCAGAGCCGGGATTCGAACCCATTTCTCCGGGGGTTGGCAGCTAATCACCCTAACTACTACACCAGAGAGGCGGACGTGGTACAAAAAAACAATATTTTTTTGAAAATGAGCAGGCTCGACTCTTTTCTGACCGGTTCGGTGAAAACAGTTGAAGTTACGCTAGATTTGCGTACCCCTTGAGATGTGCCCGCGTACCCGTAGTGGCATGCGTACCACACTTTGAATACCAATGGATTAGGACATGTTCTAATTCACTTTCCAGACTTTTGAAGATTTCTCAAGTATTGCAAGTGATCTGACGAGTATGACCTGTCTAAGGCATTTGATAGGGTGGATCATGGGAGACTACTGGCAAAAATGAGTGCAATAGGACTTGACAAAAAAGTGACTGAATGGGTGGCTCTATTTCTAGAAAATAGAACTCAGAGAATTAGAGTAGGCGAAGCTTTATGTGACCCTGTAATAATTAAGAGGGGAATACCTCAAGGCAGTATTATTGGACCTGTATGTTTTCTTATATATATATATATATATATCAATGATATGTGTAAAGAAGTGGAATCAGAGATAAGGCTTTTTGCGGATGCTGTTACTCTGTACAGAGTAATAAATAAGTTACAAGATTGTGAGCAACTGCAAAATGACCTCGACAATATTGTGAGATGGACAACAGGCAATGTGATATGATCGTAAGCGGGGTTAAAAGTCAGGTTGTGATTTTCACTTATATTGGTTAAAAAGGTCCCAAACCTTGACCTAAAGGTTGTATACAGGCTGAAGATTCCCAAAATAATGGGTGAAACATGTACCTGACCGTTAATGGAAAGTATTGAATAGGTGGTTTTTTTTATTAAATTATCCTTGATATCTATGCCTAACGTCATCTTCAATACGGAACAATAATGAGAGTTGTTACTTGTAATTGTAATGAGGTTGTAAAGGAAAGGGCATACAAGTCTCTGGTAAGACCCCAACTAGAGTATGGTTCTAGTTATGGGACCCTCACCAGGATTACTTGATTCGAGAACTGGAAAAATGCAAAGAAAAGCATCTCGATTTGTTCTGGGTGATATGCGACAAAAGAATAGCGTTACAAGAATGTTGCAAAGTTTGGGCTGGGAAGACTTGAGAAAAAGGAGACGAGCTGCTTGACTAAGCGGTATGTTCCGAGCTGTCAGTGGAGAGATGGTGTGGAATGACATTCGTAGACGAATAAGTTTGAGTAATGTCTTTAAAAGTAAGAAAGATCACAGTATGAAGATAAAGCTGGAATTCAAGAGGACACATTGGGGCAAATATTCGTTTATAGGAAGGGGAGTTAGGGATTGGAATAACTTACCAAGGGAGATGTTCAACAAATCTCCAATTTCTTAACAATCATTTAAGAAAAGGCTAGGAAAACCACAGATAGGGAATCTGCCACCTGGGGGACTGACCGAAATGCAGATCAGTAGTGATTTGATTGATTAATTGATTGATTGATGATTGATTGATTTGTTGATTGATTGAAGGTTCCTTGTGAAGTACTGAAAATTCTTGTGAAGTCTTCAATTTGACAAAATATTGATCGCAAACAGCAGGCTTTAAAGGACTTGTCTCTCGTGCACCAGAATTCGTCGGATGGCTATCTAAAGCAGAGAAGCTTATTGTAGCGCTCCTCGTCATGAGTTTGCACGACGCGGCGCATCTCGGTGATAGCCTAAAGCAAGTTGTCGTCATTAGTTTAACAAGACACTTCACTTAACTGAAGGATAGCGATATGACCTTGACTCTTCA
This sequence comes from Anabrus simplex, assembly GCF_040414725.1. NCBI lineage: Eukaryota > Metazoa > Arthropoda > Insecta > Orthoptera > Tettigoniidae > Anabrus > Anabrus simplex. The sequence goes on from NC_090276.1 coordinate 39,005,179, forward strand.
ACCTACTGCTCTCCCATGTGGCTCTGGACACGTGCTCTCCTTAATTAGTCTAATTAAAAAGGTCTGTCTGGAACCAGCCCGACTGCACGAATAGTTAACTGTGTGCCAAGAAGTGGTTTGATTTCAGGCTAGAGACATCTATTGATAGGAAAATAAAATGGAATGGCGTATGGCTTTTTAGTGCCGAGAGTGTCCGAGAAATAATTCGGCTCGCCAGATGCAGGTCTTCCGAATTGACTCTCGTAGGCGACCTGCGCGTCGTGATGAGGATGAAATGATGATGAAGACGACACGAACACCCAGCCCCAGTGCCAGTAGAATTAACCAATTATGGTTAACATTCACGAACCTGCCGGGAATCGAATCCGGGACCCCTGTGACCAAAGGCCTGCACGCTAACCATTTAGCCATGGAGCCGGACAGTAGTAGTAGTAATCTTCTTCAATGATAGCACCCTTCCACCCCATGGAATTTTTATAAAATAAGACAAACAGAAAGTGGCAATAATAAAATTGAATTTGCTTTACGTCCCGCTAACTACTCTTTTACGCTTTTTCGGAGACGCTGAGGTGCCGGAATTTAGTCCCGCAGGAGTTCTTTTACGTGTCAGTAAATCTACCAACACGAGGGTGACGTATTTGAGCACCTTCAAATACCACCCGTCCTGCCAAGTTCAGATCAAAAGGCACAGCGCCTCAACCGTCTGAGCCACTCCGTCCGGCCAAGGTGGTAATAAGCAAGGGAAGGTCGACTCAGTGGGTTGGCTCTTTTGAACATTCACAGAGACATAATTGTAAAACCAAGAGATCTATTGAACCTGTTTTTCTAAGAAACCTAAGTTGGAGTTTTAGATTGTAAACTGAACCTACCATTTGCTGTAAAACTGTTGATCTATTGTTCTTGTGCTGTATTTTAATGTAAGATTTTGTAGTGTACTGCAACCTGCCCTAAAAGGTATAGGTCATTTTTTTTTTAAACTGCAATCTGAATATGATCATAATGTACTTGTATCAGTGTCCTTATAATGACACTCATTTCATTATATTCTATTATCATTTGGTAACTGTAAGCCCCCTCGCCCTTAATCGTTCGATCCCGGCTACGCTACTGAGTGATAGTGTAAGATTCAGTGTGAATGTACTGAAGAACTTTGGAGGTTTTTTTTCTTCTCCAATTTCCTCTACGTCGCACCGACACAGACAGATCTTATGGCGACAAAATGAAATGAAATGAGTCCTGGCATTGCTTCCACTTACTTGTGCCAGGCTCCTCAGTTCCATCTATCCTATCCTATCCTATCCTATCCTATCCTATCCTATCCTATCCTATCCTATCCTATCCTATCCTATCCTATCCTATCCTATCCTATCCGACGTCCCTTGGACAACTCTTGTTCTTTTCAGACCCCGACTTTATTACGTATGGAGGCCTAGGGAGTCTTTAATTTTCATGCCCTTCGTGGCCCTTGTCTCCCTTTGGCCGATACCTTCATTTTTCGAAGTGTCGGACCCCTTTCATTTTTTCCCTCTGATTAGTGTTATATAGAGGATGGTTGCCTAGTTGTACTTCCTCTTAAAACAATAATCACCACCACCACCACCACCAGCCTGGGAGAGGTACTCGTCCACCTTCCCAGTTGTATCCCCGACCCAAAGTATCCCGCTCCAGGACACTGCTATTAAAACGGTAGAGGTGGAATCGCTCGTTGAGTCCGAGGGATAAACCAACCCTGGAGGGTAAACAGATTAAGAAAGAAAGAAAGAAAGAAAGAAAGAAAGAAAGAAAGAAAGAAAGAAAGATCTGTATGAAAAACACGGTTTTTAAAATATGTTTCTCGTAACTTACACTACTGTGAGAACTTAAGTACTAATAACTCAAAAATTATCAGAGCTGGATCAGTAACATAGGAGCTGCCTACGTAAGATGGTAAAGGCGTGCTTGGTTCAACCGAAAGAACGCATGTTCGATTACTGGTTAGAAAGTCGAAACATTTAAGAAACGAGGTTTCCACTTTTGAAGATTTTATGACAATGAGGTTCGCTCAGCCTACACCAAAAATGAGTTCCAGATCGTTTCTGGAAGGCGAAGGTGGCTGTGCGTAGATCTAACCTCACATGGCGCTGAGGTTACGGATAGTAGAATCCTTTACCTTCCACCCCTCCAAAGGCCGTCATGGTCTATACGGAGATGACTGCTTTAAAAAAAAAATGTTATTAGCTTTACGTCCCACGAACTACTTTTACGGCTTTCGGAGACACCGAGGTGCCGGAATTTAGTCCCGCAGGAGTTTATTTTATATACCGACACTAGGCTGACGTATTTGAGCCTCTTCAAATACCACTGGACTGAGCCGCTCAGCCCGGCACTTTGTTTTTTAGACGGCTAATAATTTCTACACTAACTTGTTTGATAGATAACTTGGATATGCATTTGTAATATTTATAATATTTTTAATATAATAATTTTTTTCGTCAAAGGTAGTAGCAGACTGGGATGAAATTCTTTTAAAAATTGCAAAAGATAGTATTTTTAAAAATTCCTTTCTATGTTCTGATCAGACTTCAATTGAAAGAACTGGTCTATAATATGGCATTATCCATTTAGCGTGAATAAATAAGTGGATAGCATTTGGACCTGAAAGGACCAATGGAACTTTTCATCCCAGAAAAAAGAATTTGTGATAATTTGTACTTCTTTTTTTTATGTTATTTTTTAGAAATTATAATTCCAAATAACAATACGGCGATTAGTCAACTCAGAATAAGCCCTTTTTTTAATGTTATGAGTTCCTTAGTCATGGCCTTAACATGAAGGGATTTATATAGCGTGCGGTAGGCTGTTAGTGCCGGAAGTGTCCGTGGACATGTTTAGCTCGCCTGGTGCAGGTTTTTCTGTATACCGCACGTGGGTGACCTACGCGCGTGAGTGTGAAATGTTGAAACTGATGACGATGTAGGGAGGGGGTGAAACTCGGTGTCGGAACATAGCTTGCGCCTGTCGAATTAACGCCTCCATCCAACGGACGAATCACTATCAATAACATCATATACCCTCACTCCCTATGGACACTGCCGAGAGGTTTGGAATGTAATCCAGGTCTTTGCCAGGCAATCTAGTGATTAGAAATCGTATGCAATCACCTCTCCTGCCCTGCCGGACAACATTCTAATGGTGACATTTTTTTTCCTACCAAGGGACTCGAACCGTGTTTCAGATAATAATGATAATAATAATAATAATAATATAATAATAATAATAATAATAATAATAATAATAATAATAATAATAATAATAATTTACCGGTTACCTCCATCGGGCGCGTCCCATTGGAATTGGGGAAGCTCGCTGGCTCTGCCGCCAGCAGAGTCAGAGGGTAGTAGGGAAATAAAATACCACCGTGAAAAAAAAAAAACTGGTCCCTTGCCAGGGTTACGGCGAAGACTGGTAAATGACCAGAAGCCAGAAAACATCTTGAGGCAACCTCTAGGGCTAACAACCCTAGTTGTAAAAGGATGGGTACCCGTCCAAAGCAAAGTCAAGTCAAAAAGCATGATGGCACAACATTTTAAGAAACATACCCCAGGGGGTAAATCTTCGGATAAATCCCTCGTCGTGAACGCCACGGCGCACGAGTCTCGTTCGGATTCTGGGGGAGACTCGACATCATGCAAGAGACGAGTCGGAGCGTCTCGGTGTACCCCGAAGAGTCAAAAACTCAGGCCAAAATCTAAAACCTTTCTAGCAACTTTCAACATAAATTCACTTACACAAACTGGCAAGCTGAAAACCCTCACCAAAGCTCTTCACGAAAATCAGATAACCATAATGGCCCTACAGGAAACAAGGTACCCAGATGAAGAGAGTTTTGAATCCGAAGGCTACCGATTTTTCAAGAGCAAAGCGCAAAGAGGAATCCTCAATGGAGCTGTGATGCTTGGAACCGTGTTTGCTGTTAGAACCAAGATCCTTAAATCGGTTGCAAATTTCGAACCTGTGAATGACAGATTGTCTATACTCGCAATTAAATGCGCGAACAAAACCTATGCTCTAGTTAACGCACATGCTCCTACAAACGATAAGAACAAGTCTGATCCAGACGAAGTTGATAATTTCTGGGACCTACTGGATGAAAAATTAAACAAAATCCCCAAACACCATGTCAAGCTTCTTTTGGGCGACTTCAATGCCCAACTAGGTCGTGAACAGAAGTACAAGAAAGTTATAGGAAATTACCCTGCTCACAAAAGAACCAATCCCAACGGCAAAAGACTGGTGTCCATTTGCGAAAATCACAACCTGCAGGTCATGTCGACCCACTTTGGCCATCTACCCAGAAAGCAAATGACTTGGCGTTCTCCCGTCCAAGCTCTCGGAGAGTTCCAAATTGATCATGTTGCAATCTCCAGGAGAAACAGCCCTGAGATTATGAATGTCAAGGTAAAGAAAGGCATCAATGTGGCCTCAGATCATTATATGTCTCTTATCAAATTCAAACCAATTCCCGCAAACACAAGGAAGACAACCAAACAGATCACACGCTTCGACAATGATACATTTCGGCAAAGGGTCGAGGAGTTCCAGGAGAAGGCTAGACCAAATGACTGTGACTTTAACAACGCGCCCCAGGGGCTCTGAACTTCGGAGCGTGGGTTGGCGACCACGGGGCCCTCAGCTGAGTCCTGGCATTGCTTCCACTTACTTGTGCCAGGCTCCTCACTTTCATCTATCCTATCCGACCTCCCTTGGTCAACTCTTGTTCTTTTCCGACCCCGACGCTATTAGGTTTGCGAGGGCTAGGGAGTCTTTCATTTTCACGCCCTTCGTGGCTCTTGTCTTCCTTTGGCTGATATCTTCATTTTTCGAAGTGTCGGATCCCTTCCATTTTTCCCTCTGATTAGTGTTATATAGAGGATGGTTGCCTAGTTGTACTTCCTCTTAAAACAATAATCACCACCACTTTAACAACGCCAAAAGACTCCTTGTTGAGGCCGCCAAGACGTTGCAGAAATGAAGAGAAGCAAAAAGCATGCCTGGTGGAATGGTACCTGCGAATCAGTCCTCCAAGAAAGACTCAATGCGTGGAAACAGTACTACTCTACGAAATCAGAAAATGATTGGGAAACCTACAAAACCCAACGTGCCCAAGCAGCTAGGGTGTTCAGAACTGAGAAACGTAAATACGAAAAATCTCTCATTGAAAAGATAGAACAAAACTTTAGGAAGAATGAAAGCAGAGAGTACTACAGAGTCTTCAAACGCAAACTCGCTGGCTATAAACCACCATCTCTATGCTTTGAGCGAAAGGACGGCACACTGGCGACGTCAAATGAAGAAAATTGCAGCATTCTGGCAGATTACTTCAAGAATTTACTTAATTGCTCTAAAGCGCAAAGCGCCATTGAGACCAAGGAACCCTTACTCAGGTACCCAGATTCCAGACCACCCGACAGGGATGAAATCAAGCGCCACATTGCCCGTCTCAAAAATAACAAAGCGCCGGGGGAAGACTCAGTAGCAGCAGAACTATGGAAATATGCTCCAGAGGAATCACTTGATATCTTGCAAAAGCAAATAGAAGAAATTTGGAACAAGGAGACCCTACCCGAAGATTGGAAAATAGCTTTGATCCATCCATTACACAAAAAAGGCAGCATGAAGAACATCAACAACTACAGATGAATATCTTTGCTACCCGTGACTTACAAAATTCTATCACATGCTCTCCTGGAGCGTTTGGAAGCACAAGTCGAACATCAAATAGGTGAATGCCAAGGAGGGTTCAGAAAAGGTCGCTCAACAGCTGAACAAATCCAAAATCTCAAAACGATCATCAGATATTGTGCACTAAGGTCCAAGCAGTATGTGTCTGTCTTTGTGGACTTTAAGAAAGCGTACGACTCCATTGACCGGGAAGTCCTGCTAAACATCTTAAATGAATTTGTAGTTGATTTGAAACTGCTGGCATTAATTAGAGCCACCCTGACCGATACAAAATCCAAGGTGAAGTTCCACGGATGTCTCTCGCATTCCTTTGACATCAAAACAGGAGTCCGACAAGGTGATGGGCTATCCCCGATACTCTTCAACTGTGTTCTTGAAAAGATCATCAGAACCTGGCGGGTGAGATTACAGGAAACCAACTACAGTCCATTGAGAATAGGAACCAAATCCAAGGGGATCGCAACAGACTGCTTAGCATTTGCCGATGATATTGCTGTTCTCTCAAACGACATAGAAACCGCTAGAGCTCAAGTTGAAATTTTAAAGGAAATTGCCGAACAAACTGGTTTGCAGATATCGTTTGAGAAAACAGAAGTAATAACTAACATCAAAAAGGCTCCACCAAAACTCCATACAAAATACGGGGACATCACCCGAGTAGACAAATTCAAATACCTGGGTATGGACTGGACAAAGAAGCACTTCAGGAGCGAGTACGCAAACTGGAAATAGCCTACCAAACATCCCGCACAATCTACAACAAAAAATGCCTTTCCCAAAACACCAAGATACGTCACTATGAAACAGTTCTGAAGCCAGTAGTTCTATATGCAGCCGAAACCCTGTTTCTAAATGCTAACAAAGGACTCCTTGAAGAACTGGAGAAAAGAGAACGCAAAATTGTGAGAGGAATTTTGGGATCAAAGTACAGAAATGGAATCCATCAAAAGAGATCCAACAAGGAAGTCTACAGCAAAATAGAGGAAATTACCGACACAATCAGAAAAAGACGGGCACGATTTTACGGTCATCTGAAAAGAATGGACGAAAGAAAGTTAACTAAAGAAATATTTCACTTTTTTGATTCAAACCCCAAAACCACAATTCCCTGGTTTAGAAATACCAAAGAAGACCTGCAAATGCTACATATCTCAGCTGAGGACGCCCTTAACAGAGATCTCTTCCGCAAGAAAATATTGACGAACGGGCTAAACCGAGACGAGCAACCGAAGAGAAGACACGGTGCCCCTTGGACAGAGGAGCGTAAGCAGGCCCACTCACAAAGAATGAGGGAAATTTGGGCTCCAAAGAAGGCCAAGTTCAGTGTCAAATGCAACAAGACTTAACGTGGTCCTTGATGGCCCGAGCGAATTAAATAATAATAATAATAATAATAATAATAATAATAATAATAATAATAATAATAATAATAATAATAATGGCGTATGGCCTCCAAAGTGGCGTGGTGCAGGTTTTTCGAATTGACGCGTATAGGCGGCCTACGCGTCTTTCAGGAAGGTCCTGGTGGTGGTTGTTATTGTTTTAAGAGGAAATAGGTAATCATCCGCTATTAACACTAATCAGAGAGAAAAAAATGGAAGCGATCCGACACTTCGAAAAATGAAGGTATCAGCCAAAGAAAGTCAAGGGCCACGAAGGGCGTGAAAATGAAAGACTCCCTAGTCCTCAAATACTCTGATAACGTCGGGGTCGGAAAAGAACGAGAGTTGACCAACTACTACTAAGATGTTTTCATTCCTCCCCTGAAGGGGGATGCGGGCCTCTTAGACGGTGACGCCGTCTCTCAGGCCGGGAGATTTGTTACGGTGAAGGAGATGCTCGGAGAAGGTGAGGGGGTTGGCAGCCGTGGCCTATATTTGAAACTGTCCCGGCATTCGTCTTAGTGCAGGAGAATGGAAAACCACGGAAAACCATTCTCAGGACAGCCGACGGTTGGGACCAGCCGTGAGGTCCAGCCTTGTCCCGTCTCCCGAACGCTGCGGCGTAGAGCCACGGTAGAGCCGTGGCCACCCTCCTCTGCTCGGTTGACCGGTCAGAGTGCAGAGCGGTTGGACCACGAACCAGACCCACTCTGCATCTACCGACCTTGACCAAGGAAGGTCGGATAGGATAGATGAAAGCGAGCAGTCTGCCACAAGTACTGTAAATGGAAGCAATGCGAGGACTCAGCTGTGGGCCCCGTCGTTGACAACCAATGCTCCGAAGTTCAGAGCCCCTGGGGCCCCTATTAGTCGCCTCTTACGGCAGACAGGGGGTACCGTGGGTGCTATTCTACCCCCCCCCCCGATCAACAGGGGGAGAGGATGATGTCCTACGTGCGATGAATTATATTCCCGAATACGGCATGGACACCCAGTCTCTAAATCAGAGAAATTAACCACTTAAGTTTAATATCCCTGATCCAGCCAGCAATCGAACCCGGGACTCATTGGATCTAAAGCCAGCACGCTAACCATTTAGTACTGTATTTCTGGTAATGTATATAATTCACATACTCGGGCAATACCTAGTGTCCTTCAGTCCTTCAAATAGTTAAATGCTGTAGTATTAAGTTAATATTGTGATTAGTTTAATTCTCTCGTTGTGGCCACATCATTATGAGTTGTAACTCTGTTGATCTTTGGGTTTATTGCTGGCTAGGGGTCGTAGTTACTTTGTTGAACTTGATGAGATTATTTGAGAGTAATCTCTGGTTACACCACTACGCACTCTGGTGTTGAACTGGCCGAACAGTGGATGAAGCTCCAGTGGATCGAAGCGGACTGGCAACAGGGGGCCTTGTCGACCTTGACCAGTTTACCCACAGCTCCTTTAGCTCACCTTACTAACCTTGAAGTCCTCCCGAAAGGGGAATGATCTCCGCAGAATGCCCGCGCAGACACTTGTCTCCAGGCACTTGTGTAAACTGCATTTAATTTATTAAATAACAAGTTGGGATTATCCAAGTACTGCATGATGTATAAAACAACAGTAATCCTTATTATAAGGGAAATACGTTAATACAAACCCTTAATGTCGCCTGTCGACTGGCATTTGTGAGATAAGGCACGTGTTCTGGGTGCCCACTTGACCGAAGAAGCGTGGAGGGAAGATAAGTCGCCCTAGCGAGATTCACGGGTTTCTAAATATTGAAGATTTCTGAGGGAGGGATACTGTTATTAGTAGATTCCGGATTATATGTAAGTTAATATAAAAATGAGAAATATGTAGCTAAAATTGACCAAATATGTAGTTAAGTACGTAATAAATAAATAAATAAATAAATAAATAAATAAATAAATAAATAAATAAATAAATAAATAAAAATATGTAACTTAATAGCTGAGCCTTATTTAATGTATTCTTGTGCACAGAAAGTGGGAAAAAAAAACGAAAAAAAAAAATTAAAAGTGCAGATGTTATTCAAACTTTAAGTTTCATTTGGAGGCACAAATTAATGACTAAATAATTTTCCACATTTTCTGCGGTCATCGAATGCCTTCTGTCTGTTAGGTTGTTCTTATATACAGAAAACGACCTTTCAGCTTCACATGAAGTAACTGGCACGTATTTCAAATTGCCCGGCAAAGAAACATTTAATTGTAGAGAGGAGAAATGTGATCTCATCAGACACAAATATGCTTATTAGAAAAAATGTTCCTGAACACTTTTGTGTGGAAGTCAATGGAATAACCGAAGAAGAAAGAAAGAAAGAAAAAAAGAAAGAAAGAGAAAAATCGCTTTTGACATATAGCTTTAAACCGATGACTGGCGAAGGGATCACAAAAGAAGAGTCACTAAATTTGAGAGGAGAACAACGTGATAGTTTGTGCAAGGGGAGATTGATAGACACTGCTCGAGACACCCAGGATTTGCACCATCACCATAGCTAAGGGATGCGATTCTTTGACAGAATACTTCACTTTAAATTAGTTTTAGATGTTACAGACGTACAGGCTTTTAAAACTATTTTCAAGTGTGTAATTTAAAACTCGAATCGGTGTAAAATTAGTGAAAAAAACAGAATTGTGTTTACTTTCAAATGCGCAATATACAGTACTTCAAAATATTTAAAATATGAAATGTTCATCAAAATATTTAGTCTGCATCGAAATATCCAAAAATATGTAACTTCAAATTCCTGGAATAATGGTCCTTTTAGTATGAATCGTTGACATGTTACTTTTTCTTGTAGTTACATATATGGGAACAGAATATGTAATTATATATAATCCGGGCTCTAGTTATTAGGAACTTGATATACGTACAAGGGTAGATTGATATCTGTGGAAGTTAACTAAGCTCAATTCGTGTAATTATGTAAGATTATCTCAAAGCCATCTTCTCTCCTCCCCGCCTCACCCCCTCGCCAGATTAAGAAGTAAATTACTATAATCTTTTTGATTTCTTATACAAGCAATTACTTGAGAACTGCTCAAAATTTTTGGGTATATTTTTTAAATTACTCTTCATAAACGTGCGCGCACATTCGTTCCATCTCTCCATTTTCCATGTGGAAGCCAACGGTATGGTACAGACATTCATACTGCAGAAATTTCAAATCTTGAACATGACGTGTTATCTCTAAAACTACTGCATCAGTTAACTTGGAATTATTTGGTTATCTTGAGTCGATGCATAAGTTCGTGCTGTTCTTATATTTTATTTTATTTTACTGTCACGCACTGTAACTCACAATCTCTCAGTGATGTATTCACCTCCACTCTCTATGGCCTTCTGACAATTTCTGGTAGCAGTTGAATGCCTCGCCTGTAGAACTGTTTTGGTTTTGACTGAAAGAAATCTATTATTAGAGAAGCTTCGTCAGGAAACACTTGCCCCTGAATGTGGTTAGAAAGAGAGCGGAAAAGATGGAAATCTGAGGGGGAACGGTCAGGGCAATACGGAGGTTGAGGAAGAGGTTCCCAGCCAAGTTCAGCAATCACACCGTTGGTCAGTTGCGCTGAATGCACTGCCCTTGAGGCGGTAGAGGTTGGATCCCTCACTGAGTCCGAGGGAGAAACGAACTCTGGACTGGAGGGTAAACAGATTAAGAAAGAAAGAAAGAAAGAAAGAAAGAAAGAAAGAAAGAAAGAAAGAAAGAAAGAAAGAAAGAAAGAAAGACATTTATAAAAATACCTGAAAAAAGAGAACATTATGGTAACAATATCGTAGTTAAAAGAGAAACAATTACAAGTTGCTTTACGTCGCACCAACCTAGATAGGTCTTATGGTGACGATGGGATAGGGAAGGAAGTGGCCGTGGCCTTAATTAAGGTAAATCCTGGTGTGAAAATGGGAAACCACGGAAAACCATCTTCAGGGCTGCCGACACTGGGATTCGAACACACTATCTCCCGAATAATGGATACTGGCCTCACGCAACTGCAGCTATCGAGCTCGGTAACAACAACTTAATTATTTAACAACTTAATTAAATAAATAAATTAATTTTTAATTGATTTGTTTCTTTTTCAAGTATAATACTGTCACCATATGTTTTCTTGCAGGTACTGTAGTTTATAAATGCATTATTCAAAATTAGTTGTGGCAAAACTGAAGAACAATCAGTTATAAATTAATTGAGTCGAAAACGGAAAGATGTGGCTTCAGATGTTACAGAAAAATATAACAAAATCAAATGATCGTAAATATATCTCTCGGTCTTGGCCAACCATCAAAGCCTGCTAATTTGAAATGACCACCAGTCGTAAGACATACAGTAGTCTTCATGGTTACTAGGGTTACACTTCCGTCGCTAACTTCCGAAACGCAAATTTTCAGGTGACTCCTAGCATAAATAAAAAATGAGTTTATGATGCTATGAAGCCCTAGATGATAAATGAAAAAGCAGCATCTATTTTAAAACCAAAGTAGCAGCAAGGCGACTACTAGAATAGGCAAGCCTAATTGAATGTTGGGTGGAGGTCCTGGTCGGAATAATGACTGGCATTGGTCTTCGGAGGTCAGTGATCTGTGCAACAGATAGCTTGACCAGCCGGCAAGCTATCAGGGGCGGGGGCGGGCGATGTTCCTGGGGGTTGAGAATTCGTTGGGATGATTCTTTGAGAAAGTGACGGTTCAAAAACATGGGATATGTTTTCATGAAGCAAATTTCCGTTCGTACGAATTGCAGTGTTAATTAACTTTCGTGTGGGTCGTTAAGCTGGTCCCGCGATATAGGGGCGCTGAGCCTGCCTGTTATCCAGACTTCGGGTTTGATTTCCGGCCAGGTTAGGGATTTTTACTTGCATTTGAAGATTGTTTCGAGGTCCATCAGAGCATTGATAAATATTTGAAGAACATTTCTATTTTCCGTAACATTCTCATATTCAAATTATCTAGATTTTTTTTTCTTCTTTAAATTTAATGGGTGGTCTACCATTTGAGATTCGAATTTCAAAACTGCAAACTGCGTCGTATGGCTAGTTGATCTCCGATGTTTGTCTGAAGTTGTGATTAAATACGAAAAACTTGCGAAACCTCTCACATTCCAGAGTGTTTTCTTACTTGCAAACAGTAAGCACGCCCAACAATAAAGTTTGCATGAGCCATATAACTATAAATTCTTTCATAATTATTAGCGAGAAGTTGCTGGATGGTGTGCACACCGTCTTGGAGGAGTGCAAGATACAAGATGAAAATAAACAAATCCAAAACGGAGTACAGTCGAAGTCAGGTGATGCAAGAATTGAGAGTGCTTTACGTCGCACCGACACAGAGAGGTCTTATGGTGACGATGGGATAGGAATGGGCTAAGGAGTGGGAAGGAAGTTGTCGTGACCTTAATTAAAGTACAGCCCCAGCATTTGCCTGGTGTGAAAATGGGAAACCACGGAAAATCATTTTCAGGGCTGCCGACAGTGGGCTCGAACACACTATGCCCCGATGCAGGCTCACAGCTGCGCTCGCCTAACCGGATGGCCAACTCACCCGTTAATTATTAGAGTAGAAAATGAAGTCTTACAGGTAGTAGATGATTTTTTTTTTTACTTGAATAGTAGAATAACTCACAAAGGCAGAAGTAAGGAGGACATAAAATGCAAACTAGCACAAGCAAGGAAGAGCTTTCTTAAGAAAATAAATGTGCTCACTTCGAAAACTGATGAAAGAATTAGAAATATGATTTTGAAGACTCGTCTGGAGCGTGGCATTGCACGGAAGTAAAACATGGACGATAACTAGCCCTGATAGAAAGAGAATAGAAGTGTTTAAAATGTGGTGTTACAAAAGCGTGCTGAAGGTTAGATCCAATTACGAATGAAAAGATACTGAATCGAACTGGTAAGAAAAGAACGATGTAGCAAAATTTGACGAGAAGAAGAGATAGACTTTTAGGACATAACTTAAGACCCCAATACGTGTTCATTTGGGTTTTGAGGGAAGTGTAGCTGGTAAAAACGACAGCGATAGACCACGGTATGTATATGACAAACAGATTAGAGTGGATGTAGTAATTACGTAGAAATGAAAAGGTTAACACGAGATAGGGTGGTATGGAGAGCTGATGACCCAAATAACATCATTATTAGAATTATTATTAGAATTCTTTTGAAGGATTCTTTGTTTTCTCCCTCTGCTCACTGAGAAATAGATGAGGTAGGTTTACGATTTTTAACTATCAGTAATTCATCTTCATACTTGAGCATTGGCTTTGTGGTGTAGTGGTTGGTGTGATATACTGCCACCCCCTGAAGGACCGGGTTCGATTGCTGGCTCTACCATGAAATTTGAAACGTGGTATGAGACTGGAACGGGGTCCACTCAGCCTCGGGAGGATAACCGAATAAAAGGAGGGCGGAGAGGTTGATTCCCACCTCAGCCATCCTCGAAGTGGTTTTCGGTGGTTTCCCAATTCTGCAGGCAAATGCTGGGATGGTACGTCCCTTAAGGCTATGGCCGCATCTTTCCCTTTTCCTTCTATATCCCTTCCTATGTTCCCATCCTCCGACAAGGCCGGCGTTCAGCATAACAGGTGAAGCCACCTGGATGAGACACTGGTCCTCTTCCTCAGTTGTATCCCCCGACCCTAAGTCTCAAGCTCCCGTACACTGCCCTTGAGGCGGCAGAGCTGGGATCCCTCGCCGAATCCGAAGGAAAAACCAACTCTGGACGGTAAACGGATAAAGAAGGAATGAAAAAAGAAGAAAAAGAAAGCAAAGAACTTCAGCATTGGACGGGGTTACTACCTGGATGGGTGACCGCTCGGGTACACCGTTGGCTCATCTCGAACTGTCGGTCATATTTTATCCGAATAGTCCTCAAAGGCACGGTTAAATTCGTATTTTCATACAAAATTATTATTTAAAAACCGCTCTTTTTTAACCGAGGGAGTGGCTCTGTGGTTTGGGTCGCGTAGCTATCAGCTCGCATTCGGGATATAGTGGGTTCGAACCACCACTGTCGATAACCCTGAAGATGGTTTTTCGTGGTTTCCCATTTTCACACTAGGTCACGGTTCAGAGCGTTCGATTCCTGGCCGGGGATTTTAATCACGTCTGATTAATTCTTCTGGCTCGAGGAATGAGTGTTTGTCCCAACATTCCTCTTCATATTAACACAACACATTCCACTACCAACCACTGAAGAAGCACGCAATGGTAATTACATCCCTCCGTCTGGGTTTGGCGTCGGGAAGGGAATCTGAACGTAAAACAAAGCCAAATCCATGTGTACGACACAGTTCGCACCCGCGACCTCACAGGTGTGGAAGTAGAAGAATACGACTAACGGTACCGGTAAGCAGAAACAACCCTCACCGACGATATGTTAAGAATCACTAATGGTGCATTCAGTGTCACATGACAGTAGACATCATAGACAGCACCAATATACAATATTATTTCCGTCACGTCAATACTCCCGTACTACGTTTTAAATACTTTTATAATTGGCTCGAACTGCGGAGAGAGAAGAATCGCTTCCCCGTCTGTGAGCCATGGTGATGCGCGAAAGAACAAGTTCTTTCAAACAGCTCCCTCGAAGTTGCGAGTGAAAGAGCTAACTTGAATAAAAGTAAGTAAGTTACTAATATCAAGCAGTTTATGTTTAATTTGGCTTCTCGGGCTATCCCTTGAGGGAAGTAGCCCTTTCTTGAAAAACTAAAAAGAGCAAATTTGTCAGACTAAGGCAGGGCCAAGCTCGGTATATATACATATCTGACTTTATAGTGAGTGCGAGTGTTTTGCAGTTCTTTTTATAATAAAATGTTAAGTTCAGTATTTGCTCTCTTCAAATGAATTTTATTCATACAAGAATTAAATTTTACACCAAACAACGTTAAAAGAAATGCACAATACTACACAGAACCCTGTCATTAAAGAGAAAATTGTATCAGAATACAGAACTGCATCTGCTGTTGGTTCCCATATACTGCCATTGAACTGGGTACACACACTTGTATACAAACTACCTTATTTAAAATAAGATTGGAATAGCATTAAATAAGTTGACAGACGTTAAAGACGAGGAAGTTTTAATAACTTATTCAAACCAGTCTGCGTATCACATGCGGTGAATATATTCTCGCGGCCGACTTGACGCGTCACTCAGGCTAACTAGCTGCGAGCGCAACGTTATCTAATTGGCCGTGGTATTCTACTCTTAATACTGAGGGATGTTCATACATGGCGTTCAAAGATGTTGGAGTAGTAATAAGTTAAGTGATATTCTAGGCTGAATACATCGCACTCTGTGATAAACTTCGATGTTACTTCATCTGTTGCTGCTTTAAAGACTAGGTGCTTAGCCTCACACGAATAAATAAATAAATAAATAAATAAATAAATAAATAAATAAATAAATAAATAAATAAATAAATAAATAAATAAATAAATAAATAAATAAATAAATAAATCACCACCAGGGCCAGGATTTTGATGACATTAAATGTTTAAAAAATGATTTATAAAATAAATAATAAAATAAATAAAGTCCAGTAAAATTACCTGAAAACTTTAAAAAATGACAAAATTTTAAATGAAATTTTATAATCAATTTACTAATCGAGTTGGTATAGCCTGTATTTGTTATTGGCGTTATAATAAAATTCTGGGCTTTTGCTATGTCGCACTGAACTTTGCTTCACGTCTTCAGAAGAAAATCTCGACCTAACATAAAGAAGACTTCTCCAGTTGGAAGTGTCTCTCCTGGAATGTGGACATTTACAAGAATTAAGGGGTGAAAAAAGTTTCTTTAGTTCCCAGATTGACAAAGCGTTCAGTCAGTCATTGCTGATCTGCATTTAGGGCAGTCGCCCAGATGGCAGATTCCGTATCTGTTGTTTTCCTAGCCTTTTCTTAAATGATTTCAAAGAAATTGAAAATTGATTGAACATCTCCCTTAGTAAATTATTCCAGTACCTAATTCCCCATCCTATAAACGAATATTTGCCCCAATTTTTCCTCTTGAATTCCAACTTTATCTTCATATTGTGATCTTTCCAACTTTTAAACACACCACTCACACGTATTTGTCTAATAATGTCATTCCACGCCATCTCTCCATTGACAGCTCGGAACATACCACTTAGTCGAGCAGCTCGTCTTCCCAGCCCAAACTTTGCAACATTTTTGTAACACTACTCTTTTGTCGGAAATCACCCAGAACAAATCGAGCTACTTTTCTTTGGATTTTTTCCAGTTCTTGAATCAAGTAATCCTGGTGAGGGTCCCATACACTGGAAACATACTCTAGTTGGGGCCTTACCAGAGACTTATATCCCCTCTCCTTTACATCCTTACTACAACCCCTAAATACCCTCATAACCATGTGCAGAGATCTGTACCCTTTATTTACAATTATATTTATATGATTACCCCAATGAAGATATTTCCTTATATTAAGAAGGTCGTTTTGATTTCTTTCTTCAGAACATTTGCTGCCTGCAGCCTTGACTTGACAAGCCGTGGCATTTATCTTGTTACCGACTAATTTGTTCCTCCCGCCTGCGTATCGTTTAATACATGACGTCATTATTCTATCTGCGAGTGCCAATTTAAAAGCCATGTTCTCCCCCAGGGGTTCGAGGTTTGCGCGAATATGGAGTTGCGAACACGGGAGCCCTAGCAGAGTCTAGCATAGCTTCCAGTGCCCTTCACTTTGTACTTTCATGCGGTATTTGACCTCCCTTGTTCACCTCTCCCTCCCCCCCCCCCCCACCTTCCCCGCTTCGTACGTGGAGGACTTCCGTTCGATTCTCGGCCAGGTCAACGATTTTTACATCAAGGCTGGTTCATAATCCATTCAGCGTACGTGATTATAATTGAGGAACTACTTGACAGTGAGATAGCGGTATCGGTCTAGAAAACCAAGAATAACGACCGGGTGGATTCGTCGCGCTGACCATGGGTCACCTCGTTATTTGCAGGCCTTCGGGTTGAGCGCTAGGTCAGCCAAGCCATAAATATTTGCGCACCCTTTACCTTTCCTTCCTGGCCTCCTTATCACTACTCATTAGATTGCATAAAAATCCAGCTCACGAGAACTTCTGTTAATAATAATAATAATAATAATAATAATGTCTTAATTTTGCGTTCTTGATTATTGATATTTTGTTGTATCTGTTCCAAGTGAGTCTATAGGCCTTCTGTAATTTTGAGATCCATTCCTTATTTGCTTCACAATTCAAGCCTGATGATGGCTGAATTACTTCTCACCGGGCGAGTTGGCCGTGTGGTTAGGGGCGCGCAGCTGTGAGCTCGCATCCGGGAGATAGTGGGTTCGAATCCCACTGTCGGCGGCTCTGAAGTTGGTTTTCCGTGGTTTCCCATTTTCATACCAGGCAAATGCTGGGGCTGTACCTTAATTAAGGCCACGGCCGCTTCCTTCCCATTCCTAGCCCTTTCCTGTCCCATCGTCGTCTGTGTCGGTGCGACGTAAAGCCAATAGCAAAATCAAAAAGAAGATCATCTGCGAAGGACAAACACTGCAAATGAATTTTATTTTCGCGTAGTCGACCAATGATCCTTTGTGTCATTTTCCCATGTCCTGATCATTTTTTCAAGCACAAGATTGAACAATAACGGGGATAAGCTATCTCCTTGTGGAAGTCCTGTGGTAATATCAAAAGGGTCAGAAAATTCACCTTGAAATTCAACTTTTGAGTTGTGTCAGTCAGCGTCTTACGAATTCAGTCTCTTGTTTTCTTGTCAACTCAGTTATCAAACCCGAAGGACTGTTCGCCTCGGAAACCTGATCGTTGGAGGCAGATCACTAATTAAAGACACAGGAGTTGAAAATCTTTGGTCCAGTCTACTCAAGAGGGAATCTGGATGAAACGGAAGTCTTGGGAGCTTTATCAGCATTCTGAAAAGATCGCCGACACCATCAGGAAAAGGCGATTGAAGTTCTATGGTCACATTCTCAGAATGAACAATAACAGGCTCACCAAAAGGATTCTCAACCTTGTTCTTTCAATGAACGTCAAGAGCAACTGGCTTAGTGAAGTAGAAAAAGGCCTTCTAGAAATTGGCATCCCACAGGAAGTTATTCAAGATCGACCCCAGTTCAAAAAAGCGGTCAGCAACGTCATTTTGCTGAGAAAATGAATACCAGGATCAATAAATCATGGGCTGAAGAACGGTGGAAAACGTTCAGTGCCTATACTAGACTTAACTAAAGTTGGCGTCTGACAGGTAAGGTTGGAGGGAGGAGCACTGCTGTGCCATTTCACGATGTTGCCACATTCAAGCATTCCTTTCTACATGCTCTTACCCCTCGCTTCCGGCTCACTTGTTCCCTCCTTTATTCTGACCGCTGTGATCTGTTGTAGACTACCTGGCCAGGCGGTGTCGTCCCATTTGCGATCACTCTTATACAAACAATCAGGTTGTTATCAGTGACAGTGACAGGTTTGGCAACTCCCAGCAAGACGAGCTGCCCTGAAGTTTTATCTCCATGGCAACCGCAGTCGCCCCACCCTCGTTTCCATGGCAACCACACAGCCACTCCCTTTATCCCGCCTCGGCAGGCAGTAAACGAACCTCCCTCTAAGAAATGTCAGACACCAACTCTTATTATTAGCAGTATAGATGAAGAGACAATTGGATTGGACATATCTTGGAGGCATGAAAGTCTTCTGCAGTATGAAAGAAAGAACTGTAGAGGTTGACCACCTCTAGGATATGTAAACCATATCATTCACGACAAAGGTTGTGGTAATTACTTGGACTTAGAGATTAGCCACAGACCGGAGTTCATGGAAAGCCATTACAAACCAGTCTTCGTATTGAACACAACAGAAGAAGCAGCTCATTTTGTCCTGAGGTAAATAGTTGTGAAAATTGGAATGGCATTAAGTACAATACTATCAATTTGATGCTGTTGCCGTACAGTTCCCGTTGTTGTAGGGCAGCTATCTCTTGGGGATTTTCTCTCTCTTTATCTCTGGTCCCACTCTTGTAAATGGCATATGGATTAAAATAGTAGTTAAATATTTTATATTTAAGGTCCACCTTTTCAATACAAATGATATACATTCATATTAACATTTGGGGACTAGTTTCGACCAAAATCATCAGTCATGAAGCAAATTATACAAATGTAGCGAACGAAATATACAATGTATTGACGCAATGGTCTTAAAACACTGTACGTACATTCAATAGAATTTTAAGGCTGGTTGAATAAAATAATTTCCGTAAAAAGTTTAAGCAATGGACGACACAGTGCAGTGTCAGTAATATTAAAAATGATATGTAGGCTACATACCATATGAGAAATAAGGTAATGTTCAAGATTTTCGTTGCACTACGTTAAAGAGATCCTTTTAACAGAGGTTCCTAAAATGCTGGATTGCTGCTCTATGTTTAAAAGTTAAAAAAAAAATAGATATTCATAAAATGCTGGTCGCATCACTTGAACTTTGAACGGACTGCGACGTATTTCGAGAGCCAAATTCAATTGCATTTCTATGCGTGAACCGCGACCAGCATTTTATGAATATCTATAAAAAAGAACTTTTTAACATAGAACAGCAATCCAACAATTTAGGAACCTCTATTAAAACGATATCTTTAACGCAGTGTAACGAAAATCTTGAACATTACCTTATTTCTCATATAGTATGTACATATCATTTTTAATATTGACACTACACTGTGTCGTCCATTGCTTAAACTTTTTACAGAAATTATTTTATTCAACCAACCTTAAAATTCTATTGATTGTACGTACAGTTTTTTAAGACCACTGTGTTGTTACATTGTTTATTTTGTTCGATATATTTGTATAATTTGCTTCATGGCTGATGATGACCTACCATTTAGGTCGAAACTAGTCGCTGAATGTTAATATAAATGTATATCATTGATAATTTGTATTGAAAAGGTGGACCTTAAATATAAGATATTTAACTACTGTTGTAATTCACAGTTCAATAGGGACCAATAATCATGAAATTCTTATCTTTTGAAATTGATTAAAAGTAATACTACTATATTCTCCAGTTGTTCCAGCAATCCTCTACGTATTAAATCCAAGGTCTCAGCAGCTTGATCACATTGTTCTAGTGGCTTAGTTTTGTTCTCAAACTTAGTGAGTTCTTGTTATACACATCTTCGGTAATTGGTACGCTTATTATCTTCCTGATTCTTGCCTCGATTGCTTCCTGTTCTAAGCCATTAAACTGAATCATCTCACCAAAATATCTGAAGTTCTTGAGTTCTGATATGTTTTCTCTTGTTGTGTTCATGATATTTAGAATTGGTTTGACGTTTGTCGTAAATTTTGTTTTATTCAGAAGAGCTCTGCAGGCCCGTCTTCATAGCTACTGCACGGATAATATTGATTCTTATACTACGCACAAAGATAGCCAAGTCATCTGCGAAGGCAAGGGAAATGTGACTCACCCCCTTTTTTTTTCTGGGTCCCATCTTTGAATTGTTCCTTCTCTCTTTCTCAGGTCTTATTGTTATGAGTATTAATACATGAATACATTAATTAATTGTGAGAACTGGCTGACTAATGTTCCATGTTCGAGTGTCGTGCAAGGTATTGCAGCAAGGTCACTACTCGCGTCTCACATTCTATTTTAATATTCAAGAGTTGCATTATAGAGTCACGCCATATCTAATCTACAGCCACTTATTTTCTGGTGTGGCAGGCTGCGATACTGCAGTAATCTAGAACACATTTTTCTTCCTAATGTGAATCAATAAATGGTGCTCGTTTATCACGACCTCCTCTGCGGGAGCCTCTGTGGACCAATGTAGTTCAGTGCGTTCGAGACAAGTTGAAGGAATTATGCCATCCTTTTATTCTCAGTAAAAACACGTGCATTTCGCGTATACTTGGGGACAAACCATGACGACCTCGCCTCACACCACTACCCTCCGGCGGCTGCCCGGTGTCTATTAGCGGCTTATAGGATTTTCTACGTCTACTGTAGCCGGAGTTGCCAAATCGTCTACCTCATTTGCGCTAAAAAATAACGCAAATATTGAATTCCGTAAAAATGTGTTATTTACGGACTTCATTATTTATCATTTGCATGTAAACTGATTTATTTATTTATTTATTTATTTATTTATTTATTTATTTATTTATTTATTTATTTATTTATTCCGAATGTCAAAAGGATCACTACACTGCACTCGACGTCCGGCTCCATGGCTAAATGGTTAATGTGCTAGCCTTTGGTCATAGGGTCCCGGGTTCGATTTATTTATTTATTTATTTATTTACTATTAATAATGTCAAAAGGACCACTAGACTGCACTCGACGTCCGGCTCCATGACTAAATGGTTAGTGTGCTATCCTTTGGTCACAGGGGCCCCGGGCTCTATTCCCGGGAGGGTGGGGAATTTTAATCATAATTGGTATACAGTATGTGTCGTCTTCATCATCGTTTCATCCTCATCACGGCGCGCAGGTCACCGATAAAATTTTAAACCGAGATAATGTTGATGAATACAAACTTAACTGTTATCTCGGTTTACGTAGCATTAAACTAAGATAATTTATGATGTCAAAATGTCCATCATGTCCAACTTCAAACCAGAATAGAAGTAGCGAAAACGTCCGATCACTCCACCTTTGATAAAACGTTGAAATTCCAAACAAAATGAGACTGAAAACAGCTCTGCAGAACCAAAATTTATTGTAGCGATGTTAAGAATCATCTAACTTATGTAACATTTGGTATAAACGTTCAAGAAATCGCTAATCCTTTTTACATATCATTATCCTCTATTTAATACGAGTATATGAGTGTTGAAATAATGTATACCGGGTGAGTTGGCCGTGCGGTTAGAGGCGCGTGGCTGTGAGCGTGCATCCGGGAGATAGTGGGTTCGAACCCCGCTGTCGGAAGCTCTGAAGATGGTTTTCCGTCGTTTCCCATTTTCACACCAGGCAAATGCTGGGGCTGTACCTTATTTAAAGCCACGGCCGTTTCTTTCCAAATCCTAGGCCTTTCCTATCCCATCGTCGTCAAAAGACCTATCTGTGTCGGTGCGACGTAAAGCCACTAGGAAAAAACCACCATACCGTGTAGGTGGAGGACGCAGACGAAGAATACGCCCACGCTATCCCCTGCTTGTGGTAAGAGGCGACTAAAAGGGACGACCAAGGGGGCGATTGTATTAGAACCATGAAACTACTTCTGATTTGTACCATTATGTGAGAAACACCACGGGTCTGGGTGCTGCTTGTGTTAAGTACCACTATATGAGCGACACCTTAGGTCTGCGTTGCCTGTGATTAGTAGCCACTGTGTGAGGAACACTATGGGTTTGCGTTGCCTGTGAGTGGCCCCATTATGTGAGAAACACCATAGGTCTGCGTTACCTGTGCGTCGTACAATACTTGTGAGTAGTACCATAATGTTTGGAACACCCAGAGTTTACGCTACTTTTGAATAGTACCGCAACTTCAGAAATACCATGGTTCTACTTTACTAGCGATATGTAGCATTATGAGGGACCGTTGGCCTGGATGTTGAACCCCTTTAGAAAACAAGCATCATCGATTCAGGATTGCGCTTTGGAAGCAGTCTCTTGGTCAGTAATATAGTTTCTGGGAAGATGGGGCATTGCGTGTCGGATCCACTGATTGGTTTATGTTCATATTCATCCATTCATTCATCCATTCATACTTCATCATCGGGGCCGATGACCTAGATGTTAAGTCCCTTTAAACATCAAGTATCATCATCGTCATCATCATGTGTTGTAAACATGGTTAAACACTCGTTTTTTCAACTGGCTGTTATCCATCTTCATTGTTGTTGTTGTTGTTGTTGTTGTTGTTGTTGTTGTAATTAGTCGTCAATCCATAGACTGGTTTGATGGAACTCTCCATCCCACCATCCCTGTGCTAACCTTTTCATTTCTACGTAACTGCTGCATCCCACATCTACTCTAATCTGTTCGTCATATTCATACCTTGGTCTACTCCTACTGTTCTTACCACCTACACTTCCCTCAATAACTAACTGAACAAGTGCTGGTTTCGTAAGATGTACCTATCATTCTCTCTCTTCTTCTCGTCAAATTTATCCACATCGATCTCCTCTCACCAATTCGATTCAGTATCTCTTCATTCGTGATTCGATCTATCCTCCATTTCACCTTCAGCATTCATCTGTAACACCACATGTCAAAAGCTTCTATTATCTTCCTTTTTGAGCTAGTTATCGTCCATGTTTCACTTCCATACAATGCCACGCTCCAGACGAAAGTCTTCAAAAACATACTTCTAATTCCTATATCTATATTCGAAGCGCGCATATTTCTTTTCTTAAGAAAGGCCTTCTCTACTTGTGCTAGTCTGCATTTTATCTCCCCCGCACTTCTGCCGTCGTTAGTTATTTTACTATCCAAGTAATAATATTCGTCTATTTCCTTTAATACTTCATTCCCTAATCTAATATTTCCTGCATCACCTGACTTCGTTCGACTGCACTCCATTACTTTTTTTTTTGGACTTATTTATTTTCATCTTGTACACCTTACCCAAGACTCTGTCCATGTAATTCAGCAATTTCCCCCACATCTTTTGCAGTCTCAGATAAAATAACAATATCATAAGCAAATCTCAGGGTTTTGATTTCCTCTCCTTTCTAAATTCCTCTTTGATTTCCCTTACTGTTTGTTCTATAGAAACATTGAAAAATAGGGTGGTGGGGGGGCAAAGTGCAATCTTGCCTCACTCCTTTCTGGATTGGTGCTTCTTTTTCAAAGCCCTTGATTCTTATCACAGCAGACTGATTTTTATACGGATTGTTTCTAATTCTTCGTTCTCGGTATCTGATCCTGATCACCTTCAGAATTTTAAATAGCTTGGTTCAATCAACATTATCAAATGCCTTTTCAGCATCTCATTATGTGACAAAAAAATTTAATTTCCCTGTTTCTGATCGTGTGTGACATCCTTTCATGAGCCATTGTAATTGCGCAGATTTCCACTACAAAAGGAAGAAAAAAAATCCTAAACCTAACTGCGATTGTGGTTCCTTTAAGCACACCATCAAACGTATTATCACCGAGCGTCCAAAAAGAAAGTACAGCGGCGACATCAGTGATTTTGCTTGTGTGTTTCTAGGGACATAAAGATATAGCTTGCTTTCCGAAATCGTGTATGTTTGTATGTATTGTATCTGTAAATAAATAAATAAATAAATAAATAAATAAATAAATAAATAAATAAATAAATAAATAAATAAATAAATAAATAAATAAATAAATAAATAAATCATTTCATTTTCTTCGTTCTTATATAGATCTTTATTACTCCTATATCTAAGCTCTCCTTCCTCCGTTTTGCACGTTTTCACGCCCTAAAAGTTAAAGACTGTCTCCGTTGTTGTTGTTGTTGCTGTTGTTACATAAACTATAAGTTAAATATTTCCTTTGTTTTTTCTTCTTAGAATAACCACTTTATCCATCTTCAAAGGAACTTTTTCAATATGTGGATGAAGTAAGACCTACTCCCATCGGAAGTGGATTCCTGTATTATCAGATACAACCCGACAACTTCAGTTCTGATGAATATGATTGTTGAATGTATAGTTATAATGAAGTTTATTTTCGTGGTGCCCAACATTTGTTTTATATTTTACACAGTCACGTTTTCAATGTTTTCTGCTGGACATATAATAATTGTTATTTCTCTTTGTTCCAGGTAAGTTGGAAATATCTCTGTCACAGCCTGTAAGTAGGACCATATGAGACCTTCTGTTCACGACGGGGGTTCACGAACTAAGTTCCGTTGCATGTACGAGGATGTAACTACTTACGTCACTTCTTCATTTTTAAGAAGGTAAGCCTTTCAGCAGAATATTGTCTTGTTTTGTATACACGTCAACAAAAGTTTGCCGTAATTGTGTTGCGGATAAACACACAAGAATATGATGAGCTCTGTCTAAAGGTTCGGCGTAGATCTTGATGCTGAACCATACGCAGAATGAACGAACTCTTATTTGTACTCTCAGGAGTAAGATCAAGTCTCTCTCTCTCTCTCTCTCTCTCTCTCTCTCTCTCTCTCTCTCTCTCTATATATATATATATATATAACATGTCAACTGAATTATTCTGTATGAAAACAAAATTTGGCTTAATTCAATGTATCCTTTTCTTTAACTGGTATTCCACACTTTTGTTGAGGAGTGTATCTTATTTTGTCTTATCTGACCTTAGAGGAGAATTTACTTAGTATTTCACCATAAGAAGGTGATTGCAGAGTTTCGGCCTTCTCAGAATATAGCAGTTGCAACCCACAATTTGTTTTTTTTTCGTCGCACAGACACAGACAGGTCTTACGGCGACGACGAGGCAGGGAGGGGCTAGAAGTCGAAAGGAAGCTGCCGTGGCTTTAATTAAGGTGACAGGAGAGGCCTACCGGGCGTTGGGATTTGTCATACAGAACACAAAACTGTTCAGGAAGACGAATTCCATCATAGCACTCTACAATGCCTTTGCACGAACTAAATTGGAATATGGTAGCGTTGTATGGGATCCGAGGTTCGATAAATATATTAAGTTAATGGAAAGACTGCAAAAACGTTTTGTAAGATTCCTACATCACCAAAACACATAGCTGGTATAGCTGGTACCCATTTATGGTGCCATACAAAAATTTACTAACCAGTGTCGGAGTGACCAGTCTTGAAATTCAGCGAAAAATAATCGATGCCAAGTACCTGCATAAATGATTAAACAATAAAATAGATGATATGTGTTTACTGTCCCTATCGAATATTCGCGTACTTGGCTTGAACTCAAGAGAACGCAGCACGTTTAGGACTGAAAGAGCTCTGATGACCGCCCACAACTGTTCACCACTCTATGGGATATGTATCAACTATAATGAACCGGTTAACATAGACAATAACTTGGACTTCGACATGTCAATATCTGTATTCATAAAACGTTTCGCAGCCACACTGCCACAACACTAAGAATTAACATTCCACTGAAAGCTGCCAGAAAGTTATTGTAGGTACCAAATAATTGAATAATTGAATGAATAATTTAGTTATTAAAAATTGTCTTTTTAGTTATTAAGACTGAATAATTTACCGGTAGTTATTAAGAATTGTATTTTTAGTTATTAAGATCGAAGACTTTGTGTCAATGTAATTTAATAAGTACTTTAAAGATTTTTAGGTTTACTGTAATTGGGGTTTACTACCATGTTGTAAACCGGCAATTAAATAAATACAATTAAATAAATCTCCAGCATTTGCCAGGTGTGAAAATTGGATACCGCGGAAAACCCTCTTCAGAGCTCCCGACAGTGGGATTCGATCCCACTACGTCCCGAATACTGGCCGCACTTAAGCGACTGCAGCTATCGAGCTCGGTTAGTTGCGTCCCGAATCTTGGCTAATGAATCTCAGATGTTCTGAAAAGAAAAGTCCCTTTGTTTCAGATTCCTATGACTATGGTAGGTCATTCAATATTGACTGAGTGGGGACTGAAAAAAATAGCATTTTCTTCTTCTTTTGCTTCTTCCACCACGTTTCCCAAGCCTTGTGGAGTCGTGGGTGCGAACTGTATCGCACATGAATATTTGGTCCTG
The DNA here is from genome assembly GCF_040414725.1 of Anabrus simplex. Lineage (NCBI taxonomy): Eukaryota > Metazoa > Arthropoda > Insecta > Orthoptera > Tettigoniidae > Anabrus > Anabrus simplex. The sequence goes on from NC_090276.1 coordinate 39,031,922, forward strand.
ACGCCAACCCTACCTGAAGAGATGTAATCACCATTGCGTATTTCTGTGGTGGTGGTAGTTGGTGTGTTATGCGGATGTGAGCAGGAGACTGTTGAGACAAACACAAACATCCAATCCCCGGGCTAGAAGAATTAATCACACACGATTGAAGTCAGTGACCCGGCCAGGAATCGAACCCGAGACCTTATGAACCGAAGGCCACCAACGCTGACTATTCAGCCATGGAGTCGGGCGGAAAAATTAGCATCTATTTTCTGAAAATTAACTTTCTTTAATATTTGCGAACACTTGTATTGTTCTCTTTTTTTAAAATTTTTATTTTTGAGAAATGGTCTTTGGAAAATTTCCGGCGTTTGCAGCTGTCAATCACCCCATAATAGAAATCGGTTTTATTTTAGATCAGGGCCTCTCAGGGTGCATGCACCGGTGCGGCGCAAGGTGCAAAAGACGACTTCGCTAGGTTGACCAGAGTGCTGAGCCCCACTCCCGGATTTTAAACAATAGCGCTGTCTCTCTCTTACCGTATGCCTGTCTCGTTCGCTCCGCCTTTCTGTCCTTTCCTCACCTGCTCTGCAGCTGCAGCGCTCCACCATCCGAGCGGAGTTGAGCCGAGCTTAGCCGAGTCGCTCCGAGCCGAACCGAGTCGGACCGATGCACGGTGCACAGAACGTCTGCACCTCGGTTTGCACGCGTGAGTTTTTGGGCGTTTGAGAGGCCCTTTCTTTAGATGAAGATGGACCAGCGCCAGCGGTAGATTCTTCGCATCACTTCGTCACGTATTTTTCCTTAACATGTTTTACAATACTGTCGTCCTTTTCCCACGCAACTCTACAATGATAAAATGTGCAAAACACTGTCAGTGACTCTGTGGCATTCAATACTTCATTTGAATGTTGCCTTACTGTCGTAGGAGGTGACTGAAGAGGTCCCAGAGGATCTTAACTTGCGAACGTGGGTTGGTGACCACGGGGCCCTTAGTTGAGTCATAGCATTGCTTCCACCTACATGTGCCAGGCTTCTCGCTTTCATCTATCCTATCAGACCTTCTTCTTTTCCAACTCAACGGGAGTCTTTCAGTCTCACGCTTTTCGTGGCCCTTGTCTTTCCTTGGCCGATATCTTCTTCTTGTTCCGTGAACCACGTGGTTCCTGACTATGGTGAGCTTTCTTCATAGCCCAGTATTCCTTCATCTACATCCAGGCTACAATGTTTCAGCTGTCAGTGACTGCAGAGTGTCGGATGTTCTGATCAGCATTCTACAACCTGTGACAACGTTCGGTGAATAGTCCTGTACTATCAACATAGATGAACAATGCACGCCAGTGACCTTACTGTCCTTCGAAATAGTCCCCTCCCATAACTATGCACTGCTGAGATCGATGATACGTGTCCTGGAAACTTTGCAAGAAGGCTCCCTTTGGAATGGTGTTCAAAAGCGTCGTCACGTTTCGTTGGATGTCAGGAATATAATCAAATCTCTTTCCTTTCAAAGCGAGCTTGAGTCGTGGGAATAGGAAGAAGTCTGGAGGATTGAGATCTGGCGATAACGCCATTCCACGCTTTGCCGTTTCGTTTCAGGGTCGTACCTGAGACACCAGGTTTCATCCTCAGTGACGATACATTTCAAGAAATTTGGTGTCGCATCCGCCGTTTCGACAAAATACTGTGAAGCCTCTAAACGTGCCTGCTTCTGATCGTCAGTCCAGTGATGTGGCACAAGACGAAAACACGTTTTCCTTTTCCCTAACTTCTGGCTAACGATTTGTCGCACGGATTCACGGTTAATCTGCAATTCATCCGCTACCATGCGCACAGTTAATCGCCGATCGTTCGTGATTAATGTCCTCACCTTCTCAATGTTTTCGTGACTGACGGCGGTCGCCGGTCTTCCTCTACGGGGGTTGTCAGAAACACTTTACCGGCCTCTTCGAAAACGGGCGAACCACTCGTACACACACTTCAAGGACAGTGCTTGATCTTCATAAACACGTACCAGCATCGCATGCGTTTTTTTCGGGGTCTTGCGAAGCTTAAAACAAAACTGTACATTAATCTTTTGGTCGTTCATGTTCCTGTTCGCAGTTCAGAACCAACGCACTAAACACGCACTGTGTCAAACAGGTCTTAGCACGATGCTCAAATGAACAACGTTGGCAGCAGGTGGTCAAAACCTGCTGCTACTCAGGTGCAGCGTTGTGTGTCGCCAGTGTTGCCGGATCGACCGTTCTGACTTTATTCACCGGAGTTTATTGTCACAGGTTGTAAATTTATCCCTGTTGAATATATCCTTGGGAACAATGTTTAAAAATGGTAGGTCTTTTCGAACCAGTTTCGTCCATTTAGCATTTGTTCCTTTCCCTCTAGAAATGGTGTTGAAGATTTTTGAGGCCAGTCTCTTGTTGTCCATTCTGACTGTGCGGTCGAAGAAGACAAGTCTCCTTTTACTCATGGCTGATATTATGCTCTGCAGATGTTGGTAAATCTCGTTGTTATGGCTGATTCTGTATTCGCCTCTCTCTTCCATTGTTTCCCTCTGATTAGTGTTAATGGAGTTGTACTTTCTCTTTCAACAATCAACACCACTGTCACTAGATACATTTTAAAATTGTAACTATTATTACGTTTCTTATCACCTTGTACCATCAGGGGCCGATGAAGTAGATGTTAGACCCCATTAAACATCATTATTTTTATCATCCTGGCCTGAGAGACGGCGCACCGTCTAAGAGGCCCGTCTCCCCCCTTAGGGGAGGAATGAAAACAAATTCTTTTTCTCTTTAAAGACTTCTCTTGGCTGTGTCATATCAGTCCTTGAATTTGTCAGTTGGGTCGATTATATGTATCCGCTTTTTGTAATTCGTCGAAGGCGACGCATTGGACAGACATGTTTAAATAATGGATCAACACATTCATTGCGGCATTAGTCACGTACAATCCTGCATATTCAACCCACAGAACAGTAAAAGGAAGCGGCATTAAACTATTTTCCATGGCTGCCACAACACTGAGGATTCTACGGTAATAAAGTTCTCCGTAATACAAAGCTTTGCATGGCAAGTTATATGAGCGTTACTAAGCAGCATAGAAGTTAACACTATGTTACGTATCAACGCTGAAGAGCGGCGTAAAATTAATGTTTAGAACAACCTGTAACCTATCACTCAGAAACATTGCCCATTTTTCGTAGTTTACCCCCCTTACTAATACCCGTTACGAACTGAATATTTCAAAACGGTTTCCTAGCTGTTCGAATTGTGCAGAGGGGTTTGAGTTTTGGTAGGCCTATGTGCTGTGTGTATTATGAAGGGAACTTTCATCGCGTAAGAATGAAGACTTCGTATTGAGCGAGGAAACTTTGTTAAATGCTTCAACATAAAAAGAGTGCCAATTAAAAAATTATGAATGACATTTTGTAATAATCACATTGATCAGTAAAAGATTAATTTTGTTCAAAATGAAAATCTACAGCTTGTTTCCAGTCTTTTGACCGGGTCTGGAATGGAATGAATGAAAGCACCATCTAGCGGCGATGATAGGAACTATGCCGGCTGTAGAAGCCTGTCGCACTCCTCTGGGCCAATGATTAATGACTGACAGATGAAGTGAAATGATATTGGAGAGTGTTGCTGGAATGAAAGATGACAGGGAAAACCGGAGTACCCGGAGAAAAACCTGTCCCGCCTCCGTTTGGTCCAGCACAAATATCATATTGAGTGACCGGCATTTGAATCGCGGAACCCAGCAGTGAGAAGTCGCCTGAGCCACGGAGGCTTCTAATTTGATTATTTTAAGATTTTTATTTTGTAGACACGAGGTCTCCTTTCTTGAATTTTAGGTATGCTGTAATTGGAGCTAGTCCATGTTGTATACTGCTCATTGAAAATCCACAGCCATGTTTGCAGTCAGTGGCCGGGTCAGTAATGAAATGAAGTGTATCTTGATAGATGCCAGTTTCTTTCCAACCGTGTCATTGCCGAAAGAATTCACGGCATTGATTACATGACGTTTTCTTGACGATTGCTTGTAAAACACGTTAAAATACGCATAATAAAAATCGAAAACGTGCACAGTAAATCCGAAATTTGAAATTTATGCACTAACTTTAATATATGCAAATATGCATATTTATGCACTGTTAAACCTAATAAAACCGAGCTCGATAGCTGCAGTCGCTTAAGTGCGGCCAGTATCCAGTAATCGGGAGATACACCGGGCGAGTTGGCGGTGCGCGTAGAGGCGCGCGGCTGTGAGCTTGCATCCGGGAGATCGTGGGTTCGAGCCCCACGATCGGCAGCCCTGAATATGGTTTTCCGTGGTTTCCCATTTTCACACCAGGCAAATGCTGGGGCTGTACCTTAATTAAGGCCACGGCCGCTTCCTTCCAATTCCTAGGCCTTTCCCATCCCATCGTCGCCATAAGACTATCTGTGTCAGTGCGACGTAAAGCAAATAGCAAAAAAACAAAAAAAACAACAAAAACCACAAAAACAAAAATCAAAAAAGAAAATGGTTTGGTTCTCGTAACTATCAGTTAACATGCCGGAGATAATAGGCTCGAACCCCGCTGTCGGCAGCTCTGAAGATGGTTTTCCGTGGTTCACACCAGACAAATGCTGGGTCTGTATCTTAACTAAGGCTACGGTAGCTTCCTTCCCACTCCTAGCCCTTTCCTATCCCATCATCGCCATAAGACCTATCTTTGTCAGTGCGATGTAAAGCGAGTTGTAAAAAAAAAAAAAAAAAAAAAAAAAACCGCATTTCCTTGTCTACATATCGGCAGACAAAATTTACACTTGCATACAAATCCGATGTGGACCTCGAACCAACCCTTCAGGTCCAGGTAAAAATTGAATAGTTCGGGAATCGTACCCGGGGCGTTCGGGTTATAGGCAGTCACGCTACCCGTAGACCGCGGTGCCGGCCATACACATATTTCCCACTAAGGACCAAGAAAGCCGGTGCTGGCAAGTGCGAAAACTACCGCACCATTAGTTTAATATCGCATGCCTGCAAAATTTTAACACGTATTATTTATAGAAGAATGGAAAGACAAGTTGAAGCCTTGTTTGGAGATCAAGTTGGCTTCAGAAGAAATGCAGGAACACGAGAAGCAATTCTGTCTTTACGTCTGATCTTAGAGGATAGAAATAAGAAGATCTAAAAAAGGCATTCGATAATGTTGATTGGACCAAGCTATTTGAGATTCTGAAGGTGATTGGGATCAGATACCGAAAACGAAGAAATATCTACAATCTGTATAAAAATCAGTCTGCAGTGATAAGAATCGAGTCCTGTGAAAACGAAGCAGCAATCCAGAAAGGAGTGAGGCAAGGCTGTAGTTTGTCCCCCCTCCTTTTCAATGTTTACATAGAACAGGCAGTAAAGCAAATCAAGGAGGAATTTGGAAAGGGAATCACAATCCAAGGAGAGGAAATCAAAACCCTGATATTTTCCGAGGATATTGTTATTTTATCTGAGACTGCAGAAGATCTCGAGAAGTTGCTGAATGGTATGGACGAAGTCTTGGGTAAGGAGTACAAGATGAAAATAACTTATTCCATAACAAAAGTAATGGAGTGTAGTCGAACGAAGGCAGGTGATGCAGGTAATATTAGGTTAGGAAATGAAGTCTTAAAAAAAAAAAAGCAGGTGAATATTGTTACTTGGTAGAAAAATAACTAACGATGGCAAAAGTAAGGAGGACATAAAATGCAGACTAGCACAAGCAAGGAAGAGCTTTTACTAAGGAAACAAATTTTGCTCACTTCAAACATTGATATAGGAATTAGGAAGATGTTTTTGAAAACTTTCATCTGGAGCGTGGCATTGTATGGAAGTGAAACACGGACGATAACTAGCTCAGAAAGAAAGAGAATAGAAGCTTTTGAAATGTGGTGTTACAGAAGAATGCTGAAGGTGAAATGGAGGATAGATCGAATCACGAATGAAGAGATATTGAATCGAATTGGTGAGAGGAGATCGATGTGGATAAATTTGACGAGAAGAAGAGAGAATGATAGGACACATCTTAGGACACCCGGGGCTTGTTCAGTTGGTTTTTGAAGGAAGTGTAGGCGGTAAGAACAGTAGGAGTAGACCAAGGTATGAATATGACAAGCAGATTAGAGCAGATGTAGGTTGCGATAGTTACGTAGAAGTGAAAAAATTAACATAGGATAAGGTGACATGGAGAGCTGCATCAAACCATCTGTGGACTGATGACCCAAACAACAACAGGGACCATAAGATTTTTTGATCCGTAGAGTTTCTGTACCATCTATTTTTGGCACTGGATTGGTTGTTGAGCCAAGAAACCGCTGTACGGCTCTCATCTGCGGGCGACTGCAATTATTATAACTGCACGCAAGAATTGGGATCGGTTTCCCTTTCAATAAACAGCGAGCGAGTCTCCACTCAAAGGGCTAGCAGTTTGGTGGTTTTTGTTTAGTATGACCTCAAGTGGAAGCTGTAGTGTACATACAGTAAAAAATACCGGTCTGTAACTCGGCGACGTAGCCACATCAAAGGTGGCCACTTCACTTTGCTATGTTATCGCTCGTCAGACATATGAGGGCACTCAACTATGTTCTAATTATGGGAGGATATTCAATAAACGAGTTAATGTTACAGCCGTGTGATAGAAAATGTGTGAGAGGTGTGTTCAGTGTTTGCCCGACTCCTTGGCTGAACGGTCAGCCTTCGATTCAAAGGGGTACCGGGTTCGATTCCCGGCCGGGTCGCGGATTCTAAACGCGTCTGATTAATTATTTTGGCTCGGGGACTGCGGCGTTTGTGTTTGTCTCAACACTTTCCTCTTCATATTCATACAACATACTACACTACCAACCACCACAGAAAACACGCAATAATAATTACATCCCTCCATATAGGGTTGGCGTCAGGAAGGCCATCTGGCCGTAAAACAGGGCTAGATCCAAATGTGTGACACAGTTCGCACCCGCGACCCCACAAGTGTGGGGGAAAAGGGGTAGGAAAAGAAACGAAAAGAAAAGAAAGATTTGTTCAGTGTTTCTGTATGCAGAATCTCCCGGCATGGGGCATGACATCATGAGTGATATGGTCCCTACTGCACTGATTGGTTCAGATGGTACAGCGCTGCCCCTTTGAACCCAAGGTGCTGGGTTCGATCGCGGTTCAGTCTAGTGGAATTTGAGGGTGCTCGTGTCAGTATTTTTATCAGCACGAAAAAGAATCCCTGAAGGTTGAAATTCCCACACCACGGCCAAATGTTGCTGTTTGAGTCATCTATCCATAGACTGATGCAGCTATCCATACCACCCTATCATGTGCTAACCTTTTCATTTCTGAGTAACTACTTCAACCTATATCTAATCTAATCTATTTGCCATGTTCATACCTTGGTTTATACCTACCGTTCTTACCGCTTACACTTCCCTCGAAAACCAAATGAACAAGTCCTGGGTGTCTTAAGATCTGTTCTATCAAACTATCTCCTCCTCGCATCAAATTTAGCCAAATCGATCTCCCTTCACCAATTCGATTCAGTATCTCTCCATTCGTGATTCGATCTACCCCTCTTTTCTATAACACATTTCAAAGGCTTGTATTCTATTTCTTTCTGTTTTAAAAACAATAAAAATGCTATTTATTTATTTATTTATTTATTTATTTATTTATTTATTTATTTATTTATTTATTTATTTATTCGGGGCGTCGACCTAGAAAGATCTTTTGGCCCTACTTTGCACCATATGTTATGAACCTGCGTGTATTTGGAAATTGCGGAAGTGTAAAGTGTTGAATGTGAGGAACATCCAGTCCTCAGTCCAGGGATATTAATCATTTACAATTTAAAACCCCTGATCCGGCTGGGAATCGAACCCGGGGCCGCCGGGTGACAGGCGGACGCGTTTCCCCCTACATCGCGGGGCCGGACTTCTTTCTGGGTTAGCTGCCGTCCATAATTCATTTTCATACAGTGCCACGCTCCAGACTAAAATCTTCAAAAACATCTTTATTATTTCTATATCATTGTTTGAAGAGAGCAAATTTCTTTTCTTAAGAAAGGCCTTGCTTGCTTGTGCTAGCCTGCATTTTATGTCCTCCTTACTTTTGCCATTGTTACTTATTTGCTACCCAAGGAGCATTATTCATCAATTTCCATTACGACTTCATTAACTAATAGAGTATATCCTGCATCACCTGACTTCGTACGACGGCACTCCATTACTTTTGTTTTGAACTTATTTATTTTCATCTTGTATTCTTTCCCCAAGACTGTCCATACAATTCAGTAATTTCTCCAGATCTTCTGCAGATTCAGATAAAATAACAGTCTTCTCTTCTGCTTCTACCGCTTTTCCCAAACCTTCTGACCTTCGGGGCGCGCAGCTGTGAGCTTGCATCCGAGAGATAGTGGGTTCCACTGTCGGCAGCCCTGAAGATGGTTTCCCATTTTCACACCGGGCAAATGTACCTTTATTAAGGTCACGGTCGCTTCCTTACCACTCCTAGACCTTTCTTATCCCATCGTCCCCATAAGACCTATCTGTGTTGGAGCGACGTAAGACAAATTCTAAACAACAACAACAACAACAACAACAACAACAACAACAAAACTTTTGGGGGTCGCGGGTGCGAATTGTTGGATATGTGGATTCGGTCCTCTTTTACTGCCGGATGCCCTTCCTGACGAAAACCCTAATGGAGGGATGTAATCACTATTGCGTGTTTCTATGGTGGTTGGTAGTGTGGTGTGTTGTCTGAGTATGAAGAGGAGAGTGTTGGGACAGACACAAACACCCAGTCCCCAAGCCAGAAGAATAAATCACACGTGATTAAAATCTCCGACCCGGACGGGAATCGAATCGGGACCCTCTGAACCGAAGGCTTCAACGCTGAACATTCAGCCAAGGAGTAGGACTCAGATAAAATAACAATATCATTGGCTAATCTCAGAGTTTTGATTTCCTCTCCTTGGATTGTGATCCCTTTTTCAAATTCCTCTTTGATTTCCTTTACCGCTCCTTTGAAGAGGAGAGGGGTATTGAAAGGATCGTTATTATTGCCGGGCTGAGTGACTCACACAGTTGATGCGCTGGCCTTCTAACCCTAACTTGACAGGTTCAATCCTGGCTCAGTCTGGTGGTATTTGAAGGTGCTCAAATACGTCAGTCTCGTATCGGTAGATTTACTGGCACGTAAAGTAACTCCTGTGGGACTAAATTCCGGCACCTAGGCGTCTCCGAAAACCGTAAAAGTGGTTAGCAATTATTATTATTATTATTATTATTATTATTATTATTATTATTATTATTATTATTATTTAGTTGGCACGTAAAATAAGTCCTACGGGGCTAAATTCTGGTACCTCGGTGTCTCCGAAAACTGTAAAACTGGGACTTAAAGCAAATGGCATTATTATTATTATTATTATTATTATTATTATTATTATTATTATTATTATTTAGTTGGCACGTAAAAGAAATCCTGCGGGACTAAATTCCGCCACTTCGGCGTCTCCGAAAACCGTAAAAGTAGTTAGCAATTATTATTATTATTATTATTATTATTATTATTATTATTATTATTATTATTATTATTTAGTTGGCACGTAAATTAAGTCCTACGGGGCTAAATTCTGGTACCTCGGTGTCTCCGAAAACTGTAAAAGTAATTAGTGGGACTTAAAGCAAATGACATTATTATTATTATTATTATTATTATTATTATTATTATTACTACTATTATTTAGATTTACTTGTTACGTAAAAGAAGTCCTGCGGGATTAAATTCTGGCACCTCTGCGTCTCCGAAAACTGTAAAGGTAGTTAGTGAAATGTAAAGCAATAATTATTATTATTATTATTATTATTATTATTATTATTATTATTATTATTATTATTTATTTATTTATTTATTTATTTATTTATTTATTTATTTATTTATTTATTTATTTATTAAGATGAAGACACCACGTATTCCCCGAGCCAGAGAAGTTAATCATACGCAGTTAAAATCACCTATCCGACCGGGAATCAAACTGGGGATCCTCTGAACCGAAGGCCAGTACGTTGACCATTTGGTGAAGGGACCTGACACTTACCTTTAAAATAATAATCCCATCACTAGCGTGTTCTGTGTTTGATACATCTCGTACTCTTGGAAGTGACCTCACCTTCTAATGCTGGCCAACAGCATCATTCCAATGCTCCTCATTCACACAGACACAACATTCTTTGTGAGTTAATCGACTATGGCAAAACAAAAGAACTTCGTTATCTTCTTTCTAGATTTCGACGTAATTCAGTTCCTAACCTTGAGACCACGTGGACACATAACAAAGGTATTTAACAGCGTTTCTCAGATTTTAGTGATTTGTAATAATGGAATTCGAAGGAAAGCTATAGTGATTAAAAGTCCTGCGAGATAAATTGTCGCAGCATTTGAAAGAAGTGTCATTAACCGAGAACAAAGGAGAAAAGAACATTCTCACCAGTTATCAAGGTTGCTTGAACGAATTTATAGTACCCTTAGGAATGTTTAATGTTAAGATAATTCCAAATAGATGCAGATTCTTGCCTATGACAGCTCATTTTTTTTTTAAATCCTCCTGGCACCCGTATTGATATTTTATGTCTCCCTTATTTCATTAAAAATGAAGATCGCGAAATTCATATTATATAACCCTAGCTCTTGTGTACTCGTAATTGATGGGTTTTACTAGGGTCCGTGAGGGCCCTTGGCTGAGTCCTGGTATTTACTCCTACCACGCTCCTCACTTTCATCTGAGATCTCTTCACATGGTTATGAGCTAGGGCTCGGATATTTAAGACCTAAAAATAAGCAAGTAAATATGACCTCAAAAGTGACGAAATATGTCGTAAATATGACAAAATATGACCCGAAAATTATTAATCTAAATATGGCCATTAAAAATAAGTTATAAATCTTAACGGCAATTCCTTTGATACATATTTGTTAACTAAATTCTTTATTCTTACTTTCATATTAATTTTCTGAATATACATCTTTAGCAGTTATTCAGTCTTTTGTCCTCGATTCAGTTATATACATTTGCGAATACATTACTATAAAGATTATCAAATCACACAACATTTTAAAAGTCCATGTGATTGTTGTACTGAGAGTTCAACACTTCTCACAATTTCAATACCTGCATGAATTTCTAAACTAGCAGCTTGTAAACGAGTACTTGGACTCGATATAATTCCAAAGTTCGTCGTAATGTATGTCATACTTTCTGACAAACCGTTGGGAAACAATTCCTGCGCAATCTTGATGCAAAATGCAAACTCGTGTCCTCATCCTGAGGCGGCGCAGCTTTTCTCAGGCACAGCCCCATTGGAGGTGAGCTGCATGTGCCACTTTAACCACATACCAGCCTTCCTGCCATTCTTAAATTTCTGGCAGTACCGGGAATCGAAACCGTGTCCCCGCAATCTTGATAGAAGAGGCAGAATATTCCACTTGTATTAACTGCAGATGTGATACCGAGAAGCAGCTTTGTGAATGCTACTTCGCATTCGATAAGTTGAAGATGATTTTGCACAACTACAGCTCTCTTCAAAACGCCGAAATATGACGCTCCTACGAAAATAGCTGAATACATGACCTTATGAAAAAAAAATAGCCAATATATCCATTTATATGACAAATAAAAATCACTGATGATAATCACCTGATTTGCACCAAAATCTAATCAGGCAAAGACATAGAGACAAAGAAGAAAAAGACTTTTCCTAAACATCCGAGCACTAGTTATGGCAGTATTTACGGATTGTAGTAAAGATGTAAAGGAGAGGGCGTGTAAGTCTCTGGTAAGACACCAATTAGGGTATTGTTCCAGTTTATGGGATCCACACCAGGACTACTTGATACGAGAACTGGAAAAGCTCCAAAGGAAAGCAGCACGATTTGTTGTGGCTGATTTCCGACAAAGTGTTCCGAAAATGTCGCAAACTTTGGGCTGGGAAGACTTGGGAGTAAAGAGACGAGATGCTCGACTATGTGGTATGTTTCGAACTGTCAGCATACAGATGGGGTGGAATGATATTAGAAGACGAAGAAACTTGAACGGAGCTTTTTTAAAAGTATGAAAGATCATAATATGAAGTTGGAGTTTAAGAGGACAAATTTAAGCAAAACCGAGCTCGATAGCTGCAGTCGCTTAAGTGCGGCCGGTATCCAGTATTCGGGAGATAGTAGGTTCGAACCCCACTGTCGGCAGCCCTGAAAATGGTTTTCCGTGGTTTCCCATTTTCATACCAGGCAAATGCTGGGGCTGTACCTTAATTAAGGCCACGGCCGCTTCCTTCCCACTCTGTCCCATCGTCGCCATAAGACCTACCTGTGTCGGTGCAACGTAAAGCAACTAGGGAAAAAAAAAAAAAAAAAAGCAAATATTCATTTATAGGACGAGGAGTAAAAGATTGGAATAAATGATAAAGGGAAATGTTGATTACATATCTAAGTTCTTTGAAAACGTATAAGAAAAAAACTAGATAACAGTTGATAAGGAATCTACCACCTGGGCGATACTTCTAAATGCAGATCATTGATGATTGAGGGTATGATGCGCAAAGGTATCACCCAAATATCACTATAAAATTAGTCAAAAATGGAACATAATTGCTTTTACACATATCAAGTGAAAAATCCCTGGCAAATTAAGAAATACCGTCGTTATTTGAGAAATATGAAAACATACTTAAGGCTTGTAGACAGGACTGGTTTATGTCGTACTACGCTGCTGGTGCCGTCTTTTGTTACTTTCTTCAGGTCCAGGGCTAGCACCGTGGAATGGGAGAGCTATGTCTGTAGATTCTCATTATCTTTGGCCAGTACAAACAGCAAAATGGAGGTCAAAAGAAAAATTGCATGATCCCTGGACCAATAAATATTTTTATTTCTGTTCGAACGAAATCACTAGTCCACTGAGTTTTTCTTAAGTACATTGGCCATATCATTTTGTCGCCTATTAAATATTGCATATCGCGATACAATTCATGAAATGATGTCATTGACAAGTGAAGAATGAAACGAAAGCAAAGAACTTCAGTGAACACAGATATCACACACGAAATTGTTCAAAGTGTAAGACAAAAGACATACGTGTGTCACTGTGAGCGCAACACCAAATGTAGTTGTAAAGTAGTAAAGTACGTATTCATATTCTCCAAAAAACATATATTTCTTAATTTGCCAGGGATTTTTCACTTGATATGTGTAAAAGTAATTATTATGTTCCATTTGTGACAAATTTTATAGTGATATTTAGGTGATACCAATGCGCACTATACCCGATGATTGATATCCAACCTCCCTTGGTCACCTCGTGTTCCTTTCCGACCCCGACGATTAGAGGTGTGACAAACGGCTATTTTTATGTGTAACTGCTATATTTGTCACTGCTATAATAAACTAACTGTGAAAAGCAACAGTTAAAAATAACGTCCAACGTTACTCACCTTTTATTGGTCACGGCTTCCAGCTTGCCACTGTTGCGAAGTCCCATTCATTCACTCTCACGTGCGCGCACGCATCACTACACTGTTGAAAGTCGGTGCAGCGAAACATGCTTTCCTATTTCCTGTAGAATTAACGAGATGCAGGAAACGGATGAAATGAGAAGACAACATAGCCTCTTTTCTGAAATCTAGAGGAGTGAGTTTGACAGTGCCCCGATCAAGGATAGAAGACAAGAAACTGTCGCACTCCTCTGGGACAGTGATTAATGACTGGCAGATGAAATGAAATGATATTGTAGAGTGTTGCTGGAATAAAAGATGATAGGGAAAACAGGAGTACCCGGAGAAAAGCCTGTCCCGCCTCCACTTTGTCCAGCACGAATCTCACATGGAGTGACCGGGATTTGAACCACGGAACCGAGCGGTGAGGGACTGGGGCGCTGCCGCTTGAGCCACGGAGGTTTGCAGTTCTGGTATTGCTTATATAAAAATAGATTTTGAAATAAATTGATTGAGGGTGAGTAGTGTGTGCTTATTTAACTTAAAGACCGACTGAATTATGAATATCTTGACGGATCATTTACTTGGCTAAGGGAACCTCCATTACTGTTACTTACATTGAGCTTAGTTGGATGATGGCTATGTTTCGTGATTTCAATAGGTAACTAGTCTAGTTGGCAGCGGTGATGTACCGTTCAAAAGAAGACAATAAGGTGGCGATATTTGCTCGTTAGTGTATAGCCTTAACGTGCCGAGATATTTGTGTAGTAGGGGAAATATGTCTAGAAATCTCTTACTAGAATAGTATTGTTGTAATTAGGATAGGCTTAACTGCAGTTTAGCATTTTAACTTATTAGACAGTATCTTGCTTTTACATTCAACGAAAACTTCTATTATCAAAGGGAGGGGTTAACCATGGGCTGATCATTATCAGGCACATTAACGAACATTTTCCTAAGTAACTTCGAAAACAATTTCTTAACCAACCAGCGTTCTAAAAGAATCTTACACTGGAGCAGATATGTAGATGACGTAATATGCATACAGTATATGATAATGATGTCACAAACGCACAACACTTATTACACACGCACTGAATTCTGGAAACAAACACAGTTACTGGAGGTAAGGCGCAATAGCAAGGAAGATAAGTACAGAAAAAACACAGTTCTAGCCCTTCAGGCAAGCAACTCACTGTTGAAAACATCCTAGAGATGTGAGCTACGAATTTTAGGTAAATAAAATATAATAAAGTAGGCCTAGGAGAATATATTATTTATTTATTCCCAAAAATTACAATTTTTTTTCTTAATCATCGTTATCCAGTCGATTAGATTAGCAGTTGCGTTTTTCTACCACTACGAGCGCTAATGTGAGTCAATGCAGAGTTTCACTTAAGCCTTTATAACTACATTCGGTGTTGACATTAAAAAAAAAGCAAAAAAAAAAACACATTACAGAAAGAATTATGTAAATAAATTAATGTGGATAGGATTTGGCTAAAAGAGAGGAGTAATGAAACAAGCGATTTTAGGCAGTTTTTCCCGAAATGATTTTCGAAATTTGAATGTTTAGTTTGATAGAGCTCTCCAAGAATCGCAGTTTGAAACCTTTCCAGGCTTTTCAGCCCTTCAACTTTCTGCACGATTAAGGAAATTGCTTAATTTTACGTTTTTCATAGCATGGGGATCCCTACTTTGTCTCCTAAGAAATGTTTTCGACATTAGAAACCATTGAAATAAGCAGTCTTTCGTAAAGATTATCGTATAATTTGTTTTGCAACAATATTGGAGATATCATAAATTCGGGAGAGAATAAACTGCCTCGCGCTCCGAAATGATGTGTTCGATCGGACATTTCTACGCCAGTACCTCGACAATAACGTAATTTCTCTAATACGTCTGATTTAATGGCCGCTACTTTAATCAAATTATACATATAACTGATCTTAAATAGCTCACCAAGTTTGGAGAAATGATGTTTAGCCGTTTTAAGCGATGTAATAAGTAAATAAATAAAATCTAGATAAATATTGAATTGAACATACTTTCAACTTTGCTGCAGCTAATACGCTATAAAAGAGACGAAGTATAATCAACTTTGCTGCAGCTAATACGCTATAAAAGAGACGAAGTATAATCAACTTTGATGCAGCTAATACGCTATAAAAGAGACGAAGTATAATCAACTTTGATGCAGCTAATACGCTATAAAAGAGACGAAGTATAATCAACTTTGATGCAGCTAATACGCTATAAAAGAGACGAAGTGTAATCAACTTTGCTGCAGCTAATACGCTAGAAAAGATACGAAGTATAATCAACTTTGATGCAGCTAATACGCTATAAAAGAGACGAAGTATAACGTGTGGAGAACTAGAATACCACGATATTTGTAATTTATTTTTTACTTCAATTTTTTACACTCGCAAGCTATCATCAGGGCTGTAGTCCCAAAATTCTCACAGGATATACTCGAAGAAAATCCCGAATGCAAGATCACCCTGACGTTAAATTAGTGGTTTACAGCTAGTTACAACACAGGTGGAAGTGGTGATTGTTTTAAGAGGAAGTACAACTAGGTAATCATCCTCTCTATAACACTAATCAGAGAAAAATAATGGAAGAGATCCGACACTTCGAAAAATGAAGATATCGGCCAAAGGAAGACAAGGGCCACGAAGGGCGTGGAAATGAAAGACTCCCTAGGCCTCGAGTGGTCTAATAGCGTGGGTGTCGAGAAAGAACAAGAGATGGCCAAGAGAGGTCGGATCGAATAGATGAAAGTGAGGTGTCTAGCACCCAAGTTAAGAGCCCAATTTAGTCGCTTTGTACGACAGGCAGGGGATACCGTGGGTGTTATTCTACCGCCCCACCCACAGGGGGAGGAAATGTTGACATCCTTACCCTTGATGTTTAGGGAGTGCTGTCATATTTTGGGACGGGCTGAGTGGCTCAGACGGTTGAGCGCTGGTCTTCTGACCCCAACTTGACAGGCTCGATCATGGCTCAGTCCGGTGGTATTTGAAGGTGCTCAGATACATCAATCTCGGTAATTAACTTGCACGTAAAAGAACTCCTGCGGGACAAATTTCCGGCACCTCAGCGTCTTTGAAAAGCGAAAAAGTAGTTAGTGGGATGTAAAAATATTATTATTATTATTATTATTATTATTATTATTATTATTGTTATTATTGTAGTATTTTGGCGATTTCTGCAACACTAGATAGTTATGGGCCATCGTACGGTTTATGTAGTTCCGATTTAGTGTGTGTTTTATTTTTCAAGGCGTCGAGAAAGTTTAAATTTAGTGTTGTCAGAATGTTGGAGTGTACAGGCAAAAGTGTAGTTTTATACACTTTATAATATGTAAAATTTGTGGCCAGGACTGGGTAAGGGGATAATGAATGGGAACATAATATGAAGCCTAGAGCAGACTCATCCTGGGGAACCAGCTGCTATGGTAATCTAAAGCTGAGGAATCTTGTTCCATGCTGGCGACACACATCTGCTCTCTGTTGATCTTATCACTGAACAGACACGCAACATGCACACAAAGCTTTTTTAAAGAGCGAACACACATCTCGAGCATCAGGGATGCATTGATCGGTCAGCTGCTGGATATGGCACTCGGCCAGTTTGGCCATTACAAACCTCCTAACATGTGCGCTTAGTACAGAAAAACAACAATGTCTATTATGCAGCTTATTGCAGGCGAGGATCCAAGGAATGCATCGTTTGAGGCGATGAAAGATGCAGAAATTCTGTCCGATATTTGTGAGAAAGACCATGACAGTTATGGCGTAAGAGCAACAATGTAGCTGATTTGAGAGTTGTTGTTTCCATGTGTTGGTCGACAACTTGAACATATTTCAGTCTCCATATTCTTTCAAAGAATACACTCATGTTCATAAAAAACAGAACACCTTGAAAGACTAGAGAAAGGAAGTTCATATTCACAGGACACGTTCATTAGTATGTTCTGAGAAACTGTTTGCATTTCAGCGACCTACGTTCAGCATGTGTCCTGTTGCCTAGTAGGCACTGGGTCCCCCATGGACACTGATAACTTGTTCCATGCGTGATGACATCGACGCGTATAAGGCGAGAATGGCGTTCTGGGGTATAGTCAGCCATGCTGCAATTACCTGGTTCCACAGTTCATCTTTGGTGGTTGGCATTGGGTCACAGCGCCGCACCCGTCGTTTCACCATATCCCACACATTTTCGATTGGCGACAAGTCCGGTGGTCGTGGTCGTGCAGCAACATGTGGTCGCGCATTGTCCTGCTGAAATATGGCGTCTGGTCTGTCGTGGAGGAAGGGTATGGCTACGGCTCGCAGGATGTCATTCACGTGGGTCAAACTGGTCACAGTGCCCTGGACACGTACCATCTGTGATTTGTGGTTTACTCAGTAGCACCCCACACCATAAGGCCTTGAGTTGGCGTTGTATGTCTTGTGCGAATGCAGTCATTGTGATTCCTCTCCCCCTGTCTGGGGCAAACCAAAATGCGGCCATCATTTTCAAACAAATAGAACCTGAATTCGTCCAAAAACACCATCCGCTGACATTCCTGTCGCCAATGACGTCGTTCAATACACTATTGCAGTTTAGCATGTTTATGCACACTAGTCAAAGGTAGGCGGAGAAGTGAACGACGCGGCGGTAAATCAGACCTTAATAAACAGTGATGGTCTGTCACTCCTGATATTGTACGATGTGTTACACTGTTCCACTGCCGCGCCAGAGCCGAGGAGGACGCAGATCTGTTCTGCGATGCCATTCGGATGAGGTGTCGATCTTCTCGATGGTGTGGGTCTGGGTGGTACGACCAGACCATTCTGTAAACAGCCGTTGCACTGCCGACACACTCCGTTTTAATGTTGCTAGACTACATAACAATGTTAACGTCCAGGAGAAACATAATATTTAAAAAAATCTGTGAAACTACTATGTAGAGATTGGGTGTAAATAGTGATTAAGCATAATTGTAATAAAGGTAGTAATATATACATTAAATGTAACTAGAAAACAGTTTGGATTGAAATAAATGTGAACTAAGGGATGGGAGTATTCTATTTTATTCTATTCTATTCTGTTCTATTCTACTCTATTCTATTCTATTCTATTCTATTCTATTCTATTCTATTCTATTCTATTCTATTCTAGTGCTAACGTTAAAACACTAGCAAACAATAAAAAGATAAAGAATCTTGTTTTTCGGATTTACCTTTGATATCGCCCTGTTCCTTCCCATACCAGCATCACCGAAATTCAGATGTAGGATACTACCACCAGCAAACATAAATGAGAAATAAAAATTAAGATATGAAATGTCCTATGGCTTTTAGTGCCGGGATATCCCAGAACGGGTTCGGCTCGCCAGGTGCAGGTCTTTCTAGTTGACTCCCGTAGGCAACCTGCGCGTCGTGATGAGGATGAAATGATGATGAAGACAACACATACACCCAGCCCCCGTGCCAATGGAATTATGGAATTAACCAATTAAGGTTAAAATCCCCGACCGGGCTGGGAATCGAACCCGGGACCCTCTGAACCGAAGGCCAGTACGCTGACCGTTCAGCCAACGAGTCGGACAATAAAGATATAATTCATCTACAATAAGAGACCGATATCCTTAAACGCCAAAATTAGACATTACTGCACTGTTATTCGACCAGAGGCCTTGTATGCGCCAGAAACACTTACAGTGAACAAGAAAGGTCTAATGGAAAAACCAGAGGCTAAGATTTTGAGAAAATTCTTGGGTCCCATCAGAGAAGAGGGGCTGCATGGGCGAGGCTGTGAAGGCATGCTCGGTTCGCCCGTAAGGGCGTGGGTTCGAATCCTCGTCAGGAAGTCATAAAATTTAAGAAACAAGATTTCCACTTCTGGAGGTGTACATGGCCCTGAGGTTCACTCAGCCTACACCAAAAAAGATACCAGGTTAATTCCTGGGGAGCAAAGGCGACCGGGCGTAGAGCTAAACTAGAGTGCTAAGCTAGAGTGCCGAGGTGACGGATAGTGGCAGCCTTTATCTTCCACATCTCCAAGGGCCTGTACGGAGATGACTTTGCCTTCGCTTTGCTTTTTTGCCATACAAGAAAACAGCGAATACAGAAGGCGTCACAACCACGAGGAAAAGGTAAGTGACACGTTTCGAAAAGGATTGCCTTTTATAGCCACGTGACAAGAATGAGCCCAGGCAGGATGTCTAAATGGATATTAACATACTTTCAAGATAAGAAAACCTTAGGGGTATGGTTCCCAGAAGTTGAGAAAGATCTACCAGAAATGGAAATTTCTCCTAAAGATATCCAGGAGCGTGTTTTGCTTAAGGAAAAAACTATGTACGTACAAAGGTTTCCAGGAAAAGCCGAAGCTGAAGACAAGGGAAAGCGTGGACCCAAGAGGGAAAAGAACAACACCGGAGATGAATGCAGGAGCGTTGGGTGGCAATTGAACTGACGTGGTCCTTAGTTGGCCGACACGAAGAAAGAAGTAATCCATCTTGCCAGCTCGAAAGAAGACGAAATGTAAACACGGGGAGATTTGTTTTTTCTCTCTCTCTCTCCATAAATGCACCTACTTCACCGTAATTCAACTTGTGATCTCTGGACGTATCGCCAGCACCAGCTGTTAAATTTAAAACAAATGTTCGAAAAAGCACATTCGAGCTGCGTAGGGGCTCTACGATTATACAGAGTGGTCAAAATAAAACTGTCCTGGAAAATATTTATAATAGGACTGACGAGCGATTGACCCTTATTACTGAACATCACAGAAGATGCTGGAAATGGCCTCGTGTAATGAAATAAAAAAGTGATGAGTCCTCAGCACTTCACTCAGAAACGACCGGCAGAACCCAAGACGCGAAGGTTCGTCTGGACGCTTTAACACATGTACTATTGTAACAAAGGCTTCAGTCTTCTGTGATGTCGCCCGTGATGTTCATTTCTTGGAGGTCCGCCTTAGTTTCTTCTATCCAGTTTATTTTGACATCCTTTGAGTTGATTACTTTAAATAATCTTTGGTGAGTCTGTCGCTGTCCATTCTATATGGCTAGAGACATGATTTTTTCGCATTAATTTATGCTCGATTTAGCGAAAATGAAACCATTTTTCTCATTATTTCGCGTATTAGGACTGACCCAATCGCTTCAATTTCGCTTTAATCCTTTCCTAAAGTTATTCATAAAATATTTAATTCGGGAAATTTGTGAATTACTTTTGTGAGAAACATTATTGATAATCTTTCATTATTCCGTATGTAATCTTGACTAGAACTGTAATATGGCTCTAATCAAGATTACATAACAAATTACCCTTTCACCCTACATGGCCATAGCTTTCACCCTATATGACCATGCCATTAAGGAATTTTAAAGAATATTAATACGAAGAGGTTCTTCTGTCAAAATGAGAAATTCTTAGTCTGTCTTCTGTTTCCCTTCACACGCGATATTGGGCTATCATTTCAACATCGTTATTTCCACGAATTTCGCTGCATTTTCGCACTTATCGCAAAATAAGTAAATTTCGCTTTAAACTGGCCTTGTCGCTTTAATTCGCGAAAACAAAATCATTAATTTCTTAACCGGAATCATATAATTCGTTAAGATATTTCAAAATCGCTTCAAAATATTTTTCATTAATGCGAAAAAATTATGCCTCTAGATATTTATTTATTTATTTATTTATTTATTTATTTATTTATTTATGTCTTTCTGTACATGGCGGGGCACAGGCTATGAAGCCTGCTATTATGCCAAACCATATATTTATGTACCTACATTAACATAATATACTGAACATTACAACTACTTAAAATTAAAAATAAGTTTATTATAATTTAAAGTTAACGTGAAATGTAATTTGAATGAAATGCAAAGCATCATAAAATCATTTTAACATTTTAAATTTAATTTATAATATTTACTATTATTAAAATTATATCTCGAAAAATATAAACTATAATGTTTCTAACCTTACATTGATATATGACCATAAAATTTCAGGCGTCTCTTGCGTACGGCATCAGTGAAGCTGTCAATCAATGAGTAGACGTCCGCCGTTCTCCTCTTCATCCTCATTCCATTTTCTCTCGTGGCACCATACATTTCTGGGAGAATTTTTCTATTATGATTATCATCATCAAATGCTTCTACATTCACTGTCACCTACTTGAACCCATTTACAGAACAATCACCCCAAGTACACGCTTCATCGATCCTGACAAAAATAGTTAGGTCCTTTCACCTGCTTCAATCCAAACAAACAAGACCTTGATAGGCAGACCACGGAAGACAGCTTGGGCAGCTTGGCATGAAGAAAAACAACCAACGAGAGTGTTTGTGTTAAAGACAGTGGAAGAATGCACGAAATGAACAAGAAGACCGGTGCACTGTATTAAAGGTCTGCATTCGGACCGGCCAGTCAGCTCTGCGCGTCACCTATAGGCCACGGCCGCCAACCCTCTCACCTTCTCCCCATATCTCTTTCTCCGATACAAATCTTCTGGCCCGAGAGACGGCGTTACCGTCTAGGAGGCCCGCCTCCCCCTTCAGGGAAGGAATGAAAAGATCTAATAATGCTATTTGCTTTACGTCCCACTAACTTCTTTTAGGGTTTTCGGAGACGCCGAGGTGCCAGAATTTAGTGTCGCAGGAGTTCTTTTACGTGCCAGTAAATCTACCGACACGAGGATGACGTATTTGAGTACCTTCAAATACCACCGGACTGAGCCAGGATCGAACCTGCCAAGTTGGGGTCAGAAGGCCAGCGCCTCAACCGTCTGAGCCACTCAGGCCGGCATGAAAAGATTTAGTAGTAATAGTAGTATGCAAGGGAACTCCAAAGAAGACAGGGTGAAAGCAAAACTTACCAGGAAAGAATATGAAATAATTAAGGTAAGAAAGGAGGGCAAAGTTTGGGAATCCTTCTTGCTAGTAACAACTGCGAGTGGTAAATGAAATGGCGTATGGCTTTTAGTGCCGGGAGTGTCCGAAGACATCTTCGGCTCGCCAGGTGCAGGCCTTTTTATTTGACCCCCGTAGGCGACCTGCGCGTCGTGATGAGGATGAAATGATAATGAAGACGACACATACACCCAGCCCCCGTGCCAGCGAAATTAACCAATGATGGTTAAATTCTTGACCCTGCCGGGAATCGAACCCGGGACCCCTGTGACCAAAGGCCAGCACGCTAATCATTTAGCCATGGAGTCGGACATTGCGACTGGTAAACATGTAGGACATGTGCCATGTAAACGTTATGATTCCTTATTGACGTTTGCATTCATTACCCCACATATGAAAGCACTCATGTGAAAAGTGCGGCCTAATACAGTAAGTCCATCGAATAGAGTTCAAATGATATCAAACAAAACATTACGCAGAAGTGTGGCAAAAATTCGTGCAGCTGATCTCCGTTCTTTTACGTTTCGATGATGTCCGACTCGTTGGCAGAATGGTCAGCGTACTCCCTCCACATAGGTTTAGCTTCAGGAAGGGCAGTCGGCCGTAAAACAGGCAGCCCTGAAGATGATTTTCCGTTAGAGATGGGTGAAAAATAACGTAGCAGTTACTTTGTCACAGTTACATGCCTGTAACTGTTACAAATGTAACGAGAACAAAAAATAACAGGTTACCGAGTAACGACAACAGAATAACGTACTAGTGAAAACAGTGACTGGGAAGTGGTAACTGTCACTAGTAGCAGCTTACAGAACAGAATGTGACCTTCAGATAGTACGGATGTTTTCCAAGTGACAGCGCTTTCGTATGAGATTGCTTTAAGTCAAATACTCTATAGTGTATTTGTTTAAGTTGTTGCTGTCGTCTGGTAACTAAAGTGTAAAATGTTATGACATATTCAACTGCTCAGGGGTAATCGTTGACTCAGACATCGCGCAGGGCTACCTACATTAAATTATTATTATTATTATTATTATTATTATTATTATTATTATTATTATTATTATTATTATTATTATTATTATTGTACGTTTCAACGGTGTAATTTTTCTTGTACCAAAAATAAATTAGTATGCTAACTTTCCATATTGATATTATAGATAACGTAACATAACTTTATTTTACTTAATTGATCCTCTTGTACCGGTTTGTGTCGAGGTTTGGCAGACAGATCATCATGTTTTCTTGTCTCCTATCCGTGATCGGGGCATTGTCAAAGTCACTCCTCGAAATTTCAGAAAATACGCTATGTTGTTTTCTCATTTCATCTGTTGTCTGCCTCTCGTTAACTTTATAGCAAACGGGAATGCGTGTTTTGCTGCATCGACTTTCAACAGTGTAGTGATGCGTGCGCGCATGTGCGAGTGAATGGATGGGACTTCGCAACAGTGGCAAGCTTGAAGCCGTGACCAGGCTGTGACCAATAATCAAAAGCTGAGTAACGTTGGACGTTATTTTTAACTATTACTTTTCACAGTTACTTCGTTGTAACAGTGACAGATGTAGCAGTTACAAAAAATAACCGTTTGTCACGCGTCTATTTTCCGTGGTTTCCCATTTTCACGCCAGGAAAATCATGGGCTGGACCCTGTTTAAGGCCACGGTCGCTTCCTTCTCACTCCTAACCCTTTCCTATCCCATCGTCGCCATAAGACATGTCTGTGTCGGTGCGACTTAAATCATATTGTTAAGAAAAATCTACCGTTCCAGCCCTTCAGGCAAGCAACTCGATGTTGAAAACATTCTAGGGATATGAATTACGAATTTTAGGTAATGAAAATGAAAAACCACAGCCTGTTTCCAGTCATTCGACCGCGTCAGGAATGGAGTGAATGAAGCCCCCATCTAGCGGCGAGGATAGGAATTCTGCGGGTTGCCGAAGCCTGTCGCACTTCTCTGGGGCAATGATTAATGACTGGCAGATGAAATGAAATTATATTGGAGAGTGTTGCTGGAATGAAAGATGACAGGGAAAACCGGAGTACCCGGAGAAAAACCTGTCCCAACTCCGCTTTGTTAAGCACAAATCTTGCATAGAGTGACCGGGATTTGAACTACGGAACCCAGCGGTGAGAGGCCGGCGCGCTGCCGCCTGAGCCACGGAGGCTCTACTATCGTAATATTCTTTTCTTCTTCTTAATCTCTTTACCATCCATGGTTGGCTTTTCCGTCGGACTCAGCGAGGGATCCCACCTCTAGCGCCTCAAGGGCAGGCTCCTGGAGTGTGAGACTCTGGATCGGGGTATACAACTGGGGAGATGGACCAGTACCTCGCCTAGGCGTTCTCACCTGCTATGCTGAACAGGGGCCTTGTGGGGGATGAGAAGTTTGGAAAGGATAGACAAGGAAGAGGGAAGGAAGTGGCCGTGGCCTTAAGTTAGGTACCATCCCGGCATTTGCCTGGAGGAGAAGTGGGAAACCACGGAAAACCACTTTGAGGATGACTGAGGAGGGTATCGAACCCCTCTCTACTCATTTGACCTCACGAGGCTGAGTGGACCCCGTTCCAGCCCTCGTACCACTTTTCAAATTTCGTGGCAGGGCCGGGAATCGAACCCGGGCCTCTGGGGTGGCAGCTAATCACACTAACCACTACACCACAGAGGCGGACTGTAATATTACTAAAACTAATTTTATTCCTACAATGACGCAAACGTTTGAACAGATGTGGAAAAAGAAAAATCGAGATACATGTTCCTAGAATGAGCATAAACACACAGCTGGAAGATTTAATGCTAGAACCTATTACTCATAAGATGCGATGACCTCTCAGCTACTGTGAAATGGTTTCTTTGTGTGGTTGCCTGAGGGTATGTCTACAGAATGGAACATTTCTCTGTCTGCCGTCCACAGAGCACTCAAGAGCCTACTTCCAGAGGTCATATGAAAGAGCATTGAAAGAAAGGGTAGGGGACATTAACTTTAACGGTTACTTATTTTTTATTACACTTTGTTTTGTCTTGTGTCTTAGTGGCAAGCCTCTTCTCTTGGTATGACGGGGGACACATTCTTACCGCTTCAGCTCATACCTTCCTAGCTACCTCACAGTAAGGAGACACCACCTGGGAGGATGAAGTAGCGGGGCGTTATTTCATTAAATAATCACAATATCATCAATTAAGAATGGAGACCTCGTAGGTAAGAAACACGCTGATTTTACAGGAGAGCACAGAAACTGGCCTCTGGCTGAAAATGGAGAACAAAATTGCGTAAATACAAATTATTAATTACATTCTGAGAATGGATAATGGTAGGCTTACGAAGATGATCTATTCACTCATCAAAAGCCACAAGACTGGAAGTATGTGGCTCAATTAAGTAAAAAACAAATAAAAAAGAAAGTAAAAGAAAAATAAAAGTAAAAAATCAAATTAAAAAGAAAATACAAGAAAAAAAAGCCTTAGCTTCCGCTGGGATTTCTGAAACTGATGTCTCAGACCGCCCTAAATTTTGCAAATTGGTAAATTCGTGGTCTCCTCTACCAAAGTTGTTGAATCTCGCTAAACTCCTTCACAGGAAAGAAAGGAAAAACTGTAACGGGAATCACGAAAACGAGCGTTCAAAACGATGATGATGATGATGCTTGATGTTTAAAGGGGCCTAACATCGAGGTCATCGGCCCCGTTCAAAACGAACTAGTCATAAGCGCTCCCTGATGGGTTTAAATCACTAATAAAAATAATAATGAATTACATTTCATAATCGCATTCGTTAGTATTTGCCGGGCTGAGTGGCTCAGGCGGTTGAGGCGCTGGTCTTCTGGGCCCAACTTGACAGGTTCGATCCTGGCTCAGTTCGGCGGTATTTGCAGTTGCTAAAATAATTCCTGCGGGACTAAATTCCGGCACCTCGGCGTCTCCGAAAATCGTAAAAGTAGTTAGTGGGGACGTAAAGCCAATGAAATTAATTATTTAATTAATTATCGTTAGTACTAATAATGAATTTTATTTCTTTAAAATTTTCATCATGCACTCGCGAGTTATCTGTAGAATAATAATAACGTTATTTGGGAACTTTCTTTGGAAATAAAGTCCGTGAATTATGCGTTACTATTCGGCTTAAAACTGAGGAAACAATTAGTTAAGACGTGACTTAATGTATGGAGCGTATTTCTGTACGAAAGTGAGACCTGGACACTAGGAGTGGCAGAGAAGAAGAGGGTAGAAGCATTTGAACAAGGATGCTGTAGAGGAATACTGACAATTTGTTGAAGAGATAGTTACTAATGAGGAAGTAATGGAATGATTTGGAGCAACCCCGAGGTTGTCATTGAATATGAAAAAAAGAAGAAAGACATGTACTCAAACATGAGAGTTTATTAGCGTTCATCATGGAGGGCTCTTTGGAAGGAAGAAGGAAGACCTAGATTGGAATATATTTGTCAACTGGTGGAGGAGCTGAGATGCGAATCTTATGTAGAACTGAAGAGAATGGCACAAAACCATAACCTGTGGAAAGCTTCTGCCAACCAACCTTAGGGTTGTAAACTTTAGTAAAAATGAAATGAAATGGCGTATGGCTTTTCGTGCCGGAAGTGTCCGAGGGCAAGTTTGGCTCGCCAGATGCAGGTCATTTGAATTGACTCCCGTAGGCAACCTACGCGTCGTGATGAGAATGAAATGATGAAGACGACACATACACCCAGCCCCCCGAGCCAGTGGAATTAACCAATTACGGTTAAAATTCCAGACCCTGCTGAGAATCGAACCTGGGGCACCTGTGACCAAAGGCCAGCACGCTAACCATTGAGTCGAACTGTAAACTTTAGTAGTACCGTATTCGGTGAAAGGGAGGGCACAGTTCTATGGCTGAATTGAGAGTCTCGAGGGCTTCGATGCTCGGTTGGCTGGGGCATATGACTGACCAGTAGTTTTTATTTATTTATTTATTTATTTATTTATTTATTTATTTATTTATTTATTTATTTATTTAAGCACACTACAGGACTATGGACCCAATTACAGTGGCTACTACACTGAATGAACCAGACCAAAAACCAATTAAAATAAACAAACATGCATAAAAGTGGAGTATACCCTAAAGAATAGTGGGTATTTGGCGTTTGCCATTAGTTGCAAAGCTGCTCACAACATAACGAAATTTAGAAATTATAGGAATAAAAGCTTTCGCCCGTGGTGTTAACTGCAGGCGTGAGGAAATCCATTGTGGCTAGTAGGTGAAAAACCATCTTCAGAGTTTTCGACTTGGTGTTTATTATTTTAAGGAAAAGTACAACTAAACAATAAGTACATACGATCTCATCGTGAAATGCAAGCTTCGGTTGCCTTTTTCTTTTTTGTTCATTCGTATTTCGGTGTGAAGAACTTTTTCTTACGTAGCAGATAATAGCTGAATACTTGCTCTGATTTGTAGCGACATTTCAAGCTTACTGTTTGGTAGCGTTGCTCCTCTAACTGTGATGGTTAGTGCTGGTCCGTCCAGTGGAATGGAACACTGAACTGGCTGGCAAGGAGATTTGTTAATGCGGATAGCGCTATCTGTCACCAATATACTAAGGCGCATGTTGGGTGTCACGCTCCCCGTCTGTTTACTTGTGAGTGCCAACTTTCCCATCTCAAACGAAGCTATGCAAATTCCTTAAGACAGAAAGATGAATATTCATGCTTAGAGTAGGCCAGATATGTGGACTGTGATCGGTTACATTACCTATATAAATACAATTTTAATTTTTGTCTGTCCTCAACAATTTTTTTGCATCATACCGTTCAACTACGTGATGTGCCCGTCGTAGGTTTTGTACGATTGCATCGGTAGCGTAATCTAGCGCAAGTGAGTGGCAGCAGAAGAGACCGAACACGGCCGACTTGATGCGTCGCTCTAGCAAGGAGTGCAGCGAGGGATCCAGTCGGCCGTGGACCGAACATTTCATTTAACAAGTGTGAGTCAGTGCAATGCTATTGTTGAACTTGTCCGGCTCCATGGCTAAATGCTGGCCTTTAGTTCACGGGGCCCCGGGATCGAATCCCGTCCGGTTGGCGATTTTAACTGTCATTGGTTAATTCCGATAGCTCAGAGGCTGGGTGTATGTGTCGTCTTCAACATTAGAATTAAACATAGATAGAGCCCCATCTTCACAGACTCAAAACACCACTCCGGAGGCCGCACACCATTATTGTTGATTGGGTGGTGGTGATTATTGTTTTAAGAGAAAGTACAACTAAGCAACCATCCTCTATTCAGTGGTATTCAAACTTTTTCTTTGGTGTAACCCCAAAATCCCTTTGTATTACCTTCGTACCAGTATATTCCGATTATACCAGAAATAATAAATGATTTCTTGCTGGATGACAAATAATGTTAACCACCATCACCATAATCATCATCATCATCATGATCATAATCTTCCACAGCATATCCCGCTTCCTTACGCTCTGATGCATGAGGTTTTTTTTTGCTAGTGGCTTTACGTCGCACCGACACAGATAGGTCTTACGGCGACGATATGTTACAAAATGCCTAGGAGTTGCAAGGAAGCGGCCGTGGCCTTAATTAAGGTATAGTCCTAGCATTTGCCTGGTGTGAAAATGGGAAACCACGGAAAACCATCTTCAGGGCTGCCGACAGTGGGATTCGAACCCACTATCTTCCGGATGCAAGCTCACAGCTGCGCGCCCCTAACCGCACGGCCAACTTGCCCGGTGAAAGAGTTTTGACCGGGGATTTAAGGTCCCATGCCCTTCCCGACACCGCGGAGTTTTAAAGTGAAAATCCCACCCTAGCAACACCAGGAATCAAACCACGGTCGTCGGAATGACACGCAAGTAGCTAAGCGGCTGCACCACCCTGTTCGCCAATAATAACGATAATGTATTATATATATATATCGTTGCTGGGCAAAGGAAACCAGCAGTGGCTGGAGAACTGTTCCTGGCATTTTTATTGCTTAATGCCTTTGCAGGCAGGACCTAGTGTTTACAGTGCACTATGTCTTCTGGTATAGGCTAGAGAAATTTTGTTACTTTTATTGATCTGTCTCTGTCTTATCCTTGGCTTTGACAATATTAAAGTGACTGAGGTATGCTCTCGCGGACCAAACACACAGCCCCCTGTGGGTGGGGGACGTAGACGAAGAGCACACCCACGGTATCCCCTGCCTGTCGTACGAGACGACTAAATGGGGCGACGAAGGGGGTGATTGTATTAGAGCCATGAAACTACTTATGATTAGTACCACCACGCGGGGAACACCATGGGTTGCTTTTACTTGCGCGTAGTACCACTGTGTTACGTACCATATAGGTTTGTGATTCGTACTACTATATGAGCGACACCATGGGCGATCGACACCATGGTTCTGGCTTGCCTATGATTAGTACCCATTATATGAGGAACCCACGGGATAGTACGAGTGCGTATGGAGTCACTTATGTGATGAACTCCATAGGTTTGCGTTGCCTTAAATGGCGCCGCAATGTGAGAAACACCATAGGTCTGTATTATTGTACATGTGCGGATTTCATTACCTGTGACTAGTACCATAATGTGTGGAATACCGCGAGTCTACGCTACTTTTGATTAGTACTGCACCGTGGCAAATACCATGGTTCTAGCGATAAGTACGATTATGAGGGGCCGATGACTTGGATTTTGAACCCCTTTAGACTACAAGCATCATCGATTCAGTATCGTGCTATAGAAGCAGTCCCTTGGTCAGTACTATTATTGTTTTACGTCAGTTTCTGTGAATGTGAGGCATTGCGGGTCGGATCCACTGATTGTTTTAAATTCATATCCATCCATTCATTCATCATCATCACGTTTTGAATTCTGGTCAGTGGAGGATTTTGGACTTTTAAATTGTCATTACATTTCGTCTCATTTCGTACCATTATTGGCCGATGACCTAGATGTTAGGCCCCTTTAAACAACAAGCATCATCATCATCATCGTCGTAATCGTGACTGAGGTATGAATGATGCTAGTAATGCCATTCCTTATGCAGCCAGTCTCTGTTATGAATGGTGTGAAAATTTTGCTCATAGGGTTGATTAATGCACACATTTCTGTGGGCTTGGCAGACTGATATGTAATGGCAAGTTCTGGTTCGGCGAGGAAAGCAACGGGAAACTGCCTCACTCGTCATTTCCCTAGTACGCCTCTTCAGTGATGCCTAGGCCATCCATGACAGCTGATGGTGAAGCTCTTGAGGATCCAACCAGCCCTAGGGCTGAGGACTGAACATACACACAACGATAGCCCGATTATTCGACCATTGGAGTCTTCGGTTCCCTTCCCGGGCAGCGCGGCAAGCCGTCAGGAGACAGATGGGGAAAAGTGGTTTCTGATGAGTGGAAATACGAGGGTTTCATTGCCTAGCAACGATATATTTTATATACGAGTATAATTATTAATGCAACAATTACTATTGTACTATACACAGTGCCACTGGTAAACAGTTAAGGGCTGGTATTATAATGAGGGTGTAAACTGAAGATTGAGTTAAACTGTAAACTTAGTTTAAACCGATGTTGAGTCGTATAATGGCCGGCCTAAGTTAAACTGTGGTGAAGGAGGAAATATACGATCTTGGTAGCAGTGACTTGCGAGAAAAGATGACTGTCGATGTTTTGCAGTGACTTGCAAGAAAAGATGACTATCGATAAGGTTTTATTTACTTCTTATAGGTAAAATGGAGGATAAAAGCAATAAACGTTGTCCTAATTTTACTTGTAAGGAAGTAGAATTGCTTGTGCAATTAGTACAGAAATATTTATATATTCCGTGTAACAGTGGCCTTATGAACTCCTCCGAAATCTCCCATTGTAATAAACATACTACGAGAGGCATAAAACCGTAATGCTATTAGTAGCTGACTGAGGGGTCTACAGCACGATTTCTGAAATAGAAGGAAGTTACTTTATTTTCTAAAATTTACACTTTTGACATTCAAACCTTTTAAAAAGTGGTTTTTACATTCTTACCTTTTCGTTTCATGTTTTATTCTAGTGCCAGTTTGCTGAAACAGGGTTATGACAGTGTGTTTTGTAAGCCTAAACCTATTTAAAAACTATTTTTCATTCCATGAAGGTGACGTCCCGTTGTTCGAAAATCTCGTGGTGCCCGTGGTCGTTCAATAATTTGAACCACTTCTTTATCAGCGCTTAGTATTTCTTCAAACACTTCAAAAATATCTTCGAGATCCATTCATTCTGCCATGTTGTAAGGTTATGTATTCTTAAACTTCAGTTTAAACGGTAGATGAGTGGCAGTAAAATTAATATCTAGTTAAACTTAAGATTACGTTTTATAATACACGACTAGCAGATCAACGGAAGTTTAAACTGAACCAACAGTTTAAACCTCTATGATAAAACCGGCCCTAAGTGAATTGGTGAATTTCGAAACAAAACTTTAACAAAAGAACAATGCGGCCTAAGTAAAAATGTTTACATACGTAGTCAATGCGAGGTACTATTTTTTTTTGCTAGGGGCTATACGTCGCGCCGACACAGATAGATCTTATGGCGACGATGGGATAGGAAAGGCCTAGGAGTTGGAAGGAAGCGGCCGTGGCCTTAATTAAGGCACAGCCCCAGCATTTGCCTGGTGTGAAAATGGGAAACCACGGAAAACCATTTTCAGGGCTGCCGATAGTGGGATTCGAACCTACTATCTCCCGGATGCAAGCTCACAGCCGCGCGCCTCTACGCGCACGGCCAACTCGCCCGGTGGGTACTATTTTAGAATGAATAGTTCGGAAAGGGAACTATGTGTAATGGTAGACAAAAACACTAAATCTAAACGATATTTTATTGAAAATGACCAGGCTCTTTCCTGAAATGCTCACTTGAATTAGTTAGAAGCTACGATAAATTTGTGTACCTCTTGAGACTACCCCGCGTACCCCTAGGGGTACGTGCACCACACTTTGAAACCACTGCTCTGTATAACACTAATAAAAAAAGGAAGGAACCCGACACTGCGAAAAATGAGGATATTGGCCTAAGAAAGACAAGGGCCACGAAGGGCGTGAAAATGAAACTCCCTGTCCCTCGGAACCTAATAGCGTCACTCCCTGTGGGTGGGGGACGCAGATGGAGAGTACACTCACGGTATCCCCTGCCTGTCGTAAGAGCGGCTAAAAGGGGCGACCAAGGGATGATTTGAATTAGAACCATGAAACTACTTGTGATTGGTACCTTCACGTGGGGAAGATCATGGGTCGGCTTTACTTGCGAGTAGTACCACTATGTTAGGTACACAATAGTTTTGTGATTAGTGGCAGCCGAGAACGGTTCACTGTGGGTTTACAGTATCTGTGATTAGTTCCACTATATGCGGAACACCACAGGCTTATGTTGGCTGTGGTTAGTACCATTATGTGAGAAACACCACGGGTCTGGGCGTTGCCTGTGATTAGTACTCACTATGTAAGAAATACCATGGGTTTGCGTTGCCTGTGCGACGTACAATACTTGTGAGTAGTACCATAATGTGTGGAACACCGTGAGTCTTCGCTACTCTTGATTAGTACCGCAACATGAGGAAAACCTTGGTTCTACTTTACTAGCGATAAGTACGATTGTGAGGGACCGTTGGCCTGGATTTGGACTCCTTTAGACATCAAGCATCATCGATTCGTGAATCTGCTCTTGAAGCAGTCTCCTGGTCAGTAATACTATTGTTTTAAGAAAGTTTCTGGGAAGGTGGGGCATTCCGGGTCGGATCCACTGATTGTTAAATTCATATTAATCCATTCATTCTTCATCATCACGTTTTGAATTCTGGTCAGTGGATGATTTTGGACTTTTAAATTGTCATAACATTTAGGGGCCGATGACCTAGATGTTAGGTCCCTTTAAACAGCAAGCATCATCATAACGTAATAGCGTCCGGGTCGGAAAAGAACAAGAGTTGACCAAGGAAGGTCGGATGGGATAGATGAAAGAGAGGAACCTGACTCAAGTGGATGTAATGCCAGGCTTAGTTAGAGGAACCGTAGTCGCCAAAACTAGAGTCCCTTTTAGTCTCCTCTTACGACAGGCAGGGGATACCGTGGGTATATTCTAGCGCCCCCAACCATAATGGGTGCTGTGGGCCACCGTCTAAGCCACCGAACCCGCCGCTGTCTGCTTTGATTCCATAATAATTCTTAGAATGCTTGGCTTACGGTCAGAAGATTTTCAGACACGTAAATGCTTAAATTTGCATCTTGCGAAATATATCAGTCTTTGTGTTTTTTAATCCTTTTTAAAAATTACTCTGTTCACTTGTGGATGATAACGACGGTAATGAGTCATGACTGTGTAAAGAGTTGCTGCATCTCTTTGAACTCGCCATGAAGTGGCACGTTCATTAATGTCAGGATACATCCCCTGCAGGTTTTGTGACCTCGCCTGTATAGTACAAGTGACAAGCACACAATTACATTACTGTCCCCCTTTTACAAGCAATTGTGTTTTTGTACTCTCTGATTTCTTTGTTTTTTATTCTCTCTCTCTCTATGCTCCATTCGCTTCAAGGCGAAGTCCGTTCAGCTAGCGTAACCAGATGCTGATGATGATAATAAATGATTATATATTAGATATTCTCGAAAGATTAGAAACAATCATTAGAAAAATGTTAGGTCTAATGAAAAGTACTTAATTGTGGAAAGTAAGAAGTAATAAGAACATATATCAGACCGTAGAAAACATAAAAACCAAACCAAACCCCATGGCACTACAGCCCTTGAAGGGCCTTGGCCTACCAAGCGACCGCTGCTCAGCCCGAAAACCTGCATATTACGAGGTGTCGTGTGGTCAGCACGACGAATCCTCTCGGCCGTTATTCTTGGCTTTCTAGACCGGGGCCGCCATCTCATCTTCAGATAGCTCCTCAAATCGAATCACGTAGATTAGGGGTGAACCTCGAACCAGCCCTTAGGTCCAGGTAAAAATCCTTGATCTGGCTCCGAATCGAACCCGGGGCCTCAGGGTAAGAGACAGGCACGCTACCCGTACACCACGGGGCCGGCTTAGAAAACATAAAGCAAACAATAAAGAAAGAGGCTGTTATTTGTTTGGGTATATTTTTAACGATGGATGATAATAGATTAACAAAAAAGAGGAAGAAAGATGATTTAAATCCCTTTGGGAGGAAAAGTCAACAACAGTCTAGATTTAAGGATTCAAGAAAGATCTGGAACGAAATAAGATAAGATAAGAAGGAATCAAGGAAAAAGTTATTAAATATGGAAGGATTCTAAGTCAAAGGTGGAAAGAAAACTGGTGCTAAGTCGGTCTGGGGAGAGAAAGAAGAAATACAGCGAAAGTATGAAGGAGTATTCGGAAGAAAGAAAGAAAGAAAGAAAGAAAGAGGAAACATCATAGGCTGAGGAATTGACATTGGTACGTGGTTTTTAGCAAGCCATAACGGAAATAATAATAATAATTATAATAATAATAATAATAATAATAATAATAATAATAAAATCATGATTCTTGATTTTCTTGACCGGAACCGCTATCTCACAGCCAGATAGCTCCTTCATTGTTCTTACGTAGGCCGAATGGTCCGCGAGTCAGCACTCAGGTCCAGGTAAAAATCCCCTACCTGGCCAGGAATTGAACACAGTGCCTCTGAATAAGGGCGTCGCTCTCTCTCCCTTGACAGCGGGGAAAGAGTTAATAATAATAATAATAATAATAATAATAATAATAATAATAATAATAATAATAATAATAATAATAATAATAATAATAAAAATGTATTTATTTTACGTGGAAGTGTGGAAAATATTGCATGAGACACTTTTGAAGGGTTTGCACCAACAAGCGTGTGGGATACTTGCCCATTATAAATGACACATCCTTTTCCCACGACGTGTATCTCCGCCCTGGAACGACTCTGTGATTACTTCAGGGCGGCATCGTGCTTGTACCCTCTCAGGCTTCTTCCTTTGTGTTTCCTTTACTGGCGTTCGTGAGCATCCAGATCTCTTTTATTATGTCGCAGGTTTAATAATAATAATAATAATAATAATAATAATAATAATAATAATAATAATAATAATGGGGCCTATCATGCTAGTGCGTTGAAGATAGGGGAGAGATCGATTTTAATCTATCTCAGCCGCGCTGAGTGGCTCAGGCGGTTGAGGCGCTGGCCTTCTGACCCCAACTTGGGAGGTTCAGTTCTGGCTCAATCCGGTGGTATTTGAAGATGGTCAAATACGCCAGCTTCGTGTCGTTAGATTTACTGGCACGTAAAAGAACTCCTGTGGGACTGAATTCCGGCACCTCGGCGTCTCCGGAAACCGTAAAAGTAGTTAGTGGTACGTAAAGCCAATGGCATTATTATTAATCTATCTCAGCAGTACAACTGAGGTATTCGGCCTTAGAGGTTTTCTCAAGCTATTTTCTGGCTTCTCTTTTACCCTCCACCTTTATCCGGGCTTGGGACCGGCAATAGCACTTTTCAGGTACTCATTACACCCAAGAGACCAAAACAATATTTATACAAATCATCAGCAGAAGCAGATCATGTTTTCAGAAAAGGGAGATAAGTATTTTTTGGTTACCTGTACAGAATGGACGAAGACGAATTAACAAAACAAATTTTTGAACGCTATGGGAATAACAAAACTGAACAATTTTTTTTTCAAAGAATCTGAAAATGATTTGGAACTACTCAATAAAAAGGAACAAATTGTAAATAAAAAATAATTTAGGGAAGTAATATTTGATGGCCGCCTCTGTGGTGTAGTGGTTAGCGTGATTAGCTGCCACCCCCGGAGGTCCGGGTTCGATTCCCGGCTCTGCCACGAAAATTTGAAAAGTGGTACGAGGGCTGGAACGGGGTCCACTCAGCCTCGGGAGGTCAACTGAGTAGAGGTGGGTTCGATTCCCACCTCTGCCATCCTCGAAGTGGTTTTCCGTGGTTTCCCACTTCTCCTCCAGGCGAATGCCGGGATGGTTCCTAAATTAAGGCCACGGCCGCTTCCTTCCCTATTCCTTGATATCCCTTCCAATCTTCCCATGGTTCCTAACTTAAGGCCACGGCCGCTTCCTTCCCTATTCCTTGTCTATCCCTTCCAATCTTCCCATCCCTCCACAAGGCCCCTGTTCCGCATGGCAGGTGAGGCCGCCTGGGCGAGGTACTGGTCATTCTCCCCAGTTGTATCCCCCGACCAAGAGTCTGAAGCTCCAGGACACTGCCCATTGAGGTGCTAGAGGTGGGATCCCTCGCTGAGTCCGAGGGAAAAGTCGAACCTGGAGGGTAAACAGATGATGATGATGATGATGATGATGAATATTTGATGGTATATTTCCAGAGAAAGAGAAGAGGAAATTAGGCAGTTAGAGGACGGAAGAAAAAAAAAACACGGACAAGAGATGGAGAAGTTCTGGGATGACAAGAAGAATAAAAACTGCTTCACATGATCCTAATCGGCTGCGAGCTTGCATCCGGGAGATAGTAGGTTCGAATCCCACTATCGGCAGCCCTGAAGATGGTTTTCCGTGGTTTCCCATTTTCACACCAGGCAAATGCTGGGGCTGTACCTTAATTAGGGCCACGGCCGCTTCCTTCCAACTCCTAGGCCTTTCCTATCCCATCGTCGCCATAAGACCTATCTGTGTCGGTGCGACGTAAAGCCCCTAGCAAAAAAAATGATCCTAATCGAATGAATAATAATAATAATAATAATAATAATAATAATAATAATAATAATAATAATGTGATAGCGTCTGGCCTCGTAAAGGTCAGTTGCACGTCTTTCTGGTCCATGATGCCCGTGGGTGACCTGCACGTGTGTGTGGTAGTGTTCTTTTTGTAATAGATAGAGGATGAAACTCTGTATTAGCTCGTAGCCTACTCCTGTGGAATAACATTAAGGGGTCTGCTCGAGGCTTAACGTCTCCATCTGACGGATGAATCACCATCAACGGCGTCACATGTCCTCACTCCACATATGCACTGCGGATTGGTTTGCAACTGAATCCAGTCTAGTGATTAGAAATTGTATACCACCACTTCTCATACCCTGCCGGCGAACATTCTGATGATAAAAATGTTTTCCAACAGCGGGACTCGAACTGGCTAACCACTGTGTTAGATCATAGATATTTGACTCCTGAACGATCATGGCCTATTATTATTATTATTATTATTATTATTATTATTATTATTATTATTATTATTATTATTATTATTATTATTATACTTACTTACTTCCTCTTCATGGATTAGGCTAATAGCCTGTTCCGACCTCAGATTTCATTCCATCTCTTCATAGGACGACCATTATATTATTATTATTATTATTATTATTATTATTATTATTATTATTATTATTATTATTATTGCTTGGCTGGTGCAGCCTTGTAAAGCAGACCGGCCGTGCTAGAGAGACTGCTTATTGGTGTGTGAGTTGTACAAATGTTACGGACAGCACTAACGCAAGTCCTTCGACCTGACAGGGAATCGAACTCCGTACCAAGTTGCGGACCACTCAGCCATGGAGCTGGACATGACAAGAATGAAAGCTTCGTAGTAGAACGAACCAGGAGGAGTGAGGTCGGTGGTCAAGTCGTTGCTAGTTCCGCATACGAACTTGAGCGAAAGGTACCGATTGAGGACCGTAGAGAACTTGCGCGTACAGTACACCCATTCGATCTTCATACCAGGATGCGAATCCTCTACAGTAGAGTGGCGAACGGAACCGAGGTTGACCTGGCGTATCTCCCTATAGAAGAAAGGCCAAGAGGATGTCAACCGTAGGCGTGAATCAGTGAGCACATACCTTTGGGAGCGTCTCTTTTCCGGTGCCGACGAGACACCCAGGAACTCCGAGGAAGTGACTTCATGACATGATTGTCCAGGTGACTCACAGATCTGCTGCGTCACGTAATGGCTGAGCTACGTCATCAGCCTACATAACACTTTCTTTCTCCTTCGGTCCTGAAGATGCAAGCATTGCCGTCAGCACTTCTCTGATGGGGGGAAATCCTCCTCCAATTACTTGTTCAGTAAGGTGGTTCGACCTTGAGCCTTTTGGGATTAACCAAGTAGATACGGCGATAATTCTTTACTCCACTACTGGGATAGGAGTGGAGAAAATAGCTGTTGGTCTGTTGTGGGTTCTCACGGGAGCAATTTTGAAT
This sequence comes from Anabrus simplex, assembly GCF_040414725.1. NCBI lineage: Eukaryota > Metazoa > Arthropoda > Insecta > Orthoptera > Tettigoniidae > Anabrus > Anabrus simplex. Next base: position 39,070,477 of record NC_090276.1, read on the forward strand.
TTATGGTGATAGACCTTATAACGTCCTCCTCCTTAATGAAACGCAGTGGCGTATGCTGGGATTAAGACCTGGGCTACCACTAGACTTAGGTTACCCCTTTTCGATAGTTGCTTTAGCGAATGTCAAGCCTTCAGCGTTTTGAACCGCAGCCAATAGCCAATGGAGTAGCCTGCTGTGTTGTCAAGGCTGCTTCACAAGCTACTGCCCTGGCCTCTGCTACTGCCAATGCTCAACCCCTGATCATTGGCTATGGTAGCCTAAGGTTTAGCAAATTAAAGTCCGGCTTTATGGATTACTGGATAGAATGTGTTTGCCTTTGGTCCGATAGCCCCGGCTCAATTTTGAGAATCAACCCCCTCATACTGTTAATTCCCCTGGCTTGGGGACTGGGTGTTTATGATATCTTCGCCGATCATTTATCCTCATTAGGTCACCACCAAGCCTACACAGATGCCATGCACCATTATTATTATTATTATTATTATTATTATTATTATTATTATTATTATTATTATTAGCCTCCGTGGCTCAGACGGCAGCGCGTCGGCCCCTCACCGCTGGATACCGTGGTTCAAATCCCGGTGACTCCATATGAGATTTGTGCTGGACAAAGCGGAGGCGAGACAGGTTTTTCTCCGGGTACTCCGGTTTTCCCTGTCATATTTCATTTCAGCAACACTCTCCATTCTCATCTCATACCATCTATCAGGCATTAATAAATCACTTTGGGAGTGGCGACCCCATCGTACTAATAACCTATATCTGCTTCATTCATTCCATCCCTGACCCGGTCAATGACTGGAAAACAGGTTGTAGGTTTTCATTATTATTATTATTATTATTATTATTATTATTATTATTATTACATAAACATGTCGAATTTTACAGGGATCGTACCTATTATTCACTGGTTAATTAGCTTCCTCGGGAGAACTGAAAGAATGCATTTCATTCTAGCAGATCTACCTATAGAAAGAAAACTGTATTACTCCTAGAACAGCAGCCCTAAGATGTAATCCTACAAGGATATAGAAGTAAACGGGAGTGAAATAGCAGCATTCTGTTATCTCTATAATTAAGTCAGATGTATGAGGGAGAAAGTATATACGATGCGTAACGCGTGGTTGATAGCAGTGGCTATCTGACGGAACGAAGCCTAGCACACAGCTATCACCCTGGTCTCACAATCAGCACCTATAGGATACACGTCAGCAAGCCGCGTGAGGTAGGTCGAGGGGAGAGGGACGAGAGTCTGGGCTGCAATTTCAGTCTCCGATAGCTTTCTCTCAGAAATACGTGCGACGTTTTTTCTCATTTCTTTCAAGTTTTGTAAATGGAACAATGCGTCAGATGCTTACATTATAATGAGCTTTAGAATTCCATCCTTCTCAGTTGAGGTTTGGACTTCACCGACAGCCTTGGTAGCCCTCAGTATACGCCACTGATGAAACGGTTAGTGTTATTAACTGTTGTCTTTCGAGGCCTAGGCTCGATTCCTGGCACTGCCAGAAATTTAAGATTGGCAGAAGGGCTGGCAATTGTTTAAGACTCAAACGGTTAGGTGGGGTCGTTTATGGTATCATTCAGACTGCACACCCCTACCACGTTCCCCGCTTTACTCCCTAACTGTTGCTCTTCCTTGTTCCTTACCCTCAGCCGAAGGATAATGGAGGGTAGGCGAAATAAAATTGGCCAGGAAAATATTTCTAAGACTGATGCGGAACAGAAGAACTGCCCATCACAGGAAATGCTGGAAACCGCGATTTCGATGCACCAATCGGTTGCTGTCACATGGATGCGCATCTCCCGAGTTCGTCGCTGTTTCGTGACGTGTGTGTGTGAGTGAGGGAGAGGAGCAGACGTGTTTAGTGACCGGTTGAATGCAGCACAAAATGATGCTCACGATAAAACAGCGCGTGTTCATTGTCCAGTCTGACGCGAAGCACGATTTGTGGAAAACCTGTCCGGAACTGTTTGCGCAGGAGTTTAAGACTGGAAGTGTTTTGGCAAAACTCCAGTAAAGTCTGCAATGCAAAACTTAGTGGCAAACGATGTCTGTAGCGAATAACAACCGTAACTATCCGAAAACATTGCTCGAGTGAAGGAAAGCTTGGAAGGAAGTCCGGGGAGATCTCAACGCCGTTTTTCTGTGCAAGTGGGAATTAAGAGGTCGTCGTGTAGAAACATGATCAAAAACGACCTGCATCTGTATCCTTACAAATCTACTGTTATGCATGCGTTAGAGCATCCAGACGAACCTTCGCGTGTTAAGTCCTGCCTTGGTTTCTGAGTGAAGGGGAGTCAGGACTTTGGGATCCTCAGTTGTTCATTTCTTCAGATGAGGCCATTTCCAGAATCTTTCGTGCCGTTCATTAACCAGGGCCAGTCTTATTTTGCCCACCCGGTAAAATGTGTTTTAGTATATGTTATATGTTCACTATACTGGGGGACTATGGGATTAAAGGTAGATTATTAAAATCAATCAAAGGCATTTATGTTGACAATTGGGCTTCAGTGAGAATTGATGGTAGAATGAGTTCTTGGTTCAGAGTACTTACAGGGGTTAGACAAGGCTGTAATCTTTCACCTTTGCTGTTCGTAGTTTACATGGATCATCTGCTGAAAGGTATAAAATGGCAGGGAGGGATTCACTTAGGTGGAAATGTTGTGTAACATTTTTTGCTGATAATAATATTAAATAAATAAATAAAAATATATAAATAAAATTACTCAAAAACTTAATAAAATTAATAAGCATAATTAACCGAAATGTCCGTAGTATGGGCGCCAGAGTTCACCAGAATGGATCTCTCGAATTTAGATAAGAGCATGATAAACTTTATATCCCAGGGCGTGTACATAATGCTGCGTACTGGTACATCTGCTGCAGGCCTTACCTAACCTCCTGAAAACGACTAATTAGGTAGGAACTGCACCTAGGTTCATCAATAACACTGATTCTAAAATAGCTAACTATATTCTGAACAAATTCCGTGCATGAGCACCTCATCAACATACAACATTATACATATAATACACACATAAAATATTGCTGGAAGACTCCGTATTTACAACAACAACAATAATGAAAATCGTGGGAAAACGAAAGCGAGAACTAAGCTACCATTTGTAGATGGTCGATGAACAATGTACATGTATGAAGATAAATACCTTTCACTGTCTCTATATCAATTCGACTTACCGATTCTCATAATCGGCAGTTATCACATCACACAGATACTGTACCTTGTACTACTGTGTTCACATATTTTAACACTTGTTGTAAAGATATATACACACGTCTGTCGATCCTCAACATATAAATTTATGGAAAGTCTGAGATAGCTTTCACCAACATATAATGCTAGGCCGCCACAAGTGCTACCATACTTAATGCGCAAGCACTCTCCACAATCATCCACTTTCCACGAACATAACAAGACTACGCTCCACGAACGTTTGAAGTCCAGTCCATTGCAGCCGTGTCACTCCAGTACCGTGTATCACCACCACTTCCTTCCCGTACAGTGCGTCAATTGTAGTTGTAGTTGTAGTTATCTTCCTTCTCGTTCCTTTACAATCACCTCTACAATCACCCTTACAATGTCCCCTTACAATGTTTCCGGTTGCCGCCGTATGATCAACCTTTATAGACATCAACATCCCCCTCCTCTCAGATGATACTTCTGGATTGGTGCTTGCCCACCAATCATGAGTGATCTCAACTCAAGACCAAGCCCTGAACTTCTCCTTGCTTCCAAGAGATTAACAAACACTCGGGAGTTTTACATGAATCGTCGAATTTCCCTGGTACAACAACAAGCTCATCTCATCAGGCTGGGATATATACATGACTCATGAATTTCCCGACACAAGTACACAACAACAAACACTGGGGTAGCCATATGACTCATTCAAATTACCAGAGTTATTAAAGCAATGTTTTCCCACTCGTGCAAAACAAATTACTCATACATACATATGTGGATATCTTCCAGCTTATAAATATAAATGACAAAACATACAAATGAAATACCGATAATAATAATAATAATAATAATAATAATAATAATAATAAATCGAATACTGATAATAATATCTCTAACTTCTACATATAATTCGGGGGTGTGATATATGTACTATCACAGTTGTAAGCAGTTTGGCCTATGCTGACGACTTGGTCTTAATGGCAGACTGTGCCGAAAGCCTGCAGTCTAATATCTTGGAATTTGAAAATAGGTGCAATGAGTATGGTATGGAAATTAGCCTCTCGAAGACTAAAGTGATGTCAGTAGGTAAGAAATTCAACAGAATTGAATGTAAGATTGGTGATATAAAGCTAGAACAGGTTAATAATTTCAAGTATTTAGCTTGTATGTTCTCACAGGATGGTAATATATTAAGTGAGATTGAATCAAGGTGTAGTAAAGCTAATGCAGTGAGCTCGCAGTTGCGATCAGCAGTATTCTGTAAGAAGGAAGTCAGCTCCCAGACGAAACTAGCTTTACATCGTTCTGTTTTCAGACCAACTTTGCTTTACGGGAGCGAAAGCTGGGTGGACTCAGGATATCTTTATTCATAAGTTAGAAGTAACAGACATGAAAGTAGCAAGAATGATTGCTGGTACAAACAGGTGGGAACAATGGCAGGGGGGTACTCGGAATGAGGAGATAAAGGCTAATTTAGGAATGAACTCGATGGATGAAGCTGTACGCATAAACCGGCTTCGGTGGTGGGGTCATGTGAGGCGAATGGAGGAGGATAGGTTACCTAGGAGAATAATGGACTCTGCTATGGAGGGTAAGAGAAGTAGAGGGAGACCAAGACGACGATGGTTAGACTCTGTTTCTAACGATTTAAAGATAAGAGGTATAGAACTAAATGAGGCCACAACACTAGTTGCAAATCGAGGATTGTGGCGACGTTTAGTAAATTCACAGAGGCTTGCAGACTGAACGCTGAAAGGCATAACAGTCAATAATGATAATGCATGTATGTATGTATGTATGTATGTATGTATGTATGTATGTATGTATGCATGTATATTTGATGGAAATTCAACTCTTGGTGCAAATATTAAAGTTCGCATGTATGTATTCAGCTTTAGTATGGCCTCCAGCTCTCGAGGGAAGTTTTATGTCACTGATCCCGATTTTCCAGACTTTGTGAACAGTGTACTAAACGGCGATTGCTATGAGAGCAATGCGAGAGATGGGTGGATAATGATCCTGAGTTTCAATTGGGAAGTTCTGAAGCACAATAGAACTAACCAATCTGTCTCTTGCAGCTGTCCGTTATGTTGATGCAAGTGTAATTGACTAGTATAACTTGGAAACTATTTTCTAACCCATGGGAAAATAATGGAAATATCGAGCTCGGTGATTATTATTATTATTATTATTATTATTATTATTATTAATGTAGTTATGTCTGGACTTTATTTGTTATAGATTGTGGTCGTATTATTTGTGTGTTATTTGTGAGGTTATGTCATGAAACATCTGCTGTATGTATATTAATATGAGTTTAATGTAAGAACACTATATAATTTATTATTAGTTGTATATATGATGTATAAATACAATGCAATGTTGTACAACACACGGTAATAGTCCAGAACAACGTATCTTTGGAACTAGAGAATTACAGAAAATTCCATTCATTGTAAATAGGCTATTGGAGAATCTCGCAATTTTGAGAAAACATGTTGTCATATTCTTCTAGAAATCCTGTCAGGCAATGCATATAAAGAGGTAGTCGTGACGGTTGATTGGAGTTTTTGACGATAGTTGCTAGTGAAAGTCGTGAACTCACGTTGTGATTCTGTTGACATGCTAATGGACCAGTCTTCTTCTTCTGCTCCTTCGTAGTGTTTTTTTCAAGATGGCAGTTTATTAGTGCATGTCTGTAGAATATGTATATATCATTTGTAAATATGATAGTGAACATAGTTGACAGCTTTTCGCGTGGGCATCTTTGTGGTAACAACAATGTCAAAACTGCCGTTCCCTTGTTTGTCCCGAATGTCCAGAGAACAGATTGTAAAGCACTTGCATCGCTTGCGAAATCGAAGAAAAGTCCAAAAATGTTTCTTATTTCTAAATTTTTTACTCTGACGGTGCTTGATATTGATTTCTCATTATTAATTTTCGGATCATCTATTAGTTTAAAAATGAAAATTAGTATTTTTTAGGATCTTGCAATTCTTTCTTGAGTTTGGTGGAAGAATCCATTAAGCATACCAAATTTGTTAACAAATTCACATGGGCTATGTAAATACTTCTGTCGCTGTGGATTTTCGTTTGGTCTTTTCACATACCTTCATTTTTGTGTGTGTCCGGCTCGTTGGCTAAATGGTTAGCGTGCTGACCTTTGGTCCAGAGGGTCTCGGGTTCGATTGCCGGCCGGGTCGGGGATTTTGACCTTCATTGGTTAATTCCGATGGCTCAGGGGCTGGGTGTGTGTGCTGTATTCATCATTAGAATTAATCATAGGTAGGGCCCCATTCTCGCAGACGCGCAGGTCGCCTACACGACGTCAGCTAGAAAGACCTGCACAAGGCCTCTTCGGAGGCCACAAGCCATTATTATTATTATTATTATTATTATTATTATTATTATTATTATTATTATTATTCGAATAACCCTTTTGAGGGTACGATGATTCAATTTTGGGTACTTTCCTTTGCATTTAACTTTCTTAGTTTACAAACTTCCTTCATTTTCTGAGAATGTTGTTCCTTTTTCTCTTGAGTCCATTTTCTTCCAGTTGTTAATTTCTTTCTCTCCTGAAATCCTTCCTTTCATGTTACTTCTCTGAAACGTGTTCTGTTTTCTATATCGCATCTATTTTGATTCCAGCGTTTTTCATACCCTTTTCAATTTCAATTTCAATAGATTTGTAACTGTTCAGTAGGTTGAAGATTTGTTTAGTTAATCTATTGTTATTCATTCTATGACCTGGCGAGTCGAACTTGTCATCGGACACTCCCGGCACGAAAAGCCATACCCAATTTAATTTAATTTAATTTAATTTAATTTAATTTTTAATTTAATTTTTAATTTAAATTTTAAATTTTAAATTTTAAATTTTAATTTTTTAATTTTAATTTTAATTTTTTAATTTTAATTTTGAATTTTAATTTTATTTAATTTTATTTTAAATTAAATTAATTTAAATTTAAATAACTGTGTCCAATAAACTGGAGTCTTATTTCCTCATTACAGTTATCAGTTTTTCAACATTTAAATATAGCTGTCTGTTTGATCGTAGTCTAAATTCGGCGTTGTTGTTTCTTCGTTGTCTTCTTATTATTTTTATAGGTAGTAGTAGTAGTAGTAGTATTTTTTGTTGGTGTGATGTCAATGTCCGAACGCTCTAATTTGTTACGGAGGATGTCATGTGGCATAAGATCGAGTGCGTTAGCAAAATCGATTACTACTGCATCAATCCTTGACCCGTTGTCGAGCTTATCAGATATATCTTGACATAGAGAACAGGACTGGCTTTCGCAGGAGAAGCCTTCCCTAAAACCATGCTGTCCCTTAAGTATCACAATCACAATCCACCATTGGAAAGAAAGGTGGAAAACTGCAGCCTTGCCTCCCTCCTTTCTGGATTGCTGCTTCTTTTTCTCAACCCTAGATTCTTATTACTGCAGACTGATTTTTGTACAGATTGTAGATAATCTGAAGTGCCTATTTTATATATTTTTTTGCTTTGAGTGCCAAAACTTCCAGGCTCTATTTCCTCCACCATATTTCCGTGTCTAGCCAGACTGAATCGCACATACTATAATGCATTCTGCAAAGTTGGCCAGCTCTTTTTTTAACCCAAATTTTAAACAATTTACCGATTTTAACCAGGACCGAATCTGTGATCCTCAGCACTAGACGCAGTATCCGACCTCCAACGAGTGGCTGCAGCTTGGTGGGAAACGTGGAAAAAGAAAGTAATGCGGCAGTGATAGCTGCGCTGACGTTATCTCAGACTTAATTGTCACTTGTGTGCTAATTCTTACAGATTCTAATCTGTTTCTTTTTTTACGCGTTCTGTGCAGAGTAATTGCAGCTTTCCCCATCTAGGTGGGCTGTAATTAAGACTTTTAAAATGAGCGTCACTCGCCTGGGAAGCTGTTGTTGAACATAAATGAGCTCTCACTCATTCAGAATCTTGATTCCTGGTGAACGTGCCATGAGACAGTTTGATGTCAAAGAGAAGCGAAGTCATCTCCGTATGCCAAGAGACAGTTTGATGTCAAAGAGAAGCGAAGTCATCTCCGTATGCCATGAGATAGTTTGATGTCAAAGAGAAGAGAAGTCATTTCCGTACAGGCCACGAAGATGGAAGGTAACCTCGGTGCTTTTTGGGATGCAGTGGTTAGCTCTAATCCCCGTCGCCTTTGCCTTTACTTGTAGGAGTAAAACTGTAGTCATTATTGATGTGGGCTGAGTGAACCTCTGGGCCATGTACCCCTACAGATGTCAATTCTAATTTCTGAACTTTTCGACTTAAGTGGATAAATCCAAGTACCATGGACGAAGGGGCTTCAACTCAAAGGAGAAGGTACAGGAAGGAAATGGATGTTCCTTCAACCTTGCATCATAGGCTACAACATGGCTAACTCTCAGGGGAAGAGAATTCCATAGCCAAGTATCAGACACAAGAAATGAAAGGCTATACACTGATATATGATTTATGTGTATAGTAAACGAAGAGTTGAATCGATTGTAATAATAATGAGTGGAGGAAAGGTAGCAGATTGAGGTAAGATTACTGTGGGTTTTCTTCACTCAGAATTTGTAAAATGAGTGTAGCTGATCGACCGACCGACTTCCTACTCTTTATTCCACTGAATTATACTTGTTATGAAATACCCCCCTCCCCCCCAATAGCCTCCATGGCTCAGACGACAGTGCGTCGGCCTCTCGCCGCTGGGTTACGTGGTTCAAATTCCGGTCACTCCATGTGAGATTTCTGCTGGTCAAAGCGGAGGCGGGACAGGTTTTTCCCCGGGTACTCATGTTTTCCCTGTCATCTCTCATTCCAGCAACACTATCCACCATCATTTCATTTCATTTGTCAGTCATTAATAATTGCCCCAGAGGAGTGCGACAGGCTTCGACAGCCGGTACAATTCCTACCCTCGCCGCTAGATGGGGGCTTCATTCATTCCATCCCTGACCCGGTCATTGACTGGAAAACAGGTTGTAGGTTTTCATTTCATGAAATCACCCCCGCCACTGTCCGACTCCTTGTCTGAATGGTCAGCGTTGAGGGTTTCGGTTCAGAGGGTCCCGGCTTCGATTCCCGTGCCGGGTCGGGGATTTTAATCGCTCGTGATTAATTCTTCTGGCTCGGCGACTGGGTGTTTGTGTTTGTCCCAACACTTTTCTCTTCATATACAGACCACATACCACACTACCAACCACCACAGAAACACGCAGTGGTGATTACTTCCCTCCATGTAGCGTTAGCGTTAGGAAGGGCATTCAGGTGTAAAACAGGCCTAAATCCGTATGAGCGACATAGGTCGCACCCGCTCCTCCAAAGGTGTGGGAAATGCGGTAGAAGAAGTAAATAATATGTGAACGAAGTTTGGTTGAGAGTTGTTCTGGAACATACACACATACAGTACATCGATAATCTTGGTCATTTTGGATAGGCCGTAATATTTTTTACTCCTTCTCGCCCCAATACCATTGGGGGCTGAATATGGACTTAAAGGACATCCGGTGTGTCACCATTCTTCTCAGGGACCCCGAAAATTATGGATTCGATGCTATTTTCAATTATTGTTATATGTAACCCCCCCCCCCCTCCCCAACCCTTTCCTTGTGGTGTCTTATCCCACAATATTTTTATCCAGATAGTAAGAAATATGTGTGCCAAGTATTGTTGAAATCGGTGCAGTAGTTTAGGAGGAGGAACAAACCCACATACAAACGATGTCTTTTATTTATATTAAGATTAATCAAACAATAACGCCCAAACTTAATCGCTTGTTAATTGGTGCTTGAGGTAAGTGGAAGTTTCTCTAAAAAGGAGGGGGGGGGGCAAAGTTAAGTCTGGTAGACCTAATAAAATATTATGTCCGCCTCAGTAGTGTATTTGTTAGTGTGATTAAGCTGTCACACTGGAAATCCCGGGTTCGATTCTCGGCTCAGCCACGACATTTGAAAATTGGTACGAGGACTGGAACGAGATCCACTTAGCCTTGGGATGTCAACTGAGTAGAGGAGGTTCGATTCCCACCTCAGCCATCCTCGAAGTGGTTTTCTGTGGTTTCCCATTTCTCCAGGCAAATGCCGGGATTGTACCTAACTTAAGGCCATGGCCGCTTCCTTCCGTCTTCCTTGTCTATCCCTTCCAATCTTCCCATTACCCACAAGGCCGCTGAGGCCGCCTGGGCGAGGTACTGGTCCTCCTTCCCAGCTGTATCCCCGACCAAATGTAATACGCTCCAGGACACCGCCCTTGAGGCGGTAGAGGTGGAATCCCTCGCTGAGTCCGAAAAAAAAAAGTAACCGTGAACGGTGAACGGACTAAGCAAGTATTAATTAAAATATTACAAATAAAAAGACAAAACTGTTTACTGTACATGTTTGTGTCCTTTTCTTTTGTATAAGAAACGTATTCTGCACACGTTTTCATGAATTTGTTGTTGTGTTTCTCCTGAGTTGTGCCGTACTTTTATACAGTATTCTGCCTTTGGATCATTGAAATTCAGGATGGTTATGGCTTCTGAGTGATATCACGGGTTGTTTGTAAATATACTCGTGTAAGCTCTGGCCAAGCACATTTTCTTACTTGAAAGGAAATATGTACACTGATTTGCAGAAAGACTGGTCTGCAGAGAAATGTTTAATTTTATACATTCTCCAAACGTGGCTATATTCGTGAACTGGGGACAACCGGTGGCCGAATCCTACCACCTGCAGACTATGTTCATCCTATTCCAAACAAGAACATTTTGAAAGAAAGTAATCTGCAGCGGGGAATTTCTCTGCTGGAGTGGTGCATGCGACAACGATTGCGCCTAACGTGCTGTGTGTATGCAGCTTATCATACACTGTGCTGCGGCGGGTAGCATTCATCAGGCTATCAGAAAATCAACATTGAGAATATTGTCTGGCGGATGGAACAAAGAGTGAAAGCGTTGTTCCTAGAACACTGACGTCATGGTACAACCTCCACCTTCCTCCATAGCCGTGCGTGATAAACTGATTACGACCGGGCGAGTTGGCCGTGCGGTTAGCTGTGAGCTCACATCCGGGAGATAGTGGGTTCGAACCTCACTGTCGGCAGCCCTGAAAATGGTTTTCCGTGCCGAGGTGCCTGAATTTTGTCCCGAAGGAGTTCTTCCACGTACCAGTAAATCTACCGACACGAGGCTGACGTATTTGAGTACCTTCAAATACCACCGGACTGAGCCAGGATCGAACACCGCCAACTTGAGTTAAGAGAAAGAACGTGTTCCCATCTCCTCTTAACTCTATTCAGACCGAGCGAGTTGGCCGTCCCGTTAGAGGCGCGCACCTGTGAGTTTGCATTCGGGAGATAGCGGGTTCGAAACGTATTGTCGGCAGCCCTGAAGATGGTTTCCCTTGGTCTCCCATTTTTACACCAGGCAAATGCTGGGGCTATGCCCTAATTAAGGCCACAGCCGCTTCCTTCCCATTCCCAGGCCTGTCGTCTCCCATCGTCGCCATAAGACCTGTCTGTGTCGGTCGATGTAAAGCAAAATAGCAACAACAAGCTGATTGTGATTTTTCTCAAGATTGTGGAGTCTTATTCTATCGGTGATTGAACTCGAGTAAGGAAATGCTTCCTCCATTCGCAGCTCTAGTTTAGTGGAAGCTGTCTGTCATTATGTCCCAGAGGCTTTCAACTTGGGAGTGTGGGGTGACGATCAGGAATCCTTTGCTCAACGTAGGATTGTTTACACTGTGCCAGTGACTTCTCAGTTTCACCTGTCATATCTTATCGTCGATGTTTTTCTTCTGACCCAGGCAGTGTTAGGTTTTGAGCCCTAGGAAGCAATTTCACGACCTTCATGACACTTTCTTTTCTTTAACCGATTCTTTCGTTTTTTTGAAGGTCGGACGTAGTTCTAGTTAAGGATAGGAAAGAGCTAGGAGTGGGAAGGAAGCGCGCGTGGCCTTAATTAAGGTAGAGCCCCAGCATTTGCCAGGTGCGAAAATGGGAGACCAAGGTAAACCATCTTCAGGGCTGCCGACAATAGGGTTCGAACCCGCTATCTCCCGAATGCAAACTCACAGGTGCGCGCCTCTAACGGGACGGCCAACTCGCTCGGTCTGAATAGAGTTAAGAGGAGATGGGAGCACGTTCTTTCTCTTAACTCAAGTTGGCGGTGTTCGATCCTGGCTCAGTCCGGTGGTATTTGAAGGTACTCAAATACGTCAGGCTCGTGTCGGTAGATTTACTGGTACGTGGAAGAACTTCTGCGGGACAAAATTAAGGCGTCTCAGAAAACTGTTCGTAGTGGGACTCAAAACCAATAACATTATTTATCTATTTATTTATTTGTTTATTTACCCATTTATTTATCGAAAGGGTTTTAGTGCCGAGAGTGTCTCAGGACATATTCGGCTCGCGTGGTGCAGGTCTTTTAAATTGATGCCCATGGATGACCTGCGCGACTGGATATGATATGATAATGAGGTAGTGAGTGGTGAGGCCCGGTCTCGGCACCAGTAGTGGTGATTTGGGGAGGGGGCGGGGGCTCTCCACTTTATGGAGAAAACTTTACATTCTTATTCTATTTTAGCTGGCTGAAGCCAACGGCCATAGCTGTGTTGAAACACCGGATCTCGTGAGATCTCCGAAGTTTAGCAACATTGGGCGTGGTCAAGATTTGGAAGGATTGCCACGCGCTGTTGGTGGGGGTAAGGGAATGGAGGAGCGGAAAGGAACTGGCCACCCTGCCGTACGTAAACTCCGGCTCAGGTACACCACTGGGGAGGTTCGGACCTGCCTTCAGGCAGAATACGCCCTTACTTTACCGTAGCCGGCTGAAACTATGAATCATATGAATTATTTTAAAAAATTGTGCAAGCCCTGTTGTCTTATCAGCTAATTCTTTCCTTTATTATTATTATTATTATTATTATTATTATTATTATTATTATTATTATTATTATTATTATTATTACTAGAGGAAATACGCACAAAATGTTCGTCGTGGCTAACCGATTTGTATAGCACCACAGCAAGTAGTGGACACTTTGCTTATGCTGTGAGTAAAGGTAGCAGGGGTATATTTCTTGCCAAGGTAATAGACACTGAGGCGTGATGCACCCGCTTGTCGCGTGCACAGAGAGCATCAGAATCCTTACCACTTTGTAGCTTTTCTGTTTTTTCCCCCCACCGCCTGCTATATCCCCTAAACCCGGGCTTAGTGTTTGTACATTCCCCCCGCCCCCACTTCTTATTCCAATAGCCGCTACTGGTCAGCAGTATATGCGACTCCTGTCGAATGATACCAAAAGGTCTGCTCTAGGTTAACGTCTCCATCGGACAGACTAATTGTGGGATAAGTGAAAGTTCCTCTGAAAGGAAGTGTGTAGAGTTGGAAAATATACATATTTTCGTTAAAATATTTATAAAAGTAAGCCTAATTTAACAATGCCTTTCGTCTTCGTCTGCATAACAGATTACGCCTTGCTATGATCATTGTCACTAGGAGGGCCGTCTCCACTAGGTCATAAGGCTGGGTCAACCTTTTCTGTGCCCGTCCTTCAATCTTACATCTAGGTCAGGGTCGGGAGCATGGACTCTTAGCATACTTCCGTAACCACCAGGAAACCAGCGCCAGTTCAATATGGTGTTATTACCTTGGTCTGTTATGGTCAGTTGCGTCACAGTTCTTCGCCAGCTGCCTTGTTAGTGGCTCCGCAGACCAACAGGTGTCCGATCATAATGTCCTATTAACTAATAGTACAAGAGCATTCTGGAATACCTTCATCACGTAAATGTTGCAACTTGCTTTACTAATTTTGTTCTAGCCTTAGCGGAAACACCTGTGCAGCAGCTGAGAGCGCTAGTAGCCTTCATGATTCATAGAAGGCATTCATTAGAGCATTTCTACAATAAGCTGATGTGAAACGCATACCTACACTAGAATATATTCATTTTCAGAATCACATACTGACATTTGTAAACATTTAAAGGCATGTGCTTCTAATTTATAAATTGAGATGTTATTCTCTTAAGGTATTTATTATTGCAGTTAATCACATATTATTTTAGTTTCAGACGGTTGGGACGTTGCCCTTCTGACCCTAACTTCGCAGGTTCGATCCTGGCTCAGTCGGTGGTATTTGAAGGCGCTCATATACGTCAGCCTCGTGTCGGTACATTTACTGACACGTAAAAGATTTCTTGCGGGAATACATTCCAGCACCTCGGCGTCTCCGATAAGCGTAGAAGTAGTTAGTGGGACGTAAAGCCAATAACATTATTGTTATTATTATTATTATTGTTATTATTGTCTGGCTCACCGGGCGAGTTGGCCGTGCGCGTAGAGGCGCGCGGCTGTGAGCTTGCATCCGGGAGATAGTAGGTTCGAATCCCACTATCGGCAGCCCTGAGGATGGTTTTCCGTGGTTTCCCATTTTCACACCAGGTAAATGCTGGGGCTGTACCTTAATTAAGGCCACGGCCGCTTCCTTCCAACTCCTAGGCCTTTCCTATCCCATCGTCGCCATAAGACCTATCTGTGTCGATGCGACGTAAAGCCCCTAGCAAAAAAAAAAAATGTCTGGCTCTGTGATGTAGTGGTTAGTGCGATAGACTGCCACCTCCGGAGGCCCGGGTTCGATTCCCGGCTCTGTCACGAAATTTGAAAAGTGATACGAGGGCTGGGACGGGGTCCACTCACTTTTGGGAGGTCAGCTGGTGAGAGGGGGGTTCCTTTCCCACCTCAGCCATCCTCGAAATGGTTTTCCGTGGTTTCTCACTTCTCCAAGCAAATGCCGGGGTGGTACCTAACTTAAGGCCACGTCCACTTCCTTCCCTCTTCCTTGTCTATCCGTTCCAATCTTCCCATCCCCCAGAAGGTCTCTGTTCAGCATATAAGGTGAGGCCTGTTGGGAGAGGTACTGGTCCTCCTTTCCAGTTGTATCCCCTGACCTAAAGTCCTATGCTCCAGGACACTGCCCTTGAGGCGGTAGAGGTGTTATCCCTCGCTGAGCCCGAGGGAAAAAACAACCCTAAAGGGTAAACAGTTAAAAAAGAAAGAAACAAAGAAAGAAAGAAAGCTTGCTGTAACTTGCTTTACATCGCACCGACACAGATAGGTCTTATGGCGACGATGGGACGGGAAAGGCGTAGGAGTGGGAAGGAAGTGGCCGTGGCCTTAATTAAGATACAGCCCCAGCATTCGCCTGGTACGAAAATGGGAAACCACGGAAAACCATCTTCAGGGCGTCCGACAGTGGGGCTCGAATCCACTGTCTCCCGGATGCAGGCTCACAGCTGCGCGCCCCTAACCGCACGGCCAACTCGCCCGATAAAGAAAGAAAGAAAGAAAATACGTTTATTATTGTTATTATTATTATTATTATTATTATTATTATTATTATTATTATTATAGTTATATCTTTATTTTAATTCATGTATATTCATAGTATGGAAGAACACTTCATGTACTGTGTGAGCGTTAGATTGTCTGTATATCTATTTCCTTGTTCTTCCTTGTCTAATATTTTCTTTGTTTTTATTTTGTATTTATTTTTACTTTCATATGTATTGTAAGTATTGGTGTGTTAAGAAGATACTTTTGCCGGAATGAGTGACTCAGGCGAATGAGGCGCTGGCCTTCTGACCCTAGCTTGGCAGGTTCGATTCTGGCTCAGTCGGGTGGAATTTGAAGGTGTCGGGAGATTTACTGGCACGTAAAATAAAATCCTGCGGGACTAAATTCCGGCACCTCGGTGGTAACTATGTGCATTACTCAGTTGGATCACGTTATTCAGAATAATCAGCACTGACGTCATTACCGACCGAACATTCACGTTCATGTATTAAGTGGCCTGTGTAACAGTCAGTGAGACATTGTTCAGTATAGTGGGGATTCTTAAAGTGTGAGATCACTTCTTGTGCATTACCAGTGTTCCAGGTTTGTTTGTACCTCGGTGACGAATCTCATCAGAATGTTATTGTTGGACGATAGACGACAGGAGTTTAAGGAGGCCTTGATGACCACTCAGCACAACACATTCTTGACGTATGTTATCACAACATACATTGTCCGGCTCCGTGGCTAAGTTGTTAGCGTGCTGCCCTTTGGTCACAGGGGTACCGGGCTCGATTCCCGGCAAGTTAGGGAATTTTAACCATAATTGGTTAATTTCGCTGGCACGGGGGCTGGATGTTATGTGTCGTCTTCATCATCATTTCATCCTCATCATGACGCCCAGGTCGCCTACGGGTGTCAAATCAAAAGACTTGCACCTGGCGAGCCGAACATGTTCTCTTACACTCCCGGCACTAAAAGTCATACGCCATTTCATTTACAACATACATACATACATACATACATACATACATACATACATACATACATACATACATACATACATACATACATACATACATACATACATACATACATACATACATTTCTTTTGTTATTAAAGGGGCCGTTCTACGGAAGACCCCATTTACAGAGTAATAATAATGAAAATGAAAATCCACAGCCTGTTTTCAGTCAGAGACCGGGTCAGGAATGCAATGATTGAAGCGTCCATCTGGCGGCGCGGATAGAAACTTTGCCGGCTGCCGAGGCCTGTAGCACTCCTCTGGGGCAATGATTATGAATGCCAGATGAAATGATACAGGAGAGTGTTGCTGGAATGAAAGATGACAGGGAAAATCGGAGTACCCGGAGAAAAACCTGTCCCGCCTCCGCTTTGTCCAGCACAAATCTCACATGGAGTGACCGGGATTTGAACGACGGAACCCAGCGGTGGGAGGCCGGCGCGCTGCCGCCTGAGCCACGGAGGCTTGCCAGAAATAATAATGCTATTGGCTTTACTACACCCCACTAACTACGCAGGTGATTCAAAAGGTTATTTGCACTAACGCGCCGCAGCAACGCGCTGTGTGTCGCAAACGTGGGCACAGCGGAGAAAGGGACAGACACTTCCCATACGTCTGTTAGGCAGGTCGCTGTGGTGTCTCGTCTAGTATTGTGTGAATAGCGGCCAAATGCAATGGCGCGTCATCTGGACGTTCACTCCAAATATGAGGTGCGTGCGACAATCCGATTCCTATGGGCCAAAAGGAAGAATTGCACGGACATTAATCGTGAAATTAGTGCTGTGTATGGGGAGCGGGCCATTTCCCGGCAGGGTATCGTAAAGTGGTGTCAGCAATTCGAAGCCGGACGCACGGATATCACGAACAACCATCGCGAAGGCAGGCCCGCAACGTCCAGGACCCGTGCAAAGGTCATCAATGTGAATGCGATCTATTAGACAGAACCGGCGCATTAAACTGAGAGAAATCGCAACGCAGCTGAACATGTCATATGGCAGTGTGTAAACTGAGAGAAATCGGAGGCCCGTGCTCAGTTCCCGGTCAGGTTAGGGATATTTACTCGGAGAGGTTCTCTCAGCCTACTGATTACAGACTTGGAGCTATCTGACAGTGATATGCAGGCTCCGGTCTAGAATGCCAAGAATAATGGCCGAGAGTGTCGGTCGTGCCTACCACGTGGCACCTCCTGGCTGAACAGAGCTCGCTTTGCTAGGGTATGATGGCTCTTCGGGGCTTTGCGCCATGGATTTTGGTTTGGTTTTGACGTAAATGTCTTATGGCTGAGAGTCCCCTGAAAATTTGCGTTACGGAAGTTAACGTGACAGAAGGTGTCTAGGCTGTGATGAAAAGAATGGATGGATGGCCAGACAATGTTACCTAGCAATCGAACCCTGAGTTGTTGACCTCAAAGCCTCCACTTTGACTATTCATCCAAGAAGCTGGACAACTCTGTGACCTATCTCTTTCGAAATTCTCGTCGTCAAGTCTGAACCCGCATAATATTGCTTCTCGTGAGATGCACGATGTATTTTAATTTTCCCCGCAATCTATCGGCCATGACTGTATTTTCGTTCTTCTAGGGTTCATATCACTTCCTCCTTGGAATGATGTGAGAAGTCCTGATAAGCTGTTTCTACCGTCTAAAACAGCACTCACTATACAGACGTACCAACTCCCCCGATTTAAGCGGGAGACTCCCGATTTGGAGAATAGATTTAGTGTTCCTGTATTTTTTTGAAAATTCCAGGTTTTCACTCGTTCTTTAAGGGTTTGGGAAGAATTGGTTTTTAATGGGCACTGGCAAGACAGATGCAATCAGCTGGTGGTGTTCTTAAATATGACAATCTCTAACGTAATGCTTTTTATTTTATCATTTACACATAGCAGTCCCGTCTGTGAGAGTATTTCCAGCATATTTACGAGGACAAAAACTCAGTTCAGATCAGTGCTTCCTGAAAATGATTAGATTAGCAGGTTGCCTTTTTCTACCACTACGATCGCTAATGTGAGGCATTACAGAGTTTCACTTAAGCCCTTATAAGTACATTCGCTGTGGATATTTTTCAAAAAACTCAAAAATCCCCTGAGGGTATTGAACCATGGAACACATTAGAGAAATATTTTTTTAAATAAGTAAATTTGGCTAGGATTTGAATAAAAAAGAAAACGAGAAAAGAAATAAGCGTAATATACACTTTTTTTCGGAACTGCATTTAGGCCTGAAGTGTTTTTATATTTGTTGTTTTTAGTTTCGTAGAGCTATCCAAGACTCACAATTTGAAACCTTTAGCCTTTCAACTTTCGGCACAATTGAGGAAATTGCTTAATTTAACGTTTTTCTTAGTATGGGGACCTCTACTTAATCTGCTAAGAAATGTTTTCATCATTAAAATTTTGTGAATAAAAAAATGACAGTAGTTTTGAACCACGAAGTAGAAGGTGGACGTTTAGAATTATATGTGAACTCGTAGCAGAGCGTGGTTTCGATACACGGACCTCTGGGTTATGGACCCAGCACGCTTCAACTGCGCGACAAACAATCGGCAACAATGTTGTCCCTTCCCCTGACGTGTACAACAGTAAAATTATACGAAGACAATCTGAGAATCCAGCGAACCGTTCTTCCTAACTTTTCGACGTTTGCACTCATCTAACTTTAATCAAATGGTCTGTAATATTTCCACCCTTCTTTATCTGACGAAGTCGAAGGTCATTTTCTTGACACAGTTAAAACACGAGCTGACCTGGACCTCACACACTCCCCAGGGATCAATAAACTGGCAACTTGTTGCAGCTCAGCGAAACAGAATAATTCGGTAACGGGCGAGTCGTTTGACGAGGCCCACGCAAGCGAACGAGGCTTGCTTGCTCGCTCTTTTGGTTTCAAGTGGATGCTCAGCGTTCACCTTCATGCTACCTTCTGGTGGTGATGTGAGTAACCAGAGTATTACAAAACTTTCCGTGCAGCTCGAATTCGTAATAAGCTTCTCCTGCTTCCAATAGTTTTCTGCTTTTTGGGTAATTTAACAGCTTTATGATACGGATATCGTTACGGCACGAAATTCTGAAGGGAATAGTTTCTGATCACGACCATTGTATCCTCCCTGTAATAACTTTGGGATGTCACACCTGGACACTGAATGAATTTGTCAAACAAAAACTAGGCCGCCTCTGTGATGTAGTGGTTAGTGTGATTACCTGCCACCCCCGGAGGCCCGGGTTTGATTCCCGGCTTTGCCAAGAAATTTGAAAAGCGGTACGAGTGCTGGAATGGGGTCCACTTAGCATTGGTAGATCAGCCGAGTCGGAAACCATGGAAAACCACTTCCAGAATGGCTGAGGTGCGAATCGAACCCCCTCTACTCAGTTGATCTCCCAACGCTGAGTGGACCCCATTCCAGCCCTCGTACCACTTGTAAAATTTCGTGGCAGAGCCGGGAATCGAACCCGGACCTCCGGGCAGCTGATCACACTAACCACTACACTACAGAGACGGAAGAATAAGTACTTCAGTGGTCATAGTATGTCATTTATACAGGGTGGTCGGAAATAGCGTGAACCGTATCGATCGTACAGATAAATAATTTGAAGAAAGTAGACAAGCTAGAATTATGGGCCGTGAAAGCATCAATCGAAATATTGAAAAAAGTAAATCGATATTTCGCGCCATTGTTGTTTTATTAGCTGCTGATGTGAGCCAGTCAGATCGCTTTGTGGGCATATCCAAATGGGCTTTGCGCGTTTGTGTAGCTAATTCTGTACGTTGATTAAGACCGGCTTGAGACCACCATTGGAAGGAAAAACTTCCCAGGAGAAGTAGAAACGAAATCTTGACAAGTGTTTTTTTTTCAGAGGAAAGGAAAAAAAAGAGATAAGCCAACGAATGAAGCTGTATTGGCAGAAAATCAAAGCTAGTGGAGGGAAAAGGTGGTCCAGGATACCGTACTTGTTTTTTCGTGGTCCACAGTTGCCAAAATCGAGCATAATAATAATAATAATAATAATAATAATAATAATAATAATAATAATAATAATAATAATATACCGAGAGAGTTGGCCGTACGGTTAGGAACGCGCAGCTGTGAGCCTGCATTCGGGAAATAGTGAGTTCGAATCCCACTTTCGGTAGCTCTGAAGACGGTTTTCCGTTGTTTCCAATTTTCACGCCAGGGGTCGTACGTTAATTAAGGCATTGACCGCTTCCTTTTCTTTCCTAGCCCTTTCCTATCCCATCGTCGCTGTAAGACCTATGTGTGTCAGTACGACGTAAAGCCAATAATAATAATAATAATAATAATAATAATAATAATAATAATAATAATAATAATAATGGAGCTAATAATAATAATAATGGAGCTAATAATTGGTGGCAAATATCGAATAAAGATAATCGAAAAACAACAAAAGAAAATCCTCAGAACAATCTTAGGACGAAAATGAAAATTAAATTAGGATGAAAAAGAAATCACGTGAAATATATCAAGTTACAGAAAAAAATCACAGATACTATCCGGAAAGGGCGACCATAATTTTATGGTCACTAATATACAATGGATAATAACAGGCTCACAAAGAAAATGTTTAAGCCTAGCCTTATCAATGAAAAATCACAATAATTGGCTAAAAAGAAATCAGTGAAGGATGAGACACCATTCAGAACTTGAATTCACAAACACCCATTTTCTGTAAATTCCACTCGACTTGGATGTAC
This sequence comes from Anabrus simplex, assembly GCF_040414725.1. Lineage (NCBI taxonomy): Eukaryota > Metazoa > Arthropoda > Insecta > Orthoptera > Tettigoniidae > Anabrus > Anabrus simplex. The sequence goes on from NC_090276.1 coordinate 39,091,751, forward strand.
TGAACAACATAAAATGGAACCCAACGAGATCATGTAGAGATATTGGGAAGAGAAGAGGAAGAAAAAACAAAACAGCGCTAATAAGTTCAAACGCCATCCTTAGTCTGGCATAACGAAGGAAAAAAGAAATAGTAGTAGTTTACTCGGAGGGGTTGAATTGACGCTAGGAGCAGACGTATTGTCATGGCCCTCTGTGTGCTCACTGTCGGGACATATCCAAAGTTCAGTGTGTTAGTTGTTAGAACTTAACTTCTCCATTCCCTTCGAAGTCGTGAAACTTCGGTAGGATGCTTTTGTTAGAATAGGAAGTTTGCGATGGATTCCCTTATACTTTGTACACCTAGCAGGTTAGACTGATGTTGATGGGTGTGCTTAATCAACACAGGAGCGTGTCTGAAACACGAGATGCGAACGCCTAAGAAGGAAGCCACCGATTCTTACAAAACTCTCTTGTACTCAGCCTGTCTGCTGGGTCTGCTCGAAGGAGCCCAAAACGCTTAAAAAAATTGTAACCAAAATATGAGAGAATCAACATGTTAACAGTTTTAACACTTATTAAAACGAAAAATTCGCATTAACAAATAACACTATGGGCCTTTCAGAAAAAAATATATCTTGGACGTATTCTACTACTTCTTCTTCTTTCGGATGGACCACGTTAATTCGAATTCAGTTTCATCTGTTTCTGGGTTTTAATCCTCGTCCAGTTCTCCTTAATCCTTTCAATCTGCAATCTCCTCCTTTCTTCTGTCCACGGCGCTTCGGTACGGGATCTAACTTTTTCCCGAAACCTCGTGGTGGCCTTGATCCTCATCTTGAAAGTATTCCTGTTGCTGATTTCCGTTCCGCCGTGAGCTTGCATCCGGGAGATAGTAGGTTCGAATCCCCCTATCGGCAGCCCTGAAGATGGTTTTCCGTGGTTTCCCATTTTCACACCAGGCAAATGCTGGGGCTGTACCTTAATTAAGGCCACGGCCGCTTCCTTCCAACTCCTAGTCCTTTCCTATCCCATCGTCGCCATAAGACCTATCTGTGTCGGTGCGACGTAAAGCAACTAGCAAAAAAAAAAAAAAAAAAAAATTTCCGTTCCTTGTATTCTCATTTCTTCCAGGCTCTTCTTCACCGTAATTTTCCTGGTCTCAAAAAACCTTATTATTTGATTGGACGTATTATTGTAAATATTCTTGTTAATCCAACCCTTGTCCCGTTTCTCTACGGGGTGAGATGAATCTGTCGTGGCGGGTTTTTATGACCCGATGCCCTTCCAGACGTCAACCTCATCGGATGACTTAATATATGATAGTAGGAAGGGAGAGGGTGAAACCCGGTGCTGGCACGTAGCCTACTCCTGTTGAATAGCACCAAGGGGTCTGCTCAAGGCTTAACGTCCCCATCCGACGGACGAATCACCATCAACAGCATCATATGCCCTCACTCCATATGAGCACTGCGGAGAGGTTTGGAATTTAATCCAGGCTTTTGGCACGCAATCCAGTGATTTGAAATTGTATACCACCACCTCCCCTACCCTGCCAGCTAACATTCTGGTGGCGAGATTTTTTTCGACCAGCGGGACTCGAACTGGCTAACTACGGTGTCAGACCGATTAGACTTCAACGCCTTAACGATCGTGGTCACCAGGCGGGCGAATATTAATAATAATAATAATAATAATAATAATAATGCCCGCCCATGTGATGTAGTGGTTAGTGTGATTAGCTGCCACCCCCGGAGGTCCGAGTTCGATTCCCGGCTCTGCCACGAAATTTGAAAAGTGGTACGGCGGCTGGAACGGGGTCCACTCAGCCTCGGGATGTCAACTGAGTAGAGCTGGGTTCGATTCCCACCTCAGCCATCCTAGAAGTGGTTTTGTGTGGGTTTCCGCTTCTCCTCCAGGCAAATGTCGGGATGGTACCTATCCTAAGACCACGGCCGCTTCCTTCCCTCTTCCTTGTCTATCCCTTCCAATCGTCCCATTCCCACGAGGCAGCCTTGGCGAGGTACTGCTCATCCTCCCCATTTGTATCCCCCGACCAAAAGTCTCACTCTCCAGGACACTGCCCTTGAGGCGGTAGGGGTGGGATCCCTCGCTGAGTCCGAAGGAAAAACCAACCTTGGAGGGTAAACATATTAAGAAGGAAATAAATAATAATAATAATAATAATAATAATAATAATAATAATAATAATAATAATAATAATAATAATAATAATAATGGTTTTTACGTCCCACTAACTACATCTTTTTTCGAAGATGCCGAAGCGCCGAAATTTTTTTCCCACCGGAGTTCATTTACGAGCCAGTAGATCTACCGACACAAGGCTGACGTATTTGAGCACCTTCAAATACCACTGGACTGAGCTAGGATTGAACCTACCAAGTTAGGCTCAGAAGGACATAGCTCGATTGCCTGAGCTACTCAGTCTGGCAGATTAGTAACTACTGCTTTAGTTTTCAATATAGAGATCGCGGGAGAAATAGAAATACTGGATAGAGATGTACTGCAATTTACATCAAAGCACGACAGTTTCAGGAAAGGACTGCTTCAATAAACCGCGCGCTGGAATCGAGGATAACACTTCCAGTGACTTATTATTATGAACGGGAGCTGTCAAACACACGACAGCAGTCGATCATCGTCAACAGTCTGTAATGAAAAGTTCTCTTTTATTGCTGTTGAGAATCGTTACACGAGCATCCACGGAGTATGGAGATGACACATATTATTATTTGCTATACGTCGCACCGACACAGATAGGTCTTATGTGGGAATGGGCTAGGAGTGTGAAGGAAGCGTCCCTGGCGCTAATTAAGGTACAGCCCCAGGATTCTGTGTGTTTGTTAGCTCATCAGCCCAGAGGCTGGTTGGATCCTGAAATAGCACCACCAAAAGTTATACGGTTATAAGGAAACCGCTAAAACCAATGGCAGCACCAAAATGAGGCGTACTAGGCAAGACGAGGAGTGAGGTAGTTTGCCATTGCTTTCCTCAGTGGGTCAGAAAGTGCTATTGCAGCACGACCGACCCTATGAGCAACACCTTTCATAACACTCAGATGCAATAGTCGTGCTCTGAGTTTCATTACTCAGCACCACCCATACCCCAGCAGCTTCCATATTGTCACAGCCATGGATGTTGACTGGGACTTCGGTGGAAGCTACACTTTACTCTGCGGTGTGCCAAGAGATGGATACAAAAGTACTGTATCCATCAAGAAATGGCAGCAGGCAAACCCCAGGATTCACCTGGTGTGAAAATGGGAAACTACAGAAAACCATCCACAGGGCTGCAGGCAGTGGGGTTTGAACCCACCATCTGCAAACTCACTACTGCGCGCCCATAACTGCACGGCCAACTTGCCCCGTATTATTATTATTATTATTATTATTATTATTATTATTATTATTATTATTATTATTATTATTCCTTTGCTTATGAGACCTAATGTTTACAGTGCACTATGTCTTCTGCTATGGGCTAGAGCAATGTTATTACTTTCATTGATCTGTCTCGGTCTCAACCTTGCCTTTGTCAGTATGAAAGTGACTGAGGCATGAGCGATGCCGGTAATGCCATTCCTTATCCAGCCAGTCCCTGCTATGAATGGTGTAAGAATGTTGCTCATAGGGTCGGTTGGTGCGGGCATTTCAGTGGGCTTGGCTGACTGACATGAAATAGCAACTTCTGGCTCGCTGAGGAAAGCAACGGGAAATGACCTCACTCCTTATTTCCCTAGTACGCTTCTTCACTGATGCCTAGGCCATCTATGGCAGCCAGCTGCTGAACATTTATTATTATTATTATTATTATTATTATTATTATTATTATTATTATTATTATTTAATGTGGCCGTGGTTAGCCGGTTCGAGTCCCGCTGTTCGAAATCAATTTTACCTTCAGAATGTTGGCTGGGAGGGCAGGAGATGTGATGGTATACAATTTCTAATCACATACCGCAGTGTTCGTATGGAGTGAAGGCATATGAATGAATGCTATTCTCTCCCAGTCGCGGAAGACCACCAGATGAGGAGACAACATTCGTTTATAGTAATCCAAATTATTACATGGTGTTAGTTTTGATAGTAATGTTCGAAATGTATGCTGCATGTTGTTGTTTGAGTCGATTCAGTATCTCTTTATTCGTGATTCGATCTATCCATCTCATCTTCAGCATTCTTCTTTAACACCACATTTTAAAAGCTCCTATTATATTTCTGAGCTGGTTATCGTCTATGTTTCACTTCCATACAATGCCATGCTCTTCAAAAACATCTTTCTAATTCCTATATCAATGTTTGAAGTGAGCAAATGTCTTTTCTTAAGGTAGAGCTTCCTTGCTTGTGCTAGTCTGCATTTTATCTCCTTGCTTCTGGTATCGTTAGTTATTTTACTACCCAAATTACTTTATATGCCATCTACTTCCTTTAAGACTAATATTATCTGCGTCAGTTGACTTCGTTCGACTGCACTCCATTACCTTTCTTTTGGACTTATTTAGTTTCATTTTGTACTTCTTATCCAATACTCTGTCAATACCATTCAGCAATTTCTCTAAATCTTCTGCAGTGTCAGATAAAATAACAATATCATAGGCAAACCTCTGGGTATTGATTTCCTCTCTTTGGATTGCGATTTCCTTTCCAAATTCCTCTTTGATATTCCTTACTGCCTGTTCTACACGAACATCGAAAAGGAAGGGTGTGTGTGTGTGTGTGTGTGTGTGTGTGTGCGTGCGTGCGTGCGTGCGCGTGCAAACTGCAGCCTTGCCTCACTCCCTTCTGGATTGCTGCTTATTTTTCAAAGCCCTCGATTCTTATCACTGCAGACTGAATGTTATAGACTGTAGATCATTGTTCGTTCTCGGTATCTGATCCCGATCCTCTTCAGAATCTCGAGTAGCTTGGTGCAATCAACATCATCGAATACTTTTTTTCTAGATATATGAACACCATGTACGTGGACTTGTCCTTTTAATTCGATCCTCTAATAAGATCAGACGTAGAATCAGGATTGCTTCACGTGTTCCTACATTTTTTGTGAAGCCAAATTGATCTTCTGCCAATTCAGTTTCAACTTTTTTTTTTCAACTTGCTTCATACCCAATAAATATTGTACAATCGCGATCACAAGAATACCGGGTGGAATAGGAGACAGGTAACTTTTGGGCAAAGATTTTGGCCAGCCCTTAGGATGAAGGAGAAGTAACCAAGGCAACATCACATATGTTCGTCTTCCAGGAGGTAAGTCTTGCGACCTTGAGCACTCAGAGGTCACTCCAACTTCATTTCTTCGGGAACTGATTAAGACGTTTCTATGGTTAAATATTCTGGCTATACTAGCTTTTCCTAATCAAGGAAAACAGTGATTTAACTGTGATTTAATTGCGATGAAGTGTGCACGTTGTAATCCCACCCCAACATGAATGAATGAAAACCTAAAACCTGTTATCCAGTCAGTGGCCGGGTCAGGGATGGAAGGAATGAATGAAGCCCTTATCTTGGGCGAGGATAGTAATTGTGCCAGCTGCCGAAGCCTTTCGCACCCCTCTGGGGCAATCATTAATGACTGACAGATGAAGTGATAGTGGAAAGTGTTGCTGGAATGAAAGATGGCAGGGAAAACGGGATTACCGGGAAAAAATCCTGTCCCGCCTCCGCTTTGTCCAGCGTTGGTTTGATCAGCGCTGGGAATAACTTCATTGGAATGGTTTTCCAAACGCCGTTGCGTCTCTGATAATCATAATTATTTAATGCCAGGTTATTTTTACTTTGGTTTTTGAGGATAACAAATTATTATTATTATTATTGTTAGTAGTAGTAGTAGTAGTAGTAGTATTTAACAACGCCAATATTGACGAAAATAAGGGCCATTCTTTCTAACAGTGGTTGAGCGCGATGCCATGTGATAATGAAGTCATAGTCAAGACCGCTAACATTTCAGCCAGACTTCGCACTTAAGAATTAAAAAGAAACTGGAGAATTTGATCCTCAATCAGGTGACAGACACATTACGTCTGTTGCCACGAAGGAGCTGTGTGGTTCCTCCCTTCATTCCCCTCCCCTTTCATTTTCGAGCCTGTGTGACGTGTGGGCAGGCGGGGAAGCAAGTACCTTTCCCTCCGCTTGTGTTTCGTTCATGTTAGATATCCTCGTACTTCGTTTTCTCCACCTCCCCTCACTCTTCAGATGTGTGCATGTGTTAACGCGTCTAATGGATGTGACCAATGAAAGAGAGTGTGTAAGCAGGTACTGGGTGGTTCTGAGGGCTCTACTGATTTCTTGCCTGAAATGAATATTTCTGGCCACGAGATACTAAAGATTTCGATTGTACAACCATAGCCCTCTGAGGTATTTCCTAGACCTTAACCATGATGCAGAGTCCAGGATATCTGTCAAATATTCATACTATATTTGAATGGATGAAGACAGTGAACCACCTCTTCCTCCTTCCCCTCCTCCCCCTCCCTAGTCAGAGATGACCAACCGTGGGAGAGAGCACCCGCCCTTGGCAATCATCGTAATTACATTCAGCTGTACTAACCGGCAAAATTAATGGATTGCTTAAATTTTCAAAGGCAGGTCCCAACCTCCGCAGAGGTGTGCCTGAGCGGGAGTTTACGTACCGTAGGGTGGCTAGTTCCTTTCCGCTTCTCCATTCCCTTACCCCTCACCAACAGCGCGTGGCAACCCCTCCAAACCTTGACCACGCCCAATGTTGCTTACTGTAACTTCGGAGATCTCACGGGATCCGGTGTTTCAACATCGCTATGGCAGTTGGCTTCAAAGTATAAGAAAAAACATGTTAAATTATGAAACGTGTATTTATTATTTACATTATTTTCATGAAAAACTATCTAAGTATCGTTATCTGTCGTCCGGCCCGAGGTGTAGGGGGCAACGCGTCCGCCTGCCACTCGGCAGCCCCGCGTCGATTCCCGGCCGGGTCAGTGGTTTTCGATTGTAAATTATTAATATCTCTGGCCTGGGGACTGGGTGTTTGTGTCGTCCTTAACGTTCCTTTCCTCACATTCAACACTTCCGCGATTTACATAGTACACGCAGGTTCCTCACATATGGTGCAGTTAGGGGCAAAAGATCTGCATAGATCGACGCCGCGAACAAATAGTATTAAATAAAGAAACAACGTTATCTGTCTGCTACTCTTCATGTGTTGTCTTTTCTTCTAATTTTGTTAGTTTAATAAACCTTGCATACGTTGTGAAATTTGTTAAATTTAACCAGCTTTGGTTGTTCGATGTACTGTACTAATGCTTCGTAATGGACCAATGAACACTGCCGGTTTTGAATCAAATCTCAGGGGTTTGCTTTCCTACGGCAACTCCCAAGCGGTAAGCCTAAACCTGTACGTGGCATTAGGTAGCACGCTCACCTGTATCGTTCCTGGGGTGATGCACCAGACCAGCAAACCCCCTATCGAGAAACAACTCGAAATGTCTCCTTTAGATTGCACCAGTCTGCAGAGATGATCCATGCCTGCTTTCTCTCCTCTGGCAACGGTAATTTATTTTCCACGCTACTGGGGTACGCCATACCGGTCCATCCGCAATATTACTAACATGTTTTATCAGTGAAAGACAGGAGGGCTAATTTTCAATTCAGGTGAGATAAGAATAACTGTAGTTATGCTGTATAATTAGCCTCTTATTTCTTGTCTTTTAATTGCCAAATATATTTCAGTTTTAATGGGAATGTAGTTCATTACTTACCGATAATAGAGGTTCTTGTTATTTCTGTAGGCTTCTCATATAAAAATATGACGTTGAAAATTTTGATGCGGCACCCAGATTCAGATACCATCAGCCGCTACTGGTAAAACTAGTAAATTCAGATGAGTCAAGTGCAGTAAGTCGTTCATTGTCACTGCCTCTCAGTTATACAATGATCTTAAACTATATGAAATACAGTAGACTAGTGTCAAAACTCAGAAAAATATCCTAAATGCCGCTACCTTTCTACTTATTAAGCCATATAAGTGAATTTTCACGAAATTAATCAAATAGTACGAAATATCATAATCTCCTAGATGCTTAGTTTTATTCTTAATTCACCCTCGGCATTAAAATTCTTAGGTTTCTCTTACGCCTTCTCTTCCTTGTTAGTATAGTCTACGTTTATGAAATGGTGAAAGTATTATTGTAATTTCTTGGATGTTTAGTTTTTAATCTTATTCTTATATCCTCAGTAGGAAAATGTATCTTACGCTTTTTATGTATTCTTTTTATTAGTTTATACATTTAAGTTAAAGTGGCAGTTAGTTACAGCCAAAAGGACCTCTAGTCTTACTTGTAATTAAATTTAAATAAATATATTTCTATTTCTACAGAAGCCTCCTTGGCTCAGACGGCAGCGCGTCGGCCTCTCACCACTGGATACCGTGGTTCAAATCCCGGTCACTCCATGTGAGATTTGTGTTGGATAAAGAGGAGGCGGGACAGGTTTTTCTACGGGTACTCCGGTTTTCCCTGTCATCTTTCATTCCAGCAACACTCTCCATTCTTATTTCATAGCATCTATCAGTCATTAATAAATCACCTTGGGAGTGGCGACCCCATTGTACTAACAGCCTGTATATAGTTCATTCCGGTCAAAGACTGGAAAACAGGTTGTAGGTTTTTCATTATTTCTATTTCTAAAATATGCTTTTTCCTTTTGAAAATTTCAGTGATCCATTAATTTTGCTAGACAGTGTAGTAGTGTTAGTTTTGTACGGTATCAAACATCGTACTACATATGAATGAAGAGTGAAGGCATATGTTGCTGTTGATTATTCGTCCGTCGGATGGGGACGTTAAGCCTTCAGCACACCTTTGATGTCACCCTTTCCCTACCTAATTATCATCATCATCTCATGTCCAGACGTGTAGGTCGCCCGTGGACGTCAAGTAGAAAGACTTGCAGCAGACGAGACGAACATGTCCTCGGACACTCCCGACGCTAAACCCCATATGCTAAATAAATTATTGTTGTAATATTATATATTCGATATTCTGTGACAGACAGGCTTGTTGGCGAACTTTCGGGTCACTCTGTATACATCACAGAGTGTCCCCATTTTGTTTGCCAACGTCCAGGGCTCCATTAGTCGCGGCCATTGTGACATCTACTGGTAGTATTTCGGGAAGCGGTCTTGACGTCAGCGTCTAGACACGTGGTTGCCCTCTACCTCGTGTACAGTGTATTACTACTGTTCAAAGAGATCTCACGTGATCGGTCTGTTAATTGTGATCTTCAATGATCCTCAATCGGCGTCCTCGGCGCCTTTTCACGGCGGCAGCCGTCAGTTTCTTGAATGGATGTTGACTTCATTAATGGGTTTGAGTTGTTATCTCTAAGTGCAGAATGAGCTGACGGCATCTTTACACGTAAAGTGAGGATGTTTAATGATTTATCTTTAAAAAGATACAAATGAAGTGACGAGTGGCTTCGCGGTTTGTGGCGCGTAGCTGTGAACTTGCATTCGGGAAATAGTGGGTGCGAACCCCACAGTCTTGAAGATGGTATTACGTGGTTTCCCCCTTTTCACACTGGGCAAATGTTGGGGCTGTACCTTAAGGCCATGGCCACTTCCTTCCCGGTCCTAGGCCTTTCCTATCCCATACTACCTATTTATTTATTAGATACAGCCTCTGGAGGGCCATTTTACACAGATACCACTAATAAGTGCAAACATATGGGAACAATGGCAGGAGAGTACTAGGAATGAGGAGATAAAGGCTAAGTTATGAACTCGGTGGATGAAGCTGTACGCATAACGGTAGTGAGGTCATGTGAGGTGAATGGAGGAGGATAGGTCACCTAGTCGAATAATGGGCTCTGTTCTGTTATGGAAGGTAAGACAAGTAGAGGGAGACCAAGACGACGATGGTTATGGTTATACTCGATTTAAAGATAAGAGGTATAGAACTAAATGGGGCCACAGCAAATAGAGGATTGTGGGGACGTTTAGTACCGGCCCCGTGGTGTAGAGGTAGCGTGCCTGGCTCTTACCTGGAGGCCCCGGGTTCGATTTCCGGCCGGGCCGGGGATTTTTACCTGGACCCCAGGGCAGGTTCGAGGTCCACTCAGCCTACGTGATTAGAATTGACGAGGTATCTGACGGTGAGATAGCGACTCCGGTCTAGAAAGCCAAGAATAACGGCCGAGAGGATCCGTCGTGCTGACCACATGCCACCTCGTAATCTGCAGGCCTTCGGGATGAGCAGCGGTCGCTTTGTAGGCCAAGGCCCTCCATGGGCTGTAGTGCCATGGGGTTTTGGTGACGTTTAGTAAATTCACAGAGGCTTGTAGACTGAACGCTGAAAGTCATAACGGGTCTATAATGATAATGTATGTATGTAATAATAACAAGTTTATATAAGTATAAAAGATAACAGTCGGTATAAAGAATAATATTAAGTATCAACAGAAAATTATTACCACTAACAATGTAACAGCAATGGCAACTTCGGTTGCAGAGTTAGGAAGAAAAAGTTCGTGGGTTGGATGGACGGAAGAAAATGGAAACCTGGAGAGGACTGTGTCGGTATGACTTAAAGCAAGTAAAAAAATCCTATTTTCACACCAGGCAAATGCTGGGGCTGTATTCCTACCGCAATGTAGGGGTGCCGTGCCTGCCTCTTACCAGGAGGCCTCGGGTTCGATTCCCGGCCAGGTAAGGGATTTTTACGTGGATGTGAAGGCTAGTTCGAGGTCCACTCAGCTTACGTGATGAAATGGCGTGTGGCCTCCTGGGAGGCCTGTTGCAAGTCTTTTGATTTGAGTGTCCGAGGACAAGTTCGGCTCGCCAGAGGCTCATTTGACTCCCGTAGGCGACCTGTGCGTTGTGATAATGGAATTACGATGAAGACGGCACATACACCCAGTCCACGTGACAGGGGTATTAACCAGTTATGTTTTTAAATTCCCGACCCTGCCCGGAATCGAACCCGGGTCCCCTGTGACCAAAGGCCAGCACGGAGCCTGAGGTGGTGGGGCTCGTTTCAAACACACCCCCGTTTCTTCAAGACTACGTTGATTTTACTCATCAAGGAGGCTGATGTACGGTGCATGCATTGAACTTTGCGTGTTCCGAGGGCGAGGACTCGTGTTTGGCTCACGAGTGTACTGTGTTCGAGAGCGGCTACAAATAGCCTCCCGTGAGGGAGTGACAGATTCCCAGAAATAAGTTAAAGCTCGTTCAGCTCAATTTCCGGGAGTCTCGGCACAATGGAGTTTCCATCCACTTACGATAAGCATACTCGGTATGATGCATGGCCGTATATATTCCAGAAAAGTTTGCAATATCTCCAACCCTGCAGCTACTCTAGAGTTAACTACATTTTAGAATGTACTTAAAAAAAGAAGACTGAATTCTCCTTCATGTTTGTCCTCATATCACTCTCAATATTCCTTTCGAATCTTTCTTCTTATCCATATTTTAATTACTTACCTGTCTGTTACTATTCTTTTCTTGTCTTTCTGCCTTTCTTTGCTTTCTCATTCTCTGCCACTGTATATCTTACCTTCCTCCTCTTCTGATCATCGGAGTGTTCTTCCCATTCTCTACTACTACTACTACTACTACTACTACTACTACTACTACTACTACTACTACTACTACTACTACCTTATTCCGTATTGTTAAATTCCATTCATAGTCCGGATAGTAGGCTGGCCTTTGGTACGAGGGGGTCCCCCTGTGGGTAGGGGCGGTAGAATAACACCCACGGTATCGCCTGCCTCTCGTAAGAGGCGACTAAAAAGGGCCCAACTTGGGAGCATGGGTTGGCGACCACGGGGCCCTTAGCCGAGTCCTGGCATTGCTTCAGTTACTTGTGCCAGGATCCTCACTTTCATCTATCCTATCCGACCTCCTTTGCTCAAGTAATGTCCTTTTCCCAACCCGATACTATCTAGTGTTAGAGAGTCTTTCATTTTCATACCCTTCGCGGCCCTTGTTTTCCTTTGGCCGATATCTTTATTTTACGAAGTGTCTGATCCCTTGCATTTGTTCTCTCTGATCAGTGTTATGTAGAGGGTTGTTGCGTAGTTGTACATCGTCTTAAAACAATAATCACCACCATTGGTCCAAGGGGTTCCGTATTCGATTCCCGGCCGGGTCGGGGATTTTAACCCTTTATAAGGCGGTGGGAATTATTTTCCCACTTTTTTTTCTTTGTCATTTCTGGGCGCTGGGAGTTTATTTCACATGTATTGTTGTGTGCTCCACTGTTGGGAATATCTGTGGAACTATTCTGAACTCCTTGGAATCTTTAGCTTCTTTGGAAAACATCTGAATAGCGATATCGTGCCAGCGCAACGCCTGTTGCGAACAAGATTTATGAAGTGAAAATAGCGTTAAGAAATAAATATTTTATAAGTCTATATACTATTTACATGAATTTTCTTTGTTTATTGTACACTTTTCTCATTTGTTCTGAGACTATTTACTACCTTTGACCAATTGAAGAGTTCTGAGATAGGCCTATAAATTTCTTTCACATTGTGTGTGGGAATATGCTTCCCATAGCCCACATAGGCGTCCGAAATATTTCTGCTAAATAAAAAGGGAACTAACTGAACTGAAATTGTGTCATTAGGTGAGCCATGGGAAATATGTTCCCACTTCTGAATGGCAGACAGAAGGCGGTGGGAAGTAAATTCCTATCTTATTACTGACCTCCTGAGCAATGGATTGTCTTTTTCCCTGTTAAATTGTATTATTTAGCACTTATATAGCCTGTAAATAAATTGAGTTAGAAAAGAAAGTGTTTTAATGAGTACTGCCTTATAAAGGGTTAATCTAAACGAAACGAAATCAAATCAAACCAAATCAAAAGAAACCAAACCCAATGGCGCAACAGCTCCGAAGGACCATGGCCTACCAAGCGACCGCTGCTCAACCTGAAGGCAGTGCCATAGTCCAGCATCATCTGGAAATTTGGCCACATAGTACACAGGTGTCGTCTTTCTTTTTATTCTTTCATCGTGCCCTTTTTCTACTTCGTGTACACAATATTTATTAAATTTCCTTCCTTTTTTAATCCCTCTTTCACTACATAATCCTGTGTTGATTATACGTCCTTGTGGCGGCCTCTTTAGAGAGGAAGTTGTAATAAAGACATTAATTAAATAAATGATAATGATAATAATAATAATAATATTTTGTTAACTTGCAATCTACTCTGTATAACATTACTATGGTGTTTTGAAAAGAGGATAGAAAACACGATTATATATACGCTTTACGTCGCACCGACACAGACTGGTCTCATGGCAACGATGGGACAGGAAAGGGCTGGGAGTGGGAAGGAAGCGGTTATGGGCTCAGTTAAGGTACAGCCCTAGCATTTGCCTGGCGTGAAAATGGGAAACCACGGAAAACCACGTTCAGGGCTGTCGACAGTGGGGTTCGAACCCACTATCTCCCGGATGCAAGCTCATAGCTGCGTGCCCCTAACCGCGCGGCCAACTCGCTTGGTGTGTGAAATGATTAACACAGAAAGAATTTCCTGGAAAGCAGAGGACGTTGAGGAACATTCCTACGTCATGAACAACCATGATAACGGCAGGAGGTCAATGGCTCTGTTCAAAATTGCTCTAACGAGATACCATACACATTAGGACCAAGGTATTTGGCACCACACTGTCAACCACTCCAAGGCTACCTAACGGAGAGACAGCAAGAGCATCAACAAACACTGCTACCACTGTGAATGTGCAATAATAATAATAATAATAATAATAATAATAATAATAATAATAATAATAATAATCCACAGCTTGTTTTGTTTCTAGTCATTCTACCGGTTCATAAAGAAAGGACATCAGTCAGATTTTTTCGAAATTGAGTTAACATTGAATTTCTCATCTTGAATGGTCATCACATCGTTTCACTGTGATATTGTGATTGGAAAGTTAGCGTTTTATAAAGGAACGGCATCGGTCCGGAATGAAGCCCTACTTTTATGAAATACCATAGAGGCGCTAGGTGCTTGTCTATTAACAGCGCGCTGATCCCTTGTTTTTATGCATTGTTTTGAGGTCATTTGACTGTGTAACTGCATCATTATTCTATAATGAAGTATATTTAATAATTTTTTGTTATACAGAACCTATAAAACTATATGTTTTATCATTTACTGATGGCTTGAGCGTAAACACTTTAAGACTAGGTAGCTCCAGTCGAGTGCCGTAATTTTTGCCAATAAACTCTGCGTACCCAGCAGGAAAGATACCTATTAAGAAGAAGAAAATTGATTATCTGAAGAAACTGGTCCAGTATATACCTGATGTGTATCAGGAGTACTTTACGGAGCTGACTTCCTGGCGTACTGTGACAGGAGGAGATGACAATGAACATGATTATTAGAGGAGGATACGGAATATTTTGTCTGATTTCAGTAACTGTTCTTCATCCTGAGACTCAGAACTTTGTTATATCATAATATTATATTATATTTCTGCGAACAAAAAAGCTGTATTGAAACTTTGAGTGGTTAGATAAAGCTACTCAGCTGTAAATTTCTTTTGTAGAGAAAGGTCATCAGTCCACAAGATTTTAAAAATCTGTATAATTCAACTACTGATGATAAATCCTAAAATATGTTCAGAGGAATCCTAATTATGCATTCTCTATTTGATGGTAACAATATTTACATTTCTATTATGATGGTAAAATGTCCAGATAGTTTTTCTTGATTTCCCAACAGTTAGCTAAAATGGACAGAAGCCCTTTCTTATGAATCAATTCGAATAGAATGAATGAATGAAGCCCCCATCTGGCGGCGAGGATAGGAACTGTGCCGGTTGCCGAAGCATGTCGCACTCCTCTGGGGCAATGATTAATGACTGACAGATGAAATGAAATGGTATTAGGGGGTGTTGCTGGAATGAAATATGACAGGGAAAACTGGAGTACCCGGAGAAAAACCTGTCAGCTTTGTCCAGCAGAAGTCTCACATGGAGTGACTGGGATTTGAACCACGGAACCCAGCGGCGAGATACCGGTGCGCTGCCGCCTGAGTCACGTAGGCTAATCATAATAATAATAATAATAATAATAATAATAATAATAATTGTACCGGGCGGTACACCTCAACGCCGCTAATTCAAATATTGCGCCAGTTGAAAAACTCCTCTACAGGAGAAAGCCTGAACTTTAACAAACTGTATCAACTCAAAGGTTTCTCGGAAGATGTCACTATTGTAAATTTGGTAATTTTGAAGAGTTATGAACTGTGTCTATTTCGATTTGTGTTTGTTTATTCCGTATCAAGAAGTGTGGACATTCTCTTCTAGATGTCTCTACAGAGAAAAGACTACGATTGTGCACTCTGGCGCGAAGTGATGGAACTGTTTTTTGAAGAAACCTTGTATCCATAAGTTTGTTCTTTGTTAAATTTCTTTCTTTCAAGTTTTGGGTTGGCAATATTGATCTCTGTTCCCGTCACTTTTGAATTCAGCCAATCCCGAACTTTCTAAATTAATTTTCCTCCAATCCTAGGTTTCTTGTTCATGTTGTGTGTAACTTTTGATATTAGCCAATAAAACGAAAGGGTGTGTCTACTCATTCCTGAAAGGTCTCGAATGTTCCACGAGGGTATATAAACTGCTGATTTTCTTGTCTCGGTGCCACTTCTGTAACATCTCTCTTAGCGTGTGAATATGTAGCAGGGGGCGGGAAGCGCCTCCTTCTTCAAGCAGCAGGTCATCTACAAGGTAATGGCCTGTTAGCATCTTCATTTCTTGCTACCTCAGCCGTTTAACTCTCGGGGAGGGTTCGAAACCTTTAGTTTGTAACCTACCTTTTACAATGTAAATTTCCTTTCTGTGTATGTAAAAACTTCTAATCTCTTTTACTATAAAGCGGGGATAGAGAGTGCTTCACCCTCTCGAACTCCCCTTCATTTTGAATTTGAGGTGACTATGTTTTCGTAACCGTTTTTCTTTTCCTTCTTAAAGTCTTAAACTTATTTTGCCGACTAGTCACCTCCATAGATTGGGATTAGCCCCTGTATCATCGGCCTAGCGCCACATAGGTTTTTAGACAAAAACGTTGTGTAGGAGTGCAAGTTATCGCCTCCATTCTATTTTGCATTACGGGCCAGTAACTTAACCTGATGTTTGTTTTTCCTCATGCAAAGGCCCTTTAGGTTGGGTATCTGATACCCCTGTTTCCCTGTATGTGTGCTTTGAGGGAGTTAGGAGTGAAGTTTGTTGTGGCCTTTGATAGGCTTGTAAAATTGAGAGCGGGACTGCTCTTTCCTAATTTGATCTCTGCGTGCCTCTAGGAGGCTTAAAATTGTAAGTAGGGGCAAATGCTCCTTGGTATGAAGGGGTTTTCTGCCCTTCGGTAATGGGTGGTTGTGAGCTGAGGGCTCAAGGAATGTAAAACGGGGCTCGAAGCCCAAAACTTGTAACGACTGTAATCTATAATTTCTTAATTTGTTGATTTGCTACTTGGTACCTGTTACACTTTTGTTATCTGTTGTCATTTGTTGATTTTGAAAAGAAAATATAACCTTTGTTAAAGTTTTAAATTAACTTTAATTTGGTAGTTGAGACCTATTCCAGCCCGCACCTTCTTTCACCTCTGCTGTTCCACAGATACCTCGGAATAATAATAATAATAATAATAATAATAATAATAATAATAATAATAATAATAATAATGGATATTTTTGGACATTTATACAGAATGGATGACAACAGGTTAACCAAACAGATCTTCAAATATCTTTGGAACAAGAAATCAACAATCGCACCAACACAGATAGGTCTTATGGCGACGATAGGATAGGAATGAACAAGAAATCAACAATCGCACCAACACAGATAGGTCTTATGGCGACGATAGGATAGGAATGGCCTAGGAATGGGAGCGAAGCGGCCGTGGCCTTAATTAAGGTACAGCCCCAGCATTTGCCTGGTGTGAAAATGGGAAACCACGGAAAACCGTCTTCAGGGCTGCCGACAGTGGGATTCGAGCTCACTATCTCCCGGATGCAAGCTCACAGCTACGCGCTCCTAACCCCACAGCCAACTCGCCCGGTGATGAATGAAAGAATGAATGAATGGTTCTGACACTAGTAGAAGATGGTTCGAACAATCGAAAAGTTTGGAGGTTTTTGTTACGAGTTAGAGGTCTTTTAGACTTTTAGTGGAGGGATTTTATGCCGTGGAGTTGGCAACCCTGTTCATCACTTCGTTTATAAAAGGCGACTATCTCCTCTCAAGAGACCGCCACGTCAGGGAAGGCGCCGTCACGGCCCGGAAATGTATGATCGACCGTAAATGTGTTGCTGTTGTTTGCAAAGTGTGTCGGCGCTTGCGAATTCAACATGATCTCTTCTTCTTCGTATCCAGGGCTGTATCAGATCTCTCCTTGTGCTACAGTGAGAGTTACGCTGCTAATGGCGTGGAGATAAGATGCTGTGTAACACCGGGATGTAATTTGATAGCACGGAGACGAGAGAGGATTTCTCCTCATCTCCAATGCGCGTGTCTCTTAGCTGCTAGCAAATTAACTTACAGACTGATTTGCTCGTGTCTTGTTCCGGAGGGTTTAAATTCTCATGTGAGATAAAAATACGAAGAGCTGTTGAAAGCTACTCTCTGGATTTTATGTTGTTTTAAACTGTTTGCATTGGTTGAATGCTAGGATTGGACATAATACGTAAAGCGTCTGTGTCTTTTTCCAATCCTAAAAGTCAAATGCGCATACTTGTACGTACTGTGTAGCCACTCGCAGAAAGCTCACGGAAATGCTGACTGTACTATCCCTAGAAAATTGGAATTAATAATAATTATTATTATTATAATTACTACAAAAATTGTTTATCTAAAGTCCTCAAAATACAACACTGCAACACAGTAGTCAAACCGGAATGCCTATACGCGAGTGAATGTCTAGTACTGAATTCCAAGCTGAATACATTAGATCAGGGCCTCTCAGGGTGCTTGCGCGTGGTGCATGCACTGTGCACGGTGCAAAAGACGACTTGGCTTGGTTGACCAGAGTGCAGACCCCCCACTCCTCGATTTGGAGCAATAGCGCTTACTCTCTCTTTCCTCACGCCTCTCTCGCTCGCTCCGCCTGTCTCCCTCTCCCCCACTTGCGCCGTAGCGCTCCAAATCCGGGCTGAGTTGAGCCGAGTATAGCCGAGTAGAGCCGAGCTTAGCCGAGTAGCCCAGAGAAGAAGCGTTGATCCGAGCCATGCCGAGCGGCGGCGATGCACAGTGCACGGAGCTCTTGCGCCTCGCTCTGCACGCGTGAGATTTTGGGCGTTTGAGAGGCCCTGCATTAGATTATCGAAAATCCGGATAATCCGGAAAAATTAAAAAAAACCAACAAGTACAGTGAATGTTATATAATCTGTTAACATACGTTGTACAGTAATACCTTTTTTCAGTTGTACAAGAAATGTAAGAATTCTTCTCTTACATTTATGACTCTGTTTGATGCACTAAAATAATGTGCGAGGTTTTTTCTGTTTTACATTTGAATAGCGTTTGCGCACAGCACGATCACGAAGACATTTAACTAACAGGAGTTCTGCCAATGTGGTTTCAGTCTAGGATTCTAAATAGGCCATCAGTTTGTCCAGCTGCATTGTTGCCTCTCTATGAGTCATTGTTTCTTCTGAGGGAGCGCCGGTTTAATTTTCGAATTCGCCATCAGTGAATTAAAAGTGCGTTACATTCAGAAGAGGGTGCATTCGAATCCCACCTCCGCTGTCCTGGGAATGGTTTTCCACGATGCCCATGCTCAATTCCAGGCGAACGCCGGAACGGTACCTTTGGTAGACAGTGGCCGAATTACTTCCAATGCCTGTCCTCAACTATCCTTGGCGTAAAAGACATTCAAGAAGAGTCGACGCCGTAAAAGAAATACTGTACGAGTAAAAATAAATTTTTATAATTTTTGATCCTGATAAACCGGAGATTCGGATTAATGAGGACCAGATGAACGAGGTTCTTGTGTATTGGAAAGAAAAAAATATACGGAAAATACTCGGTTCGTAAGAAGTACAGAACTCTGGAAATCAAGAAGTAATTATGAAATATACCGGGACATAGGAAATATAACAGATACAATGTAGAAGAGGCGATTGATATTTTTTGGACATTTATACAGAATGGATGACAACAGGTTAAACAAACAGGTCTTCAAATATTTTCGGAACAAGAAGTTTTCCTGGATTCATGAAGTCAAGAAAGATTTGTAAAGAAACAACGTAAGGGAGGAAGAAGCAACAGAGGGAGATAAAGTTTTAAAAAGGAATTGTTAAAAATGGAAGGATTCCAAGGTTGGTCCGAGGAGAGGGAAAGGAGGCAGAGTGAGCAAATGGAGTATTGAAAAAAGGAGGAACAACAAAGAAGGAAGCATTGAAATTGTCAAGTGGTTCCTAGAAGACCTTAACGAAGAAATAACAACAATAATAATGATGGTGAATGCGCAGTTAAGATTGGCCTTAAATTCTCCTATACCAAAACCCACTTCATTTCTAACATCATATATACTCCACCACATCTTCTGAGTACCCACGGCAGAAACTTGAAAGTGGAAATATTCACGTGCCTTGATGAATGGGTTGAATCCAATAATTCTGAGAAGTATGCCGTCTTAACACGTGTCAACAAGTTAGAAACAGCCTTCCGACTCTCAAAACATATACCTATAACAAGAAGTCCATCTCTTGAAATGCAAATATTCGACACTATCAAACTGTAATTAGACCTGTAGCATTATATGCAGCAGAACTTGCGAGCGCATAGCCTGCTTGAAAAACTAGCAATTAAGGAAAAGATGATTATCCGAAAAAATTATTTGTGCCAGTCTCAAAGAAGGTGTTCGCAGACTTCGGAGCATCTTAGACATATACACCCTCACTGAAAAAAAAATTAAGCGTAAAGCGGAAAAGAAGGATAGCATTTTACGCTTGCCTCCTCAGATTGCCAGCTGAAAGAATCTGTAAACGTTTGTTATCCTACTTTAGAAGTCTCAAAGCGATTCCTCCTTGTTGGCGGAGTTCGATAAAGAGAAACAGACATTCAACTCCGAGTATCACTCAATCACAAACTTAGACAGGATCACGAAGAAGAAGTTCCAGCCCGACTGAAGCATGTTCATTCTGTTGCATGGAAGAAAGCACACTCCGAAAGGATGACAACCTGGTGGACCCGCAAAAAGACAGACGAAGAAGAAATAATAATAATAATAATAATAATAATAATAATAGTAATAATGCAATAGTCAAATCGTCAATCCTCTACGCAGCAGAGTGGAAGACCACCAAGAGCCCTAGAAATACAAGAAAAGAAGTTCCTGAGAAGGATAGGTGGACCAAGGATCCTGTCAGATGGAAGGAGATAGTTCAAACCAAAACCACGAAGTCTACCAACACCATGAACCTGTCACAGATGCGATTAGAGGAAGATGGCTGGCTTTCTATAGACACTTGTATAGAGTGGACTCCCACAGGCTGTCCTACCAGATCTTCAAAGTAACCAGCAAGGTTAAAGTCACTGGATCGCTGTGGATCCAGCAGGTAGAGAAGGATCTCGAAGAACTTGATGTTAATAAAACCGCAATAATTTAACAAAAGCAACTACCGTTCGACTATTAAAACCAGACCCTTCCTAACATTTCTTACAGAAGCAAACCACCGTGAGATCAGGAAATGTTCCTAGGAATGCAAGATGGAGTTCAGCAAGAAAACGGAGGAATACTGGGCTGACAGAACAGGTGAATATTCCAAGACGAAAGCAGCAGCCAGACCCATGAACAAGAACATCAGAAGCGGCAAGAACACAGCTGAAGCACAAGCACCGTTTCGCAAGCAGCCCAAACCAACTAAAATAATATTTACAATTGGCTTTACGTCGCACCGACACTGATAGGTCTTACGGCGACGATGGGATAGGAAAGAGCTAGGGCTGGGAAGGAAGCGGCCTTGGCCTTAATTAAGGTACACTTCGTTTTACTGGGGTGAGAAGTCAGGAGGGAGCTACAACGGTTTCGGTATTACTGCCAACTGAATGGAAATGAAATCTGAATTGAATCGATAGTATCATCGATCGATACGAATTTTTCTAAACGGTCGTTTCCGTGTAGGAGTTCTAGGTTGCTCCTGTGATGTACTTTGATTTTCCTCACTCATGCTCAAGCTTAACCTATATTTTGACTTTGCTGTGTAAATAACAACAGTATTTAAAGTGTTGCAATTATACCGCCAGATGTCTCACGGCGATGCATAGTTTATTCATATTTTTGTGTGTCAAAGGTTGTCAGAACGAATCTCGAAGATAACCGAGGTCTACCAGTTCAGCGCTAGGGCGCCGAAGTATCACTAAAAGTTTTGCGGATAGTACATACCCCAACATTTGCCTGGTGTGCAAATTGGAAACCACAGAAAGCTATCTTTAAACCCACTACCTCCCACAGCGCACAGCTGTGCGCCCCTACCCGCACGGTCAACTCGCTCGATATAATAATAATAATAATAATAATAATAATAATAATAATAATAATAATAAATTAAATTAAATTCGGAGAAATCTTCCAAATGGCTGAAATAAAGTATCTACCGAGCAAAGTGGCCGCGCGTATTAAGGCGCTGCAGGTATGGAGCCAAGCTTTGCGTTCGTGAGACGCGTGGGTTGGAAACCTAACGTCGGCTGTTCTGAGAAAGGTTTTCTGTGGTTTCACGTTTTCACTTTCAGACAAATGCTTGGACAGTTCCTATTCATAGGGTAGAGCCGATTCCTTCCACCTCCTTACCTAATTTCATTCACGGTTATTCCTTTAATCTTCATTTGGTCCTCAACTGAGGTTGGCGTCAGGAAGGGCATCCGGCGGTAAAAGCATGCCGTCTAAATTCATCTCACCTGATCTCCAGTCCGCCTCCTCAGCGTAACGGTTAGCACTATTAGTTGCCATCCTTGAGGGTCCGGGTTTGATTTCCGGTACTGCCAGAAATTTAAGAATGGCTGGTTAAAATAGTAGTCTACATGCAACTCACCCCCATTGGGGGTGTGCCTGAGAAGAGCTGCACCACCTTGGGCAGTCCGGTTCCGTGGCTAAATTGTTAGCGACCGAGCTCGATAGCTGCAGTCGCTTAAGTGTGGCCAGTATCCAGTATTCGGGAGATAGTAGGTTCGAACCCCACTGTCGGCAGCCCTGAAAATGGTTTTCCGTGGTTTCCCATTTTCACACCAGGCAAATGCTGGGGCTGTACCTTAATTAAGGCTACGGCCGCTTCCTTCCCACTCCTAGCCCTTTCCTGTCCCATCGTCGCCATAAGACATATCTATGTCGGTGCGACGTAAACGACTAGCAAAAAAAAAAAAAATCCTTCCACCTCCTTACCTAATTTCATTCACGGTTATTCCTTTAATCTTCATTTGGTCCTCAATTGAGGTCAGAGTCAGGAAGGGCTTCTGGCCGTAAAAGCATGCCGTTTAAATTCATCTCACCTGATCTCCAGTCCGCCTCCTTAGCGTAACGGTTAACACTATTAACTGCCATCCTCGAGGGTCCGGATTCGATTCCCGGTACTGCCAGATTTTAAGAATCGCAGGAGGGCTGGTATGTGTGCCTGAGAAAAGAGCTGCACCACCTCGGGCAATCCGTCTCCATGGCTATATGGTTAGCGTGTTGGCTTTTGGTCACAGGGGTCCCGGCTTCGATACCTGACTAGGTCGGGAATTTTAACCATAATTGGTAAATTCCCCTTGCATGGGGACTGGGTGTATGTGCCGTCTTCATCGTCATTTCATTCTCATCAAGACGCGCAGGTCGCCTACGAACGTCAAATCAAAAGACCTGAACCAGGACCCTCCGGAGGTCACACATTATTATTATTATTATTATTATTATTATTATTATTATTATTATTACCTCATATCCGACACCGCATGAAAAACCAGGACATACAATAAGTCTGGTGATTTAGTTTGCGTTCTTCGAAAACTACAAGAAAAAGACAATGTTATTTCAGTACCGTTGCGACTTCTTCTAAGTGATTTGAACATGATCATTATTGGAGTACAGTCGTCGTCGATCAATAATTTCAAGTCTCCGAGGTAGACGATGTTGAATCATCTTCTGTAAAGCCGTATACCCTGTTTTTACTCCTGGCTCAGCAGCTGCTTCTCGGTCCAGATTAACTTTCAGATAAAATATACACTCTTAAAGTTGAGGGTGCAATATAACCAGACTCTGAAGAAGGTAGTTACCGAAGAAAGAACTTTTTAATAAGTTAAGCCTGCGAATATAACTAGATATCTCCCGCAAGTAATACAGCGTTCAGAAAATTACTGAGTGCATACGGTCGGTGCTGCGCAAATCAGTACGAACTCTTGGGACGGTGTGGGTGACTTGCACAATTTGGAGTGAATGTCTCAAAATCGCAGGTTGACATTTCTTGTAGAACAGTAGTAGGAAGTCGAAACCTCTTGAAAATATTCACAAAGAAATTCTTGATTATTCCGCACACTCAAAACAACATACAAATTACTTTCGAGTTACAGTCGAACCTCCATTACTCTAATTTTCAGTGTCTTGAAGTAACTTTAATTTCCCGGCTGTTTGTCTTATTCTTCACGTGTATTTATTTATCTATTACTTAGAATTCGGTTACACGAATTTTTCGATTTGTCGAAGCAAACATTTCCTCTCTTGAAGAAAAAAAATACTCTGTAACTCGAATTTTGTGTAATACGGCATTTGTCGTTTGTTAGAAACAGTTAACGAGTAAAGAAATATTTACAGTGATGCTGGGAGCTAATATGATGGGAGCCGGAGAACTAAAACTTCTAATGATAGGAAAATCGGCGAAGCCTCGCTGTTTCTCGGCTGTGAATTCATTACCGGTCACGTACGAAAGCAACCCCCGAAGTCGCGGATGACAAGCTCCATTTACGAATCTCGGCTGCGTGGTATTGACGAGAAGTTTCAACGTGAAGGGAGGAAAGGTTGACAGTAACAAACAGAAGAGACTAACGGATTTTTCTCCAAAGGTGTTATCCGAGGTACCTTTCTTGTTTCACCACTGTATGTATTGTACCCGTCTTCTAAAAGGTTACTGTAATAAAGGTTAAAATTAAAGTGATGCCATAAAATAGAGTTTGTTTGTATATTTTTAAATACTGTTAAAAATAATGTATTCAGTATAAGTCCGTAGATTCGTATGATTCAATTATGTGCTATACTTGTTCAAAAACGGTATTCTCTATATCTCGAAATTTCGATAACTCGAAATAAAATTTAGTTCTCGAGGTGATTCGAGATATCGAGGTTCCACTGTCTTAATTTTATACTTGAGTCCCAAGCCTCATAGTATACTTTCAAGGGATTGGAACAGAATTCTCCTCCCCTAGGATCGCCTGTGAGTTCATTTTAAGGTAGGAATCAAAAATGTAAATCCAATGTTCTTTGTTGCGACCGTCATAACCTAAGATGTAAAGAAATCATCACACTCAAGTGATTTTTTTCAAGCAAATTAATCATCCATGGATTAAACATGTATAATTACCCGTATGGGTACTGGATGAGAGGAAGAGAATCGCCGTTCGTATTCCAGTTCAAGAGGTTCAGATCTGATTGAGGTAATAGGATTTTTGATGAGCGAAAAAATAGTGCATTCGGCGCTCAATATTGTAGGATTTATGGTCAGTTGCTGAAAATGGATGCTTTCGTACGTTTTGTGATAGTTAAGACATCTTAACACTCATCGGATGCTAATTTCACATGACCACCGGCCATAAGACATAGCCAGCACGGTTGCTAGGTAACAATGTCTGGCCAAACATCCATACCTTACATCACAGCCTGCACGGTCTCTAGGTAACATTGGTCATCCATCCATACCTTACATCACAGCCTGCACGGTTGCTAGGTAACATTGTCTGACCGTCCATCCATACCTTACATCACAGCCTGCACGGTTGCTAGGTAATATTGTCTGACCGTCCATCCATATCGTACATCACAGCTTGTACGGTTGTTACGGTTACGGTGGTGGTGATTATTGTTTTAAGGGGAAGAAAAACTGGGTAACCGTCCTCGATTAACGCTGATCAGAGGGGAAAATGGAAGGGATCAGACAGTTCGAAAACTGAAGGTATCGGTCAGAGAAAGGCAATTGCCACAAAGGACGTGAAAATGAAAGACTCACCGGACGAGTTGACCGTGCGGTTAGGGGCGTGCAGCTGTGAGTTTGCATACGGGAAATAGTAGGTTCGAACCCCACAGTCGGCAGCCCTGAAGATGGTTTTCCGTGGTTTCCTATTTCCCACCAGGCAAATGCCAGGACTGTACCTTAATTAAGGCCAAGGCCGCTTCCTTCCCGCTTCTAGGTGCGTCCTATCCCATCGTCTCCGTAAGACCTATCTGTGTCGGCGTGACGTAAAGCAAATTAAAAAAAAAAGAAATACTCCCCAAGCCTATATACATAATATCGTTGCGGTCGAAAAAGAACAAGAGTTGTCGAAGGGAGGTCGTATAGGATAGATGAAAGCGAGGAGCCAGACACAAGTAAGTGGAAACAACGCTAGGACTCGGTGGTCGCCAACCCTCCACTCTCAAGTTATGAGCTGCTGGGCCCCTTTAATCGCATTCTACCACCCCCCACCCACAGAGGGTTACTAGCGTTACACTTCCGTCACACATGTTGTGACGAGCTTTCGTAACGCACATTTTTTCATGATTCCTAGCGGTGAGACTAGGGGCTACCTGGCCGAGGCGGTAAAGGCGTGCTCGGTTCGCCCGGAAGGACGTGGGTTCGAATCCCCGTCAGGAAGTCGTAAAAATTAAGACAAGAGATTTCCACTTCCGGAGGTGTATATGGCCCTGAGGTTCACTCAGCCTGCACCAAAAATGAGTACCAGGTTAGTTCCTGGGGCCAAAGGTGGCCGGGCGTAGAGCTAACCACTCTAACCCATCATGTGCCGAGGTTAACAATGGTGGAAGCCTTTACCTTCCACTCCTCCAAGGGCCTTCATAGCCTGTACGGACTTTGCTTTGCTTTTTGCTAGCGGTGAGACATATTTATGCCAAGAAAGAAAAGAACGTGAGGTACTTGGCGTTGTGGAAAAGGATCTCCTAGCTGCAGCTCTCTCTTCAGAACTACTCAGTAGCGGAGTGGAAACTGCGTCTTACCTCGCCTACAGCACAATGGATCAGCCCGTCTCGACAGTTTCATGGCATAATATGGAAATGAATCAAGACTACGGCCAACTAGAGGAATTTAATTTAACTTGGAATTCAATTTGCTTTCTAAGGCTCTTTAATCAAAGAGTTTGAATTCTCCGAGGAGAAGTGTTGCGAACTACTCTCAGGTGGTTAGAGCTGTAGCTGCTTACAGGGATCACATGGCTTTACCACACACTAACACCGCCGTCTTAATCTAGTTGTTAATGCCGACGATAGTTAAGTTATGAAGATTATTTGTTTATTGCCTTTTAAATTTATTGCAGAGATGTCGGAGTTTTATCTATTAGGAATAATAACAATACTGAGCTTGATAGCTGCAGTCGATTAAGTGTGGGCAGTATCCAGTATTCGGGAGATAATGGGTTCGAACTCCACTGTCGGCGGTCCTGAAGATGGTTTTCCGTGGTTTCCCATTTTCACACCAGACAAATGCTAGGGCTGTACCTTAATTAAGTTCACGGCCGATTCCTTCCCACTCCTAGCCCTTTTCTGTTGTTAAAAAAAACTTTTTGAGTGAAATGTACCTGAATTGAAAACCAATTCTTCCCTGTCATTACTGTACTTTAAAGTCCGGCTCCATGGCTAAATGGTTAGCGTGCTGGCCTTTGGTCACATGAGTTCTGGGTTCGATTCCCGACAGGATCGGGAATTTTAACCATAATTAGTTAATTTCCCTGACACGGGGGCTGGGTGTATGTGTCGTCTTCATCATCATTTCATCCTCATCACGACGCGCTGGTCGCCTACGGGTGTCAAATCAAAAGACCTGCATCTGGCGAGCCGAACTTGTCCTCGTACACTCCCGGCACTAAAAGCCATACGCCATTTCATTGCTGTACTTGAAAGATATTTAGCCGAGCTTCAGTTACATTTGTGGACACCGGAAATTCAGCAGTGTTGTTGTACCGGCCCCTTTGAATTATTTGTCATTTCTTAAATTACGTTTTTTTATTTGTCTGCTCTACCCGACATTTCTCAACACCAGTTGTCTTATGTGGCAATTATTCATCATCAGTTTGTTTGATAAAATGTTAGTATGTGCATGCATCCGTACCACAAAATTGCTGTAACTTAGATTTAATAAGTGACATTGTCTTTTCTTTTCTTTCAGGTGAGTACTGCTTGTGGGATTCTGACGTCACGATGGTCTTGGTGAGTGGTTTTAATTCTTAGGATCGCGTATTACATCGCCAGGGGAGTAAATATTTCGGAGTTCTTCTCTAAGAACCTGCAAACTCTCCCGATATTTTATTGTTGCTTCCCGACATCCCTATGAGTTAATATTGTTTCACTCGATTGTCGGTCAGTGACTGTAGAACGAAAAATACAAGTTTTATCTAAAATATACGGTGAAAGGACCGATATCATAGTGGTAGTGTGAGGTAACACTGCGTGCATGCGGAGCACTTTTTATTCAACGGGCGTGTTAGTTTTAGACAAATCACCACCAACATTCATCACAGCAAGATTTTTAAACTGTGTTAAAATTTTTTCAACTTTCTTTCTCGTAAAATTAAGTGTTTACTGTATATGAAAAAAATATTTCTTTCTTATTAGTTTTTATTCATATGAAGGTAATGTTTTTTTCTGTGTGTATCTTATCATTTGTATAAAACACTGAAGATGACCTTAACATAGATCGAAACATGTCCTTTAAACGTAATGACTGTATATTTTTGCACAGAACTGGTGGACAGTACACTGTATGAGTATGTAATTTTCGGCTCCGAATTTTTAACTATATTAAGTCAGTAAAGAACCGAAGATTACATTTATCACAATGTAAGAACTGTGTATTGTTATATTTTCATTGGACCGAGCGAGTTAGCTACACATTTCGGGTTCAATAGCTGTGGGTTTGCACTCGTCGGGCAGTGGGTTTCCAACCCCACTGTCGGCTTCCCTGAAGAGGGTTTTCCGTGGTTGCCCATTTTCACACTATAGTCGTTATATTGAAAGATGAGTTGTGACAGTTCTTAGAGGGAGGTCCGTTTACTGCCTGTGCGGATGCGCAGTAGGGAGTAAAGGGTATGGTTCCCATGGAAACATGGGTGGACCCGTGTTGCTTGGAGTTGCCAAACCTCTCACTTCTGAGTTACGTACAACAGCACACAGCGGTCTGAACGAACGAAAGGAAGCGAAGCGAAGGGGAGGAGAAAAGAATGCAGGGATATGGCAATACGGTGGGTGCAATAGCACGCTTTTCGGGTATAGGCTGTATCCCAGTTAAGATCACGGACTCCTCCTTCCCAGTCTTAACTCTGTGCTATATGCCCTGCTCTATGCCTCTGTGCTGTGACGTAGAACAGATAGGATATTTTCGTTGGCTCCTCTACTTACGTCACGTTACGCCGTTTATTTCTGCAGGTGAACCCAGAGTAAAAACAGTGTTGAGATGTTGTGTTCGTAAAGGGAGATGTTCATCAGACAAACTGATACTGGAAGTTAATGACAGGTCTCCCTCCCTCTTATTGATTCTCTTGAGCCACAAACGAGGCGGAACGGCCGGACAATGGCGCTACCTCACATCAGCAACAGGGCTGACCAACCTGGCTCAAGAGGTCATCTTCCACTACCTGCCGCGGGATGAGACTTCGATCTCATCACGTTTGAAATTCAAATACATACAGCATTAAGATCTCCAGAGACTGGACGTCTCTTGAGGTATCCATTATTTTTCTTCTTCTTAGGACGCTGGTGATCCATTTGATTATGAATACTTGCCAAACAGCAGCTCTCCAGATTTCGGAAGATGTTCTTCCAAACAAAAGGCGTAGGTCCTTGAGCCAGGAATTCCTGTGTCTGCTCGCAGGTGTTCTTCCTTCGTATTTTCCACTTAATGGTGTTTTTTTTTTTCTTTCTTGCTATTTGCTTTACGTCGCACGGACACAGATAGCTCTTCTGGCGACGATGGGATAGGAAAGGGCTAGGAGTGGGAAGGAAGCGGCCATGGCCTTAATTAAGGTACAGCCCCAGCATTTGCCTGGTGTGAAAATGGGAAACCACGGAAAACCATCTTCAGGGCTGCCGACAGTGGGATTCGAACCCACTATCTCCCGAATACTGGATACTGGCCGCACTTAAGCGACTGCAGCTATCGAGCTCGGTTAATGGTGATTTGGAGAAGCCCTATCATACCGTCATGCGTCCAATATTCTGTAGTATGCTGTTTTAATGGTCCTCTGAAACTCTTTAATTTCACACATCTGTCCAAGGACCGGGAGTTGGAGACTGCAAGCCAAGAATTTCCACCTTTTAGTGAATTACACGGAAACCGAACACCAAATTATTTTACTTCCCGAGCATTAAACACTTTATGTAGACAAGGAACTGAAAGAATGCATTATTATTGATAAATATTAATTTTGTTAAAGAACTAACTTATTCCACTCCATGTGAGATTTGTGCTGGACAAAGCGGAGGCGGGACAGGTTTTTCTCCGGGATTTTGGTTTTTCCCCATATTTCACTGCAGCAACACACTCTGTCATTCATTAATCATTACCCCAGAGACGTGCGACAGGTTCGGCAGCCGGCACAATTCCTATCCTCGCCGCTAGAGGGGAGCTTCATTCATTCCATACCTGACCCGTTCGAATGTCTGGAAACAGTCTGTGGATTTTCAACTAACTTATTCCACTGTAAATAGGGCAAGTTAGACAGTAGGATTATCGGTCTGTGCACACTGGGCGCTGATTTGTGTCAGACCATTGGCAGCTTGTATTAAATATTTTTAATTAATCGCATGTAGATAGGTTTTAATGAATTTGTTTTGTTTTACCGACACGCATATTCAGGTAATAATGTATATGTTTTAGAGAGTTTACAGTTTATTTTAGTTGAGGCATGCATAGTTTGCTTAAATTTCACTTGCATACTTTGAATGTGCAATATCCAGATATGAAAATTGACCTCTCGAAAGACTGTGTTATTTCCGAGTAGGATTATTACGCCTGTTCAAAACTGGTGTGCAGTTTTCGTTTACTTCTAAGGACTACCACAGTTTTCCTGTCTGGCTCGATGGCTAAATGGTTAGCATGTTGGGCTAGGGTCCAAGGTATCTAGCGTTCGATTCCCGACCGGGTCCTCGGTTTTAACCCCCTGTGGTTGGCGGCGGTAGAGACCTGTTAAAAATCGTTTATGATTAAATCATTACATAATCACTAAACCTAACCTAACGTAGTTTTGAGTGCGGACTCTACACCGCATTTAAATCTTATTTTAACTGTATATTTTAACTGATTTCCAAACTTTGAGACCTCTCACTCCGAGGTTGGGTTGCCAGGTTTTTGAAAAGCCAATAATGGACAGGTCATGTCAACACGACATAACGACATTTTCTCAACAAAACACACATACGTATATATATTATTGTACCGTAATTACACTGTGGGCGCGAACCTTATTACAGTATTTTGCTGATACATTTTCCACATCAGAAGTTTAAGACCCGTATTTTTCTGCACTTTTAGTCTTTTATCAAAAATTCTGAATCTCCCTTAATCTCACATTACGATAACACTAGTATGAACTCTTCTACTCTCATCCCACCACAGCAAAACAAACTGCCAGCTTTAACGATTACTGATAAAAGAATTTGAAAAATGGAAGAATGCAGAGTTTCGTTAATTTTTTATCATAAACCAGATACCTTATGCCTTGTCAAGAAAACAAAACCTCTTTACGTTTGGTGTCCGCGTCTTCAGAAGAGCATCTCACGAGGAAGGCTTCTCCAATAATGAAAGTTTCAATTTAGACGTTACTAAGAGAAGTGTAAGTGGTACGTTCATTCGTCACCAAATGGCTCACCGTACGCGGTACAGCGGTGGCATTCGAAGCGGAAACTGACGGCACCATCAGAATCGGTCTGTGAATGGGGGGTGGGGAGGGGGGTCATTGAATTGCGGCTGCATTGCACCCCTCAGCATGAAGAAATAGAATGACAGCACGCACTTTACACTTGGCGGGAGACTTTATTGTCCTAGGCATGTTTACGCGCTCACTGCGTGCTCAGATGAACTGACCAGTGCGAGGTTACGCGGTCGACAGGCATGCTAGAGACATTGCGTAACACATCTGCAAAACGCTTCATAGGATTCTTACTGTGGTTTTAATTTCGCGACCGATCGGGGTTTAAAAAAAAAAGCCCTCGTATTTCCACAGCTTCCAGTATAATTCTCGACCTGTAGAGTCTAGTGTCGGTAAGAGCTCGGACCTCTTGGAACACGACATCATGACCCGACGGATATTTCTTGACATGGCATAAGCCAAAACGGCCATATCATGACTGCAAGTACGGGCCGTGAAAGCTTCAATGTTAACATGAGATATTCTAAGTCTTGCTCCCGCGAGTTCCCCCCCACCCCCCCTGGGCTGACGCCGGCGGTTCCCTCGCTCGGCTGCTACACGTTCCAATCGTAGTGCAGAATCACTAGATGAAGAATAATGAACGGAAATTGAAGATCGGTAAATATAATTTTAACCATGGCAGAAGTGAGTTGTTTAAATATGGGTAAAAAAGGGCGTGCCGTATGGTGTTAAAACGGGACAGTAATTCAGATATTCAAATGCGGGACATCTGGCAACCCTACTCCGAGCTGACCGTGCGGCCCAACTCAACACTCCCCGACACTTCCAGCCTTAGAGGGAGAAGTAACGCATAGATGAAGAAGAATGCACATGGCTACTTCGAAAGCAAGTCGTTCTCGATGACGTAATAGTCGCCAAGAGAAGAGACCTTTTAGAGAAGGGCCCGTCGCGAGCTGACCACGCTGCTAAATACGTCGTCCTCGGTAATGGGGCCTCTGTTTTGAGGAGCTGCGCTGACAGCCTGACGGACGATCCTGTTCTCCGCCTCGATACGCTCCACCAAACACTTGTTCTGCTCAACATTCCTCGCCACTTTAAATTTATACCACTCTCTTTATTGAGACGCACGCAGGTGGCTTTACGACGTCACTGACGAGCTTCGGGTTCACATCTTGGTTGAGGAGAGTGTGACATTCACATGCACGATTCTCTCTTCTCTAATTTGTAATTCGGAAGTCACTTTTGACATCCTGTCTGCTCATCCATCAGTTTACTTTGTGCAGACCTTCTTAGTACAGGTGTGACAAACGGTTATTTTTGTGTAACTGCTACATCTGTCACTGCTACAATAACGTAACTGTGAAAAGTAACGGTTAAAAATAACGTCCAACGTTACTCACCTTTCATTGGTCACAGCCTGGTCACGGCTTCAAGCTTGTCTCGTTACAGCTGTGCTGCGAAGTCTCATTCATTCACTCGCACATGCGCGCGCACGCATCACTACACTGTTGAAAGTCGGTGCAGCAAAACACGCATTCCTGTTTGCTATCAAGTTAACGAGAGGCAGACAACGGATGAATTGAAAAAACAACATAGCGTATTTTTCTAAATCTAGAGGAGTGAGTTTGACAATGCCCCGATCAAGGATAGAAGACAATAAAACATGATCATCTGTCTGCCAAACCTCGACATAAACCGGTACAAGGGAATCGATTAAGTAAAATGAAGTAATGTTATGTTACCTATAATATCAATATGGAAAGTTAAGCATACTAATTTATTTATCGTACAAGAAAAATTATACAGGTGAAACTAACAATATTATAATGTAGGTAGCCCTGCGTGATGTCTGAGTCAACGATTACCGCTGAGCAGTTGAATATTTCATAACAGTTTACACTTTAGTTACCAGATGACAACAACAACTTAAACAAATTCACTACAGAGTATATTATACCCCCGGCCCATGGCACTACAGCCCTTGCGAGGTGTCGTGTGGCCAGCACAACGAATCCTCTCCGGGGCCTCCAGGTAAGAGGCAGGCACGCTACCCCTACACCACAAGGCCGGCAGAGTATATTATACACTATAGTGTATTTGACTTAAAGCAATCTCCTACGAAAGCGTACTATCTGAACTGTGAAGATCACATTCTCTGTCTGAAAGCTGCTACTAGTGACAGTTCCCACTTCCCAGTTACTGTTTTCGCTAGTACGTTATTCTGTTGTCGTTACTCGGTAACCTGTTATTTTTTGTTCTCGTTACATTTGGAACAGTGACAGGCATGTAACTGTGACAAAGTAACTGCTACGTTATTTTTCAGCCATGTCTGATTCTTATCACGGATAACGGTTATTAACTCGGTTTAAAATTTTATCGGGGAAAGATTGCCCGGTAAAACAGAAAATGTAAGATAATAGCCTTTCATTTTGGCACCCGTAGACGGCTAGAATATTTAAATGAAAAAAATCACAGCGACGAGGAATATAACCAAGATTATGCAATAAAACGTCCTAGGTGGATAAATAGAACGCGCTACATACTTTAATAGCCACGCGAAATTATTATTACCTGGAATTCCCAACACAAAGGTGGGCTTAAGATGAATTGTCGATTATAGCGTATATCCTATACGGTACAGGACTGGATGACTTTTTATGAAAGGAATACTGCCTTGTTTTTTTTGTGTATTTATGTAAAAATAAAATAAAAATTGACACCCTTCCCCTAGCGAGCTGCAGCAAGTGCTCTAGGTAGGTTCTCGTCAAGGGTATGCAGGTATAGAAGAAAATGAAAAGGCAGATAAACTGGCGAGGAAAGGGGCAGAAACGCATTTTGTAGACCCAGAACCTGTATGCGGGATTTCCTATGGACAAGCCCAACACTGCATAAGAAAATGGGTACAAAAGAAACAAATGGAGAACTGGAAAAATACTCCAGGATGTAGGCTTGCAAAGGGACTGATAAAAGGACCAAACAAGAAGCATACCAAAGAACTGTTGAAACTCAGCAGAGAAAATAAGATGGGTAGCAGGACTGTTGACAGGACACTGCCATCTGAAAATACACTACATAGAATTGGAGTAATAAGAGACAATACATGTAGGAAATGCAATGATGCAGAGGAATCAGCTGAACACATACTTTTCGAATGTGAGGCGCTGGGTAGAATCAGACTCACCAATCTAGGACTAGCAGGTGAAGAGAGAGAAAAAAAATCCAAGGAGACCCAATAAGAACAACGTGCAGCTTTGTGAAGGGAACAGGTATATCTAGGTAGGAATGAAGGAAAAACATGGTAGCAAAAGATCTTAGAGGTCGACGCTAATTAGGAACTAATATTTAGAGGCCCGATGAAGAAAAGAAGAAGAAGAAGAAGAAGAAGAAGAAGTTTCTCGTTATTGTTCTGAAGTTCAGAAAGGAGCCACTTGTAATTTGTAGGTATGAAAGGTTATTATATCCAGTTATGCCTGCGAAGAACTTCCTAAATCAGCTCCGTTACTCCCACTTCGTTCTTGAAGCTACATGTATAGTTATAGCCTCGCTCACAAACACCTCTTCTTCCTGCGACATCTCGACACAGTGTGGGCAGATGTGCCTGGGATACAAGTCAAGTTACAGAGACACTTCAGTGACTTTTGGTCGCGCTGTTACTCGCCCGATAGGAGAGGCTGAGCATGCGATTGATGTAGGAGGGTCATCCAGAAATTGTTTCCTTATTTTTTAAGAAAAAAACAGCATAGTTGCACGAAGTAGATTGGCATCCGATACAGCAATGATAGAGCTATTTTTCGACATAATCCCCACGAGAATTGAGACTATTGTCATATCCTGGGATCAAATTTTGTATGCCGGTGTCGTAGAAGTCAGCCGCCTGCGAATGGAACCAGGGAGTGATATTCGTTTTCATCTCTTCGTCCGTGAAAATGCTGCCAGAAGGTGCAAGATAAAAAATCGCCGAGAGCAAGAACAGGACTATACGGTGGATGCTCAAACACTTCTCAGCCGAGCTCCTGTGCGCCGAGCCGTATGTGGGCGAGCGTTGCTGTGGATCAGCGCAAGACCTACACTGAGCATTCCAAGCCTCTTGTTTTGAATGACCCATCGCAATTTCCGTAGGAACTTTATCACAGACCGAACCTCGCAAGTGGTGGGAGAAAGAATGCGACTCGCCATTTCGAGCCACTGCTGCTGCGCTGCTGACTTGTCCGGCCGGTAAATAATTGCTACGTCATAGTTCTGTCGCGCATGCTCATATTTCCCGGTTAAATACGTTTACATTACAAGGAAGGAAATAGGGAAACATAATTTCTGGATGACCGACTTATACGAAGGGCGTACTATAATGTTTTATACTTTATTTCTTCTACCCAAACGAAGTACATTACATATCAGTTGTTACGTCGACCTTTTCAACACAGTCTCCT
Organism: Anabrus simplex; assembly: GCF_040414725.1. Taxonomy (NCBI): domain Eukaryota; kingdom Metazoa; phylum Arthropoda; class Insecta; order Orthoptera; family Tettigoniidae; genus Anabrus; species Anabrus simplex. The sequence goes on from NC_090276.1 coordinate 39,127,204, forward strand.
TGTAACTGTAAGCGCTTTTGCCATCGATGTGTCAGTCTCTCCAGACCTTCCTGAAACCATTTTTTCGGGGTGGTGCGTACTCATGCCTTGACAACTGTGTCCAGTTCTGCAAAATCCGCAAAAAGGCGACCACACAAAGGTTTCTTCATGTTCCCGAACAGGTGATAATCACTTGGTGCCAAGTCGGGAGAGTACGGTGGGTGTGGCAGCACCCATTGCATCGACTGTTGTTTCGTTTGTGGCTCCTGGCAATGGAGCCATGTCTCATCACCAGTCACAAGCCTAGCCATGAAGTCGGCTGGATCTTGATCATGACGTTGCGAAAGTTCTCTGCAAACGTCCACACGCCTCTGCTTTTCGTCTGCAGACAAGAGTCTAGGCACCCACATGGATGACATCTTCCCCAGCTGTAAGTGGCCGTGCACGTTCCGCTGCAGGGTGTTTCGGCTAATTCTCGTGGCTGCCTTCATTTCCGTAAATGTGATGCATTTGTTTCCTTGGATCGCCTGTTCGACCCGGGCATTGTTGCCTGGTGTTGACACTGTCACATTCCTTGCAGAACTGGTTCTCTTGTCCAACAATGTACGCCCTGTTTTTCAACCTTCCACCCAGTTGTAAACTGTTTTCCGGGATGGCGCATGTTCTCCACAGACTGCCACCAAGCGCCGATGAATTTCTGCAGTGGTCACGCCTTCTTTCCTTAGGAACCAAGTCGTATAGCGCTGTCCCTGACGGTTGCTTTCCATGTTGTCTTCTCCTATGCTGACAGTGTTGTTATGAAATGGCTATGACGAGTGCATTCGTTGGACCCTGTGAGTGTGCTGCTACCAAGCGGTGGAAGAAGACACTAGTTACATGACACCACCTTCAGAAGTGAAATGTGAACCATTCCCGGACATACGCCCCTCGTACTATGTTCCCTAGTAGTTAATTCTACCGCTTCTAACTTTGGATTGAGAGTATAAGGGAGATGAGTAGCCTATTCTAAGCGGGCGGCCCTTTCAACACCTGTCTCATCAGCTGATGAATTTATAGCCTCCCTGGAGCGCCTGTGTTCGAAGCCCGGCCGGTTAATTAGCGGTTCGTGTTAATGACCTGAGTCAACCACTGGAGGCTTCTCCTATTTACCATATTTATGAGCCTGTTAAATATTTCATGTACATAGTGAGTGACCTGCACATACTGTAATCTGCAGGATTGCCAACCCGTTGCAAGTATGTGTGTGCAGAAAATTTCACAGTGTTACACCAACGAATTTTTCAATTATCCTGTTGGAATTACAGTGAAAAAGAAGAGAATTCCTGTCAATATTTGCTTCCTTCTCTTCTCTTCATCCTCTCACTGTGTTTTTTCTTCCGTTTTATTTACAAGTTATTTTACGTCGCACCGGCACAGATAGGTCTTATGGCGACGATGGGATAGGAAAGGGCCAGGAGTGGGAAGGAAGCGGCCGTGGTCTTCATTAAGGTACAGCCCCAGAATTTGCCTGGTGTGAAAATGGGGAACCACAGAAAACCATCTCCAGGGCTGCCGACAGTGGGGTTCGAACCCACTATCTCTCGAATACTGGATACTGGCCGCACTTCAGCGACTGCAGCTATCCAGCCTGGTTTTTTTTCTTTCGTCCATGCTGTGGTGGTTCTCACCTTGGGTTTTTCAGAAAAATGATGTTTGTTCAACAACGTTCTAAAGCTAAGACTGCCCCATGTAATTTCACCTGTGATGCTGATTTCTAGAAGGACTTTTTCAATTTCGATTATCCAATTATTAAAGCCCCGGATTTTTATGCAGTAACAGGTTAGATTGCGAACTAATTTGGTTATATGGAAGTGTCGGCCACCCTTTCTTCCATAATGTAGCAAGAGTAACATAAATTGTAGGGGTTCTGAGGTTGGCAATCTCCTAATGTTTATGCAATTCTCATAGCAGAATTGTTATGAAGGTAGACTATACTTGCTACATGCTTCAGTAATTTTGCATTCTAACCTATGCATAAAAATCCGGTCTCTACCAATTATTCTTTACTTTTACTGAGGAGGCAATATTATTAAAATTCTTTCATTTGTACGACATGAATGTATCATAGTTTTTTACTCTATAATAATTTAAGATTCTATTCTCCTACTTCTTAGTTTTTGCTAAGTGGTTTAACACTTCGTACTTACTTATGAATAGTTTCGGGAAGGATAGGAGAAGGTATCAACGATGGCCGTAATTACTGTACATTCCATTAGTACTTGTTTGGTTGTGTTTTCTAAAATGTCTCTTTATTTTTCGCTCAAGCTAGTCTTACGGCGTTTAAATCGTTCCAAATTCAAGCCGTCATTATTGGGGAAGTCTTCATTATGGACAGACAAGATGTTCTTTTGAAGATGTGGAGGAAAGTTCTCTGAGCGAGTTGGCCGTGCGGTTAGGGGCGCGCTGCTGTGAGCTCGCATTCGGGAGATCGTGGGTTCGAACCGCACTCTCGGCAGCTATGAAGTTGGGTTTCCGTGATTTTCCAGTTTCACACCAGGTTAGTGCAAGGACTGCACCTGAATTAAAACCACAGCCGCCTCCTTCCCACTCCTAGCCCTTCCGTATTCCATCGTCGTCGTAAGACCCATCTGTGTCGGTACCTTTGTGAAGCAAATGATAAGAAAACGTAATAATAATAGTCTAATAATAATAATAATAATAATAATAATAATAATAATAATAATAATAATAATAATAATGATAATGATAATAAACTGTAAGAGAGAATATCATGAGCCATAAGAAAGAGGAGACTTATCTTCTACAGGCACATTGTGAGAATGGCAACAAGAGGCTGGCGTCAAGAATCTAAATAATTTCCAGAGGGAAGGTATAATAAAAATTTCGTGTGGCTATTTCTAGCCGAGTGCAGCCCTTGTAAGGCAGACCCTCCGACGAGGGTGGGCGGCATCTGCCATGTGTAGGTAACTGCGTGTTATTGTGGTGGAGGGTAGTGTTCTGTGTGGTGTGTGAGTTGCAGGGATGTTGGGGACAGTAGAAACACCCATCCCCCGGGCCACTGGAATTAACCAATGAATGTTAAATTCCCCGACCCGGCCGGGAATCGAACCCGGGACCCTCTGAACCGAAGGCCAGTACGCTGACCATGCAGCCAACGAGTCGGGCAGAGGGAAGGTGAAACATGCTAAATGGACGAAACTGGTTCAAAAAGGCGTAGCATTAAAAAGATTATCACATACATATATTCAACAGAATGCTGATCAGAACATCTGACACTCTCCATTCCCTGACAGCTAAAACATTGTGTCCTGGAGTAGGAGTGAAGTGGACTCAGGATAGTCTTGTCTATATCGGTGCAACGTAAAGCAGAATACATATTTTAAAAAGTGTACTGAATCAAATTGATGAGAGGAGATCTATTTGGATAAAATTGACTAGAAGAAGAGACACGCTGATTGGACACATCTTTAAGACAGCTAGAACTTGTTCAGTTGGTTTTTGAAGGAAGTGTAGGGGTAAACCAAGGTATGAAGATAACAAACAGAATCGTTTTAACAAAATTTGCTGTTGTAATCCGGGAATTGACTTCACAATGTCTCTTCGAGGTTTCGTGCATCGCGTGGAAACTGCAGTTTCACACAGATAACATTTTCTGATAAAAATAATAAAATACTGTATTATCTAGTAGTTAGTGTAAATTAAAATCGGGTAGGCCAAAAACAGGTTTTTGTTTAAATATTATATTAAACAAATTGTATTTGTGTATAATAATATTTTTGCTAAATTTACTGAATTTATTGTATTCTCATGTTTTTTCATAGTTTGAACATTTTCTTGTTTTTTTTTACATGTTATGATCTTTATAATATGTATTTTTATAAAATCCACCAGTGAATGGAGAATGTCTCCGTTGGTGGCATGTGTTTAAATAAATAAATAAATAAATAAATAAATAAATAAATAAATAAATAAGAATAGATGTAGGAGTTTCATAGAAGTGAAAAGTTTAGCACAGGGTAGGGTATGTGGAGATCTCCATCAAACCAGTCTATGGACTCATGACCCAGTCATCAACAGTTATTTTACAAGCGTTTTATGAGACTATTGTCTGTGTATAACTGTTTCAGTTGCAACCGGTCTGTAAAAGCAAGCTTATTTTGTCTCGCACTAAAGTGAATATTGTAATTGAATATGACGTTTCCTTTTTGTGGAGGGATGAAGTAAGCAGCTGGTTTGAGATTAACTTTGGCTACTCTAATAGCACTCTAGTTGTGTTACTCGTCATATCACAAGTAATCCGTGTTGCGGTGGGATAAGACAATTACAGTTGATAATTGTGGGCTATTAAGGAGGGGGATTTACGAGCTGCGCATGCGCTCACACTTCATTTCAGTGTATTGATTGAGAGTTGACAATATCCCTGTTAGAGACAGCGCCCAACTACATTACATCATACAATGCGTGAGTTATCCAAAGCCAGCTTCCGACGGGCCAATCTTCCTGCGCATTGCCTCACTGAAGATGAACAATAAGCAGTTGTGATGACCAGGGCACGGAAATTGAATACCAATACATTGCTAGAAAGACCTTTGAAATGACCAAAAATATCCAGAAAAGGACCTAAAAACTAGCAATAAGGACTTTAAATGCGGTCCAGATTCATTCATAATTTTAGTTCTAAATACATATTTAATGAAGAAATATGAAGTTTGAAAATGCAATATGCTGGCGGCATGCAACATATAGTGCAATAATATAAGAGCGAAATGCATTTTATTTTTTGCTAGTGGCTTTACGTCGCACTCACACAGATAGGTCTCATGGCGGCAATGGGATAAGAAAAGCCTAGGAGTGGGAGGGAAGTGGCCGTGGCCTTAATTAAGGTACAGCCCCAGCATTTGCCTGGTGTGAAAATGGGAAACCACGGAAAACCATCTTCAGGGCTGCCGACAGTGGGGTTCGAATCCACTATCTCCCGGATGCAAGCTCACAGCTGCGCGGCTCTTCTTCTTTCTGACAGTATATATTGTTATATTAACATACTGTAGCTTAAAAAAGGAATTTCGTGTTTTTTGAAAAAAAGTACTTGCAAAATTTAGAATGAAATATTTTGTCTACCTGGAATGAATGAATTCAGCGAACCCGCAATGGACGTTGCGGAGAAAGAAATTGAAATTAGTATAATTGGAGTCATATTTCTCTTAACCACATTCTGGTTACAGAAATTAGAATTCGGAAATCGTACCTCAGTTGGCTTTGCAGTATATCACAATAGTCATCTCCAGGTTCTTAGGTGTGAGGAATCGTCGGTTTTCAGATATCACGTTGCGAAACATCGAGAAGCTTCTCTCCACATCAAGGGATGTTAAGGATTCATACTTGAATAGGTTGAGTGCATTACCAAGCAGTAACGCGGCGTCACAGAAGTGTGATGCAAGTTTTGTTTTGCTCGTCTAACATAGAAGAAAAAGTGAGCCGTCATTTAGTAATGCACAACCTACGGTTTAATTTATAACAGTTTATAGTTGGGACACCTTATTCCTAAGAATTACAGAGATCGACGTGGGGCCTTCCGGCTTATGTCAATCTTTACTCAAACAACAGATAAGAAGGTACTTGGTTAATTGGTTTATCGGATATCTACCGTATGTGCTAACTTTGATTGTCAGATAGGAAGCCAGGAATACATTCTCTCCGTCTCTCAACAACTGACATCTATATATATAAAATTGGATGTTGGTATGTTTGAAGCTAATAGACTCAAAAGCAACTGGACCGATTTCGCTAAAATGTTCACAGTTTGTTATTATTACATCTGAGAGGGATTATGAAGTGCTTTGAACGAAATCTGGTTGGTAGTTCGGTACTAACGGGTGAAAAATAAAATAGGGGAAGATAAGCAAACCGTAAGACAAGTCCGATCAGCGGGTTGCCTACTCAACAGTATGTGAAGATTATGATGTGTTAACTTATTTCTGCTTTTATCAAATAGTGTGGTGGCAGGACACCCCTCCCAGCCCAAGGGGAGAGGATGAAATTTAAAAGTAATCGAAAACGACCGATATTGGTGTCGTATATGCTGAGGAAAATAAATGTACACAGGCAGGACAACATCTGTCGGGTTTTGCTAGTACTGTATAATGTGGAAAAACGGTCCCAAACTCTGCAAAACAACATTCGTAAAATGCACTATCAGCAAGTTAACATTATATATGCGCCAGAGTCAGAAGAAAAGTTATATTATGCAATATAAACGTCTAAATATTCGCCATTAAACTCAAAATCTTTTAAATATGCATGAATTTGCTCCCCAAAAAAGGTCAAAACATGCAAACATGTAGGGGGAAAAAGAACGGTTATTTGGAATCATAAAGTCATAGATTGAAAGTTTGCAAAATGTTTGAAGTGTAACCAGCTTATTTTAAAACACGTATTTTCATGGAAATCCGGGCTCTAGCGATTACTCCGTCAGCTCATGAAGTTCAAAGACAGTTTCAAGAAAGATTCCCAATTGGTGAAAATCATTTACACACAACACCCTGCTTGTAGGGTAGGCGTCAGGAAAGGCAAACGGCTGTAATCCTGAGCTTAATCCACACACCTTGCCGACCCATGTGATTAGGATAAGGCGGAGTAGAAGAAGGAGAAGAAGAAGTGTGGTAACCCTGAGTCGTTATTTTCTAATCTGGGGCCTAGTTCACTGTAGCCTTACTCCGGGGTCATACAGATCAGTTGAGACGCTATGGGCAGAATGCGGGTCACGCACCTTGAATGTTTGCAGTTGGTGTCAGCATGGCGCACCAATTAGATTTGTTGTGACTGTACCAGGCTCTGCCAGTTGGTTAGAAGTGAACAAACGTGTGAGAGGAAGGGAGGACTGGCTGGAGAAACATTCGTTGTAGAACACACAAAATCCGAGCTGTAGTATGGATCGAGCGGTTCTTGCCAGGCGAAATAACAGGCATTCCATTCATCTCCTTGTAGATGTACTATATGACCATGTAAAAAAGGTAATATTCTTCTTATTAGCCAAAATATGATCGAAGTAGTTGAGTTAAAAATGGTTCTTTAAAAATAATAAAATGGCTAAAAACTCGGTAGTAAATAGGTGATATTAGGGTGGATTACGAAAAGGCAGATCTTGCTCAGAACAAATATTTAATTTGAAGTCCATAATCCGCGACAGGGAGCCTCCGTGGCTCAGACGGCAGCGCGTCGGCCTCTCACCGCTGGATACCATGGTTCAAATCCCAGTCACTCCACGTGAGATTTGTGCTGGACAAAGCGGAGGCGGGACAGGTTTTTCTCCGAGTACTCCGGTTTTCCCTGTCATCTTCCATTCCAGCAACACACTCCATTCTCATTTCATAGCATCTATCAGTCATTAATAAATCACTTTGGTAGTGGCGACCCTCATTACATCCCTGACCCGGTCGATGACTGGAAAACAGGTTGTAGGTTTTCATTTTTAAATCCGCCACATATTAATGAACTCCAAGGACATAGTTGTACATAGCTTAACACAGGGAAAATAGGCCAATATTCATTCGATTGTTATATATGCTACAAACGTAGTTGACAAATGCTGCACATAACCCCGTATTGGCATGCTTCAGAGCAATCAGAAACAACTTCATTAATGTCAAAATTCTAATTACAACATTTCAAAATAAAATGTTCAAAATTTCCCGCCTTTTTAACGGTTTTCTTCACAACTCCGTTACTGTTTCACGGATAATTATGAATTTTTCAGAGTTTCCTCCCATAATGTTGTACTACAATCTGTACCTCATTCAAATCAATGGGATTTAAATTAGATTTTCTATAACATATTTATTTACAAAAATATTAATATTTTCTGGTGCTCGGAATAAAAAACCAACAAAAAGTCCGAATTACAGTCTATGTTAATGATTGAGGTTCATTTTGTAGCTGGAGGTTTGATACACACTTTAAAAAAGGAAAAGTACGAAAATTCTTATAAACTTGGGATTTATAAGGGAAACAGAGTGATATATTGTTAAAGAGGCGGGAATTTTGAACATTTTATTTTAAAATATTAAAATTATTAAAATTCTGACTTTATTGAATTTGCTTCCGGTTGCCAGGAAGCATGCCAACACTGGGATATGTGCAGCAATTGTCAACAACAATTGTAGCATATTTAAAAATCGAATGAATATTAACATTCTTTTTTCCTTTTTTACGCTGGGTCTGCCCCCTTAATAGATTTTTAACAAGACCTTTGACTCTGTTGATAGGGAAACATTGCATAAAACGATGCGGGCGTTTGAAGTTAAATCAAAATTGGCAAACCTAATACGTGAAACCGTTTCAGACACAATACAAAAGGTAAAATTCATGGGAGAAATGTCGGAACATTGCGAGATAAATACAGGTGTAAGGCAAGGCAATGGTTATCGGCCATCATCCTTGAAGACTATACAGCACATTGTAGTGTTCACTCATAGTCTTTTGCACTGACTGACAGTGAGTTTCAGGCTGAGAGGAAAAAGAAGGATCTCGTCCTGTAGCATAGTGAAGTAGTATGTCAAGTGGCTTACTGTAATTGAGCTACAATGTTATAGAAGTTAGTGCCACAGGTGGTAGTTAAGGATATGAAAGGGCGCTGGGGAAATGGCCGTGGTCGATGACGTGTGACAGGGTCTAATTGCCAGCCTTTCGGGTCAGCACTTGTGAAATTTTACGTGTAATTAGTTTGGAATTGGAGTGGAAGTCCTGCCTTGCCTGTCTCTCTGTGCTGAGAATCTGAGGATAGCAATAATTGTTTAAAAATAAGATGAAGTTTGTATTGACATATGAGAAGGCACACCCCTTTAGATTACCCTCCACGCTCTCCCGCCCGCCCACTTTGCGTACCACTGGCATAAACTAATGATTATACGAGTATTATAATCCCTAGAATTTGTTACTCTCGCTACATTACGCAAGAGCGGTTTAGACGACAAATCCTACTAAAAATTTTTGTTTGTTTGTTTGTTTAACCCTTGTCCCGTTTCTCTACGGGGTCGGGTATGAGGTGAAGTGAATCTGCAGTCGTGGGTTTTTATGACCGGAAGCCCTTCCTGACTTCAACCTCATCAGAGGAGTTAATGGGATGAAATGAATGACGTGATGTGTGATAGTAGGGAGAGGGTGAAACCCGGTGCCGGCACGTAGCCCACTCCTGTCGAATAGCACCAAGGGGTCTGCTCAAGGCTTAACGTTCCTATCCGATGGACGAATCAGCATCAACAGCGTCATATGCCCTCACTCCATATGAACACTGCGGAGAGGTTTGGAATTTAATCCAGCCTTTTGGCACGCAATCTAATGATTAGAAATTGTATAACACCACCTCCCCTACCCTGCCGGCCAACATTCTGATGGTGAAATATTTTTCGACCAACGGGACTCGAACCGGCTAACCTCTTTGTCAGACCGTTTAGACTTCAGCGCCTTAATGATCATGGCCACCAGGCGTGCTCTCTCATTGCCTAACGTCCGGGGTCTAATTATCTTAGACATTAAACAAATGCATGTTTCATTGGCTCTTAGATAATAAAATATAACAAAAATGCAAAGTAATATTTTAGGTGGGGGGGCAAACATTTGGTCCTCGGGGCCTTTGGGGGTTCTGTGGGGGGAAATTTTGACATTAACTTCATTTCTTTTCAGGGTATTAAGGGGGAAAATACGACATACCTATAAAGACAGCATAGGGTTATTTTTGGTTGTATCATATAGCCTATGATATGTTCGGGACTATACCAAGTTTTGAAGTTTATACCGTGCAGCCACTTGTACCTGGCAACTGAAGAAGGTATAACAAACATAAAATGATACGAAATGTCACCACAGCTTACATAAACTGTCTGAACCAGAAAATGATATCAGATGATACATAGGGTCGCTAGAGGATAAAAATGTTATTTTTCTTTAAATCTTTTATGTAATACTTGTTAGAAAAAAGTTAGGTTTTCTGGAGATATTTAAACGTTTGTGAAAAATGTAATCGTATTCCTCGTACTGTAAAAAACACATCGAACATAAAAGTCGGAATTTATACGAGGGCTGTTAATAAAGTAGTGGCGACGAAGTCCAAGCACTCGCAGGAGATCGGGCATGCGCAAATAGGATATGGGAGTGGCCAGGTTGGTATTGTGCACTTGACGGGCATCCAGTTGGGAATGTTGTTGCTGTTTGGCGTTGAAGTGAAGTGTGTCGATTTCACCGCTCTGAAGCATGTTTTCAAAGGGTAGTCAGCATTCATGGATTATCCGCGGCTCAGGCGGCAGCGCGCCGGCCTCTCAACATTGGATAACGTGGTTCAAATCCCGGTCACTCCATGTGAGATTTGTGCCGGACAAAGCGGAGGCATGACAGGTTTTTCTCCGGGTACTCCGGTTTTCCCTGTCATCTTTCATTCCAGCAACACTCTGCATTAACATTTCATTTCATCTGTTAGTCATTTATCATTGCCCCAGAGGAGTGCGACAGGCTTTGGCAGCCGGCACATTTCCTATACTCGCCGCTAGATGGGGCTTCATTCATTCCATTCCTGACCCGGTCGGATGACTGGAAGCAGGCTGTGGATTTTCAATCAGCATTCATGGATTAAAATCGAGGTTGCCCGTGGCATCATATTGTTATTGAGGATTATGTGAAGCCTGTGATGCGAGAATGCGTTGCCGTATAGGAATGTTGCACGATGAGTCAAGGCGTTTCCTGCGGGTGGGAATGAGACTACAACGGTGGCATTGGGAGATCTTAGAGCACCCTCCGTACTCACCAGACTTCGTCCTGTTTCCGAAGTTGAAGGAACACTTCTAAGGCTGCGAATTTCCTGACGCTGCATCAGTACTCCGTGCTTTAGGGCGCGCCGTCGTTACCATCAACAAAGAACGCCTTGCCAACGGTCCCCAACGGGTTCCCGACATTTGCCAAAAAGTAATAGACTGTGAGGGTGACTGCATTGAAGGAATGTAATACAATTGTAGTTGTGAGTTAATTATATACTGTGTTCTATCAATATTGCCAGTACTTTAATTACAACCCTCGTATTTTTCACACAGTTTTTCTGTTTTCCTGTGGAGCTATAATCGTTAGGGTAATATAATTGCAAAGGTTAATAACTTTGTGTAACTGCTGCATCACTGGTAATGTTTGTGATACAGCCAAGCACAGATGTGACACAGATTACGATGAATAGCTCCGCTTTGATGTTCCAAATAAACTAATGATTTGTACGTCAAGAGCAGGCTTTTTTGTTGTTGGTGTTACATCTGATGGTAGTCAGTCTATTAGGGTTATATGATAAGTAGTTGTCTCTCACGTGTGATCAATAGAGAGTGATTATTTATGCTCTAGTAAGTTTAATTGCGATCTTTATCATTTGATTCTGAGAGTCCTCTTCTCCTGAGTGCAGTTCGGTTGTGGGAGTTGCATAATTACTAGGAGTCATCAAAGGCTGTGCTGACCAAACAAGGCTTTACGGCAAACACAAGCGAACCCCGTATAGCGGGCTGACGGAAAGGACAGGCTTTATTCCTTCCCTCCGATCCTTCCTACTGTTCTCTTCAACGAGAGGAATTCAGAAACAGCCTCATTATCACAAAATATTTTCATTTTCTTGTCTTAATATCACAGCAACTGCTGAAACTGATTCCCATGTTGTTTTATGCATACCTGGCATCTTCGAAGGAAATTCTGTGACAAGCGTTGTAATTCGTCTTCTGTTACTTACTTGCTTGTTATATCTGCTTTACGATTTTACAAGTGTGCGTTTACTTCTGCTTTACAGACGAACTCGCTACGCGTCGCTGGTGTAGCAAAAATGAACAATCTTTTATTTTATTATTTTTCTTGCTAATCAGCTTGAGTGGGGTTTAAACCTCAAGCAGGTAAGGTAAAAGAATTAAAATGTTGTTTACTTCAGAGAATTCATGAGCAAGGACATCCGTGAGGCTGAAATGTGGCAATCTCATGATTTCTCATTCCAAAAGTACTACATTATTATCAGAAAAATATTTTAAAGATATTTTCTTTATTTCTTCATTTCTTCTGCTTCTTCCTCTTCGTCTTCTTCTACTTCTTATTTCTTCAATCATTTGTTAGGCTAAGTGGATCAGACAGTCGAGGCTCTGCCCTTCTAATCCCAACCTGGCAGGTTCGATCCTGGCTCAGTCCGGTTGTATTTGAAGGTGCTGAAATACGTCAGCCTCGTGTCGGTAGATTTACTGGCATGTAAAAAATACTCCTGCGGGACTACACGAAAACTTCCCAATCTAATGTACACATTGTGTTTAATACAGTTATTAATAAGAGTTTAAAAAATAGTCAGTTGAAAAGGTTCCGGAAAAGTCCAGGTTTATGAGATGGAAACAATTCTTCCAAATCCAAAATTTTAGTACAAACAGAATAAAATCTTATGCAAAAACCATATAATTTTTTATACAATGAAATGAGAAATTTCAAATTAATTCCCACTGCTGTCTTTATACTGTCACGTAAATAACAATCACTGAGCGCGTTTATGAGTTTCGCGAAGAAGAAGAAGAAGAAGAAGAAGAAGAAGAAGAAGAAGACAATTCCAGTTTAAAGGCAGTACTTGAATAAGTCTGGGTTAAGGAACTCTTGCTAACAAATGCTATTTGTACGTACGTTTTTAGAGTCTTGAAGGCTACTTACACTCAATTACAGTAGATGTGTGTTCATTCATTTGTTTTCGCACCATACTGCGACTCCCGCCAAGAATAATTCCTTGAATTAAAGTCCGGGAAAATCCCAGAGCAGTTCTTCCTCGCAGTATCTTAGAATAACAGCGAGCGTCGCGGATGAACTCCGTATATCAAAGTAATACATGTTTATGTGTTGTGTGTGTGTCTTGTTCTACTGCCAATAGCCAGCATTAATGATACTTGCTGCTACAGTCTTCCTCGAAAGTAAACCTGCAGCCTGTGAAATCAAGAGTGATAGTACCAAACGCAGGGGCCCATATCTTAGATGCTACGCCCCTTTAAACAACACCTGCACAATAGTCGTGCTATGGGATTTGCATAAACGTAAGGGGTACGGCCCAGCAGAAACCCAAGAATTTACGTTAGTCTCTCTACAGTATGGAAGAGCGCCCTATTCAGCTCTTTTTAATAACCAAACTTGTTTGCATTCTAACATATTACAATATAACAATTCGGGGTATAATGATAATGATAATAATAATAATAATAATAATAATAATAATAATAATAATAATAATAATAATAATAATAATAATAATATTAATACCTATTGCCTATATGCAAGTGAATGCCTGGTCCTATAGATCAGATAAACTTGAGGTTCTAGAAAGGAGAATCATGAGAAAAATCTTAGGCCTCTGAAAACAACAGAAGCACGAAAATTAATGCAATTTTTCGGACATACTTACAGAATGGATGATTCCAGATTAACAAAAAGGATTTTCAAGTACCTTTGGGACGAAAAGGCAACAACTAGCTGGATTCAAGAAGTAAATAAGTTTACATTCTAACCTGTTACTGCCTCAAACTAGGACTCTAACGATTATGATGATGGTTACTGTTGTTTAAAGGGACATGGCATCTAAGTTACCCTTGATTTCCCGGGCTGCACGTTTACTTGAGAGAAAGATTTAGAAAGAAATAATATAAGAGAAGAAGAAACTATGGGCAGAGAGATTGCTTTTTGCTATTTGCTTTACGTCGCACCGACACAGATAAGTCTTATGGCGACGATGGGATACGGAAGGCTTAGGTATTGGAAAGAAGCGGCCGTGGACTTAATTAAGGTACAAACCCGGCATTTGCCTGGTGTGAAAATGGGAAACCACGGAAAACCATCTTCAGGGCTGCCGACAGTGGGGTTCGAACCCACTATCTCCCGATTACTGGATACTGGCCGCACTTAAGTGACTGCAGCTATCGAGCTCGGTAGAGAGATTTTTAGAAATGGGGTAGTAAGTATGGAAGGATTCCAGGGAAGTTTGAACAAGAAGCCTGGTGCGAAGTGATCCCAGGACAGAAAGAAACAGCATAGTGAAAGGATGAAAGAATATTTGAAGGAACGGAAGAGAAAACAACAAAGTATGATGAACTGAATTGAAATTGGCACGTGGTCGTTAGCAGGCCTCATCGGAAAGAATAATAATAATTATCATTATCATCAATACCAAAAGATCTCTCGTAGTAGGTTAGTTTGTTGTCGACCGAGCAAGTTGGCCGTGCGGTTAGGGGCGCTCAGCTGTGAGCTCGCATTCGGGAGATAGTGAATTCGAACTCCACAGTCGGCAGCTCTGAAGATTGTTTTCCGTGGTTTCCCATTTTCACACCAGGTAAATGCTGGGTTGTACCTTAGTTAAAGCCACGGCCGCTTCCTTCCCGCTCCTGGCCCTTTCCTATCCTGTCGTCGCTATAAGACTTATCTGTGTCGGTGCGACGTAGTAAAAGTTTGTTGTCCTTCGGTTCTCAAGATTGTGCGTTGGATTCTGACTCAGGCTATTGTTTCTTTTAAAAATATAATAGAATACTCCCCTCCCCCTGTCTCGGGTCACTCGAAACAGGGGAGGGAGTAATCATTTAGTGTACTTCAATGTGATTTGGTAAATGCATATGAAAACCTACAACCTGTTTTCCAGTTATTGACCGGGTCAGGGATGTAATGAGTGAAATATATATAGGCTGTTATTACAATGGGGTCGCCACTCCCAAGGTGATTCATTAATGAGTGATAAATGCTATGAAATGAGAATGGAGAGTGTTGCTGAAATGAATGATGACAGGGAAAACCGGAGTACCCGGAGAAAAACCTGTCCCGCCTCCGCTTTGTCCAGCACAAATCTCACATGGAGTCACCGGGATTTGAACCACGGCATCCAGCGGTGAGAGGCCAACGCGCTGCCGTCTGAGCCACGGAGGCTCTGGTACATGCATATAACAAGACTAAATATTTACAATTAAATTTATTCACTATTTCAATCTATTTTCTTTTCAGATTGTTTATTTTGTCCCAGACGTCAACCTCGTTATATAGTCTGGAAAATGCATGTATCCTACCCTCCCTGAGTTGTTTGAGTACTTGAATTGTCTACTGTTTGGATGAATTTGAATAACTGAAGGAATGCCTGAGTGCCTGTAATTAATTCACATGCAGTTTAATAGATGTGTGTGTTTGAGTCATCAGTCCATAGACTGGTTTGATGCAGCTCTCCATGCCACCCTATCCTGTGCTAACCTTTTCATTTCTACGTAACTGTTGCATCCTACATCTGCTCTGATCTGTGTCATATTCATACCTTGGTCTACCCCTACCGTTCTTACCACCTACACTTCATTCTAAAACCAACTGAACAAGTCCTGGGTGTCTTAAGATGTGTCCTATCATTCTATCTCTTCTTCTCGTCAAATTTAGCCAAATCGATCTCCTCTCACCAATTCGATTCAGTATCTCTTCATTCGTGATTCGATCTATCCATCTCACCTTCAGCATTCTTCTGTAACACCACATTTCAAAAGCTTCTATTCTCTTTCTTTCTGAGCTAGTTATCGTCCATGTTTCACTTCCATACAATGCCACGCTCCACACGAAAGTCTTCAAAAACATCTTTCTAATTCCGATATCAATGTTTGAAGTGAGCAAATTTCTTTTCTTAAGAAAGCTCTTCCTTGCTTGTGCTAGTCTGCATTTTATGTCCTCCTTACTTCTGCCATAGTTAGTTATTTTACTACCCAAGTAACAATATTCATCTACTTCCTTTAAGACTTCCTTTCCTCATCTAATATTTCCTACATCACCTGCCTTCGTTCGATTGCACTCCATTAATTTTGTTTTGGACTTATTTATTTTCATCTTGTAGTCCTTACCCAAGACTTCATCCATACTATTCAGCAACTTCTCGAGATCTTCTGCAGTCTCAGATAAAATAACAATATCATCGGCAAATCTCAAGGTTTTGATTTCCTCCCCTTGCCTCACTCCTTTCTGGATTGCTGCTTCTTTTTCAAAGCCCTCGATTCTTATCACTGCGGACTGATTTTTATACAGGTTGTAGATAATTCTTCGTTCTCGGTATCTGATCCCTATCATCTTCAGAATCATAAATAGCTTGGTCCAATCAACATTATCGAATGCCTTTTCTAGATCTACGAATGCCATGTACGTGGGCTTGTCCTTCTTGATTCTATCCTCTAAGATCAGACGTAAAGTCAGGATTGCTTCACGTGTTCCTACATTTCTTCTGAAGCCAAATTGATCTTACCCCAACTCAGCTTCAACTTGTTTTTCCATTCTTCTGTAAATAATACGTGTTAAAATTTTGCAGGAATGAGATACTAAACTAATGGTGCGGTAGTTTTCACACCTGTCAGCACCGGCTTTCTTGGGAATAGGTATAACAACATTCTGCCGAAAATCGGATGGGACTTCTCCTGTCTCATACACCCTGCACACTAAATGAAATAACCTTACCATGCTGGTTTCTCCTAAGGGAGTCAGTAATTCAGAGGGAATATCATCAATTCCAGGTGCCTTGTTCCTATTTAGGTCTCTCACAGCTCTGTCAAACTCTGACCTCAAAATTGGGTCTCCCATTTCATCAGCATCAACAACCTCTTCATGTTCCAGAACCAAATTATCTACATCGTTACCTTGATACAACTGTTGGATATGTTCCTGTCATCTTTCTGCTTTGTCTTCTTTCCCTAGAAGTGGCTTTCCATCTGAGCTCTTAATATTCATGCACCTAGATTTCCTTTCTCCAAAGGTTTCCTTGATTTTCCTGGTTTAATAGATAACGTGAGAAAATAATGAATAGAGACCCTACGATACAACAATTTATCTATTGCTACATTTAATAATAACTTTACACCTTCACGAAATTATGTATTTTTTACTTTCTTATTTTCTCTTATTGGTTTTGTGACTATATAAAAATAGTTGTTTGGTGCCAGGAAGATAAATTTCCAAATATAAATTGACAACTTAATGAAATATGTCACAATTAATCGAAGTTATCCCAGACACGTCCTGGGATTACACAAGCCGGGCTGAGTGGCTCAGTCGGTTAAGGCGCTGGCCTTCTAACCCCAACTTGGCAGGTTCGATCCTGGCTCAGTCCGGTGGTATTTGAAGGTGCCCAACTACGACAGCCTCGTGTCGGTAGATTTACTGGCACGTAAGAAGAACTCCTGCGGGACAAAATTCCGGCACCTCGGCGTCTCCGAAGACCGTAAAAGTAGTTAGTGGTACGTAAAACAAATAACATTATTATTATTATTATATTATTATTATTATTATTATTATTATTATTATTAGGATTACACTTTGTTTCACTACCTGTGCATATATTAATATTAGACATTTCTCCTTGTTTTGTTGAGGCCCCCTGGACCACGCGGGAGCTTTCTTCGTAGCTCAGTATTCCTTCATCTTTGTGCTGTGGGTTGCTTCCCTTTCCTGAGCGGACTTCACTTCCACTCCAGAACACAGTGTTTTAGCTGTCAGTGACTGGAGAGTGTCGCATGTTCTGATCAGCATTCTAAATTAATCCCTGTTGAGTATATCCTTGGGAACAATTTTTAAGAATTCCAGGTCTTTTCGAACCAGTTTCTTCCATTTAGCATTTGCGTCCTTCCCTTTAGAAGTGGTGCTGAATATTTTTGAATCCAGTCTCTTGTTGTGTCCAATCTGACTAGCAATTTAGTCTCCTTGACTGAATGTTTAGTATAAAGATCTTCAGTTCAGAGGGCCATGGGTTCGCTTCCTCGGATTTTTAACCATATATGGTTGGTTCCTCTGGATTGCGGACTAGGTGTTTGTATTCTCTTAATGCACTTCTGTTCATATAACACAACGCAGGTCATCTCACTACCAACAATCTTAAAGACAGGCCGCAGGCCTGGTTTCAGCTAGGGCATCCGGCCGTAAAATTAGACCAAATCCTGATCCCTTGTAGACCCCAATAAACTGGGAAAAGAGAAGAAGAAGGAGAAGAAAAGGTATGATTTAAATAGTTAAATTGTTTCCCCATATTATTATTATTATTATTATTATTATTATTATTATTATTATTATTATTATTAAATCTTCAACTTCATCATTATCATCATCTTATTCTCCTTCGACACTCACACTCACACTCACTCTCTCTCTCTCTCTCTCTCTCTCTCTCTCTCTCTCTCTCTCTCTCTCTCTCTCTCTCTCTCTCTGATAAAGAGAAATGCCCCTAATATGAACCGACATCATAAGAATGTCCACAATGTTTTAATGGCGATACATGTCGGAAATATGTAAAGTGACACTTTTTTTTTCTTACTATTTGCTTTACGTCGCACTGACACAGATAGTTCTTATGGCGACGATGGGATAGGAAATTGCTAGGGGTGTAAAGGAAGCAGCCGTGGCCTTAATTAAGGTACACTACTGAGCTCGATAGCTGCAGTCGCTTTAGTGCGGCCAGTATCCAGTATTCGGGAGATAGTGGGTTCGAACCCCACTGTCGGCAGCCCTGAACATCGTTTTCCGTGGTTTCCCATTTTCACACCAGGCAAATGCTGGGGTAGTACCTTAATTAAGGCCACGGCCGCTTCCTTCCCACTCCCAGCTCTTTCCTGTCCCATCGTCGCCATAAGACATATCTGTGTCGGTGCGACGTAAAGCCAATAGCAAAAAAAATATAATAAGGTACAGCCCCAGTATTTGACTGGTGTGAAAATGGGGTGTACGGAAAACCATCTTGAGGGTTGCCGACAGTGGGGTTCGAAGCCATCATCTCCCGAATGCAAGTTCACAGCAATGCGACCCTAACCGCATGGCCAACTCGCTTGGTCTGTGACAAGAAGCTACAATCCTATCCCTAGACAATTATCTGGAGTCTCTTGAAAAGCGAATCTCAAGAAATTAGATTGTGAATTATTAGAATGTCGTCGTCTTTCTAATTGAAGGATATCCGTCTTCGTTCTACTGTCAGATTTTTTCTTCTCGCTTGTTCTGTTCGAAAACAATCAATTCGCTTCCTCGCTGTTCTCTTACTGCTCTCTCTCTCCTTTTCCTCTTGAGGTGGATGAGAAATACGTTAAGACGACTGTTTGAGTGGTCCACTCTTTCTTCTCGAGGGAGGTTGGCACGCCTGATGTATAGATCTCTCCGAGAGTCTGGTTGCTAACAAGGGAAGGGCCACACAAGGAAATGGGATGTCTCAGACTGACGAACTGGGATTTAGCGAAGTGGAGGAGAATACATGTACAGAGTGCCCCAGTGTCTAGAAGTGTTTATGAACTGCTGTTGTTATATATGACAGCCACTGCTTTTTTTATCCGAAAATCTATTCAGTTGGAAACCGAACTGTAAGGAACAATACATGAAAACGAGTCGCCTGTCAAAAATTAGATGGATAGATGTTGTTATTGGCGTAGATAAAGCCACTAGGCCTTTCCTTACACTACACCAGTTATTGTACATTCGAATCATTACTATCGTAATTAATACTAAATAAAGCAGAGATTTTGAAGGTGGTCGCGATCAGATACCGAGAAAGGAGAATTATCTACAATCTGTACAAAATTCATTCTGTGGTGATAAGAATCGAGAGCTTTGAAAAGAGACATAGTGCAGCAAGGAGTGAGGCAAGGCTGCAGTTTTTCCCCTATCATTTTCAATGTTTACATAGAACAGACGCGAAAGGAAATCAAGGAGGGATTTGGAAAAGGATTCAAAGTCCAAGGAGAGGAGATCAAACCCTGAGATTTGCCGATGATATTGTTATTTTATCTGACTTTGAAAAAGATCTGGAGAAATTGCTGAATGGTACGGACCGAGTCTTGGAGAAAGAGTTCAAGATGAAAATAAATAAGTTCAAACCCAAAGTTATGGAGTGCGATCGAACAAAATTAGGTCATGCAGGAAATATTAGATTGGGAAATGAAGTAGATAAGTATTGTTACTTGGGTAGAAAAATAACTAATGATGGCAGAAGTAAGGAGGACATGAAATGCAGAGTAGTACAAGCAAGGAACTCCTTTCTTAAGAAAATAAATTTGCACACCTCAAACATTAATTAGAGAGATGCTTTTGACGACTTTCGTCTGGAGCGTGGTATTTTATGGCAGTGAAACATGGACGGTATCTAAGTCAGAAAGAAAGAGAATAGAAGCTTTTGAAATGCGGTGTTACAGAAGAATGCTGAAGGTGAGATGGGGGTAGATAGAATGACGAATGAAGAGATACTGAATCGATTTTTTTCTATTTGCTTTACGTCGCAGCGACACAGATAGGTCTTATGGCAACGATGGGATAGGAAAGGCATAGACATTGGAAGGAAGCGGCCCCAGGATTTGCCTGGTGTGAAAATGGGAAGCCACGGAAAACTATCTTCAGGGCTGCCGACATTGGGGTACGAACCCACTATCTCCGGATTACTGGATACTGGCCGCACTTAAGCAACTACAGCTATCGAGCTCGGTCTGAATCGAATTGGTGAGAGGAGATCGATTTGGCTAAATTTGACCAGAAGAAGAGATAGAATGATAGGACAAGTCTTAAGACACCCAGGACTTGTTCAGTTGGTTTTTGAGGGAATTGTAGGCGGTAAGAACGGTAGGGGTAGATCAAGGTATGAACATGACAAGCAGATGTAGGATGTAGTAGTTATGTAGAAATGAAAAGTTAGCATAGGAGAGGGTGGCATGGAGGGCTGCATCAAACCAGTCTATGGACTGATAACTCAAACACTACACAAAGCAGAGCTACTCCATCATAATCAAGATATTTTAATAACTGAAATAGAATTGCACTCCAATGAGGCATACATAGTTACACGATTGTAGCAATAATAATAATAATAATAATAATAATAATAATAATAATAATAATAATATGTTAAAATTAAAAGCATTTGCCCAATTATAGAACGCTTAGAAACAAAGACTGTGATACAGTATTTTCCTTGTCTTTTCTTCTTAGAACTTCTCTCCCTACGTCAGCTGATCATGTGCCCCTGTTCCTCCGATATCCACTCTTCGAGGTTGACGTCGAATTAGGAAAAGCAAAAAATCTGTAGAATTGATCTGTCGTCAGAATTCCACCCTGCATTACTTTCTATTATGCACCACTGGAAAAAAGAATTTATTGTTACCGAGCGAGTTGGCCGTGCAGTTAGGGGCGCGCATCTGTGAGCTTGCATTCGGGAGATAGTGGGTTGGAACCCCGCTGTTGGCACCCCTCATGATGGTTTTCCGTGGTTTCCCATTTTAAGACCAGGTAAATACTGGGGTTGTACCTTAGTTAATGCCATGGCCGCTTCCTTCCCACTCCTAGCGCTTTCCTATCCCATCGTCACCATAAGACCTATCTGTGTCGGTGCGACGTAAAGCCAATTGTAAAAAAAAATATTAGTTCCTGTATATTTTTTATTGTATTATCAGTTTTCTCGTTTCGAATCCTGAAATTTGAATTCGCCTTTCGTTGTATTCTTCAGTTTGTATTTTTATTTGTTTGTATTTAGTTAATGTTTAGTAGTGTAATTATTAATTGTGTATTAAACATTGTAATTGGGCAAAAGCCTGTTACATTCATCATTCAATAAATAAATAAATAAATAAATAAATAAATAAATAAATAAATAAATAAATAAATAAATAAATAAATAAATAAATAAATAAATAAGCCCAACATTTTTCAAAGAAGCCGAAAATGGTATGGAACTACTCAACATTAAATAGGGAAAAATTGCAAATAGAAAACAATTTAGGAAAACAGTATGTGATAGTAAATATCCACAGCAAGCCAATAAGAAATCTGGCAGTGAATGGACGGAAGAAAGAAAACAACACCGAGAAAGAATGAAGAAGTTGTGGGAAGACAAGCAGAAGAAAAAATACTGCTCCATGTGGTCCTAAGATGCCCTAATCGAATGATTAATAATAATAATAATAATAATAATAATAATAATAATAATAATAATAATTACTACCAAATATGGGCATATCGCTCAGGTAGGCAAATGTTAGTATCTAGGTGAAATTATTGAACTAGCAGCGTTAAATCAGAAAGCTATTAATGTAATGAAAGAATTGCAAAACTTTAAAGAGCATACACAATTACTTGGAACAGATACAATAAAAGGACTATATCAAAGAAGGCAAAATTACGACATAACACAGTAGTTAAAACAGAAGCACTTTATGGTACTAACTAGGTATAATTGGTGGCAAATCTCGAATAAAGATGATTGAAAAATCGGAAAGAAAAATCGACAGGAAAATCGTAGGACCAGAATGCGAAAATGGAATTTGTATGAAAAAAGAAATCACATAAAATCTATCAAGTTACAGAAAAATCACAGATACAATCTGGAAACGACGATTGCAATTTTATGGTCACTTATATAGAATGGATAATAACAGACTTACAAATAAATAACATTTTAAACTTCGCCTTATAAATGAAAAATCACAATAATTGGCTAAAAGAAATCGCTGAAGACCTAAATGAAATTGGCATTAATGAAGAAACCATCCAAGATAGAAAAAAATTCAGAGCTTTAATTCTCAAACACAAGTTTTCTATAAAGCCCACCCTAGTGAATACAGGATGTACTGAACAGCGTAAAAAGGAGCACAGCGAGAGGATGAGGAGATGTTGGGAATAGAAGAAGAAGAACAACAAAACGTGGTAATAATTTCAAACGCGGTCCTTATTTGGGCATAAGGAGTTAAAAAAACTACATGAAATGTTGTAACTGAAAGTTTTCTTGTTGATATGTTGGAACTAGCACTGTTATTGGACTGATAGCTTGGGTAAGAGAGTTACATAGAAATGTCGATATCGAATTCCGATGCCAGCCTCTCGTCTAATGGATATTCTCCAGCGGGCTCCTTGCTTGTCGTGAACTTAGAAAAAAAACACACTGCTAATTGAAGAATCCGTGAGGGCGTAGAAGTTGGTAATCTCCATTCTTCATCCTTCGAAAACAGCGTCAAGATTCATTAATGTTCTCCTGATCTTTGCTGTCGGTTTATCAATCAAGACTTAATTTGCAAGTTAGTTTTGGAAAAGAGGCAGGACAACTTTGGTTTACATACTACTTATTAGTTTTGCAGTTCTATCTTTGAGGCGTATTTACTACGAAGGCTGTTCGATAAGTATGATAGCAACAACTTGTACAAACAATAGGATTACCTTTTCGTATCAAGCCAGTGAAAGTTTGCCAATCATTTCCTTTTACTGCCATTAGACCACATCTCACACCAGCTGTAAGATGTAAGGTTTGCTAGCCTGTTGCATCCCTTTTAAGGCAGACCCTCCGACGAGAGTGGTCTACCACGGCTAATCCCTACTGCTGGTGCGGGATCACCTAGCGTTAGGGTGCGGTTATCATGCGCTAACGAACCCCTGCCGTTTATGCAACTCTTCCTACGTGGTTGTAGCGCTTCATCATACTGAATAGGAACTGTCAAGTCAAGTCGACGAAAGTATGCCCGGTACCACGGCAGGACATGGACTCGAGTCCCCGTCAGAAATAAAATAAAATAAAATAAATAAATAAATAAATAAATGAATGAATGAATGAATGAATGAATGAATGAATGAATGAATAAATAAATAAATAAATAAATAAATAAATAAATACATCTGTCTTCGATCGTGCGTCCAGTTCGCAGGAATTCGTCGAATGATCCAATATTACAGTCTATACTGTCGGCATTTCAAAAAGTTACTTTCGAATTTCAAATAACTTACTTTCGAGTTACATTTTCTCTGTACGCCATTAAGTTGAATACCTATGTTATAAAAATGTATGTGCATTGAAGATGCAGCTTAGTTTCTTACTGGTGAAATTGAAGGATTTTTGACGTCATCTGAAAATTTGCGTTACGGAAGTTAGCGTCACGGAAATGTGACCCTAGCAACTATGCAGGCTTTGATGAAAGGTATGTATGGATGGCCAGACAGTGTTACCTAGCAACCGTGCAGATTGTGATGGTCAGACAGTGTTACCTAGCGACCGTGCAGGCTATGTCTTATGGCTGGTTGCCATCTGAAATTAGTAGCCGTTGATGGATGCCCATGACCGAGAGAGAGACTTATGATCATTTGATTTTCACAAAGGGAGAAGTGCCAATTTCGCAATTTCAGTAGTACATATAATAATAATAATAATAATAATAATAATAATAATAATAATAATAATAGCTTTAAGTTCCGCAGATAACTTTTACTGTTTTCGGAGACATCGAGGTGCCGGGATTTAGTCCCGCAGGATCTCTTACGTGCCACTAAATCTACCTACTGACGTATCTGAGCACCTTCAAATGCCCACCGGACTGAGCCAGGATCCAACCTGGCAAGTTCGGGTCAGACGGCCAGCGCCTCAACTGTCACCACTCAGCCCGGCTCAGTAGTACATCTTTAACTCAAAAATATTGTATTTCATTTTCCAAAATGTTGTATTTAACATAACATTTTCTTCGTTAATTTATTATTGATAAAGTAAATATTTCCGAGATATCAATGGCTTTTCTTTTTCGATCAAAAAATCAGAGGAGAAACATACCTGGAACTGGCACTCGTGGAGCTCCGTTGCATTACGATATGACTGGATTGAATGTCGAGATCCTACTGAGTGGGCCGCAAAATTCCGCCCGAACAAACACCATCAGAATTTTTTCTTAGTGGGTAAATTGTACAAGCATGTTTTCCAAAATGAAGCTATTATTGAGGAGTTCAATTTAACACTACAAGCATACATGTACTTGAATGGTGGCCAAGGTGATGACCACATAAGTAGAAAATCGGTAAATAGAATAGAAATCATGATCACAATAGAAAGGAGAAGAGGCCTATCAGCGGGATAATGCTTGGGGGAGAGGAGTTTAGAAAGGTAGAGAGTTTCAAGTACTTGGGAAGTATCATGTAGGAAAGTGAAAGAAATGATACGGAAATAATCGAGCGTGGAAGACAAGGATGAGTATCCCCGAAAAGTGCAAGAAGCCTGGTATCGCTATGTACCTATTCTGATGTATGCAGCAGAAACGTGGATAATGAGGCAGAGAGACGTAACTATACTAGACTTAACTAAAGTTGGCGTCCGACAGGTAAGGTTGGAGGGAGGAGCACTGTACGTGCCATTTCACGATGTTGCCACATTCCAGCATTCCTTTCTACATGCTCGTACCCCTCGCTTCCGGCTCACTTGTTCCCTCCTTCATTCTGACCGCTGTGATCTGTAGTAGACTACCTGCCCAGGCGGTGTCGTCCCATTTGCGATCACTCTTATACAAACAATCAGGTTGTTATCAGTGACAGTGACAGGTTTGGCAACTCCCAGCAAGACGAGCTGCCCTGAAGTTTTGTCTCCATGGCAACCGCAGTCGCCCCACCCTCGTTTCCATGGCAACTACACAGCCACTCCCTTTATCCCGCCTCGGCAGGCAGTAAACCGACCTCCCTCTAAGAAATGTCACACGCCAACTCTTGTTATTGGCAGTATAGGATACAGGCAAGTGAAATGAAATTTCTGAGTAGCAGAATAGGAGTGACCAAGAATGGATAAGATGAGCAATGAGAAGGTTAGAGATATAGTAAAAGAAGAGTCACTACAGAACAGGATAGAGGCATCTAGACTTAGATGGTATGGCACATGAAGAGGAAAAACCAGAGGAAATGATACCGAGTAGGATGAAAAGGAGTGGAAGTGTGTGTACAGAGAAGAGTAGACGACTGGGAAAAATTGAAAAGGGAGAAGCAGTGGGAAGACAAGAGGAGATAGACAGGCTTATGTTCCAGACAGACCTGGCCAACAGCTGGAAACTACAGATGATGATGATGATGATGACTGTATAATTCTTAGATATAATAATATACAGTTAAAAAAAAAGTAAATTGCTTATTGAACATTTGCCCCTTACCTGGCGGCCATCCAGTTCAGCCATCTCTAGGAGTGAGCATGCAGTTCTTAATGGCTGGCGCAAGAATCAGCCTCATTTAAATGTAATTTCTTTGCATCGTAAGAAGTAGTAGATTACGTGAGAAGTAATCTAAGCCGTCATCAATTAGGACGGTCCCGTACGCTATTGGAAATCGAACGTTTAGTAGACTTTGGGTGTGTAAACGTCCACGTCCTAAGTGGCCGGGGTGGATGCTGTGGTCACCATGCAGAGGGTGTACACTGTAAGCTTAACTTCCAAACTGAAGCGATACCACTGTTGACTGTTAAAGTAACACAACGTGACATTAAATGGCGGGTACATTCAAGTTGAAAGGAGATACAGTGAAATTGATCGATAAGGCGCTTTCATGAATCTCCTTCAATCTTTTGAATCCCCCCATACATTTCGTGTTTACTTCAACAAATTAACCAAGATGTACTACACTTTTGTCAGACGGATACATGTTTAGAACGCTCAGAAGATGCCCTTTGTTGCCCTTGTCTTTCCTCTAGGTTCCTTTCATCGATGAATTAGCTTCCATTCGGGAGACTTGCGGTTTCGAACACAGGCGGTAGCAACCCCAAGTATGGATTTCCCTGGTTTTCCCATTTACAGCAAAGGGCAATTTTTTCTCCTCCTTGTTCCTATTCTTCTTTTCAGCTTCTATTTTTTCCTCTCCACTTTCTTATGTCACATCTACTTTCCTTCATTTTCTTTCTCTTCCTTCTCTGTTCTTTTTACTCATCTTGATTCTCCTTGCTCTTAAAATCTTTCTTCTTTACATTGCTATGAAACTGTTGAGTACCACGTTATCGTCCAATTAAATCAATCAATTCAATTCAATTCAGTTCAATTCAGTTCAATTCAATTCAATTCAATTCAATTCAATTCAATTCAATTCCCTGTGCACCTCAAGAAGAGGGCGTCCAGTTTTTATGTATATTTCTGACAGGGACTGGAATCCATATCCTGCCGTGGTACCCGGCGTTCTTTTGTCGACTCGACTTGACAGTTCTTATTCAGTACAGTGACGTAGGGGGAGTTGCATCAACGATAGGGGTTCCTCGATTTTAGCATTCCTGCCGCTTACAGTGCAGCTTCGTAGTTTAGTAAACCTGACAACTAGTTGATGTTGATTATGAACTGCATTTCTGTAAACAGGTTTGAACGTAAGATAGAAGGTAACTTCCTGTTACTTTATATATTCAAATTCTCCTCCTTATTAATTTTTATCAAATTTATTTTGTTGCGCCCCGCGCGCATGACTCGAAAGAGTAAGATTAAGTCGTGGCCCCATTGGTAAAAGCTGCATGTTAACGTAATGGCTGAGCTCAGACTATTAAGCCAGCTTGCTATCTAGTTTAGCTTAGTGGAGACGGTCGACATGAATGGATTTAATCAAGAACAACGCTTTAGTCTCGGCATAGAACCATTAATTATGTCTTAATGGGCGCACCGAGCTGCAATTAGCACAGTAAAGAATAATAATAATAGTATATCAGCCATGAGCTGCCGTGTTGACCCTCACCAAGTCAGAAGTCACTTGGGAAATTAAATGCTGGCCTCTCAGAGGAGGTTCTCATATAAGGAGAAATGTAATAAGTATGAATGGTAGATCCAAGATATCTGACTTCTTAGTTAAGTGGTCAGCATTGAGGTTTTAGTTTCAAAAGTAGTTTCAAAGGGTATGGGTTCGATTATAGGCCGGATCGGGCGATGGGTTAATTCCAATAGCCGGAGAACTGTATTTTACACACACCTATTTCTTCAGCTCCACGGTCGCGGGGTAACGAGCCTACCTCTTACACGGAGGACTTGCGTTCGATTCTCGGCCAGGCGAGGAATTTTAATTCGAATCGGAAGTGTGGTTCGAGTTGCACTCCGCCTACGTGTGAACTATTTAGGAGCTATACGATGGTGATATGGCGAGCCAAGAGTCACCCCGTAATCTGCTGTCCAAGGCCAATGAGGGCTGTATCATCACACATCATACTACCAACACAGAAATATGCAACAGTGAATAGGTACGTTCTTGCTGAACGATTTGGCTGCATGGTTCGGGACACGTCGTTGTGAGCTTGCGTCCGGGAGATTGTGGGTTTTAACCCCATTGTCGGCAGCCCTGAAGGCTGTTGCTCGTGGTTTCGCATTTTCGCACCAAGCTGTACTGTTAGTTGCTGGCATGTTTGTCCATGTTGATGGATGTATAATATTACAAGTAAATCGCTACATACAGAGTATACACAACAACATGACATGTAATAATAATAATAATAATAATAATAATAATAATAATAATAATAATAATTTAGAAGTAATAAGTATCCTACACGATGTCTGCTGTTTTTTTTTCAGTTTTCCATGTTGATTTCAAACCTGAATTCCGGTTTTCTCTATCACGTGAGATTTTAAAGATGTTGACACAGTTTTATTTTGTTAAGAAAGAAGCCATACTTTCCAGTGTCGATTTAGTCAAATAGGACATAACGATCTTTCCAATCTATCAAACACACAACATTTCAATACAAATTGTAACACTATAAACATACCTGTAAATATACGCCCTATTATACAAAGAACGACATGTTTCGCTCTACAAGAACATCCTCAGATTCTATCAGATCACTTAATCATGCGTAAATATGTACAGTATTGTTTACGTTGCGTAGACTTGTCAATGATAGAGAGATATGTGATAAATTTAGAGCCCGGATTTTTATGCGTTAATAGGTAGAATGCAAGCTTACTGAAGCGAGTAGCAAGTATAGTCTACCTTCACAACGACTATGCTATGGGGTTTGCATAGACATTAGGGGTACGGCCCGTCAGAACCCCTATAATTTATGTTACTCTTGCTACATTATGGAAGGGCGGGTGGCAGACACTGCCTACTAATCAAAATTAGTTTGCAACCTAACCTGGTACTGCATAAAAATCCGGGCTTTAGTGATAATATGAACAAATATTAACAAATTATGATTTTATAAGTACTCAACCAAAACCGTATTAATATAATGAGAAACAAAATTTTGTACTTAACTGGATTGCCGAAGCTTAGTCCGTTGTCACCAAACACTATTTCACGACCAGTACTTATAAAATTATAAGAATTTGGAATGTAAAGCTTAAAGAGCATAACATTTTGCCGGTAACTTTGGGGAGAAAAAGCAAAGGCATTGAAATAAATTGCCTAAGATTTGCGGACGATTTTGCTGTATTGTATGAAAACCTAACAAGTGCGACAACACAAATCAATCTCTTGGAAGAAATAGCCAACAAGGCAGGTTTGAGAATCTCCGTAGAAAAACAAAATTTATTACGAATATCAAGAACGCTCCAAACTTTTTGGCAACAGATATTGGTCTAGTGGAAAGAGCAACGGAATTCAAATATCTGGGAGAAATAATTCAAGGAAATAGTTTAGAGAAATCTGCAGTAGAAGAAAGGGCATACAAGCCATATGGTATCACAAAGAATTTTTATAACAAAAAGTGTCTATCTAAAAATCTTAAAGTAAGGCACTACACTACAGTGGTGAAACTTGAATGCCTATATACACGTGAATGCCTGGTATTAAACTATAGATTAGATAAACTTGAGGTACTAGAAACGAGAATGATGAGAAAAATCTTAGGCCCTATGGAAACAAATTAGGATCTAATCATGAAATATACAGGAACATAGAAAACATAACAGAAACCATAAGAAAAAGGAGATTGCAATTTTTTGGACATATTTATAGAGTGGATGATTCCAGACTAACAAAAACGCAACAACTAGCTGGATTCAAGAAGTAAAGAAAGATTTAGAAAGAAATAATATAACAGAAGAAGAAACTATGGACATAGAGATTTTTAGAAAGAGGGTAGTAAGTATGGAAGGATTCCAAGGAAGATTGAACAAGAAGCCTGGTGCGAAGTGGTCTGAGGACAGAAAGAAGCAGCATAGTGAAAGGATGAAAGTATATTGGAAGGAACGGAAGAGAATACAGCAGAGTATGAAGATTTGAATTGAAATTGGCACGTGGTCCTTAGCAAGCCTCATCGTAAATAATAATAATAATAATAATAATAATAATAATAATAATAATAATAATAATAATAATAATAATAATAATAAATAACAATAGGTAAAAAATGTCTAGGTCCAAATGTAAAGAAAAAGACACGTGGAGTCTCAAATCTAACAAAGAATTGAATCAAAGAACAGAAGGAGTGGTTCAATTGATGAGGAAGGGAAGGTTATAGCTTTATGGATACTTGTTGAGGATGAGCAGCAACAGAATAACGAAGGGAATTACCTTATATCTAATGGTGTGGTCCAGAATATGTGCAAAGTCCTTTTCTCGGTCAATTTCGATCATATCTATTCTCTGGTTGCTTCCACCGTCAGTAACACACGACACTCCTCTTTATGCACCTCGTTAACCTTTTTGAGAGAATGCTGCTGCAATTCTAAATCTTATTCTAGTAGTGTGCCAACATTCCTAAACAAGTCACACATGAATCAAGAACATGAACTAGGGTTTCCCAGGCTCACTGTAGTGTCTGCAGTAGACTCCGTCCCGGCTATGTCCAGGGAGGACCCGTGAAGGAACCACGTTGTATCGCGTTTTCAGCGCGTCTTTCCACTCTGATCGGGAGGGTCCATTTAGTGTGTCGATCCATCATTTAGCCGGTGTGTATTCCTGATAGAGCATGGCTCCCTTACGGTGAGTTCTTAATGCACGTAATATACTATATTTTTCCTTAGCATTTCTCTTAAGGCGACACTTCGGAGATAAAAATATATTTTTACCTAATGCATGGATTTTCACGAAACTTTGAGGGAATGTCACGTACATAAAGGTAGAGATATCACGAACATTCCTTTCATATACAGTTAATAGTTTTTCCAAAATATTTTTAAAGAAATTTTAATTCCATTTTTTCCATGAAATTTAATTAACATGTTAATTAATGTAAATTCGTAATTAGGTAGATAATACTTTTTTTAAAGCACTACGTATCTATTTTTGTATACATAATTTATATAAGGAGATATATCGTACTAAAATTTGTGTAATGTTCACGTTGTGAAATTTTAGACTTAAAAATTCCCTACTACTAGACAAAATTCTGCAATCAAAAATTCTATACGCAGGTTTTTAAATATAAGCTGTGATACATATACCATGCAAATGTTGTTACATTTGGCAAAATATTATGGGAGAAAATCGGATTTAAATGTAAAATTACAATTGGCAAACAAAGCATTATTACAGTGATAAATTGTTTGAATTTAGCGGAATAACTTCGTGACAAGAAAAAAGAAACACAATCCCTTCAATTTGTCATAAAAAGTTCACCAAAATGACGTAAATATCAATTTTTATCACCGGAATTTCGCCTTAACTCCTTGCGCTAAGTTCTTCGAGTTGAGTATCATCTGCATTTCTTAGGTCAAGTCTCCGAACACACAGTTTTCTCTCTTCTACCAGATTGCGCGCTGATGTTACGTACTCATTACCAGCCTTCTCTAGTAAGTGACAGATGTTAAGATGTTGAATTGGTGTCTCCTGTTCTACCTTCCACAGCCAAAGCCCCTTCATTTACCTTGCAGAGTATGGAGAGCTGTCTGGCGTGTATGCAGGTAAAAAGTCTACCATAACACTTAAATATTGAATGTATGTTTAACTATGAAGAGTTTTGATTGTGCTTCTCACGATCTTGTCGACATGAATTAAGGACTGCGGAATTTCAGTTTTATTAGCGTTCTGCAGAGGGTATATAAGAGTAGACCATATGAACTGATTAAAAATGAAAAGATATTGGCGGAGAGTAAACGCAGAGAAGGCTAAAATACTGCAACCATTGCCAAACGCGGTCCACAGAAGGCCGAAACGAAGGGGAGAGAGAGAGAGAGAGAGAGGGAGAAAGAGAGAGAGAGAGAGAGAGAGAGAGAGAGAGAGAGAGAGAGACAGCCAGCCCTGTAAGTTGGAAATGCATTTCTAATATTTAAGAAATTCATTCATTCATTCGTTCATTTATGCTTCACTCATAAATCTATTACAATCATTCGTTCTTAAAAATGGTGGTAGGATTTCAGATTGTACTTTGAACTTAAAATATTCCTAAAATCCTCACTAATATTATAATCTCCCCTCCCAGCTGAACTGGTGTTACGCGTTCATTCCTATTCATGCGTGGAGCTTCATTTGTATTCATCAGTATCTCTGGTAATATCAGCGCAGCAGGGCTACTTCATGTAGTGACACGTGAAACACATGGATGTCTGCGGTTACTCCCACACGAGATAGCGAGCGGAATTCATTGAACCGCAAACGGGGATATGTTGGTCACTGTATTGCTGTTTATTTTATACTAGATGGTCGCGATACATCGAGCAAATATCGCATCGAGCAAATATCGAACCATGGTGTAGCGAATTACATTTTGATTCAGGTTTCATTGGAGAACTTATTGACATAAATATGTTTTAGAGATGGGGGTGGGGTCATTCGAAAATTCGTGTAACATTATACAGTCGAAGCAGTTTACTTCTCTATTCGTGTTTCGTTCTTGACAACTTTTTGCTAACTTCCACAGAATTCCCGTAATGTTCTTTTCATCCTACATTCTGACATTATTACCTGTTTCTCAATATATTTCACTCTAACACCCGATTTCTGTCCTTATCCCAATAATCTCCCATTCCTAATCTAGCATCCTTTTCATCTTGGTTACCCAATAATGATCGCATAGATGTTTAATCTAAATAGGCAATTCTAACTTCTCTTACTTGAAACAACTGAGAGACTTTCCATAGAATTTTCTTGATAATAATACAGCAGTGGTTTACCTTTGCCTTCTCCTGCGCAGTCATAATGTCCTTGCCGCTGGCACCGAGGTGTTCATCCGCCTGAGATATTCACCTACACTGCTGCTGCCCAGCAATAGGAGGCAGCCGCTCCTAACATGGAGAACAGACGCTGCGGTTATCGGTTCAGGTGGGCCTTTCCTCCACTATGGGGACCATCACCCCATCTAAAGGGTCTCATCCGCCCGAAGCCGTTGGTCCTCTTGGAGAGTTGAGTTATTTATCGCCGCTCAACACTCGGCGTTGAGTCGCTGGCTGTACGGTCTACTTCATTACCGTAGCAGGATGTCCTGGCCTGACTGGAAGAACAAAGATATCAGTTTGGCTACCAAGTACAGAGTAGTCAATGCGATTATATTCCCACTGTTCATGTATGGATGTGAGAGCTGGATTCTGAAACAGGCAGACAAAAAGAAAATCGACGCTTTTGAGCTCTGGTGTTGGCGAAGAATCGTACGAAGAACGTGGATTGCAAAAATCACCAATAAGGCAGTTTTAGAGCGTATCAAGTCCCGTATATCATTGGTTGGTAAGGTTATGAATATACCTCGGATTTGTAGGTGGTAATAAGTTAGAATGCCAAGTAATTTGGTTTGTAGGAAGTGTCATGCAACCCGTTGTACCAGAATGTAGGAAGAGTAGCATAAATGCAAGGAGTTCTATAGGCTGTACCCCTAATATCTATGCAAATCGCATGGCATAACCGTTGTACAGTGCAGGGTATACTTGTTACTGGCCTAAGTAAGTTTGCATTCTAACCTATTAGTACCTAATTATCCGGACTCTAGTTATGAAGCTGAGACTAGCATACGTTGGCCACATTATGCGATCAGATGCATTGAAAAAAGCAATCATGCTAGGAATGGTCAGCGGTACAAGAAGACCAGATCGCCAGAGGACTTGTTGGTTAAGACACCATTAAAACAGGCACAACCCGCACCCTGGAACAACTAAAGGAGGCAGTGTGGAACAGGACAACTTGGAGAGCGCTAATTCACAGAATAGCCGAGGGTCGGATCCGACTGAACGGATGACCATCATCATCATCATCATCATCATCATCATCATCATCATCAACAACAACAACTTCTCTCATGCCCGGGTTCTCAATCTCGTTTACTACTTAATCGTGGTAAAATGATTAATTTGAATTTCTGTTGCATCAATCCCGGTTTTGACATCTTACCGCGGTAAAAAGTTAACCGGTCGTGAGAGAACGGTTAAACAGTTAACCGAGTCTTTCAAGGCCTACGTGCCCCATATAACCTCACATTGCGTGCATTCCAAATGCCGTGATGATATCGTTAAAATGGATTTTGCACCACTTATCGTTATCGTCTTCACAAAGACGCACACGCGGGATGCTCTCAGCTGTGTACACTATTTTATTTACAAATTATGTACACACATTAATGAACAGCCATCTTGAATAAACACTTAACCGCTACATTAGCATGTCAGCGGATTACCAACACAACAAAATCTCAACCTAAGTTCACACACTCGACTAAGTACTTTCACTAACTAACTGCTCAACTCTTAAGACATCATCGTATATCTACAATATCTTGAGGATGATGAACAGAGAGAAGGAGACTGTGGTGTTCTCGTTACACACATTAGGTGACCAACTCGAGTTCACAACTCATAGAAATGACCCTGTTTCGCCAAGAAGTAATGTAAGTCAGTGACCATTTCAGTTTCAACTGCACTAAAATTTGGCGTTCTCGTTCACCCTTCCTTCATCTTAGAAATGAAATGCTGTAGTAGAAGATATGATAAAAAATGACTACAGTGATGCTGATAAGGAGAAAATGATTATAAAACTTTAAAAGAATACAGGACAGTGTAAAATAAAATAAAAATACAGCTTGCAATTCCAGACAAATTGTAAACGACTCAATTGTTTAACATCTGTGGTGAATATATCATGAGGCATGCCTTCGACATATGGGAAGGAGGATTTTCGATTGGTGGGAAGAGAATTAATAACCTCCGTTTTGCGAGACGACACCACACTTGTAGCCAACAGTGTACAGGTGCTTGTCGAAATAATGGATCGTGTACAACAGGAAAGTCACAATCTTGGCATGGAAATTAAGACGAAACTAATGATTGTCAACAAAGGTGCAGAGATTCAGCTACCACAGCACCTGAACAATCTTCAAAGAGTCCGTCAGTTTCCTTATCTTGGTACAATAATCGAGGATAAAAGTAGCGGCGAAAAAGAAATCAAACGTCGCATCATTCCAGGACGTACAGCTTTGGCAAAATTAAAGATGATCTGGCAAGACACGAAGAAAGGGTAGTCCATTCGCTTCTGTTCTCGATCTTCCTGTTTGGATGAGAAAGCTGGACCATAAAAGCTGAAGACAGGAACTGAATCAACGCCTTTTAATGTGGTGTCGGAGAAGGATGTTGCGATACCGTGGACAGACACGCGAACAAATGATTATACCATCCGGGAAATTCGAATACAGAAAAGTTTATGCCAAGTTGTGTGGCAGAAAATCCTGAAATTTGTTGGTTACATTATGAGAAAAGAGGATGACAACCTGGAAAAATTAATTGCCCGCGGAAAAGTTTCTGGTACAAGGTCACGAGAACTGGTCGCCAAAAGATGGGTTGATCAAGCTAGAGAGATCATGTCCGGAAAACGCAAGTTCGTACAGAATGGCATCTGCTTATAAAAGAAACCCAACAACGTGATTGGGCCACGATACTGAGCCATGAGTGGAACAACTGGAGAGTGAGGGACTTTCGATAATATCACTGTCTTCTGGATAAATTAGACACACGACTGTCGAAAATATCACTGCTTTCTGGATAAATTAAGGACAAGTGACTGTCGAACTCATCACTGCCTTCTGAATACCACTTCAAGTTAGCGACAAAACGAGCGTCAAGCCGCGGTATCAAAACCAAGGATTAGCAGTGGTGCAACAGTACTAGGGTTTCGTAACGCCAGTTGTTGTTGTTTGAGTCATCGGACCGTAGACTGATTGGATGCAGCTCTCCGCGCTACCCTATCCTGTGCTAACCTTTTCATTTCTACGTAACTGCTGCATCCTACATCTGCTCTAATCTGCTTGTTATAGTCATACCTTGGTCTACTCCTACCGTTCTTCTGCCTACACTTCCCTCAAAAACAAACTACACAAGTCCTGGGTGTCTTAAGATTTATCGTATCATTCTATCTCTTCTTATGGTCAAATTTAGCCAAATCGATCTCCTCTCACCAAGTCGATTCAGTATCTCTCCATTCGTGATTCGATCTATCCATCTCACCTTCAGCATTCTTCTGTAAAACCACATTTCAAAAGCTTCAGTTCTCTTTCTTTCTGAGCTAGTTATCGTTCATGTTTCACTTCCATACAATGCCACGCTCCAGATGAAAGTCTTCAAACACATCTTTCTAATTCCTGCATCAATGTTTGAAGAGAGCAAATTTCTTTTCTCAAGAAAGACCTTCCTTGTTTGCGCTAGTCTGCATTTTATGTCCTCCTTACTTCTGCCATCGTTAGTTATTTTACTACCCAAGTAACAATATTCATCTACTTTAAGACCTCATTTCCTAATTTAATATTTCCTACATCACCTGTCTTCTGTCGACTGCACTCCATTGTTTTTGTTTTGGACTTAATTATTTTTCTTCAGCGATTTCTCCAGATCCTCTGCAATCTCAGAAAAAATAACAATATCGTCAGCAAATCTCAGGGTTTTGATTTCCTCTCCTTGGATTGTGATTCCCTTCCCAAATTTCTCTTTTTAGATCTAGGAGCAATTTTTAACTGTGGCTAACAACTTAACACTCGTATGCGATGTGGATTGCAATAACGGGGTATATGTACGTTTTTTTCACGATTTTACGCTAAGCTTTTAACATTCAAAGACCAAACATTACTGCCTACTGGCCAAGGGTACGTATTGCAAGGTGCAAGTATACTTGCACGACCGTAGGTCGGTAATGTCTTTGAGGTTGAGCCAGAGGTACTCCTGAATCCTGTGGTAATGTGATAGGGAGGGGCCACGTAAAATAAACGGTGGATGGTACGTGCGGATATTGACGGGGTGGAACCTTTGGTTGTAGGGCTGTTTTTGTCTTATGTAAAAAAAAAAAAAAGAAACAAGGCATCGCTGGTATATGTGTTTAATTGACTGTACAGTTGAAGGTGTGCCGTGAAACTACCTCTGTCCACAATCTGTATCCATTTATACAGGTGAAAAGTTATGTATGCAGTAGAGGGTTAAGGTGTATCCTATCATTCTATCTCTTCTTCTGGTCAAATTTAGCCAAATCGATCTCCTTTCACCAATTCTGCAGTCTCAGATAAAATAACAATCTGTCTGTTAGGTCATCAGCCCAGAGGCTGGTTGGATCCTCAAATAGCACCACCAAAGATTATGCGGTTATAAGGAAACCCCAAAAACCAATGGCAGCACCAAAATGAGGCGTACTAGGCAAGATGAGGAGTGAGGTAGTTTGCCATTGCTTTCCTCACTGGGTCAGAAAGTACTATTGCAGCACGGCTGACCCTATGAGCAGCACCTTTCACAACACTCAGGTGCACTAGTCATGCTCTGAATGTCATTACTCAGCACTACCCATACCCCAGCAACTTCCATATTGTCACAACCATGGATGTTGACTGGGACTTTGGTGGAAGCTACACTTTACTCTGGCCTGTGCCTGTGCCAAAATAACAATATCATCAGCAAATTTCAGGGTTTTGATTTCCTCTCCTTAGATTGTGGTTCCCCTCCCAAATTTCTCTTTGATTTCCTTTACCGCCCGTTCTATATAAATACTGGAATGGAGATTTTCCGAGAATGGTGCACCCGTGTATTTATCATCAATCAAGATAATATTTTTGCCTACCACTGGTTGCAGTGTTGTGAAGCGTGTCCCTGCATGCGACTACTGTGGGAGCTTGGCTGAGCGCACTCTGCTAAGTTTAGCGCGGAACACATGTTTCATTTAGATCATAAACTACTTGTTTTGATGTGTCGTCTCCGCGCCCTTTGAGCTCTCACATTGATGCCGGCTTATTACAGAGCGAGGAGCAGTGTATCACAAGTAGCATGTGAAGAACATTTCGAAACCAGCCCGAATCAATAAATGTTGTTGTTGTCTTGTTGTTGATGTGCTTGGAACTGACTGAGCGACAGTAACAAAGGAACTGTATCTAATAAAAAAAATTCTCTTCACTGTTAAACTGTTACAATCCAGTTTTTGTGAGAACGCAGAAAAAAAGGGAGGCAGGGGCATCGCACCCAGACTCTCTCGTAACGAAATTTTTAGGTCGCCACAAGAACCGTTCTTCTTTCTGACCATTTTTTAGTTCCCCCCTTTGCATGGATTTAGTCTATTTCTACGGCCGGATAACCTTTCTGACGCCAACCCTGTGTGGAGGAAAATATTCACAGTTGCATGTTTCTGTGGTGGTTTGTAGTGTGTGTTGTTATGTATGCTAAATGAAGATGATTTCTTTAAAAAAAAAATAATTGTTAGGATCTTCAGTTTAACGAAACTAATTTTAAATAAGTACATTTATAAAATACTTGAAAAATCCACAGTTCTAGCCCTTTAGGCAAGCATTCAATGTTGAAAATATCCTAGGAATACGAGCTACGAATTTTAGTAAAATAAAATACAGTGAAGAAAATGGAAATTGCAACACCCAGAAGGAGTGGTGCTACATTGCTGCAATTGAACATGCAGGAGGAGTGTTCAGTTGTGATTCGATTATTACACTTTCAGGTCCCTCTGACCGCAAGGCCATGAGCTGCAATACATTGATTAATTCGTCGAAGCATGGAGTCAATAAGGCCCTGGATCGCTTCCTGAGTAATTGTGGCCCATGTTTGCTGCACTGCACGGGTCTGTTGTTCCAGAGTTGTGGGTGGCTGAGGACGGTTGGCCAGTTGTCCACCCATCATGTCCCACACATGCTCAATAGGACTGAGGTCCGGGGATCTGGCGGGCCATTCTAAGGTTGTGATGTCGTGGAAAGCTTCTCTGGAGATGCGTGCAGTGTGAACCCGGGCATTATCCTGCTGAAACATTCCATTAGCAATGTTCGCCGTCATAGGGACAACCACTGAATTGAGTACCCTATCAACGTACTGTCGAGCAGTCATAGTGCCCTCAACAAGCACTAATTGTGATTTCACATTAAAGCCAATAGCTTCCCAGACCATAATGCTTGGTGTTGGCCCTGTGTGCCTCTCGACAATAGGATATGGGCGGCCTCTCTCCCCGGTACGTCGGCGCACACGATTCCGGCGATCACTGCGGGCAAGACAGAAGCGCGATTCATGACTAAAGACGACCCTATGCCATTCGTCGACCCACGTCGATCTTTCTCGACACCAGGCCAGCCTTACACGTCGTTGTTGTGGGGTCAATGGAACACCTTCTGCAGGGACACGGGCTCGTAAGCCAGCTGCACGCAGGCGATTACCAACTGTTTGTTGTGTAACGTGGGGTGCCACAGCTGCTCGACTTGGCGCTGCTGTTGCATGGGGTTCCATCTGGGCATCCGAATGGTGCGGCGATCCTCTCTCACAGTTGTCGGTCGCGCTGGGGCTGTGCCAGGTCTACGAGTGTGGGTACCTTCATTTGACCACTGCTGTCATACACGTTGTACCGTAGATGCCTGTCGGCCAACACGTGCAGCGACCGTCCTTAGCGATAATCCAGCCTCACACAGCCCAATTATCCGAGCCCTCTCAAACGGCGACAGTTGTTGATAGCGTGATCTTCTCTGTCGTCGAGGCGTATTTGACGGGGACACTTCACGGCGCAGACTGCAAGTTAACTACGCTACACCAGAGTCCGTATACTAGAGTTGATTCCTCCGCGACCAATCACGCGAGGAGACCTGTAGCAGCAATCCAATGGGTCTGAAACTTTGATCGTTTACATACCTACATGGCATCGTTCCATATCTTGAAAATCAACACAAACGACCAATGCCTTCATGGTGTTGCAAATTCCATTTTCTTAAGTGTAATGTAAAGTATGAGAATATATTCTTTATTTATTCCTAAAATTTACAGTCCTTTTCTAAATCATCGTTATCCGGTCGATCAGATTAGCATTTTGTCTTTTTCTACCACTACGAGCGCTAATGTGAGTCAATGCACTGTTTCACTTAAGCAGCACTATGAGCGCTAATGTGAGTCAATGCATTGTTTCACTTAAGCAGCACTACGAGCGCTAATGTGAGTCAATGCATTGTTTCACTTAAGCAGCACTATGAGCGCTAATGTGAGTCAATGCATTGTTTCACTTAAGCAGCACTACGAGCGCTAATGTGAGTCAATGCATTGTTTCACTTAAGCAGCACTATGAGCGCTAATGTGAGTCAATGCATTGTTTCACTTAAGCAGCACTACGAGCGCTAATGTGAGTCAATGCAGAGTCTCACTTTAAGTCCGTATAACTACATTCGCTGTGGACATTTTTCAAAATCAAAAAACACCTGAGGGTATTGAACCAAGGAACACAAGGAGCACAGAACTGGAAAACATCCAAAGAAAAGCAGCTCGATTTGTTCTGGATGATTTCCGACAAAAGAGTAGCGTTACAAAAATGTTGCAAAGTTTGGGGTGGGAAGACTTGGGAGAAAGGAGACGAGCTGCTCGACTAAGTGGTATGTTCCGAGCTGCCAGTGGAGAGATGGCGCGGAATGACATCTGTAGACGAATATATTTGAGTGATGTCTTGAAAAGTAGGAAAGATCACAGTATGAATATAAAGCTGGACTTCAAAAGGTCAAATTGGGGCAAATATTTGTTTATAGGTAGGGTAGTTAGGGATTGGAATAACTTACCAAGGGAGATGTTCAAGAAATTTCCAATTTCTTTGCGATCATTTAAGAAAAGGCTAGGAAAACAACAGATAGGGAATCTGCCACCTGGGCGACTGCCCTAAATGCACATGAGTAGTGAATTGATTGCTTGCTTGCGTGATTGATTGATTGATTGATTGATTGACATTACAGAAATAATGATGTAAATAAGTTAATTTGACTAGGATTTGAATAAAAAAGAAGACGAGTAAAGAAACACGCTATTTTAGACTGTTTTACCGGAACTGCATGTAGGCCGAAAGTGTTTTTCGATTTTTGTTTGTTTGATAGAGTTATCCAAGACTCAAAATTTAAAATCTTCCGAGTCCTTTAGCCTGTCAACTTTCGCCACAATTGAGGATATTGCTTAATTTTATATTTTTGTAGTATGGGGCCCTACTTTGTCTGCTAAGAGATCTTTTCAACGTTACGAAGAAAATATATGGTGGAAGAATTATACCTGAAAAATCACCTGCGTAATTACAATAGAATTACATATTTCGTTCTTGAGATAACATCATCAGTTTCTATCAAGTCACACTCAAAAGATTTAGAAATGTGTAAACATTTGTGTTTATTTTTGTTTAAATCATAAGAAGCTTGACATTTTGAACATATTTTAATGAAGTCCTCTCTTCTCTCCATTCTTTTGAGTGTGATTTTTTCGAATCTGATAAATCTATAAATTAACGGAGTCGAAACTAAAAAATGAGGGAATGTTCTCAAAATATTTTTGTCTTTCTTTGATCTCGACTCTCTCAGTAAGGCTTTTTCTGTTCATTGCAAGGCACTTCGTTGCATAAAGGGCCTCCGGACGAATGACGGTGCGGTAGTTTCTGAGCTTAGCGCTTATCTGTTGACACCCTTGGTTAGATGTTACGCCATTTCCATTTTGTTCATGCGTGATAGGAAGGCTTTTTTTTCTCAGGTATGTTGGGTTATATCCACTCACCTAGATACCGGTATTTACACTTTCCTACCCGCTTGATTTTTCCTTGTCCAGCGTTATATCTGTCATGAACTAAGTGTTCTATAAGCTGTCTGGAGACTTTTTTTTACTGCATGTGTGTTAAGCTGGTTGACCGCCTGTGGGTGGGAGCGGTGGACGGCATGCCCTGCCTTTTGTAAGAGGTGACTGAAGGGGGCCCCAGGGGCTCTTAACTTGGGAGCGTGGTTTGCAGACCACGGGGCCCTTAGATGAGTCCTGGCATTGCTTCCACTTACTTGTGCCGGGCTCCTCACTTCATCTATCCTATCCGACCTCCCTTGGCCAACTCTTGTTCTTTTCCGACCCCGACGGTATAACGTATGGAGGACTAGGGAGTCTTTCATTTTCACGCCCTTCGTGGCCCTTGTTTTTCTTTGGCCGATACCTTCATATTTCGAAGTGTCGGATCCCTTCCATTTTTTTCCCTCTGATTAGTGTTATATAGAGGATGGTTGCTTAGTTGTACTTTATCTGAAATCAATAATCACCACCACTTAAGCGGACTGGTTTGTTTTGTAGCTGTCTGTAGTGAATCGGAAAAGATTGCGAGATCATCTGCAAAAGCAGGACAGCCAATTTAGAGGGTTCATGTTCCTGCGGCCCAATCCGACTCCACTTTCTCGGCCCCTCTACTTCTCATTTCCGTGCGCCACTCGCGGATGACTTTCCCCAGAACACAGTTGAAGAACAGAGGAGAGAGCTCATCTCCCTGCCTGACACCCTCCTTATTCCAAAGGCATTAGAATTAAACTTAACTTTGTGACTCAGACACATGCTCGTAGGCAGGTGTGTAGCGGAGAGCTGTTACCACTTCTTGGAAGAAAATCGCAGCTTAGCGGGAGAGGCGGTACAAGACTTGAGATAAATATGTGAAATGCCTAACGATTTTGTCCGTCGAAATGTGCAGGTCATATAATCTCTCTCGCCTACTTTTTTAGTGTTAAAATATTTTATAGGAGATAAAGTAGGAGTTTCCATACTACGAGAAAAGTAAATTCAAGCAATTTCCGCAATTGTGACAAACGTTGAAGGGCTAAAGGGCCCGGGAGGGTTTCGAATTGTGAGTCTTGGATAGCTGTATCGAACTAAAAAATAATTCCAAAATAATTTCCGGCCTAAATGCAGTTCCGGAAAAACGGTCTAAAATAGCTTGTTTCCTTACTCGTTTTCTTTTTTTATTTGAATTCTAGCCAAATTCATTTATTTCCATAATTATTTCTGTAACGTGTTCCTTGGTTCGATACCTCACACGTTTTTTTTTATTTTTTGAAAAATGTGCACACCGGACGTAGTTACAAGGGCTTAAGTGAAACTCGGCATTGATTCACATTACCACTCCTCACATTCGCGCTCGTAGTGGTAGAAACAGGCAAACTACTCATCTAATCAACCGGTTAACGATGATTAAGAAACGGATGGCAATTTTTAGGAATAAATAAAGAATATATTCTCATACATTA
This sequence comes from Anabrus simplex, assembly GCF_040414725.1. Lineage (NCBI taxonomy): Eukaryota > Metazoa > Arthropoda > Insecta > Orthoptera > Tettigoniidae > Anabrus > Anabrus simplex. Next base: position 39,170,285 of record NC_090276.1, read on the forward strand.
TTATATTTTATTTACCTAAACTTCGTAGCTCATATTCCTAGGATGTTTTCCAGTTTAAGTTGCCGCTGTGTTTCTTAAACTCTGGAGATCTAGATGCTGAAATTCCTAGAATTCATGGCAGTTGCCATCTCATTACGTGAAAAAATAAAAAAAAATGAAAAAGAGTCTGGAGAAGACTAGAGGAAAATGTCCCGCGGTATATACAGTATGCGAATCTTCTTCGGGAGCTGAATTTGATCTGTCTATTTTGGCGGTGGACTGCTCCGCAATGGACATCCATCAGTCGTAATTTTGTGGTAGGTGGTTTGCGTGTGACGGTGACAGATGTTGAAGTTAGATGACCCTTAAGACATTCCAGCGATGCATGTAGCCGTCATCTCGGGAGTCCAACTGGAAAATTGAATTAATAAGAGCGTGTAACACTCTGGTAATGAATCATCCGCCTGACTGAAGCTAGCGGGTACATTGCTGTCGCAGAAGATCGTTGCTAAGACCAGGAAATCAACACAGCCATTGGTATCTGTAGCAGCAACCAAAGCTTTCGTTGGTTAAATCTACAAAGATCGTCATTAAATGAACAGGGTTACCATAATTAGGCAAGCAACTCAATGTTGGAAACATCCTAGAGATATGAGCTACGAATTTTAAGCAATAAAATATAATAAAGTATGAGAATATATTCTTTATTTATTCCCAAAAATTGCCATCCGTTTCTTAATCATCGTTATCCGGTCGATTAGATTAGCAGTTTGCCTTTTTCTACCACTGCGAGCGCTAATATGAGTCAATGCGAAGTTTCACTTACTATAAGTTTTTATGACTACATTCGGTGTGGATATTTTTCAAGAAATCAAAAACGCCTGAGGATATTGAATCAAGGAACACATTACAGAAAGAATTATGTAAATGAATTAATTTGCCTAGGACTTGCATAAAAAAAGAATACGAATATAGAAACTAGCGATTTTAGGCTTTCTATACGGAACTGCATTTTGCCCGGAAGTGATTTTCGAAATTTATTTATTTAGTTTGATAGAGATATCCCAAACCAACAATTTGAAACCTTTCCGGGTCCGTTAGCCCTTCAACTTTCGGCACAATTGAGGAAAATGCTTAATTTTACGTTTTTGCTTAGTATGGGGCCCCTTACTTTGCTAAGAACTGTTTTCGATATTAGAAAAAAAAGGGAGGTTACCATAATGTGAAGTTTAAAAATTGGGGGATTCAATCCAGTGGTTTATTTCCCATTTTATTCAGTGACTTGAGCAAATTATTTAGAAAATCGATTTTAGAGTCTATGCTGTACATATGTTACATTTCTTATTTGAAACAGTACAGTTAACAAAATGTTACATTTTAATCTGTTAGCTTAATTCGCTTGTCTGTATACTGAAAATTTAGCTCAAGCCGCTCTGAAGCCACGTGCAGATTCAGCGAAGCGATCTGATTTTCTAACTTCAGCAGCTGATAAAATTTATTATAACTGCGTGAGATACAGAATTATTATTTTCAAATTATTTATCAGTGGGACCAACCCCCTAATGTTCATATAACCGGTTCACGATGTTGACGACCACCCTGTATAAATGCATTTTACCTGTGTATTGTTCGAATCTATGGTTAAGTGGTTAGCGTGCTGGCCTTTGGTCGTAGGGGTCCAGGGTTCGATTCCCGCCAGGGTCGGGAAATTTAACCATCATTGGTTAATTTCTCTGGCACGGGGGCTGGATGTATGTGTCGTCTTCATAATCATTTCATCCTCATTACGACACGCAGGTCGCCTACGGGAGTCAAATCAAAAGACCTGCACCAGGCTAGCCGAAAATGTCCTCGGACACTCCCGGCACTAAGGGCCATACGACATTTCATTTTTTCACCTGTGTAGTGAACAGATTCCCTAGTAGTTGTTTACCTAATCTTTTCTGAAATAATTTCAAAGAATTTGGGAATTTATGGAGGATTTCTGTTGATAAATTATTCCGGTCCCAAAATTCTTCTTCTTTATCTGATTACCCTCCAGGGTCGGTTTTTCCCTCGGACTCAGCAAGGGATTCCTCTTCTACCGCCTCAAGGGCAGTGTCCTGGAGCTTCAGACACTGGGTCGGGGATACAACTGCGGAGGACGACCAGTACCTCACCCGCTATGCTGAACAGGGGCCTTTCGGGGGATGAGAAGATTGGAAGGGATAGACAAGGAAGCGACCGTGGCCTTAAGTTAGGTACCATCCCGGTATTTGCTTGGAGGAGAAGTGGGACACCACGGGAAACCACTGCCAGGATAGCTGAGGTGGGAATCGAACCCATCTCTACTCAGTTGACCTCCTGAGGCTGAGTGGACCCCGTTCCAGCCCTCGTACTACTTTTTCAAATTTCGTGGCAGAGCCGGGAATTGAACTCAGGCCTCCGGGGGTGGCAGGTACATCACACTAACCACTACACCACAGAGGCGGACGTCCCAAAATTCTCTTCCTATAAAATAATACTTTTTCCCAATCTGTCCTCCTGCATATCAGATATTATATTTCCTTCTGTTAAAAGCTATGTTCGAGCTCATTCGTCTACTAATGTCATTCCACGCCAACTCTCCACTGACAGCTCGAGACATACCACTTACACGAGCAGCTCCTCTCTTTACTTGCAAATCTTCCCAGCCCAAATTTTGCAACATATTCATAACAGTGCTCGTTTGTCGGAAATCACCCACAAGTTGTGCTGCTTTCCCTTGGATATTTTATAGTCCTCCTATTCTAACTGGCTCCTTATTAGAGCCTTATATAGCCTTTCTTGTACATCCTGCTACACTGGCACTGCTACTGTCAAAAAAAAATCCTAAATTCTCTTATAACCATGTGAAGATATCTGTAATCTTTCTTTACAGTCTCGTTAATGTCATTAGCCCACTGAAAATCTTTCTTAATACAACCTGTGACAATAAAGTTCGGCCAATGAAGTCAGAACTGTTGATCCGGCAACACTGGCGACACACAACGCTGCACCTGCGTAGCAGCAGGTTTTGACCACCTGCTCCCAACGTTGTTCAGTTGAGGATCGTGTGTATGTGTGCCGTGTAAGACCTATTTAACACAGTGCGTGTTTAGTGCGTTGGTTCTGAACTGCGAACAGGAACATGAACGACCAAAAGATCAATGCACAGTTTTGTTTTAAGCTTGGCAAGTCACTGAAAGAAACACATGCGATGCTGGTACGTGTTTGTGAAGATCAAGCACTGTCCTTGAAGTGTGTGTACGAGTGGTTCGCCCGTTTTCGATTAGGCCGGGAAAGTGTTTCTGACAACCCCCGTAGCGGATGACCGCCGTCAGTGACGAAAACATTGAGAAGGTGAGGACATTAATCACGAATGATCGGAGATTAACTGTGCGCATGATAGCGAATGAACTGCAGATTAAGCGTGAATCTGTGCGACAAATCGTTACCCAGAAGTTAGGGTAGAGGAAAACTCGTTCACGTCTTGTGCTTGCATCACTTGACTGACGATCAGAAGCACGCACGTTCAGAGGCTTCACAGGATTTTGTCGAAACGGCGGATGCGACACCAAATTTCTTGAACAGTACCGTCACTGAGGATGAAACCTGGTGTCTCAGGTACGACTCTGAAACGAAACGGCAAAGCGTGAAACGGCGTTCTCCGGGATCCCCTCGTCGGAAAAAGGTCAGAGCCGAAAAGTCACGCATCAAACTCGCTTTGAAAGGAAAGAGATTTGACGATATTCCTGACATCTAACGAAACGTGACGAGGCTTTTGAATACCATCCCAAAGGAAGCTTTCCTGCAAAGTTTCCAGGACATGTATCGCCGATCTCAGCAGTGCATTGTTATGGGAGAGGACTAATTCGAAGAACGGGAAGGTCACTGTCGTGCATTGTTCACCTATGTTGATAGTCGAGGACTATTCACCGAACTTTATTGTCACAGGTTGAATTAAAACCTAGGTATTTACAGTGATTCCCATCAACACAGTAATTAAAACCGAGAGGGACTTTCCTCTGGGTGAAATTTACCATCTAACTTTTGATACCGTTTGCCACCATACGATTCATTATCTGCCGTCAATCTCACAACATTGTCGAGGTCTTTTTGTAGTCGGTATAACATCATCTGCAAAAAGCCGTATCTGTAATCCCACTTCTCTACTTAATAATGCATATACTGTATATCAGAAAATACAAAGGTCCAATAACAGAGCCTTGTGGGACTCCCCTCTCATCAATAATATTTGGAGGCATAATTTGAAGTAAAAAAAAATTTATAAAACTTAATGTGAATATAGCTTATTAGCCCGCCTGGTGGCCATGATCGTTAAGGCGCTGAAGTCTAAAAACGGTCTAACACCGAGGTTAGCCGGTTCGAGTCCCGTTGGTCGAAAAAATTTTCACCATCAGAATGTTGGCCGGCAGGGTAGGGGAGGTGGTGGTATACAATTTCTAATCACTAGATTGCGTGCCAAAAGCCTGGATTAAATTCCAAACCTCTCCGCAGTGCTCATATGGAGTGAGGGCATATGACGCTGTTGATGGTGATTCGTCCTTCGGATGGGGACGTTAAGCCTTGAGCAGACCCCTTGGTGCTATTCGACAGGAGTAGGCTATGTGCCGGCACCGAGTTTCACCCTCTCCCTACTATCATATATCACGTCATTCATTTCATCTCTCATTAACTCCTCTGATGAGGTTGACGTCAGGAAGGGCATCCGGTCATAAAAAACCGCCACGACAAATTCATCTCACCTCATACCCGACCCCGTAGGGAAACGGGACAAGGGTTGGACAAACAATGTGAATATAGCTTATTACATGCCAGTCTTCGTAGTTGCGGTGCAATGCTGGATTCCAGAAGAAAATTCTGTAAAAATAATCCTGTATTTTCTTATCCGAACAGAACTTGATCCTAATTAGTTCGGATTAGCCGAACACTAGTACAACTACACTACTCGTCTATGCAAGTAGCTCTGTCTATTTTAGCGCTACAGGTCCTCCGACGTCTGCATAGACCAGCTCAAGAGCCACTATATATCCCCGAGGCACGCCCAAGCACTTCCCCTGGGGACAGTAGGGTTCCAGCTCATCTTGGCTATGTCGTCTCGTTTCTTTTCTTTTTCATCTTCTGCCTGCTTGAGAATCCAAGCTATTTCCTTCTAAGATTTCTGTGTCCGATAGGGATAACACAGATCAATGTTTCCCGCGTTCCCAATGTTGTTGCTGCGCTTACACTTGTTCAATTGTTTCTTATGATATAGCCGGTCTGAGTGGCTCATACGGTTGAGGCGCTAGCGTTCAAACGCCAACTTGGCAGGCTCGATCCTGGCTCAGTCCGGTGGTGTTTGAAAGTTCTCAAATACGTCAGCCTCATCTCGGTAGATTTACAGGTATGTTTAAAAAAACTCAAGCGGGACAAAATTACGGCACTTTAGAGTCTCTGGAAAATGATCAAGAGTAGTTTGTGGGAAGTAAAATAGCATTATTATATGAAGATATACCGAGCTAGTTGTCTACTCGGTTTGGGTCACTTATTCGTGAGCTTGCATTCCGGCTGCTCTGAAGACGGTTTTCCGTGGTTTCCCATGTTCACACCAGGCAAGTGTTGGGGCTGTACGTTAATTAAGGCCACGGTCGCTCCTTTGTCAGTCATACGCTTGTCCTATCTGTCTGTGTTGGTGCAACATAAAGCAATTGCCATTGTTATGATACGATTAACCTTACATAGTATAAATTTCATGATCCGTATTGACAGTGCTGAATTGTGCACAGTATAAGCCTTTATTTTTCCTCCTATTCAATACCTTATTCGTCCTCCCCGGCGGAGTTACAAGTTCATGGCCGGCTTCTATTCCAAGAATTTAATTTTAGAGATTGTTTTACTTAGAAAGCATACATGTTTCGGCCCTTATTTATGGGCCAGCTTCAGTGGACATTTTTAAGGTACAGCGTGATTATACTGACATAGTATAGTATAATAATTCAAAATTATGATACACTACACATTAAAAATCACAAATAGTGGAATTAAAAGTGTGTGTAACATATCTTGCGTTCGCATAACAATCGTCAAAACTTTCCAAGCTCTAATTCTGAATTGAGTCGTATAAAAGTGAGTTTGCAGTCTTATTAAATAAGGGTTGAGACATGTATGTTTTTAAAGTAAATTTGTCATGCACTTGTAAACCCCCTCCCACCCCCGAGGCGGTTGAATAACATTAAAAGACATAGCTGTGATCATTTGATATTCCGAAAGGGAAATTTAATAAACTTTTGCCTGATATTTCGTTTTTATGTCGGATTCGGCGAACAAAAGTCGAAAATAGACTCAGTTTAACTAATCCTTTCGGGTATGTCACCAGAGAATTCCTTACCTGCCGCGACATCGTTCGGTATGGGGTATCCAGTTGTGTTCTTTCCTCCCTTCGGAAATCCGACTACCTGTACCAAAAAATTCGGTGGTCGAGTGTTTAACCCTGTCATCAACGACGGTCACGCAACAGCTAGTGTTCTCATGCAGGTGAACGTCTTGAATTTGTTAATTTACTGTTACGTCAATACCGCGGCACGTGGCATCCGACTGAGCCAGATGAAAGGGATCCCATAGGCATGTGGTGTAAGCAGGCAGGTCATTGGCAGATCGTATCATAACATTGGCACGCATCTCGCAAACAGTTCAGTTTTGAACATACGTTTGCAAGACTTTTATCCTTGTGCTAATATTTACGCTTCAACCGTGTATTTTACGCCATTATTTGTGCATATTTGATCTATCTGCTCGTGTCGTAGGCTGAATGATTAGTGTCGTAGTCTTCGGTTTATAGGGTTCAGGGTTCGATTCTTGCTCGTATTGGAGACTTAAGCCGCATTTGGTTATACGTCATGGACTAGGTTTTCGTGTTAGTCTCAATATTCTTCCTAAGCCGTCGTCTCCAAACGGAGGTAGACGATCCACACGGCCAGCTCTGATCTTGACGTCGCAGCCATGCCATGTGGATTTATTGGAATATCTCTCAGGATTCTTAATGCAGTGGTTTCCCGTTGCCTTCTGCATCCGAATGCCGTTGACCAAACTGGTTCCTCCGCCTTTGGGAACAATTTCTTGTCCCCAGGACAATAGACTGCCCTTACCCATACCCGCTCATCCACTCTCAAAGAGACTGTTGGCACTTGGTATAGGGGATCTCCTTATACCGGGAGATAATCGGTCCCTTCATTCGTTAGCCGCCTGCATATAAAATATTATTTTTATATGCACTCGTTGCCCCCTCTCTACCGCGGGGAGGTGAATGTCAGGATTTCACCGTCATTGAAAGAAGGACCAAATGGCATTTCCTTGTTTCTCTGGTTCTTTAGAGAGGGTTAGTCTCAATACACACATCTTATTTTATAGCATCGGCATGCAATGCTAGTCACAAAAAAAAAGGAATATCACCGTCCTATTCTAGTTTTTAATGGATCATCACTGCTGCCAACTTGGCTAGTTGCATATTAAAATCATAGGAAATAACCATAGCAAACTAACCTCAAAGTAAGCATCAATAATGGAGGTTCCCTTACCTAAGTAAAATATCCAACGTAAGATGAAGTAAATCAAGATATTCGTAATCAAGCCTGTTTTCAGGATTAGTGAGGAATTGAGGAAGGAAACACAAACTCTCGTCCTCATCAGTTTAATGTTACACATTTCCGCCGCTATTTTGATGCACGCATTGACATAACCATATTCTTGAAAAGAGGGATACGTCTTGAACGATGCAATTTATTTAATAAATATTTGTAGTGATTTTTGAAAGTTCTCTAACTCATAGAATGTCGTCCCTTTGTTTTGCGTGCCCACGAACCTGCTACGCAGGCGTAGTAGGGGGACAGGTGATACTCCCACGTGGCGCGTCCCAGGTGGCGGATAGGGGGGTCCTAACCGGCTTGCCGGCGGACTTGAGGGAAATAAAATACCTCTCGCGGACCACACACACACTCCCTGTGGGTGGGGGAGTCAGACGAATAATACACCCACGGTATCCCCTGCCTGTCGTGAGAGGCGACTAAAAGGGGCGACCAAGGGATGATTGAATTAGAACCATGAAACTACTTTTGATTCGTACCATCACGCAGGGAACACCATGGGTTGCCTTTACTTGCGAGTAGTACCACTCTGTTAGGTACTGAATAGTTTTGTGATTCGTAGCACTCAAGCGGGGTTCAGTGTGGGTTTCCAGTACCCGTGAGTCGTACCCATGTGAGCAACACCGCGGGTCTGGGCGTTGTCTCTGGTTAGTAACACACTATGAGCGACACCGTGGGTCTGCGTTGCCAGTGATTAGTATCCACTATGTGAGGAACACCACGGGAATGCCGGTGCCCGTGATTAGTACAACTAGGTGAGGAACCTCATCGGTTTGCGTTGGCTATGAGTGGCGCCATTGTGTGAGAAACACCATAGGTATGTGTTACCTTTACGACGTACAATACTTGTGAGTAGTACCTTAATGTTTGGAACACCGTGATTTTACGCTACCTTTGATTAGCACCGCAGCTTGAGAAATACCATGGTTCTCTTTTACTACCGAGAAGTGCCATTATGCGGGATCGTTGACATAGATATTGGCCCATTTAGACAAGCATAATCGATTCAGGATTGGGCTTTGGAAGCGGTCCCTTGGTCAGTAATATTGTTTCTGGGAATGTTAGGCATTGCGCGTCTTATCCACTGATTGTCTTAAATTCATATTCATCAATTCATTCCTCATCATCACATTTTGAATTCGGGTCAGTGGATGAATTTTGTACTTTTAAATTGTAATTCCATTTCGTCTCATTTCGTACCATAGGGGCCGATGACCTAGATGTTAGGCCCCTCTAAACAACAAGCATCGTCATCATCATCATCATCATCATCATCTTTTGCGTGAATGTTTTATTTTCACTTTAATACGCAGTTAAGGAAGAATTGGACGAAATAAGACCGTATTTCACACCAACTACGTTATTACATGCATTATTCGAATATGCCACAATTCTGCTTACTTGGTATTATCCAAATAGATTTACAATCCTTACTTATTCTCGTAAAAGTAACACAACACAGCAGTGGCAGTACGTATAATCTCGCAAGTTACGAATAAAATATGACCACACTAGCAAATGTGCCCGAGTGCTTCGCTATGGTATTCTACATTGTATATGGATTTCTCCCTAAATTGCCGTAAATGTGGTAAGTTTACACTGACTGACTGACAGAGCAAATGCAACACCAAGAAGGAGTGGTCAGAACTTTATGCCAATTGCAGGGTAGACTGACGTCACTGAGGTATGCTCATGATGTGTAATGCGCCGCTGTGCTGCGCACGTAGCGAACGATAAATGGGACACGGCGTTGGCGAATGGCCCACTTCGTACCGTGATTTCTCAGCCGACAGTCCTTGTAGAACGTGTTGTCGTGTGCCACAGGACACGTGTATAGCTATGAATGCCAGGCCGCCGTCAACGGAGGCATTTCCAGCAGACAGACGACTTTACGAGGGGTGTGGTGATCGGGCTGAGAAGGGCAGGTTGGTCGCTTCGTCAAATCGCAGCCGATACCCATAGGGGTGTGTCCACGGTGCAGCGCCTGTGGCGAAGATGGTTGGCGCAGGGACATGTGGCACGTGCGAGGGGTCCAGGCGCAGCCCGAGTGACGTCAGCACGCGAGGATCGGCGCATCCGCCGCCAAGCGGTGGCAGCCCCGCACGCCACGTCAACCGCCATTCTTCAGCATGTGCAAGACACCCTGGCTGTTCCAATATCGACCAGAACAATTTCCCGTCGATTGGTTGAAGGAGGCCTGCACTCCCGGCGTCCGCTCAGAAGACTACCATTGACTCCACAGCATAGACGTGCACGCCTGGCATGGTGCCGGGCTAGAGCGACTTGGATGAGGGAATGGCGGAACGTCGTGTTCTCCGATGAGTCACGCTTCTGTTCTGTCAGTGATAGTCACCGCAGACGAGTGTGGCGTCGGCGTGGAGAAAGGTCAAATCCGGCAGTAACTGTGGAGCGCCCTACCGCTAGACAACGCGGCATCATGGTTTGGGGCGCTATTGCGTATGATTCCACGTCACCTCTAGTGCGTATTCAAGGCATGTTAAATGCCCACCGCTATGTGCAGCATGTGGCACTCCCGTACCTTCAGGGGCTGCCCAATGCTCTGTTTCAGCAGGATAATGTCCGCCCACACACTGCTCGCATCTCCCAACAGGCTCTACGAGGTGTACAGATGCTTCCGTGGCCAGCGTACTCTCCGGATCTCTCACCAATCGAACACGTGTGGGATCTCATTGGACGCCGTTTGCAAACTCTGCCCCAGCCTCGTACGGACGACCAACTGTGGCAAATGGTTGACAGAGAATGGAGAACCATCCCTCAGGACACCATCCGCACTCTTTTTGACTCTGTACCTCGACGTGTTTCTGCGTGCATCGCCGCTCGCGGTGGTCCTACATCCTACTGAGTCGATGCCGTGCGCATTGTGTAACCTGCATATCGGTTTGAAATAAACATCAATTATTCTTCCGTGCCGACTCTGTTTTTTCCCCAACTTTCATCCCTTTCGAACCACTCCTCCTTGGTGTTGCATTTGCTCTGTCAGTCAGTGTATATTAAATTGCACGTCTCTTCGCGATATCCGAGAAACAAAACAGGTAGGTCGCCATACGTTGTTTCCGATGTAAGGTAGGCATTGGGGAAGTTTTGTTGGTAATGGCAGACCACATTCCTACTGTCAATCACAATCGAGTCGGGAGTTTCTGTTATAACGGTAGGCTCACTTTGCAACTGCCATTCACAGTAGAGATGGAGGGTTTTCATTTTAAAGGCAGACCCCTTTTCCTAATGCAGTCACAATCGAGTTGGAGAGAGTTGTTTATAATCGAGATATACAGCGCTATCTAATGTATCGACAATCGAGACACGAAAATAAATCATAGGACCAAAGTTGCAGATCACCGAGCTCGATAGCTGTAGTCGCTTAAGTGCGGCCAGTATCCAGTATTCGGGAGATAGTAGGTTCGAACCCCACTGTCGGCAGCCCTGAAAATGGTTTTCCGTTGTTTCCCATTTTCACACCAGGCAAATGCTGGGGCTGTACCTTAATTAAGGCCACGGCCGCTTCCTTCCCACTCCTAGCCCTTCCCTGTCCCTTCGTCGCCATAAGACCTATCTGTGTCGGAGCGACGTAAAGCAACTAGCAAAAAAAAGTACTACTTCCCGTTTAGCTACTAACTACCCAGAAACGAAGGTCTGCACAGTCATTAAAATTACATCCATGATTCGATATTTGAACAGCTCGGAATTTGTCCTCAAAGAAAGGAGTGTCCATGTTTCGGGATTAGCACTGGCATACATGCGGAGTAATTAAGGAAGAAAGTATTACCGTTAAGGAAATTGAAATTAACAGAAAATGGGATTATAATTGAGGAGCCTCCGCGGCTCCGATGGCAGCGCGTCGGCCTCTCACCGCTGGATACCGTGGTTCAAATCCCGGTCACTCCATGTGAGATTTGTGCTGGACAAAGCGGAGGCGGGACAGGTTTTTCCCCGGGTACTCCGATTTTCCCTGTCATCTTTTATTCCAGCAACACTCTCCATTCTCATTTCATAGCATCTATCACTCATTACTAAACCACTTTGGAAGTGGCGACGCCATCGTACTAATAGCCTATATCTGATTCATTCATTCCATCCCTGACCCGGTCAATGACTGGAAAACAGGTTGTAGGTTTTAATTTTCAGGATTATAATTGAGGACAGCCGTATAGTACAAATGTGTAAATACCAAGTGGATATATTGGAAAATATTATGCCCCTCAATAAACTGTGATGCTATGAGTTACGTATATAAAAAGGCGGTATAAGAAAAAATTTAGGCGCATGTTTCTTAGGTAAGCAGATTAGAAGATGACATATGGTGTTATTACTTAGGCCTGAAGAGACAAGGCAGAGGCAAGAAATTAAAGCGGAAAATAGAAGTAGAAAAGAAATACAGTAAACAGTATAGCAAATGTCAGAAAACACCGTACGGTGTTAAATAATGGGCTACACTCCGCGGTACTGTTAAAATATTCACAACGCCCCGTAGTGCTATTCGAGGACGATTGTAACCTTTTAGCCAGTATCCCGCAGAATGGCCGATGGACGTCTCTCTTGCTTTCTATGCAAGGAACAACCACGAGTTCACAGGAATGATGATGAAGATGGCAATACGTTACTTCCCTGCTGGCAGGTAGTCAGAGACGTTGCCATGGCAACATGTAGGTTCGTTGTTGGTCTGTCGGTCACAATGCAGAGCATGAGACCCCCAGAAAATATTAATTTCCTCCGTCTTTTGAAGAGTAAGTTAAATTATGTGCATAACAAAAGTTTCCTAATAATGAAGGGATGTTTCACATATAGCTCACGGATTTTAAAGAAAATAAGATAAAATGGAAGGAAACTGTTCTGGTTTTCCTATAAACCACCCGTCCTTTCAGAAGTTTTTAAATCATATGCATATCAAAACCTTTCCCGGGATGGGTATACTCTAAATATGAAGTTTGGTTGAGATCTATCCAGCCGTTTCGCCCTGATGGCGGAACAAACGGACATGAACAATAAAAACCACTGATACGGTCTTGAATTGACCTAAAACGGATGAATATCTGAAAAATAGGCAAAACAAATGACATTACAGACAGCGGACCCCCTACAACTTTATGTATATAGATACTGCCAGCATGCAAGATGACCGGTAACTCTAAGACGTCTTATCTGCAAGTAGGATCCCTAAATTGCATTTACCAGGCGAGTTGGCCGTGCAATTAGGGGCGCACAGCTGTGTGCTTGCATTCGGGAGGTGGTATGTTCGAACCTCGCTGTCGGCAGCCCTGAACATGGTTTTCCGTGGTTTCCCATTTTCACACCAGGCAAATGCTGGGTCTGTTCCTTAATTAAGGCCACGCCCGCTTCCTTCCCACTCCTAGCCCTTTCTTATCCCATCGTTGCCGTAAGACCTATCTGAGTCGATGCGACGTAAAACAGATTTTAAAAAAGTAGATCATAGACAGAGTTTTCGTTTGTCTCAACACACACGTCTTATTTTATACACAATACATCACAGTGTCTACCACTACAGAAACAAGCAAAAGTGAATACATCCTTCCATATAGAACTGGCGTCATGAAGGGAACAGGGTAGCTGCTAGAGGAAAGCTTGGCACGTCGTTCAGTCTACTGCAGACGTTACCAGCGTTAATATAATTTACGAGCAATGAGCTTGTTACGACCTGTTATGATCGGTAGCAGAGAATAGGCATCGGTGCTTCATGCTACTGCAGTTTCGCATGTCACTTGTTCCTTCCCTATCCAACAGGGGTGTCAGATGTGGGGTGGCTGTCGCGGCATTGTTAATACTATTAATATTATTATTTGTAAAAATCAGTCTGCATTGATAAAAACTGAGGGCTTTGAAGAAGAAGAAGCAGCAGCATTCCTGGAAGGAGTTGAGCAAGGCTGCAGTTTATACCCGCTCCTGCTCAATATTTATATAAAACATGTAGTAAAGGAAGAGGAATTTGAAAAGGGAATTACAATCCAAGGAGAGGAAATCAAAACCCTGATATATGATGATGATATTGTTATTTTATCTGAGACTGCAGAAGATAAATCTGAGACTGCAAATGATACAGGGAAATTGTTGAATGGTATGGACATAGTCTTGTGTAAGGAGTTCAAGTTAAAAATATATCAATTCAAAACGAAAGTAATGGAGTCGAGTCGAGCGAATTCAAGGTGATGTAGGTAATATTAGATTTGGAAATGGAGTCTTAAAGGAAGTAGATGAATATTGTTACTTAGGTAGTAAAATAACTAACGATGGCAGAATTAACGAGAACATAAAATGCAGACTAGAACAAGCAAGAAAGGCCTTTAAGAAAATAAATTTGCTTACTTCGACCATTGATGTAGGAATTACAAAGATGTTTTGAAGAATTTCTTCTGGAACCTAGCATTGTGTGGAAGTGAAACATGGACGATTAAGTACTTCTGAAAGAAAGAGAATGGAAGCTTTTGAAATGTGGTGTTACAGAAAAATGCTGAAGGTGAGATGGATAAATCGAATCACAAATGAAGAGCCACTGAATTGAATTGGACCGGGCGAGTTGGCCCTGCGGTTAGGGGCGCGCAGCTGTGAGCTGGCATCTGGGAGATAGTGGGTTCGAATCCAACTGTCGGCAGCCCTGAACATGGTTTTCCTTGGTTTCCCATTTTCACAACAGGCAAATGGTGGTGCTGTACCTTAATTAAGGCCACGGCCGCTTCCTTCCCACTCCTAGCCCTTTCTTATCCCATCGCCGCCATAAGGCCTGACTGTGTCGGTGCGACGTTATGCCACTAGCACTAGCAAAAAGGAAGAATCGAATTGGTGAGAATGGTTTTCCGTGGTTTCCCATTTTCACACCAGGCAAATGCCGGGGCTGTACCTTAATTAAGGCCACGGCCGCTTCCTTCCACTTCCTAGGCCTGTCCTCTCCCATCGTCGCCATAAGACATAACTGTGTCGGTGCGACGTAAAACAAAATAAAAAAAATAGAATTGGTGAGAGGAGATCGATTTGGCTAAATGTGACGAGAAGAAAGAATGATTGGACACATGTTAAGACACCTAGGACTTGTTCATTTTTGAGGGAAGCGTAGGCGGTAAGAACGGCAGGGGTAGACCAAGGTATGAATATGACAAGCAGATCAGCACAGGATAGGGTGGCATGGAGCGCTGCATCAAACCAGTCTATGGACTGATGCCTCAAGCAAGAACATTATTATTATTATTATTATTATTATTATTATTATTTCGTGACGTAGCGTTGATACAATATGTACAGTACAAATATACATAAACATAAAATACACGTTACATTACACGAAATACAGATATAATTTTTTCGAAGCCGGGCTGAGTGGCTCAGACTGTTAAGGCGCTGGCCTTCTGACCCCAACTTGGCAGGTTTGATCCTGGTTCAGTCCGGTGGTATTTGAAGGTGCTCAAATACGACAGCCCCATGTCGGTAGATTTACTGGCACGTAAAAGAACTCCTGCGGGACTAAATTCCGGCACTTCGGTGTCTCCGAAAACCGTAAAAGTAGTTAGTGGAACGTAAAGCAAATAACATTATTAATTTGTTCGGCCTCACTGAGTCCATTCAGTAATCAGCGACGGCTATTCCCTTTTTGGTCGCTTGAACGTGGTCTTGAAGTGTACATTTGACAGGGCATTAGTTGACAATTATGCGTGTGTGGGGTAGTTTGTATTTTCCTGCAATCACAATATTCTGTCTGTTTTCCTCAATACCCCCGCACTTCTTGAGGTTGTCCCTAGATCTTTCAACGCCACTCCTCAAACGATTAAGTGACCTCCAAGTAGCCCAGCTGAACTGTTGTCCAGGCGGGGGAGATTCATGAGGTTGCATCCATCTGCTTCGTCACAGGTGGTAGTGGTTGTGATTATTGTTTTAAGACGAAGTACAACTGGGCAACCATCCTCTATTAATCCTTATTACAGTGAAAAATTGAAGGGGTCCGACACTTTGAAAAATGAAGGTATCTGCCAAAGAAAAAACAAGGGCCACGAAGGGAGTGAAAATGAAAATCTCCCTAGGCCTCAGAAACCTAATACCGTTGCAGTCGGAAAAGAACAAGAGTTGACCAAGGGAGGTCGGATAGCATAGATGAAAGTGAGTGAAAGCAATGCCATGACTCTGCTAAGGCCGCGTTGTTGCCAACTCATGCTCCCAATTTGAGTCATTGGGTCCGCTTTTAGTCGCCTCTTACGGCAGGCAAGGGATACTGTGGGTTTATTGTACCTCTCCCACCCACAGGGGGATCACAGTCCCACTCTAAAAATACTGGATTGCAAATGCAGTACTTAATTAACAATTTTTTGACGTTTTAACTCATTTTGTTAATTGACCATGTAGGTGTCCAGCTTAAAACTTACATATTTGACATTTTTGACAAAAAAGAGGATGATTTGTGCGACTGTCGCCTATAAAGACCGTTAATTGGTGGTGCCTTCGGAGTCGTTATTATAACCGTTTTCTAATGTAGTCTGTTCATATCACATTGCAGTGGACCTATGTTGGAGCCTTGTGGGAAGCTCTGTTTGGAGGGAAGCAGTTTCCTGGTAAAGAATAGGTACTTTATGTGGTTTAGGACGTTCATAAAAGGATAGGAATAACTAGTCGTCGGGATAAATAGTTATATTTAAAAATAATTAGGTCTACACTTGATCCTTACTAACGAGGATAAGAGTAAAACGGGCCAATACTTAAACATTGTAACCAGTCGACGAGACTAGTGTATTCAATTTTCAACAGAGTGTTAACAAACCAAACTATTTTTACAAATAATATACATATATTATTTAAATAAATAAATACATGTGACCTTCAATTTGGAATTTTTGGAAAGCTTGCGTTCTTGGCTTTCGTAGCTCAGGCAGCAGCTCATCGGCCTCTCACCGCTGGGTTCCGTCGTTCAAATCCCGGTCACTCCATGTGAGATTTGTGCTGGACAAAGCGGAGGCGGGACAGATTTTTCTCCGCGTACTCCGGTTTTCCCTGTCATCCTTCTTTCCAGCAACACACTCCAATACCATTTCATTTCGTTTGTCAGATATTAATCATTACCCCAGAGGAGTGCGACAGGCTTCCGCAGCCGGCACAGTTCCTATCCTCGCCGCTAGATTAATTCATTCCATTCCTTACCAAGTTGAATGACTGAAAAGAGGCTGTGGATTTTCAAAGCAAATTTGGGTTCTTGGTAAGGAAAGAAAAGAGTAAAAGTAAATTATCGTTCTCTTAGGGCACTCAGCTTCGTTTAGCGAGAAGAAGGCGGTGCAGCAATGAAGCAATCTCGCAAGGGGGGGGGGGGGTGTGAAACATATCGCCTGGAATACAGGCATGCAACTTTCATAGGGAACGGCTGATTCTAGATGGGACAGGTAAGTGAGTATCCCTACCCGCTGTAACGGGTACCCGTGAATTTTCGGTTCAGGTAACCGGCGTAATGGATACTCAATTACCCTAGTCTCATTATTAACCCCAGTACGTATTCAAATGTGTAAAACGTTCCATGGTAACGCACCAGTGTCCTTAACTATACCCGTACCTGCAATTACCGAAACATTGAAATAACTCTGTGTTCCATTTCAGACACAAAACTGAGCTACGGTGTGTTGATCCGCTTGCGGAAAGCAATTAAACAGTGGAGTACTGCCGTAGCACCTCTGTTGATGGGGCTTGTTCGTTCAGCACTGAAGGACTTCTTAATTGGTAACATCATATTGCAGTGGACCTATGTTGGAGCCTTGTGGGAAGCTCTGTTTGAAGCACCTCTAATTGGCGACATAACGTGCGCGCCGAGAAATGTTAATAAGCGACAATGGATGTGGTTTGAGGTGACTCGCTTATGACCTGGCGTCTGGAATGTGGCGTCTTGCCAACCGCCTGGCCACTCCAACCGTGTATATCATTCAGCAGAGCCATGGAGCTGATGAATGCCTCACTGGCAGACACACGACCTGCGATGAATATACCTTCCTCTCGCACTGAACCTCGTGCTCGGGCAATCGTGCTGATCGATTTATTATCATTTTGGCATTGTAATTTTCTCGAGCTTAACTTCTTAGCACTTCCTATAAGCTTCTTCGCACAAAAAGGGATCACGAGATCTACAGTATTTGCTTCTGTCTATTATTCAAAAGAATGCTGGTAAAGCCTAATGTCTTGATGTTTACGCACTTTGCCTTTGGGTGTAGAATTAATGTTGCTGGTGGGAGCAGAAGTAGAAGTGGAAGAACAATGCACTTTGATTAAATTCTAATCTCTTGTTCTTTATTAAGACTGAATATTTTCGAATGAGGGCTAGCAGTCGATAAATCACTTCCATGGAGTTTCTTTTTACCATTGCTTATACGCCAATTATCCATGTGTTTGGCGATACTTGCATCAGTTTGTTGTAAATCGGACTAACCACTTCCACTAATCACGCACTAGAATTCACCTGTTTACTCACTGTCTTTGAACTGACTGCAAAGGCCTGGCTAAAATTGAGTCGACAATGGAGAAATAGAAGAATGTACTGTAGTAAGGAAGTGGCGGTCACATTGATGTTAAGTGTTTGGTAAGCTGATACCGCTGCGGGTGGCGGGTGAAAGAGTGCTGTATGTGATTTGTTACTCGCACCTTTTCTCAGAATACGTGCTGGCAGGATCTACTAGTCAGTTCTTGTGAAATAAGGTAGCAAAAGTACGAGTTTATTAGTTTTGAATGGCAGTGGAAGAGCTTCGTGCCTAGCTCCATGGATGTGAGAATCTGAGGATAGTAATATTTGTTGTACTTTGAGGACCACAGATCTATAGGGTGCACGAAATGTGGCCCAGTAATCACTGGTAGTAGCAGGGGGACCAGGGCAGTCAAAATACAGGGCTAGTCTCTTTTTAAAGTCAAAAAACAAGGGGGTTGATTCGGGAGAATATAATGGAGACAAAGGCAAAATACACTGACTGACAGAGCAAATGCAACACCAAGAAGGAGTGGTTCGAAAGGGATGAAAGTTGGGGAAAAAACAGAGACGGCACGGACGAATAATTGATGTTTATTTCAAACCGATATGCAGGTTACACAATGCGCACGGCATCGACTCAGTAGAATGTAGGACCACCGCAAGCGGCGATGCACGCAGAAACACGTCGAGGTACAGAGTCAATAAGAGTGCGGATGGTGTCCTGAGGGATGGTTCTCCATTCTCTGTCAACCATTTGCCACAGTTGGTCGTCCGTACGAGGCTGGGGCAGAGTTTGCAAACGGCGTCCAATGAGATCCCACACGTGTTCGATTGGTGAGAGATCCGGAGAGTACGCTGGCCACGGAAGCATCTGTACACCTCGTAGAGCCTGTTGGGAGATGCGAGCAGTGTGTGGGCGGGCATTATCCTGCTGAAACAGAGCATTGGGCAGCCCCTGAAGGTACGGGAGTGCCACCGGCCGCAGCACATGCTGCACGTAGCGGTGGGCATTTAACGTGCCTTGAATAAGCACTAGAGGTGACGTGGAATCATACGCAATAGCGCCCCAAACCATGATGCCGCGTTGTCTAGCGCTAGGGCGCTCCACAGTTACTGCCGGATTTGACCTTTCTCCACGCCGACGCCACACTCGTCTGCGGTGACTATCACTGACAGAACAGAAGCGTGACTCATCGGAGAACACGACGTTCCGCCATTCCCTCATCCAAGTCGCTCTAGCCCGGCACCATGCCAGGCGTGCACGTCTATGCTGTGGAGTCAATGGTAGTCTTCTGAGCGGACGCCGGGAGTGCAGGCCTCCTTCAACCAATCGACGGGAAATTGTTCTGGTCGATATTGGAACAGCCAGGGTGTCTTGCACATGCTGAAGAATGGCGGTTGACGTGGCGTGCGGGGCTGCCACCGCTTGGCGGCGGATGCGCCGATCCTCGCGTGCTGACGTCACTCGGGCTGCGCCTGGACCCCTCGCACGTGCCACATGTCCCTGCGCCAACCATCTTCGCCACAGGCGCTGCACCGTGGACACATCCCTATGGGTATCGGCTGCGATTTGACGAAGCGACCAACCTGCCTTCTCAGCCCGATCACCATACCCCTCGTAAAGTCGTCTGTCTGCTGGAAATGCCTCCGTTGACGGCGGCCTGGCATTCTTAGCTATACACGTGTCCTATGGCACACGACAACACGTTCTACAATGACTGTCGGCTGAGAAATCACGGTAAGAAAGTGGGCCATTCGCCAACGCCGTGTCCCATTTATCGTTCGCTACGTGCGCAGCACAGCGGCGCATTTCACATCATGAGCATACCTCAGTGACGTCAGTCTACCCTGCAATTGGCATAAAGTTCTGACCACTCCTTCTTGGTGTTGCATTTGCTCTGTCAGTCAGTGTATATGTAGTCCAATTCATCACAATTTTTGTACTACAACTATAAAATGTTAAACCAGCAATTGCACTTGGGGGTCTGTTTCTAATAACGAGTGCCCGTGTTATGATGACCAGGGAACGGATTTATATGTACATATATACAGGATGACCCAAAAGTCCGTTAACATTTGACGAGGCAATACTGCACGGAACACTGGAGGTAGAGGGGTAATAATTGACACACATGATTGGCATGGTATGGGGTTTTATTGACGCCAAAATAAAGCTTGACTAACCATACCTTTCCTGGTAACGTCAACACGCCGCGATTGCAGGGGCATCTGACGCCCTCTTGTATACCGTACACGGGTCTCATGTGGCATCAGTAAAGTGTTGCTGTCCAGCGCCATCTGTTGGACTGTTTCTGCATTCGTTGTTGGTGTCAATAAAACTCCATGCCATTTCAAGCATGTGTGGCCATTTGTACCTCACGTGTTGCTGTTCATCGCCATCTGTTGGTTATTTGGTTTCCGTTCCCTGATGACGACTTCATCCGTGCCGTAAAAGTACTTACAAAATGACCCAAACGTCCGCTAAAATGACTTAAAATGATCGAGAAAATGTCCCAAAAATAGGAAGGAAAATATATATTTACCCAAAATAATAAATAACGTAAATTGTCCACAGTCGAGCAATCACTAACATCTCCTTTACCTTCCATATTGGGATTGTCGTGCTAGTTGTCCATTTGCGAGGAAGTTTGCTCTCGGTGATATTCTGGTTGAAGAGTGTAGCAAGTAATTCTGAAGCAGGTTTTCCAGACATTTTCCATATTTCTGCTGGTATGTCATCTGGGTGTAAGAAGTCATATCGGCAAGTAGGGTTACTAAATTGTATGGTTAGCGACTCTGAATACATCCCAACAGGTTAGAAAATAAGTATAAATCACTGCCTTCAGTATTAATAGGAGAGAAAGAATAAGGTAGTACTCTTAGCGTATACGCTGACATGGCAGTGAGTATAATTAATTGTTCGTTGTATCTTCGTGCTGCTATGAAAGTTATGTTGTTACCACTGTAAGCAGAAATTGAAGGATATCTCGGAATTTCTGTACTTTCCTTCCATTACATGTTGGTGCGAAATAAAAGACCACCCTCAAAAAACAAACACGTCGACTGTGACATATTTATTTTGGGCATGAGCATCAAGACATGGCTATGTTTATGTTACTTAGTGAGCTTGGCTAGCAGGATCTGTAGATTGTAAACAATTGCTTTTTCCTGTTTTTCACTAGTGGAATTGGTTGTCTTAAGTAGTATAATTGGATGGTTCTGCGGCCTCCTCCTCCTCCGGCTCTCGGGAGAGGCCTCCTCCTCCCGCGGGAAATTTGAATTTTGGCGGGAAATTTGAATTTTGGCGCGAGATTTGAATTTGTAAACAAAGCCACGTGCTTTTTGACAGCTGTCATCGACAACAACGCATCGCTAACCTCAGTACTGCCATCTTGACGGGCCTAAACCTCACTAGTGCCAACTTAACCTAACTAGAATGAGGTAAACAAACCCACCTGTTTTTTGACAGCCACGTGCTTTTTGACAGACAGCAACGCATCGCTAACCTCAGTACTGCCATCTTGACGAACCTAAACCTCAGTAGTGCCAACTTAACCTCACTAATATGAGGTAAACAAAGCCACGTGTTTTTGACAGCCACGTGCTTTTGACAGATTTGTAAACAAAGCCACATGCTTTTTGACAGACAACAACGCATCGCTAACCTCAGTACTGCCATCTTGACGGGAATAAACCTCAGTAGTGCCAACTTAACCTAACTAGCTCGAGATAAACAAAGCCACGTGCTTTTTGACAGCCACATGCTTTTTGACAGCTGCCATCCGCCATCTTTAAACTACAGAGCGCTGTGCTGCCCTCTTGCGTCACCTGTCATCGGCAGTGCTGCCATCTTGGCGGGCCTAAACCTTAGTGCTACCAACTTAACCTCACTAGCTCGAGATAAACAAATCCACGTGCTTTTTGACAGCCACGTGCTTTTTTGACAGCTGTCATCCACCATCTTTAATCCATAGAGCACAGTGCTGTCCTCTTTAGCTACTTACCTTTGAAATGTGGTGGCGAATAATTTGAAAAATGCTTTTTGACAGCAGCCATCTTGCATCGCAAACCTCAGTGCTGCCCTCTTTAACTAGATACCTGTGGTAGCAGACAATTCCACGTGACAGCAGCCATCTTTAATCAAGAGAGCACCGTGCTGCCCTCTATGTGGTGGCGGCAAATTGAAAAATTCCACGTGCTCTTGTTTGAAAACAAACTCACGTGCTTTTTTGACAGCTACCATCCACCATCTTTAATCAACAGAGCACAGTGCTGTACTCTTTAGCTAGATACCTTTGAAATGTGGTGGCGGCAATTTGAAAAATTCTATGTGCTCTTGTTGGGAAACAAAGCCACGTGCTTTTTTGACAGCTGTCATCCGCCATCTTTAATCAATAGAGCACCGTGCTGCTATCATGCGGGCAGTTTCATCACCTATCACCCGCCATATTTAATCTACAGAACACCGTGCTGCCCTCTTTATGGCTACTACCTTAAGCATGTAGTAGCGGGCAATTTGAAAAGTTCTGTTAGCTATCATCCGCCATCTTTAATCAAGAGAGCACCGTGTTGCCATCTTTAGCTAGATACCTTTGAAATGTGGTGGCGGCAAATTGAAAAATTCCACATGCTCTTGTTTGGTAAACATAGCCACGTGCTTTTTTAACAGCTATCATCCGCCATCTTTAATCCAGAGAGCACCGTGCTGCCCTCTTTATCGCAGTAGATGTAAATTCGTCACCTGTCATACGCAGTGCTGCTATCTTTAGCTAGATACCTTTGAAATGTGGTGGTGGATAATTTAAAAAGAAAAATTCTACAGCAGTCCTCTCTCGACGCTAATTGCATAAGATGGCGGCTATACATGACTCCTTAAGGGTGCTTACGCAAGATGGCTGCTATACACAGGTTCTTATGAGACGCCCTTGGGATGCTTGCGCAAGATGGTGGTTATACAAGGCTCCTTATGAGACACCCTAGTGATGCTTGCGCAAGATGGCGGTTGCTCTTATGAGGCGGCTTAAGGGTCCTTGCACAAGATGGCTAGAGACGCCCTAAGGATGCTTGCGCAAGATGGCGGACACAAGATGGCGGCTATACACGTCTCCTTATGAGACGCCTTAAGGGTGCTTGCGCAAGATGGCTGCTGCTCTTAGCTTAGAGGCTAACGTGTCGTGCTAGTTCGATTCATTAAATTTAGGGCTTAAATGCAAAATGTTAAATATCTCGAAAGCAGTGCACCGTAGAGCAAAACGGACAAAATTTTTCTGCCTAATACCTAGGTTCGCAGTATGAGGAACAAGAAAATCATAGTCTAATGATGGGATCAACGGTTCGGTTCCTACTTAGGCCCTTTGGCATTTGCTCTGTTTTAGCTTGTATTGAAGCGAGTCTTCGTAACGTGATCAGGTTTAGCTATGGTAGAGAGTATAACGTGCCGTGCAGGTTCGATTCATTAAATTTGGAGGCTTAAATGCAAAATGTTAAATATCTCGAAAACGATGCATCGTAGAGCAAAACGGACAAAATTTTTCCGCCTAATACGTAGGTTCGTAGTATCAGGAACAAGAAAAAACATAGTCTAATGATGAGATCAACGGTTCGATTCCTACTTAAGCCCTTTGCCATTCGCAGCTATCTATTTCTACAAGATGGTGGCTGCTCTTATGAGAAACAAGATGCCTTGAGACGTCCTAGGGATGCTTACGCAAGATGGCAGACACAAAATGGTGACTATACATAGCTCCTTATGAGACGGCCTAGGGGTGCTCGCACAAGATGGCGGCTACTCTTATGAAGAAAGCTAGCTTAGAGGCTACTGCGCAAGATAACAGCTGCTGTTATGCATGTGGTGGAGGGCAATTTGAAATTCTATGTGCTTAATCAACAGAGCACCCTGCTGCCCTCTTTAGCTGAAATGTGGTGGTGGATAATTTGAAAAATTCTTTTGACAGCTATCATCTTTAAACAAAGGCGACTATACATAGGCTGTTAAGGCCTTATCATTCTCCTCCTCCTCCTCCTCCTCCTCCTCCTCCTCCTTCTCTACCTCCTCCTCCGCCTCTTATGTCAAGGCATAGCTCGAACAAGTTTAAACCTGCATCGCGAAGGCAAGCGTGTGCAGCGATAACATTATTGTGCATGTTTAGACTTTCGAAACATAAGAAGAGTAGAATCAAACGCTGTACTCGATACGACATGTGATCAGAACATTGATTGATGCGTTCAGAAAACAAAATAAGTGATCAAGACTAGAATCGAACAATGTACTCAATACATCATGTGTTTAGAATATGTCAGGGGATACGCTTGTTCTAAGAAGATCAGATTGAAACATAACAAGACTAGAATAGAACACTGTAATCGATGTTGTTAACTTCAACATGTGATCAGAACATTGATTGATGTGTTCAGAACACAAAATAAGTGATCATGACTAGAATCGAACACTGTACTCGATACAACATGTGATCAGAACATTGATCGATGTGTTCAGAACACGAAATAAGTGATCAAGACTAGAATCGAACACTGTACTCAATACAACATGTGTTTAGAACATGTTAGGGGGTACCCTCGTTCTAAGAAGATCAGAATGAAACATAACAAGACTAGAATCGAACACTGTAATCGATGTTGTTAACCTCAACATATGATCAGAACATTGTTTGATGTGTTCAGAGCAAAAGTACAATTTTGATGATTTGCGCAGCTAACTCGCTCGGTAAACGATATAGCCAAAGTATAACTTCAAATTATTTACCTTCCATCATTCGTCTTGTGTGTAAAAATCAGTCGAACAAGTTATCGCATAAACATGGCTGAAAAAAAAATCGTGATAGGGTATGGAACCCAGGGGTTACATCTTATCAGAAGGGCAAAAAGGATGAAAGGACTCTTCCTCCTCCTTACCGCACATTCCTTGGCTAAAGGGCTAATGGGCTAAAGGGCTAATGGGCTAAAGGGCTAAAGGGCTAATGGGCTAAAGGGCTAAAGGGCTAAAGGTGCAACAACCTCATCGATCGCTATCAGCAAGAACGCTTGTACTTTGTTAAGTGTAGAAAATTAATCTTTATTGGTAAATGGTTTTATGTTCAGAACAAGGAATGGAACCTAGGGGTTACGTCTTACCTAATAAAATCCCCGAGGTGCGATGAGTTACGTTTTTCGAACTAGTGTTTGGAACACTGAACTTTTCAAGATGGCAAGAGTGAGGTTAGCAATGTTCTGTTGTTGGATTTTAAATTCCGCGCTACAACATGCATAAGGTGGCAGCCCTTGAGGTTTACTCCCGTAAAGATGGCAAGAGTGAGGTTAGCAATGTTCCGTTGTTGGATTTTTAAAATTCCCCGCTATAACATGCAAAAGGTGGCAGCCTTGAGGTTTACCGCCGTAAAGATGGCAGCAGTGAGGTTAGCGACGCTCCATTGTCCTTCAAAGTGAGGTTAGGGTTCGTCAAGAAGACAGCTGTCAAAAAAGCACGTGGCTATGTTTACCAAACAAGAGCACGTGGTCGTGACGTCACGGTCACGTAATCAATCCTTAGCTCGACGTCGCTAAGAGCAGCATTAGGATTAGCTATGCTTAAAAGTCTTGGGAACAGAGCAGCAGTATGAATTGCTATGTTTCAAAGCGTGTACACATCACCTATCGATTTTACATACATCGACCATCGAACTAAACTTCATCCGCTAGATCGTGCTGCTATCTTAGCATGACTTTAAAGTACAATGAATAGCCATGTTTCAAAGCGTGTACACATTACCTATCGATTTTGCACGCATCGACTCTCGTACTAAACTTCTCCCGCTAGATTGTGCTGCTATCTTAGCATGACTAAGATGCATGAACTGAAAGTACGAAGAATAACCATGTTTTAAAGCGTGTACACATTACCTATCGACTTTGCATGTATCGACTCTCGTACTAAACTTCTGCAGGTAGATTGTGCTGCTATCTTAGCATAACTTATACGCATGAACTTAAAGTACAGAGAATAGCTATGTCTCAAAGCGTGTACACATTACTTATTGATTTTGCATGCAACAAATATCGTACTAAACTTCTTCCTCTAGATTGTACTGCTATCTTAGCATAACTTATACACATGAACTTAAAAGTAGAAAGAATAGCCATGTTTCAAAGCGTGTACACATTACTTATTGATTTTGCATGCATCAAATATCGTACTAAACTCCTTCCGCTAGATTGTGCTGCTATCTTAACACAACCTATACGCATGACCTTAAAGTAAAAAGGTGTGTACACATCACCTATCGATTTTGCATGCATCGAATCTCGTACTGAACTTCGTCCGCTAGATTGTGCTGGTATCTTAGCATAACTTATACACATGAACTTAAAAGTACAAAGAATAGCCATGTTTCAAAGCGTGTACACATCAACTATCGAATTTGCATGTATTGACTCTCGTACTAAACTCCTTCCGCTAGATCGTGCTGCTATCTTAGCATAACCAATACGCATGACCTTAAAGTAAAAAAGAATAGCCATGTTTCAAAGTGTGTACACATTACCTATCGACTTTGCATGCAACAAATATTGTACTAAACTTCTTCCGCTAGGTTGTGCTGCTATCTTAGCATAACCTGTACGCATGTACTTAAAGTACAAAGAAAAGCCATGTTTCAAAGCGTGTACACATTACTTATTGATTTTGCATGCATCAAATCTCGTACTAAATTTATTCCGCTAGATTGTGCTGCTATCTTAGCATAACCTATACCAATGAACTTAAAGTACAATGATTAGTCATGTTTTAAAGCGTGTACACATCAACTATCGAATTTGCATGTATCGACTCTCGTACTAAACTTCTGCAGGTAGATTGTGCTGCTATCTTCGCATAACTAAGACGCATGAACTTGAAGTACAAAGAATAGCTATGTCTCAAAGCATGTACACATTACCTATCGATTTTACAAGCATCGACTCTCGTACTAAACTTCTTCCGCTAGATTGTGCTGGTATCTTAGCATAACCTATACGCATGGCCTTAAGGTACAAAGAATAGCCATGTTTCAAAGCGTGTACACATTACCTATCGATTTTGCATGCATTGACTCTCGTACTAAACTTCTTCCGCTAGATTGTGCTGACATCTTAGCATAACTTATACACATGAACTTAAAAGTACAAAGAATAGCCATGTTTCACAGCATGTACACATTACCTATGGATTTTGCATGCATTGACTCTCGTACTAATCTCCTCCCGCTAGATTGTGCTGCTATCCTAGCATAACCTATACGCATGACCTTAAAGTAAAAAGAATAGCCATGTTTCAAAGTGTGTATACATCACCTATCGATTTGCATGCAACAAATATCGTACTAAACTTCTTCCGCTAGATTGTGCTGCTATCTTAGCATAACTAAGATGCGTGAACTGAAAGTACGAAGAATAACCATGTTTTAAAGCGTGTACTCATTACTTATCGATTTTACATACATCGACTCTCGTACTAAACTTCTTGCGCTAGATTGTGCCGCTATCTTAGCATAACCTGTACGCATGAACTTAAAGTACAAAGAATAGCCTTGTTTCGAAGCGTTTACACATTACCTAATGATTTTGCACGAAACGACTATCATACTAAACATTTCCCACTAGATTGTGCTAAAATCATGTAAGTGTGCTGCTATCTTAGCATAACCTATCGATTTTACATGCATCTACTATCGTACTAGACTTCTTCCGCTAGAGCATGTAGCAATCGCTTTTGAGTATCCCTAACCCATGTGCATGAACTTAAAGCATAAAGATGAGCTATGTTCTAAAGCGTGTACACATCACCTATCGATAATGTATGTATCGAATATCGTACTAAACTTCTCCTGCTAGAGCGTACGAGTATCGCTTGTGCGTGCACGAACTTAAAGCATAAAGAATAGCAATGTATAAAAATCCTGTAAACAAAGCAGCAGCATTACGTATAGTTAAGATTAAATGCGTGCACACATCATGTATCCATGACGCACACAGTACTAAACTTATTCCATTAGAATGTACAAAGTTCGCATGTGTTTGTGCTGCTATCTTAGCATAGCCTATATGAATGAACTTAAAGCTTAAAGAATAGTGAAGTATAAAAATCTTGTGAACATAGCAGAGTGTTAACTACGTAGGTGTAGACATTGAACTTTACATGCTGAGGCAGCATACTACGTGACCGTGACGTCACGACCACGTGCTCTTGTTTGGTAAACATAGCCACGTGCTTTTTTGACAGCTGTCTTCTTGACGAACCCTAACCTCACTTTGAAGGACAATGGAGCGTCGCTAACCTCACTGCTGCCATCTTTACGGCGGTAAACCTCAAGGCTGCCACCTTTTGCATGTTATAGCGGGGAATTTTAAAAATCCAACAACGGAACATTGCTAACCTCACTCTTGCCATCTTTACGGGAGTAAACCTCAAGGGCTGCCACCTTATGCATGTTGTAGCGCGGAATTTAAAATCCAACAACAGAACATTGCTAACCTCACTCTTGCCATCTTGAAAAGTTCAGTGTTCCAAACACTAGTTCGAAAAACGTAACTCATCGCACCTCGGGGATTTTATTAGGTAAGACGTAACCCCTAGGTTCCATTCCTTGTTCTGAACATAAAACCATTTACCAATAAAGATTAATTTTCTACACTTAACAAAGTACAAGCGTTCTTGCTGATAGCGATCGATGAGGTTGTTGCACCTTTAGCCCTTTAGCCCTTTAGCCCATTAGCCCTTTAGCCCTTTAGCCCATTAGCCCTTTAGCCCATTAGCCCTTTAGCCAAGGAATGTGCGGTAAGGAGGAGGAAGAGTCCTTTCATCCTTTTTGCCCTTCTGATAAGATGTAACCCCTGGGTTCCATACCCTATCACGATTTTTTTTCAGCCATGTTTATGCGATAACTTGTTCGACTGATTTTTACACACAAGACGAATGATGGAAGGTAAATAATTTGAAGTTATACTTTGGCTATATCGTTTACCGAGCGAGTTAGCTGCGCAAATCATCAAAATTGTACTTTTGCTCTGAACACATCAAACAATGTTCTGATCATATGTTGAGGTTAACAACATCGATTACAGTGTTCGATTCTAGTCTTGTTATGTTTCATTCTGATCTTCTTAGAACGAGGGTACCCCCTAACATGTTCTAAACACATGTTGTATTGAGTACAGTGTTCGATTCTAGTCTTGATCACTTATTTCGTGTTCTGAACACATCGATCAATGTTCTGATCACATGTTGTATCGAGTACAGTGTTCGATTCTAGTCATGATCACTTATTTTGTGTTCTGAACACATCAATCAATGTTCTGATCACATGTTGAAGTTAACAACATCGATTACAGTGTTCTATTCTAGTCTTGTTATGTTTCAATCTGATCTTCTTAGAACAAGCGTATCCCCTGACATATTCTAAACACATGATGTATTGAGTACATTGTTCGATTCTAGTCTTGATCACTTATTTTGTTTTCTGAACGCATCAATCAATGTTCTGATCACATGTCGTATCGAGTACAGCGTTTGATTCTACTCTTCTTATGTTTCGAAAGTCTAAACATGCACAATAATGTTATCGCTGCACACGCTTGCCTTCGCGATGCAGGTTTAAACTTGTTCGAGCTATGCCTTGACATAAGAGGCGGAGGAGGAGGTAGAGAAGGAGGAGGAGGAGGAGGAGGAGGAGGAGGAGGAGGAGAATGATAAGGCCTTAACAGCCTATGTATAGTCGCCTTTGTTTAAAGATGATAGCTGTCAAAAGAATTTTTCAAATTATCCACCACCACATTTCAGCTAAAGAGGGCAGCAGGGTGCTCTGTTGATTAAGCACATAGAATTTCAAATTGCCCTCCACCACATGCATAACAGCAGCTGTTATCTTGCGCAGTAGCCTCTAAGCTAGCTTTCTTCATAAGAGTAGCCGCCATCTTGTGCGAGCACCCCTAGGCCGTCTCATAAGGAGCTATGTATAGTCACCATTTTGTGTCTGCCATCTTGCGTAAGCATCCCTAGGACGTCTCAAGGCATCTTGTTTCTCATAAGAGCAGCCACCATCTTGTAGAAATAGATAGCTGCGAATGGCAAAGGGCTTAAGTAGGAATCGAACCGTTGATCTCATCATTAGACTATGTTTTTTCTTGTTCCTGATACTACGAACCTACGTATTAGGCGGAAAAATTTTGTCCGTTTTGCTCTACGATGCATCGTTTTCGAGATATTTAACATTTTGCATTTAAGCCTCCAAATTTAATGAATCGAACCTGCACGGCACGTTATACTCTCTACCATAGCTAAACCTGATCACGTTACGAAGACTCGCTTCAATACAAGCTAAAACAGAGCAAATGCCAAAGGGCCTAAGTAGGAACCGAACCGTTGATCCCATCATTAGACTATGATTTTCTTGTTCCTCATACTGCGAACCTAGGTATTAGGCAGAAAAATTTTGTCCGTTTTGCTCTACGGTGCACTGCTTTCGAGATATTTAACATTTTGCATTTAAGCCCTAAATTTAATGAATCGAACTAGCACGACACGTTAGCCTCTAAGCTAAGAGCAGCAGCCATCTTGCGCAAGCACCCTTAAGGCGTCTCATAAGGAGACGTGTATAGCCGCCATCTTGTGTCCGCCATCTTGCGGAAGCATCCTTAGGGCGTCTCTAGCCATCTTGTGCAAGGACCCTTAAGCCGCCTCATAAGAGCAACCGCCATCTTGCGCAAGCATCACTAGGGTGTCTCATAAGGAGCCTTGTATAACCACCATCTTGCGCAAGCATCCCAAGGGAGTCTCATAAGAACCTGTGTATAGCAGCCATCTTGCGTAAGCACCCTTAAGGAGTCATGTATAGCCGCCATCTTATGCAATTAGCGTCGAGAGAGGACTGCTGTAGAATTTTTCTTTTTAAATTATCCACCACCACATTTCAAAGGTATCTAGCTAAAGATAGCAGCACTGCGTATGACAGGTGACGAATTTACATCTACTGCGATAAAGAGGGCAGCACGGTGCTCTCTGGATTAAAGATGGCGGATGATAGCTGTCAAAAAAGCACGTGGCTATGTTTACCAAACAAGAGCATGTGGAATTTTTCAATTTGCCGCCACCACATTTCAAAGGTATCTAGCTAAAGATGGCAGCACGGTGCTCTCTTGATTAAAGATGGCGGATGATAGCTAACAGAACTTTTCAAATTGCCCGCTACTACATGCTTAAGGTAGTAGCCATAAAGAGGGCAGCACGGTGTTCTGTAGATTAAATATGGCGGGTGATAGGTGATGAAATTGCCCGCATGATAGCAGCACGGTGCTCTATTGATTAAAGATGGCGGATGACAGCTGTCAAAAAAGCACGTGGCTTTGTTTCCCAACAAGAGCACATAGAATTTTTCAAATTGCCGCCACCACATTTCAAAGGTATCTAGCTAAAGAGTACAGCACTGTGCTCTGTTGATTAAAGATGGTGGATGGTAGCTGTCAAAAAAGCACGTGAGTTTGTTTTCAAACAAGAGCACGTGGAATTTTTCAATTTGCCGCCACCACATAGAGGGCAGCACGGTGCTCTCTTGATTAAAGATGGCTGCTGTCACGTGGAATTGTCTGCTACCACAGGTATCTAGTTAAAGAGGGCAGCACTGAGGTTTGCGATGCAAGATGGCTGCTGTCAAAAGCATTTTTCAAATTATCCGCCACCACATTTCAAAGGTAAGTAGCTAAAGAGGGCAGCACTGTGCTCTATGGATTAAAGATGGTGGATGACAGCTGTCAAAAAAGCACGTGGCTGTCAAAAAGCACGTGGATTTGTTTATCTCGAGCTAGTGAGGTTAAGTTGGTAGCACTAAGGTTTAGGCCCGCCAAGATGGCAGCACTGCCGATGACAGGTGACGCAAGAGGGCAGCACAGCGCTCTGTAGTTTAAAGATGGCGGATGGCAGCTGTCAAAAAGCATGTGGCTGTCAAAAAGCACGTGGCTTTGTTTATCTCGAGCTAGTTAGGTTAAGTTGGCACTACTGAGGTTTATTCCCGTCAAGATGGCAGTACTGAGGTTAGCGATGCGTTGTTGTCTGTCAAAAAGCATGTGGCTTTGTTTACAAATCTGTCAAAAGCACGTGGCTGTCAAAAACACGTGGCTTTGTTTACCTCATGCTAGTGAGGTTAAGTTGGCACTACTGAGGTTTAGGTCCGTCAAGATGGCAGTACTGAGGTTAGCGATGCGTTGTTGTCTGTCAGAAAGCACGTGGCTGTCAAAAAACACGTGGGTTTGTTTACCTCATGCTAGTTAGGTTAAGTTGGCACTAGTGAGGTTTAGGCCCGTCAAGATGGCAGTACTGAGGTTAGCGATGCGTTGTTGTCGATGACAGCTGTCAAAAAGCACGTGGCTTTGTTTACAAATTCAAATCTCGCGCCAAAATTCAAATTTCCCGCCAAAATTCAAATTTCCCGCGGGAGGAGGAGGCCTCTCCCGAGAGCCGGAGGAGGAGGAGGCCGCAGAACCATCCAATTATACTACTGTCTTATAATGTTTTGTATCCGTCTGTTGCAGTATATCGGCACGCTGGATGTTCCTCGACCGACGAGCAGGGTGGAGATCGTGGCCGCCATGAGGAGGATACGAGTGAGTATTCTGTTTTATCACCTAGCTGTCAGATCGAACCCAAATACATCTATAATGACATTGAGGTTGGAATAATTATGTATTATAGTCTGGGAAAGTCATATAAACATAAAAGTTTTGTCTGTGCATGGCTTAGAATTAAAAAGAACGGTATTTGTGTATTGGCCGTGTCCACAGCAACAAAGAAATGCACGTTTTCATTTTTCGTCATCTGTATGTATGTATGTATGTATGTATGTATGTTTGTATGTTTGTTCGGGCATCCCGAGAAAATGGCTGAACAGAATTTAATAAAAATCGGTATGTGAAGTCGGGGAATGAGGCACTACAATCTAAGATATAAATAGTTTTATTCACGCTGAGTGAACTGGTAGTTTAGGGGAAGACCTAAAATTTAATTCTCAAATATCACTATTATTAGTGGTCCTATCGGTAAATACAACATAACTAAAGTTATATAAGTATAAATTTCCGATCATTTATGCCATGAAATGAAATGGCGTATGGCTTTTAGTGCCGGGAGTGTCCGAGGACGATTTATGTCATAATAGTGCATTATGCAACAAGCCTATAATGGCAATGATTAAGACACGAGTATCTTAATTAATTACCGTTATGGGCGAGTTGCATACGACTGTTTATGCTCGACGATAATTATAACTCTATTTATTAAATATTCATAAATTTCTGTCGTGATGTCGCTTGACAGTTGAGTTTACTGAACAGAGCGCATGCGCTGGGCTATTGATTCTCCGTGAGTGAATCAGAGACCTTGACAATGTCATATGTTTTCAAAGCTTTGATAGAAGGTTATAATAACCTAGCTTTATTTCAAATACAAATTGTTTTATTGTACAGTTGGTGAAGTGAATTTGTGGGAATATGTCGTGTGATTGTGGAATATTGGAAGCAGAAGGTGCATTGATGTTAATATGTGTGTCCGACATGTTAGTTTTTTTAAACAAGAGCGAAGCTATCCTTACCTAATTGGTCAGAAAGTTGTATCATTATGAAAATCTGAACTCTGATTGGTGTAGAACCTGTATAATAATAAAACTTGAACTATAATGAGCCTCAAAAAATTCAGTTTCCTGCAATCTAATATTTACTGTATGTCCGACTCGTTGGCTGAACGGTCAGCGTACTGGCCTTCGGTTCGGAGGGTCCCGGGTTCGATTCCCGCCCGGGTCTGGGATTTTAACCTTAATTGGTTAATTCCAATGGCACGGGGGCTGGGTGTATGTTTTGTCTTCATCATCATTTCATCCTCATCACGATGCGCAGATCGCCTACGGGCGTCAAATAGAAAGACCTGCACCTGGCGAGCCGAACCCGTCCTGGGACATCCCGGCGCTAAAAGCCATACGACATTTCATTTCATCTAATATTTATATCGTCTAGAATAAACATTTTTATCGTACCGGCTATGATAACAGATATATTCATGAATTTTAATTTTTGTTGCTAAGTCCATAATGAACGCCGAACCACGAAAAAATGGGTGAACAGAATTTATTGAAAAAACGGTATGTAAAGTCAGGGAATAAGGTGCTACAATCTAGGCTATACATAATTATATTCACGCTGGATGAAATGGTATTTTAGGAGAAGATGCCTAAAATTTAATTTTTAAATACCTATGTTATTGGTCCTATCGAAAAGTATTATATAATAAAATTAGTAGAGAGTACAGTTTCACATCATTTAAGTCTTATACGGTTTTTCCATACCGACTATTAAAATAGAATTCATGATTTAAGACTCGTGTTGTTTTGTCCATATCAACGCCAAGCATTACTAAGATGGAAATATTGTTTAATCGTGTTAACTGTCATTGGTTTTCGTCATGATTGTCTTAAGGCAGTCCTCTAAGGATGCATGCACCAGTGCATTGCGCGGTGCCCGGTGCAAAAGACGACTTCGCTTGGTTGATTAGAGTGCAGACCCCCACTCGTCGATTTGTGCGTTTGAGAGGCCCTGTCTTAAGGTGTCAAACTTCGTGGTCAACAGTCCACATCCACAAGGAGAATCGTGAAGATAATTATAGAGAATGAGATTTTTTTTAAAGGAACCATTGGTTGAAGAATATGCAAAGAGTCATGACTCTCTTTTTACATTAGATACCCTATTATCACAGAGTCGGAAGAAAATTACATGTGAAAGTCTACAATATCGAAAACCCATAAACTGATCAACAATAACATTACATTGACCCTTGTTGTGATGTGATTTGTCTCTTCTGCTGCCACTTATCTCCGACAGATGGGATTACTGCTGCGTCCCCAGTTGGCGGAAAGTAACTGGGGAGTCAGATAACTTTGCAACATTTTCGTAACGCTACTCTTTTGTCGGAAATCACCCAGAACAAGTCGAGCTGCTTTTCTTTGGATTTTTTCCAGTTCTTGAATCAGGTAATCCTGGTGAGGGTCCCATACACTGGAACCATACTCTAGTTGGGGCCTTGCCAGAGACTTGTATCCCCTCTTCTTTACATCCTTACTACAATCCCTAAACACCCTCATAACCATGTACAGAAATCTGTACCCTTTATTTACAATCCCACTTATGTGATTAGCCCAATGAAGATCTTTCCTTATATTAACACCTAGCTACTTAAAGTGATCCCATAACGAACTTTCGCCCCATCAACGCAGTAATTAAAACTGAGAGGACTTTCTCTATTTGTGAAACTCAGAACCTGACTTTTAACCCCGTTTATCACCATGCCATTGCCTGCTGTCCATGTCACAACATTATCGAGGTCATTTTGCAGTTGATCACAATCTTGTGACTTATTTATTATGCTATACAGAATAACATCATCCGTAAAAAGCCATATCTCTGATTCCACTTCGTTACTCATATACAGTAATTTATACAGTGTGATTCACTAGCCCCTTTCAATATCGTTTGCTGCAGCCCAACTAACGTGCACATTGTTTCCGGGGTGCTATTCCCCTCCAGGGGTACTGTATGGTACTAATGTTCAGTGAGCAAATTTTGCTGTCGTATGTACTCTTCTCTCAAAACGCTCTTTCTGTATACCTGTCAAAGACGCTTCTTACTTTCTCTACTATCCAGTACGAAGATAGAAAGGAAAGATGAAAGAGGAGAATGATGTAACAAATCCTCAAACGTGGTGATGATTAGGTCCCGGATGTTTATGCCCTGCGATATTTTTTCTTTAAAATATTTCCATGGAAAACACAAGTATAGCACGATTTTATATTTCTTTCTTTCTTTCTTAATCGTTTTACCCTCCAGGGTTGGTTTTTCCCTCGGACTCTGCGAGGGATCCCACCTCTACCGCCTCAAGGGCAGTGTACTGGAGATTCAGACTCTGGGTCTGGGGATACAACTGGGGAGGATAACCAGTACCTCTCCCAGGCGGCCTTACCTGCTATGCTGAACAGGGCCCTTGGTTGGGGATGGGAAGTTTGGAAGGGATGGACAAAGAAGAGGGAAGGAAGCAGCCGTGGCCTTATGTTAGGTACCATCCTGGCATTTGCCTGGAGGAGGAGTGGGAAACCACGGAAAACCATTTCCAGGATGGTTGAGGTGGGAATCGAAACCACCTCTACTCAGTTGACCTCCCGAGGCTGAGTGGACCCCGTTCCAGCCCTCATACCACTTTTCAAAATTTCGCGGCAGACTCGGGAATCGAACCCGGGCCTCCGGGGTTGGCAGCTAATCACGCTAACCACTACACCACAGAGACGGGCATACTTCTATCTACGGTGACTAAAATTACGCAGTTTTCACGGATCATATAAAGTCATATATTGGCTCTCTTAACCTTTTTTTGGCATTTTCCGGTAATTTTTCATATTATGGTC
Organism: Anabrus simplex; assembly: GCF_040414725.1. Classification (NCBI taxonomy): domain Eukaryota; kingdom Metazoa; phylum Arthropoda; class Insecta; order Orthoptera; family Tettigoniidae; genus Anabrus; species Anabrus simplex. Next base: position 39,206,812 of record NC_090276.1, read on the forward strand.
ATACTTTCGTGTTTTTGTCATATTTTTCAGTTTTTCTCCTAATTGTTGTCTATAATTTCTTACAATTATCTTTGTTAGAAATATATCTTTATGTAAATTAGGAGGGTAAGCTGTATAGAAAGAGACATACGCGTGTAAAGCTACAGAAAGGTGCGCCTCAATTGAACTCTAATGATATGACGTATTTTAAATATGCCCCAGTAACATTCTGCGATGTTGAGCGATCTTTTTCCCGTTAAAAGTCAATGCTGCGTGAAAAGAGAAGATCGATTTGAAAACTTAAAAATATACGTAATTTGCTAATGTAATTCTTTCTGATCGCCCATCAAAATTTATTTCATTCTGTGTAGAGTCGAGAGTCACTTTAGAGAGAGAGTAATTCAATAAATTCAAAATATAATAGTAAAATTAATATTATTTCTTATTTATTATTATTATTATTATTATTGAATGTTCTAGATTTTGAAAGTACATTTTCAATATAATGTTAATTTAAACAGCGGCTAAATGTTCAAGATTTGGAAAATATGATAAAAAAATCATTTATTGTCATATTTTAATACTTTTTGGGTCATAAAAGCTTGCGTATTTCTAACATTTTAGGTCATAAACATCCGGGCCCTAGTGATGATTTTCCAATAGCTGTTGCTCAAGTGGTAGAGAACCTGACTGATAAGAGATATTACATTTCTGTTTATAGCTTTTCAATGCGGGCGAAGTCTTGTACTGGGGATTGACAGAGCTTCATTAATTTTATATCGACGACCTCCTTCGGGCTCGTTGGGGACATCGATTTATCGACAAGATAACATGTCCAGGAAGGAAGAGAGAGAGAGAGAGAGGGAGAGAGAGAGAGAGAGAGAGAGAGAGAGAGAGAGAGAGAGAGAGAGAGAGAGGTTCACTCCAGGTTACCGGAACACGGCAGTACCAGAGCTGTGTGTAATACAAGAATAGAGATCTGTCTTCGATCGCTGTGGAGTAGCTCCAGTATCTACTACAACCCTATAGGTAGTTCATTATGTATTTATTATATAGTAACGCTTCCTCAGTTTTGAGGTCGCCTAAAGGATGATGACGATGCTTGTTATTTAAAGGGTGGGGAGTGCAGACGAAGAATACACCCATGGAATCCCCTACCTGTCGTAAGAGGTGACTAAAAGGGGCGACCAAGTGATGATAAAATGTGAACTATGAGCATACTTATAATTAGTACCATTATGCGAGAAACACTGCGGGTCTGGACGTTGTTTGTGATAATGGTCATCGTGTGTGTTCCACTGTGTTCAGAATGGGCCTGCGTTACCTGTGATTAGTGCCGCTAAGTGAGAAACACCATGGGTCTACATTCTCTGTGATTAGTGCCGCTAAGTGAGAAACGCCATGGGTCTACATTCTCTGTGATTAGTGCCGCTAAGTGAGAAACACCATGGGTCTACGTTCCCTGTGATTAGTGCCGCTAAGTGAGAAACACCATGGGTCTACGTTCCCCGTGATTAGTGCCGCTAAGTGAGAAACACCATGGGTCTACGTTCCCTGTGATTAGTGCCGCTAAGTGAGAAACACCATGGGTCTACGTTCCCTGTGATTAGTGCCGCTAAGTGAGAAACACCATGGGTCTACGTTCCCTGTGATTAGTGCCGCTAAGTGAGAAACACCATTGGTCTACGTTCCCTGTGATTAGTGCCGCTAAGTGAGAAACACCATGGGTCTACGTTCCCTGTGATTAGTGCCGCTAAGTGAGAAACACCATGGGTCTATGTTCCCTGTGATTAGTGCCGCTAAGTGAGAAACACCATGGGTCTATGTTCCCTGTGATTAGTGCCGCTAAGTGAGAAACACCATGGGTCTACGTTCCCTGTGATTACTGCCGCTAAGTGAGAAACACCGTGGGTCTACGTTCCCTGTGATTAGTGCCGCTAAGTGAGAAACACCACGGGTCTACGTTCCCTGTGATTAGTGCCGCTAAGTGAGAAACACCAGGGGTTTGGATGGCGCTCGTGACTAGTACCAATGTGTGAGTAAAACCATGAGTCTGCGTTGCGTAAGAGGAGTTGTACAATTACGTGCGAAACGCCATGGGTTTGTGTTGCCTGTGAGTAGTGCCATTGTGTGTGACATTATTTGTGATTAGTACCACAGTAGGAAGAACGCCTTGGTCCTGCTTTACCAGTGATTAGTACCATTATGAGGGGCTGGTGACCTCTATTTTGGGCCCGCTTAGATAATTATTATCATGCCAGTAATGAAGGCATTGTGAATTGGATCCACTGATTGTTTTGTTTGACGATTAGGTTTTTCGTCATCATTCATTTTAGACTCATATCAATCATATCATTCAATATTGATCTGCATTTAGGGCAGTCGCCCAGATGGCAGATTCCCTATCTGTTGTTTTCCTAGCCTTTTCTTAAATGATTTCAAAGAAATTGGAAGTTTATTGAACATCTTCCTTGGTAAGTTATTCCAATCCCTGACTCCCCTTCCTATAAATGAATATTTGCCCCAATTTGTCCTCTTGAATTCCAACTTTATCTTCATATTGTGATCTTTCCTACTTTTAAAGACGCCACTCAAACTTATTCGTCTACTAATGTCATTCCACGCCATCTCTCCGCTGACAGCTCGGAACATACCACTCAGTCGAGCAGCTCGTCTCCTTTCTCCTAATTCTTCCCAGCCCAAACTTTGCAACTGTGAATACATGTTGAAGGTTTAATTTTCGTTTCGTTCACCTCGTACCATTAGGGGCCGATGACCTAGCTGTTAGGCCCCTTTAAACAACAGTCATAAGCATCATCATCTAACATCTAGGTCATGGCCCCTAATTGCATGAGATGGAACGAAATGTAATAATACTGACTAGGATTCAAAACAAATGGTGATTAAAAATGATTATGAATTTAAAATTAAGTGGATCTAATTCGCAATGCCTTATTTTCTGAGAAAATATAATTACAATAGACTAAGGCATTGCCTTGAAGTACAGTTATATACAGCGTGTATCCGTGATGGTGTTACCTGCTTTCAGGGATAAATGAAGGACGGCAAATTGATCAGTTGGAGATAAGGAGCCTTAATCCGGAAACGATCGAGTCAAAATTAAGCAAAAATTCTACTCCTGTAAGTCCATTTACCTGCACAAGTTTCACAAGCTTCTCCATTTACAAAAAATGTTCGAAATTGCGTCCCCCTGCGTCAGTGCTGGCATGGGAGTTCTGTCGTACCCGTTCGAATATCCCTGGCGTTTGTCTACTAATCCCAAGTTAACGGGTTCAAACCCGACTGATGTCGGTGGGTTTTAAGGGTGTTTAAAAGTGACAACCCCATGTCGTTGGCTTCCGGCACGTTAAAAAACTACTGCGGAATGAAATTCCGGCACACAGGCGTCTGTTAAGAACGGACGGACGTTAAACAACTTGGATCTGGCCGGGAATCGAACTCGCTATCCATCATCCTGTACAGCAAGTGAAAGAAATTTCAGTTCAGCTGGTAACTTTATTAGTCACAAAAGAAGCTCGCTTAACCAATATGTAAATGATGCTCTTTTGACTCATAAAATAAAATCCACAGCCTGTTTCCAGTCATTCGGCCGGGTCAGGGATGAAATGAATGAAGCCCCCATCTAGCGGCGACGATAGGATTTGTGTCCTCTGGGGCAGTGATTAATGATTGACAGATGGAATGAAATTATATTGGAGAGTGTTGCTGGAATAAATGATGGCAGGGAAAAGCGGAGTACCCGGAGAAAAACCTGTCCCGCCTCCGCTTTGTCCAGCACAAATCTCACATGGAGTGACCGGGATTTGAACCACGGAACGCAGCGGAGAGAGCCCGACGCGCTTCCGCCTGAGCCACGGAGGGTCCTCTTTTGATTCATAATGATGAATATTTGTGATGACGATGTTAAAGATAGTGACTAGTAATGTGACAAGTTGATCTCACAGTGTTCACAATAAGTTTGTAATTGCATTGCCGGCTCCGTAGTGTAGGGGTAGCACGCCTGCCTCTTACCCGGAGGCCCCGGGTTCGATTCCCGGCCAGGTCAGGGATTTTTACCTGGACCTGAGGGCTGGTTCGAGGTCCACTCAGCCTGCGTGATTACAATTGAAGAGGTATCTGACGGTGAAATAGCGGCCCCGGTCTAGAAAGCCAAGAACAACGGCCGAGAGGATCCGTCGTGCTGACCACACGACACCTCATAATCTGCAGGCCTTCGGCCTAAACAGTTGTCGCTTGGTAGGCCATGGCCCTGCGGGGCTGTTGCGCAATGGGGTTTGTAATTGCATTACTTCAGTGCATACTTCGTTAACGTATTTGCATAATGTGCAATATTTTATAGTCTACCGCTCTCTTTTAAGTTTGTTCGTGGCAACTTCGTCGATGCTGTCCGTAAGCGCTCCAGCCGTGAGAGAATGGTGCAGTTACGTTGTTGTGAGGGGTATCGTTAGCACTGTTGAACTGTTGATGTTTAGTTGTCAGGGTTAAGTAGTTCAATGTGTGGAGCGGCCACGTGAATTGACTGTGTGAGAGGCAGACGACTTTCTCTTTTGTGGCCAGAAGCCCTGTGTTCGTATCTGTCTGCATGCAGTTGCTGTGCGGCGTGGCTGGACTTGCGAGATGAAGTGGAAGTAAGACGGGTGTCTTATATTGTTGCGAGTAAAACACCGTCTCTTTTATAGCTCTAATTTAGTTCCTGATGACACAATAAATTATCTATATTATCTATATGCGAATAAGCCCCTTACGACTGCGCAGAGTACTTACGAGGCGTGCGTTTGCCTTCCTTCGTGCCCATATTTCTTTCTTTCTTTCTTTCTTTTTTTCTTTCTTTCTTAATCTGCTTACCCTCCAGGGCTGGTTTTTCCCTCGGACTCAGTGAGGGATCCCACCTCTACCGCCTCAAGGGCAGTGTCCTGGAGCGTGAGACATACGCCGGGGGATACAACTGGGGAGAATGAACACTACCTCGCCCAGGCGGCCTCACCTGCTATGCTGAACAGGGGCCTTTTTGGCGGATGGGAAGATTGGAAAGGATTGGGAAGGAAGAGGGAGGGAAGCGGCTGGGGCCTTAAGTTAGGTACCATCCCGGCATTTGCCTGGAGGAGAAGTGCGAAACCACGGAAAGCCACTTCCAGGATGGCTGAGGTGGGAATCGAACCCACCTCTACTCAGTTGACCTCCCGAAGCTGAGTGGACTCCGTTCCAGCCCTCGTGCCACTTTTCAAATTTCGTGGCGGAGCCGGGAATCGAACCCGGGCCTCCGGGGGTGGCAGCTAATCACACTAACCACTACACCATAGAGGCGGACATATTCTTTTACTCTGGGCTTTATTTCTGTCTTCAGACCATGTTGTTTCGGTCTTCTTCTTCTTCTTTGAGCTGTCCTATTGGTCAACTTGTCATTTGTGAATTTTGGATCTGAAGATACCCTGTTTTGGACAACTGCTGGTGTAATTCCTACCTGTTTCAAATCAGTTTTGATTTAGCCAGGGGCTGCCTGGGCGAGGCGGTAAAGGCGTGCTCGGTTCGCCCGGAAGGACGTGGTTTCGAATCCCCGTCAGGAAGTCGAAAAATTTAAGAAATGAGATTTCCGCTTCCTGAGGTGAACATGGCCCTGAGGTTCACTCAGCCTACACCAGAAATGAGTAGCAGGTTAATTCCTGGGGGCAGAGGCGGCCGGGGATAGTGCTAACCACTCTACCCCATTAAGTGCCAAGGTTACTTATAGTGGAAGGCTTTACCTTCCACCCCTCCAAGGGCCTTCATGGCCTGTACGGAGATGACTTTGCTATGATTTAGCCAATCCATTTCATTGTTTGACTATTAGTTCGGCAAGTCTGTTTGGGTGCATTCTCTTAATGTGTCCATCCAATCTTAACCTGCGTTTTCTCATGTCAGTGTGAATATTTGTGTATTGGTAGGTTTTCTGTCTGCTTCTGAGTCGGTATTGTCCGTCGCGTAGTTTTGGGCCTAGCATTTTTTTTTTTGTGACTTTGCGATCCTTTTTGTCAGTGTTCAGTATCTGCTTTCCTATTCGAAATGAGCGTTTCTGATCCACAAAGACATTGTTGTTTAATGAGTGTATTGTAATGTCCTATTTTTGTGTGTTTCGAGATACCTTTTTGTTGTATATATTTTGGGTTAATCGATATGCAGTTACCATCTTTTGTCATCTAATTTCATCGGCTTTTTTTTCGAGCCCATTTTTCTGAATTGTTTCGCCAAGATATTGTTGTACGCTTTTAGTTTTACCATATTTTGTTTCCATGAATTTTAGTGCTTGTTTGTTTTCAGTCATGTATTCTGTCTTCTTGAAAGATTTCTAAAGGCCGTTTTTCTCCGCAATTTTTTTCAGGAGTTCAGTGTAATTTTTGGCCATTGAAATGCCTCGGGTTAAGATTGCTAGGTCATCTGCAAATACTAGACAGTCTATCGCTGATTTTCCTCTGCCGAAAGTGTTCGGCTGGTGAATTTTGTGGACTAGTAAATTCCACTCCTCCTTGGATTAATAAAGTTTTGGTCACTATTCTTCCCCTTGTATCAATTTAAACATGGAAGATATGGTATATTTTTGAAACTTAACGAAAATGTAAGCAAATATGATGATAATTTAAAGATTTTTCAAATATGTTTATCTCGGAAGTCAAGCATTTGAGAATGATATTTGTAATTTCGCAAGATTTTCCTTTCTTTATTGCCGATGGATGCATATTATTCAATTTTATAATACATTAGCATGCTAATAAACTAGATATAGTTTTAATTTTGCGTTTCTATTCCTTAAGTAACTTGTAGTACATAGTAGTATGATAATATACGGATCTATTGAATTAATTTATGCTAAATACTAGGTGATGATCAGATAATTTCCTTGACGTATGGATACGGAATGACTGGTTGAACGACAGATACTCTTCAACGGAATCTACGATTTGTCTAAAGCATATGGGAATATAATGAAGCGAATTTACCCTGAGAAACGAATATGCACCAGGTTGTTGTAGCTCGTGTTCATAAATGATATCTCAGTTCAGAGTCTAGGTATGATTTACGACCCGATGCTTTGAATTTTGTAGCCGGAGCAGTATTTAAACAGGTGTATATTCAGTTAATGTTCCAACGCGGCGTAATAGAGGAAGTCACCGCGGGAACATTAATAGACGAAAGGTGCATTAAATTTGGCGCCCAACGTGGGGCAAGTTGAAGAGAAAGGTACCGTGGTCGCCATATATCATTAAATTTGGTCGCCCAACGTGGCGCAACAACATAAGACAGAGGCATCGGGAAAGGTTGCAAAATTAACAGGTGCATTAAATTTTGCGCCATTCTTGTATCACTTTTTCAAGGACGCATTTCAAGAGTAAAGGCGAGCTTCCGTCACCTTCCCTTACTCCCGTTTTGATTTCAAGGGGCTCTCAGATTTCCGCCATGAATTTAACCTTATGTCTGTCAGTGCCTGTTTTATAAGTGCAAGTGTTTTCGTGTCAAAACGTTGTTCTTTCAGTATTTGGAAGAGCGATTAGCGATCAACTGAATCATAGGCTTTTTTGCACTTAACAAAAGTGTATACTAAATGTTTGCTACTGTGAGCTTGCATCCGGGAGGTAGTAGGTTCGAATCCCACTGTCGGCAGCCCTGAAGATGGTTTTCCGTGGTTTCACATTTTCGCACCAGGCAAATGCTGGGGCTGTACCTTAATTAAAGCCTCTGCCGCTTTCTTCCCATTCCCAGGCCTGTCTGTGTCGGTGCGACGTAAAGCAAATAGAAAAAAAAATCTTCAATTTATTTACTTTGATTTATTCTTTAAATCCTCCGCTGTTATGTCTTATTCCATTTCTTTTATCCAGACATGTTGTTGTTTTTGTTTCCAAAGCTTCTCCAAAATTCTGCGGTGTTCTCAACAGATGACCAAAGAATGATATTCTCTTCGTTCTTATGAAATCCCTTATAGGTTTTATTTAGATTCAAGTTTTGTTTTGACCGGGCGAGTTGGCCGTGCGGTTAGGAGCGCGCAGCTGTGAGCTGGCATCCGGGAGATAGTGGGTTTGAGCCCCACTGTCGGCAGCCCTGAAGATGGTTTTCCGTGGTTTCCGATTTTCACACCAGGCAAATGCTGGGGCTGTACCTTAATTAAGGCTACGACCGCTTCCTTCCAACTCCTAGGCCTTTTCTATCCCATCGTCGCCATAAGACCTATCTGTGTCAGTGCGACGTAAAGCAAAAAAAAAAATGTTTTGGGCACGATCAGTCTGATCTGAATCCTGCCTGATATTCTCCGATGTGTGGTTCTAGCTGTTGTGCACTCTTGAGAAGATACTGGGATAGAATTTTATATGCAACTGATATTAGTGGGATTCTTTTTTAGTTGTTTACAATATTTTGTTCTATCTCTCTCCTCGTGTATTATTATTATTATTATTATTATTATTATGATTATTATTGTACACATTCAAATATTACCTATTTCTCTTGTATACCTACCGATAGCTGATACCACAGATGGCAAGAATCTCATTGTGTGCTTCTCATTCTGACTGTGATTACTGCTGTATCACCCCATTAGGTCTAATACTCGTTCAGTTTAGCATGTAATCCTCTCCCATGGGGTGCGGAGTGAGAACATTATCGAGAAGCTTCCACCTGTTCTAAAGAACAAAGGCGCATATTCTCCTGGAAGTGCTTTTATTGTAATCAAAGAAGAGCTCCTGTTGCTGGGGGACGAGATACAGTGTAATCAAGGACTGAAAATGAGTTTAAAGTCCTCGCATGGAGAAGGAATAATATTCATTCCCTGACCCTATTAAAACAGAAGCTTGGGAAAGAAACGTATCTCATTCTCCGCGCTGCTGCGGGGTGAAATTAGTTTTCCTTGTCTGCACAGCGTGCACTTTTGGGGTCGGAAATTGATCGGACCACATCCACCCAGGGTTGCCAATCTTTTTTTTTTAACAACGGGATTTCAGAAGCTGAATGGCATATACATTTGCGTTACTTGTAAGAAAAGAAAATGAGTACTGTGAAAATTGGAACGTAGCTACAACAGATGGAAGGTAACTGTGCTAGAGATTAAAGTTTAGTAACTTACATGTCTGACTCCTTGGCTGAATTGTAGGTGTTGAGGCCTTCGGTTCAGAGGGTCCAGGGCTCGATTTCCAAGGATTTCAATCGCGTGTGATTAAATCTTTTGGCTCGGGGATGGGTTGTTTGTTTGTTTTCAATGAGTTACTACTGATCTGCATGTAGGGCAGTCGCCCAGGTGGCAGATTCCCTCTCTGTTGTTTTCTTATCCTTTTCTTAAAGGATTGCAAAGAAATAGGAAATGTATTGAACATCTCCCTTGGCAAGTTATTCCAGTCCCTAACTCCCTTTCGTATAAACTAATATTTGCCCCAATTTGTCCTTTTGAATTCCAGCTTTATCTTCATATTGTGATCTTCCTTATTTTTAAAGACAGAAACTTATTCGTCTACTGATGCCATTCCACGCCATCTCTCTGCTAACAGCTCGGAACATACCACTTAGTCGACCAACTCGTCTCCTTTCTCCCAAGTCTTTCACGCCCAAGCTTTGCAACATTTTTGTAACGCAACTCTTTTGTCGGAAATCACCCAGAACAAATCGAGCTGCTTTTCTTTGGACTTTTTCCAGTTCTTGAATCAAGTAATCCTAGTGAGAGTCCCATACACTGGAACCATACTCGAGTTGGGGTCTTACCAGAGACTTACACGCCCTCTCCTTTACATCCTTACTACAAACCCTAAATATCCTCATAACCATGTGCAGAGATCTGTACCCTTTATTTACAATCATATTATTGTATGTATGTGATTACCCCAATGAAGATATTTCCTTATATTAACACCTAGGTACTTACAATGATCCCCAAAAGGAACTCTCACTCCATCAAGGCAGTAATTAATACTGAGAGGACATTTACTATTTGTGAAACTCACAACCTGAATTTTAACCCCGTTTATCAACATACCAATGCCGTGTTTGTCTACACACCCTCCCCTTCACATTCTGACTACACTACCAACCACAAAGAAGACGCAATTGTGATTACATCCCTCCATATATGTTGGTGTCAAGAAGGGCATCTGGTCGTATAAGAGGGCCAGATCAACATGTGCCACCCCACAAAGCGTGGGAAAAGTGGTAGGAGAGGAAGAAGAAGAATAAGGTTATAGTTTAGTACGTCCATGAAGGTACTCCGGTAGAGCTTATTAGAAAAAATACATGTAGTGAAACATGTCAGCTACAGAGTAAGTAGGCTACGCGGTTTGGGCCATGTGAGTGTTAGCTTGCATTCTGCATTCTGGTGAGTAATACAATTGCTCAACGCTAGTTTCTGGGACGGTGGGGGCATTGCGAGTCAGATCCACTGTTTGTTTTTAATTCATATCCATCCATCCATTCATTCTTCGTCATCAGGGTTTGAATTCTGGTCAGTGGAGGATTTTGGACATTAAAATAGTCATTACATTTCATTTCATTTCGTACCATTAGGGGCCGGTGGCCTAGATGTTAGGCCTCACCGAGCTTGATAGCTGCAGTCGCTTAAGTGCGGCCAGTATCCAGTATTCAGGAGATAGTGGGTTGCAGCCCCATTGTAGGCAGCCCTGAAGATGGTTTTCTGTGGTTTCTGTGGTTTCCCCATTTTCACACCGGGCAAATGGTGGTGCTGTACCTGAATTAAGACCACGGCCGCTTCATTCCCACTTCTAACCCTTTCCTATCCCATCGTCGCCATAAGACCTATCTGTGTCGGTGCGACGTAAAGCAACTTGCAAAAAAAATGATGTTAGGCCCCTTTAAACAACAAGCATCTTCATCATCACGTCCGACTCGTTGGCTGAATGGTCAGCGTACTGGCCTTCGATTCAGAGGGTCCTGGGTTCGATTCCCGGCCGGGTCGGGGATTTTAACCTTCATTGGTTAATTCCAGTGGCCCGGAGGCTGGGTGTTTGTGCTGTCCCGAACATCCCTGCAACTCACACACCACACATAACACTATCGTCCACCACAATAACACTCAATTAACTAGATATGGCAGATGCCGCCCACCCTCATCGGAGGGTCTGCCTTACAAGGGCTGCACTCGGCTAGAAATAGCCACACGAAATTAAATTATTTCATTCGACAACACTTTCTCTCCCTTTCACTCCACTCCGTGTACACACAGAGATTTACATCTTTGTAAACTGCGTTAGCGGCAAGGCTTCCATTTTAGGCGATAGCTCATTCCAGGGATGTGCGGAGTGGCCGTAGCGACCCGATGGTAGGAGGTGGTGCGGGTAAATGAAGGGACAAGATTAGCACCTCTGCGGACAGAGCGAAAGGATGGAGAAAGGCGGCGAAACAGGTCAGGGTTAATGGAGCTGGCGAGGGATTTTTCGGAGGAAGATCAAGTTGGTTCTTTTGACAAGGCTTTCTATTGAGGGAGGATAGCCGAATGAAGATGGGAGCGGTAAGTCAGCCATCCCGCCTGATTCTGTATTTTCTGAAGTTTGTTTAGATTGGTCACTGTGATGACTCCAGCCAGGAAAACCATAGGTTAGTATGGGTCTTACCATACTGAGGTAGGTTGTTCGTAGGGCCCCTTGTTTGAAGCCATTTAGGCTCCTGCTAAAAAATCCCATGACTTTTTATCGCTTTACGCCTTGCCTCCTCCGTCTGCAGGTTCCATTGGAGCAGCGTATAAACATATCTGCGTCCTGTTAGGGGTAACTAATCTAGATGACCTTGGGCGCTTAAAACGACGGCCAAAGGTGTCGTAGTTTCTCAACGACGAGATAAGGGGGTTCGGTTTAGAGATTAACCCAGAATAGAATTTCCGAGTAGTCTTCTTGACTCTGGTTCTAATCCCGTCTATCTTTAGAAATTCATGAATCTCACTATTGCGTTCGAACTGTAGTGCTCCTGGAAAAAGATGCAGCGCTCGGTTTGGGATGCACTGAGTCTTATCCAGCCGCGTCTTGGAGCCGGGCTGAGTGGCTCAGACTGTTGAGGCACCTCGGCGTCTCCGAAAACCGTAAAAATAGTTACTGGGATGTAAAGCCAATGACATTATTATTATTATTATTATTATTATTATTATTATTATTATTATACTGGGGGACTATGGAATTAAAGGTAGATTATTAGAATCAATCAAAGGCATTTATGTTGACAATTGGACTTCAGTGAGAATTGATGGTAGAATGAGTTCTTGGTTCAGGGTACTTACAGGAGTTAGACAAGGCTGTAATCTTTCACCTTTACTGTTCGTAGTTTACATGGATCATCTGCTGAAAGGTATAAAATGGCAGGGAGGGATTCAGTTAAGTGGAAATGTAGTAAGCAGTTTGGCCTATGCTGACGACTTGGTCTTAATGGCAGATTGTGCCGAAAGCCTGCAGTCTAATATCTTGGAACTTGAAAATAGGTGCAATGAGTATGGTATGAAAATAAGCCTCTCGAAGACTAAATTGATGTCAGTAGGTAAGAAATTCAACAGAATTGAATGTCAGATTGGTAATACAAAGCTAGAACAGGTCGATAATTTCAAGTATTTAGGTTGTGTGTTCTCCCAGGATGGTAATATAGTAAGTGAGATTGAATCAAGGTGTAGTAAAGCTAATGCAGTGAGCTCGCAGTTGCGATCAGCAGTATTCTGTAAGAAGGAAGTCAGCTCCCAGACGAAACTATCTTTACATCGGTCTGTTTTCAGACCAATTTTGCTTTACGGGAGCGAAAGCTGGGTGGACTCAGGATATCTTATTCATCAGTTAGAAGTAACAGACATGAAAGTAGCGAGAATGATTGCTGGTACAAACAGGTGGGAACAGTGGCAGGAGGGTACTCGGAATGAGGAGATAAAGGCTAATTTAGGAATGAACTCGATGGATGAAGCTGTACGCATAAACCGGCTTCGGTGGTGGGGTCATGTGAGGCGAATGGAGGAGGATAGCTTACCTAGGAGAATAATGGACTCTGTTATGGAAGGTAAGAGAAGTAGAGGGAGACCAAGACGACGATGGTTAGACTCGGTTTCTAACGATTTAAAGATAAGAGGTGTAGAACTAAATGAGGCCACAACACTAGTTGCAAATCGAGGATTGTGGCGACGTTTAGTAAATTCTCAGAGGCTTGCAGACTGAACGCTGAAAGGCATAACAGTCTATAATGATAATGTATTATTATTATTATTATTATTATTATTATTATTATGATTATTATTATTATTATTATTATTATTATTATTATTGTGATTTTGTAGCCGCATTGGACCACTGTAGTCAATTCGTGTCCGGTCTTCTATGAAGTTTTGTTTTCTCCTTTCTGTTCTTCCAGTATTTCTTCATTCTATCTGATCTTCGTTTTCGTTCTTCTTCTGAAAATACCCTTCAAGTTGTTTATCTTTTATCAATTTTTGGTAGGAATCTAATTTTACTATTGCCGGGCGAGTTGGTCGTGCGGTTAGCAGCGCGCAGCTGTGACCTTTCATCCGGGAGATAGTGGGTTCGAATCCCACTGGTGGCAGCCCTGAAGACGGTTTTCTGTGGTTTACCATTTTCACACCAGGCAAATGCTGGGGTTGTACCTTAATTAAAGCCTCTGCCGCTTTCTTCCCATTCCCAGGCCTGTCTGTGTCGGTGCGACGTAAATCAAAAAAAAAAATGTTCAATTTATTTACTTTGATTTATTCTTTAAATCCTCCGCTGTTATGTCCAATTCTTTTATGTCTTATTCCATTTCTTTTATCCAGACAGGTTGTTGTTTTTGTTTCCAAAGCTTCTCCAAAATTCTGCGGTGTTCTCAACAGATGACCAAAGAACGATATTCTCTTCGTTCTTATGAAATCCCTTATAGGTTTTATTTCCTGATATACTGCTGCATTTGGGATGATGCGCCATTCTTCTTTTTTGTACTTCTTATTAATCTATGTTCATACTATTCCTCTTTCTTTTAAAAAAATGTTATCTATGTTATTCTTTTGCCTTAGTTTAAGTGATGTTTCACTTCCATAAGTTATTTGAGGTTGGACTGCAGTCTTATAATATTTCAGTTTTGTATTTATTGACAAACATTTCTTGTTGTATGTATTTTTGGTTGCTTTTTGGGCTCTGGATAATTTATTCGTTCTCTCAGTCCAAGAGATTTTTTTTCATTTAAATTGTATGTTATACTTTCTCCACCGGGCGAGTTGGCCGTGCGCGTAGAGGAGCGCGGCTGTGAGCTTGCATCCGGGAGATAGTAGGTTCGAATCCCACTATCGGCAGCCCTGAAAATGGTTTTCCGTGGTTTCCCATTTTCACACCAGGCAAATGCTGGGGCTGTACCTTAATTAAGGCCACGGCCGCTTCCTTCCAACTCCTAGGCCTTTCCTATCCCATCGTCGCCATAAGACCTATCTGTGTCGGTGCGACGTAAAGCCCCTAGCAAAAAAAAAATACTTTCTCCAAGGTATTTAATATTATTATTATTATTATTATTATTATTATTATTATTATTATTATTATTATTATTATTATTATTATTATTATTAGCTGTGTCTTGGTTGCTATTCACCAGATCCGACTGGCATACTCGAGGATTGGTCCACGAGAGGACTTAACGACAGGGTGAATCTGTTTTCTAGATTGATGCCTTTGTCGACTTTCATGAGGTAAATAATTTCTGAGAAGCTCCTGTTCGAAATAAAGCTGATATGATCTCTGTTTGTTTCTGAAGTGAGCCGCTCTAATCCGAAAGGTAGATCGAGATTGTGTTGGGATACTAGGCATCTGGAGGGACACGGTGGATTGGTACTGGACAACTACGAGAGACCACCAAGGAAAACCATTGTTTGTTAGACAAGCACTAACAAATCTGACGGCTCCTTTGTCTTCCATCCAGAGACATGTAGTTTCTTATGGCACTATCTTCATTTCTACCAGCAATGCTTCCTAGCTCAAGCAGATTTGCGACCTTTCCTTCTTGTTCTGCTATTAGGATAAAACCGTCTAAAATTTCGTATTAGTTGTTTCTTGTTAAATTTAATCATATGAAATCTAAATTCGAGCGCTTAAATCTGCTTGAGCTATTCCCTGTTTCAAGGAGCGGTACAATTTTTATTCAGAATTAAATAGTTGTATTTGTTGTAGGTTGGTTTGAAAGTTAGCGGAATGTGCGTACTTTCTTCATCACGATGAAATCTGATAGGGACCATATGAGTAGTAGGGCTAGGTGCGTCCCACAGCTGGCCAATATCCCGCCAAAATTCAAATCTCCCTCCAAAATTCAAATTTCCCGCGCTATGACGTCAGCTTCACGTGACCCGCTCGGCGGTCTCTGATTGGCCCGCTGTGGGACGCACCTAGCCTCTCTACTCACATGCCATTTTCAATTCATCCTTCTTTATTTTTTCTCTTCCTTTCTTTCCCATATTCCTTCATTTCACTACCCTTTATTCTTCTCTCCTCAATCCACTTTGGACCGGGTTTCCTTTTCATTCTTCCTTGGAATCCTTCCATTCTTAAAACTTTCCTTTTAAAAATCCCTTTTTTCATAGTTTTCTCTTCTCTTATTTCTTTCTAAATCGTTCTTGACCTCTCGTATCGCGCTTGTTGTTGACTTTTTTTTCTCCCCAAAGTATTTGAATATCTGTTTTGTCAATCTGTTATCACCCCTTTTATAGATAGGTCCAAAAAATTGCATTCTCCTTTTTCTTACTCTTAGGAGAGAGAAGACGAGCTGCTCGATTAAGTGGTATGTTCCGAACTGTCAGTGGAGAGATGGCGTGGAATGACATCAGTAGACGAATAAGTTTGAGTGGTGGCTTTAAAAGTACGAAAGATAAAGTTGGAATTCAAGAGGACGAATTGAGGCATATATTCGTTTATAGGAAGGGGAGTTAGGGATTGGAATAACTTACCAAGGGAGATGTTCAATAAATATCCAATTTCTTTAAAATCATTTAAGAAAAGGCTGGGAAAACAACAGATAGGGAATCTGCCACCTGGGCGACTGCCCTAAATGCAGTTGATTGATTGATTGATTGATTGATTGATTGATTGATTGATTGATTGGCAGTATAATTTACGCAGTGTAAACTTGTCAATGATATGGAGTTAGGTGATAATCTGGACCATATGTGAGCAAGAAATGATTGTATGGGAAACGACCAAGACCGTATAATGAAATATTGTGTACTTATCTACACTGCCGAAGAATCGTCTGTTGTCACCTCTCACTATAACAGATCTGTGATCCTGGGAGAGGAGCTGTTTTGACCTTAATTCACAGTTCCTTGGGGAGGGAAGATACGTACAAAATACACTGACTGACAGAGCAAATGCAACACCAAGAAGGAGTGGTCAGAACTTTATGCCAATTGCAGGGTAGTCTGACGTCACTGAGGTATGCTCATGATGTGAAATGCGCTGCTGTGCTGTGCACGTAGCGAACGATAAATGGGACACAGCGTTGGCGAATGGCCCACTTCGTACCGTGATTTCTCAGCCGACAGTCATTGTAGAACGTGTTGTCGTGTGCCACAGGACACGTGTATAGCTAAGAATGCCAGGCCGCCGTCAACGGAGGCATTTCCAGCAGACAGACGACTTTACGAGGGGTATGGTGATCGGGCTGAGAAGGGCAGGTTGGTCGCTTCGTCAAATCGCAGCCGATACCCATAGGGATGTGTCCACGGTGCAGCGCCTGTGGCGAAGATGGTTGGCGCAGGGACATGTGGCACGTGCGAGGGGTCCAGGCGCAGCCCGAGTGACGTCAGCACGCGAGGATCGGCGCATCCGCCGCCAAGCGGTGGCAGCCCCGCACGCCACGTCACCACGTCAACCGCCATTCTTCAGCATGTGCAAGACACCCTGGCTGTTCCAATATCGACCAGAACAATTTCCCGTCGATTGGTTGAAGGAGGCCTGCACTCCCGGCGTCCGCTCAGAAGACTACCATTGACTCCACAGCATAGACGTGCACGCCTGGCATGGTGCCGGGCTAGAGCGACTTGGATGAGGGAATGGCGGAACGTCGTGTTCTCCGATGAGTCACGCTTCTGTTCTGTCAGTGATAGTCACCGCAGACGAGTGTGGCGTCGGCGTGGAGAAAGGTCAAATCCGGCAGTAACTGTGGAGCGCCCTACCGCTAGACAACGCGGCATCATGGTTTGGGGCGCTATTGCGTATGATTCCACGTCACCTCTAGTGCGTATTCAAGGCACGTTAAATGCCCACCGCTACGTGCAGCATGTGCTGCGGCCGGTGGCACTCCCGTACCTTCAGAGGCTGCCCAATGCTCTGTTTCAGCAGGATAATGCCTGCCCACACACTGCTCGCATCTCCCAACAGGCTATACGAGGTGTACAGATGCTTCCGTGGCCAGCGTACTCTCCGGATCTCTCACCAATCGAACACGTGTGGGATCTCATTGGACGCCGTTTGCAAACTCTGCCCCAGCCTCGTACGGACGACCAACTGTGGCAAATGGTTGACAGAGAATGGAGAACCATCCCTCAGGACACCATCCGCACTCTTATTGACTCTGTACCTCGACGTGTTTCTGCGTGCATCGCCGCTCGCGGTGGTCCTACATCCTACTGAGTCGATGCCGTGCGCATTGTGTAACCTGCATATCGGTTTGAAATAAACATAAATTATTCGTCCGTGCCGTCTCTGTTTTTTCCCCAACTTTCATCCCTTTCGAACCACTCCTTCTTGGTGTTGCATTTGCTCTGTCAGTCAGTGTATTTCATATCACGGTGTTGGTCGTTTCCCATACAATCATTTCTTTGCTCACATATGGTTCATATTATCACCTAACTCCATATAATTGACAAGCTTACACTACGTAAACTATACTGTACATATATACACATAATTTAGTGCTTTGATAGAATCTGAGGATGTTCTTGTAGAACGAAACATGTCATTCTTCGTATATATTACTAGTGGACCCATGCACTGCTTCACAGCATCCTTATAAATAGGTCAAATAACTCATCTTGATCTGCCTGTCGTAGTCACATTGTTTTTACTGCCCTTTTCAATAATTTTATGAACATGTAATACCGATAATATAGTTTATGGATTTTGCAAAAATAAAAAAATGTGTTTATTTTTAAAAAAGATTCCAAATACTAATTTTAACGTCTCTAACATCTTCAGTTGTACGATCCCACCCGTATTTGTGTCCTGCCCGACAATTTTCTTTCGCAAACAGTAAGTGGTAATATGTTTACCATACCGATTGGAAACGAACTTTGACTTAAACGGCATTCAGAGTGTCCCAGTTCATCTCAGCTACCCCAAAGGCTATGAATTCGTCACTAATATAGTCACTTTCGAATTTTTAAATTTCCCCCCCCCCCCCTTCCTTTAGGGTTGCTATGGGTTTCTTGCCCCTATAGTAATTTTTCCAGATAAAAGCAGAAATAAGTTTTAAAGAACATTTAAAGATAAAAATTTCATTGTTCCGTATTGAAATTATTGATGTTAAAAATTAAATAACTGGAAAGGAGGTTCAACCTATTCAATACTCAAAAGAAAGAAACGTAGCAATCACATTTCTATTTAAATGGGACCGGTTTCGACCTTAGTCTAGGTCATCATCAGCCATAAAAAACATGTAAAATGTTTATGAATGTTGGATGTCAGTTTCACACTCTGTTAGGCACAAAGACATGACACCACATTCTGTCCTGCACAAAGTCACAACACTAACAATCAACATGCGAAGATCAAAAAGGCTTAATTTTTCGTGCCTTCAACACCCCTATGTCCAAAAAAGATTTAAATAATGAATTAAACACCATCCGCAACATTGCTAAATTTAATGGCTTTAACAACTCCTTCATTAACCGCATCATCAACAAATTCAAACACCGTCCAAAAACCACTTTATCTAAAGACACAATAAAACCAACTGCTTTTTCCACCTTCACTTTTACTCAGGATGCTTATAAAATTACTAATATCTTTAAAAACATAATATGAAAATTTCTTTTAGAACTAACAATAGAAGTCTTGATATCTTACACAACTCTAAATCTCTAAATAAGTCTAATGCTTTTTCTAAATCTGGTGTATACAGATTTAAATGCAACAACTGCAGTTCCTCCTACGTCGGACAAACTGGCCGCAACTTCAATATCAGGTACTCTGAACATGTCAACGCCATTAAATACAACAGATTCTCTGCCATCGGACAGCACATACAAGACTCCAAACATAGTTTCACCAGTATTGACAATGACATAGACATACTTAAAATCATTAACAAAGGCCCCCTCTTAAACATTACTGAAAATTGCTTTATCCACCTTGACCAGTACTTCAACCCTAATTTCAATTTAAACGACATTTCTGAAAAACCCAATATCCTTTTTGACTTCCTAATTCTTCTTCTCAAAAATTCCAAATTCCAAAACCCCAATTCTATTTTCCGTGTCTTACATAGTTCCCACCCACATTTTCTACCTCCAATAACCCACCCTCCTAACCCACCTTAAACTACCCCTCCTTCATTTCCCTATCTTATCTTTCCTCATTACCATCTAACTTCAATTTCTTTTATTCTTTCTCTTATTTCACTATCACTCTTCCTCTTTTAATTTATTCTCCTCTTTCAAAAATTTTTGTCTTGCGCCAACTTCGACTACTTCAATCATAACCTAAAAATTTTTTCTTTTAAAAAAATAGCGCACTGTGCATATAAGTTTTCATTTGTTTTCCGATATTGCGCTTTTTACTACATTTTTTCTTCTCTCTACAATTGTTTTTTCAAGTCAACTGTTTACCAAGAACTTAACTGGAGTACGGGTGCTCATTCGGTTGTACTAATTGGCGTCGTATATTTTTATATACGTACTTGGCTTCCCGCAGCCGTGACAGGTTCTGGACCTTCAAAACGTTCTCCACTTTACTTTGGTGTTTGGCCGCAGCGCGTGACCTTGAGTGTGCCGCGCTGGTCACCGGGAGCTGGCGGCTTTCTACTACAGATCTGTTCGTCTGCGAATTCAAGCCTTTTTGATCTTCGCATGTTGATTGTTAGTGTTGTGACTTTGTGCAGGACAGAATGTGGTGTCGTGTCTTTGTGCCTAACAGAGTGTGAAACTGACATCCAACATTCATAAACATTTTACATGTTTTTTATGGCTGATGATGACCTAGACTAAGGTCGAAACCGGTCCCATTTAAATATAAATGTGATTGCTACGTTTCTTTCTTTTGAGTATTGAATAGGTTGAACCTCCTTTCCAGTTATTTAATTTTTAAAGAACATCATAATCTTCACATACTCTTGGGTAGGCAACCCGCTGATCGGACCTGTCTTGTGGTTTGCTTATCTTCCCCTATTTTATTTTTCACCCCTTAGTGCCGAACTACCAATCAGATTTCTTTCAAACCACTCCATAATCCATCTCAGATGTAATAAGAACAAACTGTGAAAATTTCAGCAAAATCGGCCCAGTAGTTTTTGAGCTTCAAACATACCAACATCCAATTTTATATAAATAGGTGCGATTTTTACAGGTATGCTTATAGTATTTTAATTTGCTTTTGAAATTGTTGTGTGTCTGACTTAATGGGAAGTTTTTATTAGATTTAATTAGCTGACACTGAAAATATGGTGTCTTTCTTAACAAAATAAGGACATTCTGGTTTCACTACTGTACTGTAGTGCCTTATTTTCAGATATTTAGATAAGCATTTCTTGTTATAAAAATTCTTAGTGATGCCATAAGCTCTTTTCATCTTGTGTAAACTTTTTTTTACATCAGATTTTTCTAAACAATTTTTTGAATTCCCACAACTCTACTCGACCCGTACGTGTTGTCAAAACTTTTGGAGCACTTTTTGTGTTTGTAATAATTTTTTTTTCCTACTGAGATTCTCAAGCCTGTTTTATTGGCTATTTCTTCCAAGAGATCGAATTTTGCTGTTGCATCAAAGTGCGTACTTTGTTTTGTTTAATCTGACTTTTCGCTCATAGTAATTGGTGGAGTTTCGTGACGCCTTGAAAATTATCCGAATTTGTTCTTGTGTGTGGGATGGTTTTATTCTTGCTCTGGAGAAGTCGTAATTGGGCCACACCGCCGGTGTAGTCACGCTTCTACTCAGCCGACTCGCTGTGGCTTTGGGCGCCGTCCAAGTTGGACGGACGCCTCCAGACGCCTGTTGCCTACTACATGTGAACAATGGGTGCTTCACTTCGGAGATTACGTCATCGTGGGTAATGAGTTAGGCAGGGGTGGTACTACTACCCCCCCCCCCCCTCAGGGGAACTACATCCTAGTTTGTGAGCAACTGCAAGAAAACCTCGACAGTGTTGTGCGATGGACAATTCCACTAATTGGAAAAGTCCTCTCAATTTTAATTACTGCCTTGATGGGGGTGAAAGTTCCTTTTTGGGATCATTGTAAGTACCTAGGTGTTAATATAAAGAAGGATTTTTATTGGGGTAATCACCTAATCTGGACTGTAATAAAGGGTACCGATCTGTGCACGTGTTTATGAGAGTAATTAGAGGTTGTAGTAAGGATGTAAATGAGAGGGCATGTAACTCTCCGGTAAGAACCCCAGATAGAGCATGGTTCCAGTTTATGGGACCCTCACCAGGATTACTTGATTCGAAAACTGGAAAAAATCCAAAGAAAAGCAACTCGGCTTGCTCTGGGTGCTTTCCAACAAAAGAGTCTTCTTCTTCTCCTTCAAATAAAGTCTAAATTCTAGCGCTGAAATCTTCTTGAGCTATTCCCTGTTTCAAAGAGCAGTATACCTGTTCAAAAAATTCACCAGGAACCTACTACGCTGGCGTAGCAGGGAGAGAGGTGATACTCCCACGCGGTGCGTCCCAGGTAGCGGATAGGGTCTCCTAACCGGCTTGCCGGCGGACTTGAGGAAAATAAAATACCTCTCGCGGACCAAACACACAACCCCCTGTGGGTGGGGGCCGCAGACGAAGTATACATCCACTATATCCCCTGCCTGTCACAAGAGACGACTAAAAGGGGCGACCAAGGGGTGATTGTATTAGAACCATGAAACTACTTTTGATAAGTACCACCACGCGGGGAACACAATGGGTCGCTTTTACTTGCGTGGAGTACCACTATGTTAGGTACCAAATAGGTTTGTGATTAGTAGCAACAGAGTGCGTTGCCGGTTTCTACAGTACCTGAGAATAGTACCACTTTAGGAGCGACACCGTGGTTCTGGCTTGCCTATGATTAGTACCCACTATATTAGGAACCACGGGATAGTGAGGGTCCTTGTGGTTAGTACACTTCTGTGATGAACACCATAGGTTTGCGTTGCCTGTAAATGGCGCCGCAATGTGCGTAACACCATAGGTCTGTATTACAGTACATGTGCGAATTCCATTACCTGTGAGTAGTACCATAATGTGTGGAATGCCGGCGAGTTCACGCTACTTTTGATTAGTACCGCACCATGACAAATATCATCGTTCTACTTTCCTAGCGATAAGTACCATTATGAGCGGCCGATGACTTAGATTTTGGACTCCTTTAGACTAAAAGCGTCGTCGATTCAGTATTATGCTATCGACGCAGTCCCTTGGTCAGTAATACTATTACGCTATCCCGACACAGCGGGGCTGGCCTCAAATTGTAAAACAAGTTATTTTAGAATCACTAGTAAAACTACGAAGAAATTTAATTATTACACGTATTACAACGTTCCAAATTACACGACATGCAAAGATTTAATCAAAAATTAATTATTATGCAAAGCATTTAAAATGTATGGATGAGACCATCTTAATTCTGCCTCTGTGGTGTAGTGGTTAGTGTGATTAGCTGCCACACCCGGAGGCCCGGGCTCGATTCCAGGCTCTGCCACGAAATTTGAAAAGTGGTACGAGAGCTGGAACGGGGTCCACTCAGCTTCGGTAGGCCCCCCCCCCCAACAAAGCCCCTGTTCAGCATAGCAGGTGAGGCAGCCTGGGCGAAGTACTGGTTCTCCTTTCCAGTTCTATCCCCCCCCCAGTTGTAGCCCTTGAGGTGGTAGAGGTGGGATCCTTCGCTGAGTCCGAGGGAAAAAACGACCCTCGAGGGTAAACAGATTAAGAAAGAAAGAAAGAAAGAAAGAAAGAAAGAAAGAAAGAAAGAAAGAAAGAAATACAATGTTAAAACTTACCTAGACATTTCAACCGGACTTGTAGAAATTAAACACCCTGTTGGCTGAAATAACTTTTTCACAGTACACTTACTTGTCACCGTATAAGTTTACAAGGAATGTGCATATTAAAATAGGGATGTACTGAAACACTACCGATAAATGTCTCACGAGTAGTACCCGGTATGCGCTTGTCGATCGTCATTTGTTTGTATGTGTTTTTAATGGAAGTTACCAAGTTAAATGATGAAGTTAAAGATTTAATATATCGTTACGACAAGACAGAAAACAAGAAAACTGTGATGACTGACTATTGCTCTGTCCCAAAATCAAGCTCGACCGTATTCATACCATCAATTTCCTAAGCAGGATCTTTTCCGTAAAAAGTGGTTGCATGCGATTCGTAGGCAGGACCTACGAAATAAAAATGTGACTCCTAATATCAAGGTCTGCTCGAAACATCTTGTGGTTGAAGATTGTCATTACTGAAACTGGTAAGTAAGCTAATTAATACTAATTAAGAAATAATTTTATAAAAAGGTAGTGACATTCTGAAACGTTAATATGACCTATTTCAATAATTTTAGGCGAAAGACTTAAGGAGAACGCTTTACCTTCGATATTTTCGTGGTGTGGCACCGGTACCTTGGAAATAACTCCGAGAACCAGAAGATATAGAAGTAGGAAAACAGCCATAACACCGTATGCGGTGCGGTACCCTGAATCAAACAGTGACCTATAATTTGACACTGGAGCACCATCAATTTCAGACTTCCTGAACACGAAATAATTCATTAATTCCAAATTTGAAGTCTTCATACTGTATTTGTCTTATGATCCGAAATAAGATCCTGAAACTCGTGCGCTGCGGAGGAAATGAAGTTCTGTCGTACTGGATGTAGCCCCAGGCACTGCTGTCACACCAATGTCGTGCCTTATGTACGCCTCTAACCTGCAAAGAAAAGAATAGACCGTATTAGGAATATTTTCAAAATGCTATTTGTACTTAAATAATTCAGTCTTAACAAAAACGCAAAAAGAATGAGTTGCTGCATTTAGTCCTTACCTTTCAATCAACTCTTGCTTTTTTCCGGATATTTTTCCGCATCGTTTCTTCAATTTTGCTTCCAAAACCGCAATCATTATTGCACCTATACCATTTTCCGTCTTGTTAAAAACATTAGCAGAACATGGTAACTCCATTTTCATGCATTCAAAGCAAAAGTTTCGTTTCGATGATCTCAAATGTAGGAATATTCCATACAAGTCTTATGTGAAACAATCGAGCAGCGGAAAGCGCATACCGGGTGTTACCATTACGCTGCCTAGCGGACAAGTTTTGCGTGATACATCCCTATTGTATTCCGCTTCCCCCCCCTCAACCTGAAGTCCATTAGCAATGCAACCCTCGGCTGTCTTGCTGACCTTGCTTCAGACAGGGGGTGGCCAACCTTGCAGATACCGTGAATATTGTTGGTCAAAATTACACGCAAGTCCGAATTACACGGACTTCCCCTACTGTATTTTGCAGCATTTCCCGTCGGTCGATTTAGACGTTGTATTTGATTTAGAAATAGCTTCTTTTTCTAGCCTCCTCTGCTTGTACGGACGCAAACCTTTTCTTGGAATAACTCAGTTCCTTTTTGATCGCCGTGATACAGGAATACCCTTGAACCGGTGACTAAAAAAAGGGACGACAGATGTCACATACTCCGTCACGTTCATTTACTGCACCCCAATGAGTCGTGGGGCTGACAAATGAGCGGCCATTGTCTGCTGACGTCACCGACGAATACCACCCACGTCAAGACATTTGGCTTCTGTCACTATCGAAAGTATGCAATGAGCACGTTCAATTGTGTGCAACGGCTCCGTACCTTGTTCATTGTTCGAGCGGGAAATGGTTTGACGTCCAGTGAGAGCAGAAGACGAAGATGTTTCATGGAATTCATTCCATAAAAGTAATAAATATCATACATACACACATACATACTGAACCCATGACCTTTCACCTTCCAAGGGTTTAATACATGCAACTTAATTATATACTCTTATGCAGCGAGCGAGTTGGCCGTGCGGTTAGGGGCGCGCGGCTGTGAGCTCTGCATTCGGGAGATAGTGGGTTCGAACCCTACTGTCGGAAGCCCTGAAAATGGTTTTCTATGGTTTCCCATTTTCACACCAGGCAAATGCTGGGGCTCTACCTTAATTAAGGCCAATCGTCACCATGCGACCTATCTATGTCGGTGCGACGTAAGGCAAATTGTAAGAAAAAATCCAGTTCTCACCAGACCTGGTGTGGCTCCCATGCACTGGGACCATTTATTTATTTTATTTTTTGTTCGGGGCGTCGACCTAGAAAGATCTGTTGCCCTACCTGCACCATATGTGAGGAACCTGCGTGCATTTTGTAAATGGTGGAAGTGTAAAGTGTTGATTGTGAGGAAAGGAACGTCAAGGACGACACAAACACCCAGTCCCCAGGCCAGGGATATTAATCATTTACAATTAAAAACTCTTGACTCGGCCGGAATTCGAACCCGGATCTGCCGGGTGACAGGTGGACGCGTTGCCCCCTACACCGTGGGGCCGGACCACTGGAACCATACTCTTGCCAGAGACGTACACGTCTTTACTGCAATCCCTAAATACCTTCATAACCATGTGAAGAGATCTGTAACCTTTAACACCCTCGTTAATATGATTACCCTATTGAAGATCATTCCGTATATTAATTAACACCTAGGTACTCTCAATGTTTCCAGTGAGATACTATCACCCCAACAACCACATACCAACAGTAACATTGCCCTGATTGACTGTTGTCACGTGAGGTGTGCTTTGTCTCTTCTGATTTCACTCATCGCCGTTAGATGGCACTACTGCTGCAGTTACGAAAGACTAACCCGTCAACGACGGCAACTAGTTTATATCTAAGTGTGGAAGTGTTTCTTTTAAACTAGACCCAACTCTCGTAGACATGTCTGTACCCACACACTCCGCTCGCCCGCTGAATGAAGTTCGTATTTTACAGACAGTAGCGAAGTGGATTTTAAAATGTATGAACTCTTTATCCCCATCACTGAGGGAAGAAAAAATGATAGCCGTTCTTTTGAGCATTTTGGACTGAAGAAGTGTCTAAATCTCGTTCTTTTATCGCCCGAGGAGAAAATGCCGTACAGTTCTCCTAGATAAAAAAAAGAATAACACTTTCATACAACGCATTTCACACACACTTGTCTTATTTTCCCCTAACTAAGGACATAATGTATCCCGGCTTGGAATTTTCCCCGACTTTATCATAGCAACCTACAGTTTTACTTGGAATCCGAAGCACTGGGGTGTGACGAAACATTTCGAACATCTAACGTGCATTGAAGGGTATTCGAAACGAAGCCGATTTGGTACGAATCTAACAATGATATCACACCGGCTACTGCAATCACGATAAATAAATAAATAAATAAATAAATAAATAAATAAATAAATAAATAAATAAATAAATAAGAGGGAGGAGAGAGAAAATGCCCAAGGGATAGCTGCCGTAACAGGATCAAAGTGATAGTATTGTAATGCCATTCAAATATTCATACATTATTTTAGAGGATAAAATGAACTGATAAATAAATAATTACTGAATTTACCTTCAGAAAAGTTAAATGATCTTCTTGTTCTTCTGTGCGAATGGGTCACTTTAGACCGCGCGGATTCAACACTTGTTGAGCCTTTCCTCCTTGCCCAACAGTTATTCATTTCTGTTCCTCCGGCCAGGTACGTCGTGTTGGTGTCTTCTCATCTTC
The DNA here is from genome assembly GCF_040414725.1 of Anabrus simplex. Classification (NCBI taxonomy): domain Eukaryota; kingdom Metazoa; phylum Arthropoda; class Insecta; order Orthoptera; family Tettigoniidae; genus Anabrus; species Anabrus simplex. The sequence goes on from NC_090276.1 coordinate 39,233,732, forward strand.
CTCAAATCCTCTTGTGCGAACAATTTTCCTGATTACATTTCTATCCGGCAGATTTGGTGATAATAATTCAGTGAGATCTTTCTCTAATATACCATCTTTTATCTCGTACGTTTAATTTGCAAAAATGTGTGTATTCGATAAGTAAGGCTGTTGTTATTCATTCTTTCCAAATGGTTTATAAATTGAATTCGTCTCAGTCTCATTGTGTCAGTAATTTTAGATATTTTGAAATATATTTCCGATTTGGGTTTGGGGTAATGTATAGCATTTTATTTGTCTTGGCCCTCAGAAATTTTCTCATAAAATCAAATGATCATAAATATGTCTTTCAGTTAAATGTGATGTGATGTACTGGTGGATGGCCATGATATACAGATCCATGGCCTGTGTACAGCTCACAAGGTACCGTTGCTAGGTAACATCACGTCACACATTTCGTTACATGAACTATTTCGTTGCACAAATTTTCGAATGGCACCCGGATCTAAGATATATTCACGTAAAAACTAAGTAATGAACAAACGAACGAACTAACTACGGTTTAATTATAGAAATCTGACCCCTTCTAATATCCTTTGCAGAAGTTAACTACAATGCGACTAGGAAATGGTCCACCGATCTCGATAGCTGCAGTCGCTTAAGTGCGGCTAGTATCCAGTATTCGGGAGATAGTAGGTTCGAATCCCACTGTCGGCAGCCCTGAAAATGGTGTTCCGTGGTTTCCCATTTTCACACCAGGCAAATGCTGGGGCTGTACCTTAATTAAGGCCATGGCCGCTTCCTTCCCACTCCTAGCCCTTTCCTGTCCCATCGTCGCCGTAAGACCTATCTGTGTCGGTGCGACGTAAAGCAACTAGCAAAAAAAAAAAAAAAAAAAAAGAAATGGTTCGAGGAACTTAACAGTGAGTTCAGCAAGAAAATGGAGGAATACGGGGTCAACAGGAAAGCTCAAGGTACCAAGAAGGCAGCCACTGAGCCCACCACCAAGAATTGCAGAAGTGGCAAACAACAACAACAACAACAACACAGCTGAAACACAAGCACCTTCGTCCACAGGTGGTCCAAACAAACTCGTAAATAAATAAATAAATAAATAAATAAATAAATAAATAAATAAATAAATAAATAAATAAATAAATAAATAAATAAATATTGCCAGGCTGAGTGGCTAAGACCGTTGAAGCGCTGGTCTTTTGACCCCCAACTTGGCAGGTTCGATCCTGGCTCAGTCCGGTGGTATTTGAAGGTGCTAAAATACGCCAGCCTTGTGCCGGTAGATTTTTTGGCACGTAAAAGAACTCCTGCGGGGCTAAATTTCGGCACCTCGGCGTCTCCGAAATAGTAATAGTAGTTAGTAGAATGTGAAGCCAATAACATTATAAATAAATAATGTGGGAAGCAAGCAGGACGGGAAACGTAATAATAATGTTACTTTTTTATGTCCAAGTAACTGCTTTTGCAGTTCCCTTGGACGCCAATTTTCCAGAATTTTGTCCTGCAATTGTTCTTTATCGTACTGGTAAATTTAACGGGACGAGGTCGGCGTATTTGAGCACCTTCAAGTACTGTCTGTTTGAACCAGGATTGAAATATCGGTGTGTGTTTTCGTCCACGGGAGGCGTAGCATCCTCCGCCGACACCACATTTCATTCGTTTGGTGACGGCAGTGCCGAAAAGGTTTGCGATTGTCCGTCGATTTCTCTTGAAAATTGTCGTAGGGAAACATTACGCGAAGTATTCACAGTTATTGCTACAACTCTCTTAAGCGAGTTGCCTCTTTTGTTCATGTAATGCACGTCTGTAATGTTCCTCCATCGATCGACTTCTTCTCCTTGGATGTGCTGTGCATGTGTCCGTGAGAAACGACGTAGTGACCTCCTTCACCGCCATTATATTCCACTCCAGTAGCAGTTATAGCTAACGACGCTGTATGAAGAAGAGAGGAATCTTATATAAGAGAGGGAACTGCTTTAGACTTTGCTACCAACATCCTTAGGCCCAGTAGCCGAAAACACCTGTTAGAGAAACATTCTACAATGTGGACAATGTACAGTATTTTGAGGACATAGTAAGACTGGCCTGGAGTTGGTTGTCAAATCTGTTACTTAGTTCTCAACCATTTTCGAGGAGACACTCGATTTGGGACCCAGACTATTGAAGGATTAGTACAGACAGAAAATAATGTAATTCATGTAATTTGTGTTAATAATATGTTTTCTGTTTTGTTTTAAATACATGGTTAAGAAATTCACAGTTCTAGCCCTTGAGGCAAGCAACTCAATTTTGATAACTTCCTAGGGATATGAGCTACACATTTTAGGTAAATAAAGTATAAAACAGCATGCGAATATATATTTTATTTATTTCTAAAAAGTACAATCCTTTTCTTAATCATCGTTATTCGCTCGATTAGATTAGCAGTTTGCCTTTTGTTTTTACCACTACGAGTGCTAATGTGAGTCAGTGCAGAGTTTCAGTAATAATAATAATTGTACCGGACATTCAAAAGAAGCCCCTTAAGGAACTCAATCAAACAAAACGTGAAACTGCTACTGCATGAAGTTGGGACATTAATCAGAAAATGTCACTACTGAATAACTGAGAGGTTTGTCATTTCTAAGTTTCCTAAACTGATTGGATTTTTTGTTTTGTTTTGTTTTGTTTTGATGTACATCAAGAAGTTTGAAATTTTCTCCATAGATGTCTCTACAAAACTGAGGTCACGCACTCTGGTGCAAAGTGGATTAATTTGTTATTGAAAGAAATTTTGTGTTTATAGGTTTTCTCAAGTTCATTGAAAAATATATATATTTCAAGGTTTGCAACACTTCCTTCTCTTCCCGCCAGCTTTGGTGTCTGGTCAATAAAAATTTTTCTGGAATTATTTTTCAGCCTATCACTGGCTTCTTGTTGGTTTTTGGGTGTAACTTTTGATTCTGCAAATAAAATTGAGAGGGTGTGTCCGGATTAGTCCAGAACCCTCTAGAACCGTCCCCTCGCGTATATAAGCTGCGGTCTTTCAGGCTACCTTGTCTTTGGATCACCGAATTTCTGAGTGTGTGTGTGTGTGTGTGTGTGTGTGTGTGTGTGTGTTAAGTCAGGAGGCGGGGCGCCTCATTCTTCGCCAGGCAGTTCAACTGCCAAGGTAATGGACACTGTCTTATTTTTCCTATAGCTACCTCCTCATACTTACACGAGGGTAAGTTTCTAATTTGTAACTATGTAAACTCCAGTTTGTTAAAATGTAAACCCTCTTTCGGCAAATGTGAAATTTCATAGAATCTTAAACTGTAAATCGGGGATAGAGAGTGCGTTACCCTCTCGACTTCCCCTTCAACTTAGTTTGAGGTGACTATGATTTTGTAACCTTTTCTCTTTTCTGTAAAGTGTTAAATTAACCTCCATTCTAGTCGCCTCTGTAGCTTGGGATTAGCCTCTGCATCATCGGGTCGAGAGCCCAATTAAGGTTTTTTAATGTTCCAGGAGTGCAAGTGTACGCCTCCATTCATTTTGTGTTCGGGCCAGTAATTTAACCTGTTCTTCTTTCCACGAAGGCCCAGTAGTTTGGGTAATAGATACCCCTGTGTTCAAATTATTGTAAATGTTAGGTTGGGCCTAGAGAGGCCGGAAGGTGTTAGATTTTGTGTAATATCGCCTTGAGTAGGCGCCGTCTCCTTGATTAATGCCGGAGAGCATGTAAGCTCTTTTCTGAGATTTATGTAACACTGAGGAGTGCCTCTGGAAGGCTATAGATTTGTAACCTTCGGAGCAAAGTGCTCTTGAATTGGGAGATTTATGTCCCTGTCTAAATAACACCACATTTGCGAAATTGTAAATTTGTAAACTAGGGGTATGAGGCCCAAAAATTGTTAAATTCCTTATTCTTGAGTTTTCCAATTCTTGAAGTTGTCATTGTACCTGTGAAAAGTTAAGTTTGTGATTTAAAGAGAAATATAACCTTTATTTTTAAAGTTTAATTTAATCTTTGATATAGTAGATAGACCCATTCCACCCAGCACCTTCTTTCACCTCCGTATCAATAATAATAATAATAATAATAATAATAATAATAATAATAACAATAATAATAATAATAATAATAATAATAACAATAATAATAATAATAATGTTATTGGCTTTACGTCCCGCTAACTACACGTTCGGTTTTTCGGAGACGTCGAGGTGCCGGAATTTAGTCCCGCACGAGTTCTTTTACGTGCCAGTAAATCTACCAACACGAGGTTGACGTATTTGATCATCTTGAAATACCACCGGACTGAGCCAGGATCGAACCTGCCAAGTTGGGGTCAGCACGCCAGCGCCTCAACCGTCTGAGCCACTCAGCCCGGTGCAGAGTTTCACTTAAACCCTTATAACTACATTTGCTGTGGACATTTTTTTAAAATCAAAAAATCCCTGCGGTTATTGAACCAAGGAACACATTACAGAAACAATTATGTAAATAAGTTAATTTGGCTAGAATTTGAATCAAAAGGAAAACGAGTAAAGAAGTCGTGAGCTTATTTTATTATTATTACATTACCATTAAATATTTTAGTGTTAAAGGGGCAGTTATGTATTTTGGGATTGTGTTTGAATAGTTTTTGAAAAACTGTTGGTTTGTGATACCAGAGTTGTGGGGGACTACTTTAAACCATTTAATGGATATTATCTATTGCTTTTTTTAGGTTTTTATTTTTATTTATTATAGCAATAGTTTAGATTATAATAGGATTTTATTTTATTATGCATGAATTAGTAGTTTTCATTGAGTGGGAAGTATTTAATTTGAATAGAAGTTCTATTGTTATGAGAAACACGTGATTTTAGGGTGTTTTTTCGAAACTGCATTTACGTCAGAAGTGATTTTCGAAATTCGTTTCCTTAGTTTGATAGAGCTATCCAAGACTCACAATTTAAAACTTTCCCGGGCCCTGTAGTTTGTCTGCTGAGAAATGTTTTTAACATCGAAACCTCTAACAATTGAATTAACACGGGCGAAGCCGCGGCTAGATGCTAGGAAAAAAAAACAAAAAACAAGATGTAGTATTCGAAATAAACTTTGAACGAATTGTACGTTACGAGGGTGAAAGTGCTTCACAGATTCGTGTTTCCTATAAACAACCCCCCCTGTGGGCGGGGGGGGGGGTAGAATAACAACCATGGTATCCCCTGCCTGTCGTAAGAGGCAACTAAAAGGGGTCCCAGGTGCTCTGAACTTTGGAGCGTGGGTTGGGAACCAGGGGGCCCTTAGTTGAGTCCTGACATTGCTTCCACTTACTTGTGCAAGGCTCCTCACTTTCAACTATCCTATCCGACCTCTCTTGGTCAACTCTTGTTCTTTTCCGACCCCGACGCTATTAGGATTGCGAGGGCTAGGGAGTCTTTCATTTTCACGCCTTTCGTGGCCCTTGACTTACTTTGGTCGATACATTCATTTTTCGAAGGGTCGGATCCCTTCCATATTTCCCTCTGATTAGAGTTATATAGAGGATTGTTGCCTAGTTGTAGTTCCTCTTAAAACAATAATCACCACCACCACTTCCTATATACAACCTAACTTTCGTAAATAATTAACGCTATTTCATATCTGTGTACGTAGCTATTCAGGTCAGCTGTTTTGTCACGCAGGTAGGTCGCACAGCGTCATCACCATGGCAACCAGTAGACAATGGAACACCTATTAGAACACTTAATTGCCACGTCCTCTCCACAGCAGCTGTTTGTCCGACTGGACATGGTTACCAACGTGAACCTTATACACTGCAGAATGCCAATGATATTAATTATCATGACCGTTTACGGAGCCTTCAATGATGATCAGTAACTCCATGTAAAGGAATTATTGGCTTTCCCCGTGGATCTGTGGTAGAATATCGGTCTTTGGATCGTAACATTACCGAGCTCGATAGCTGTAATCGCTTAAGTGCGGCCAGTATCCAGTATTCGGGAGAGAGTGTGTTCGAACCCCATTCTCGGCAGTCCTGACGATGGTTTTTCGTGGTTTCCCATTTTCACACGATGCAAATGCTGGGGCTGTACCTTAATGATGGCCACGACCGCTTCCTTCCCATTCTTAGTCCTTTCCTGACCCATCGTCACCTTAAGACCTGTCTATGTCGGTGCGACGTAAAGCAACTAACAGCCCTGAAGATGTTTTTCTGTGGTTTTCCTACTTTCACACCATGCAAATGCTGGGGCTATCTGTACCTTTATTTATTTATTTATTTATTTATTTATTTATTTATTTATTTATTTATTTATTTATTTATTTGCCCGACTCATTGGCTGAATGGTCAGCTTTGAGGCCCTCGGTTCAGAGGATTTCAGGTTCGATTCCCGGCCGGGTCGGGGATTTTAATCGCATCTGATTAATTCTTCTGACCCGGGGACTGGGTGTTCATGTTTGTCCCAACACTTTCCTCTTCATATTCACACAACAAAACACCCTACACTACCAACCACCACAGAAACAGGCAATAGTGATTACATCCCTCCATATAGGGTTGGCGTCAGGAAGGGCGTCCGGTCGGAAAACAGGGCGAAATCTTCATGTGCGACACAGTTCGTACCCGCAACCCCACAGTTTTGGAAAGCGGAAGAAGAAGAATAAGATGTATTTATCTGTACAGATGTCTCCTCCATATTCAACAGACACTATGCATGAATTGAATAAATGAATGGCTGCATGAATGGATGAATGATTGCATAACTGAATTGTATAACAACCCACTGCGCAGAGAGGATTTCTAATTGAATGAGATTTTTTTTTACGTCGCACCGACACAGGTATGTCTTATAGCGACTATAGAACAGGAAAGGCCTAGGAGTCAGAAGGAATCGGCCGTGGCCTTAAGGTACAGCCCCAACATTTTCCCGGTGTGAAAATGGGAAACCACGGGAAATCATCTTCAGGGCCGACAGGGATTCAGGGATTCGAACCCACTATCTCCCGGATGCAAGCTTACAGCCTCGTGCCCTAACCGCACGGCCAACTAGTCCCGTGAAAAAAGTAGCATTGGGGTAACCCACTCATACTTCCCTTTAGGCGGTGATGGGAAAGGGGCGAAATATACACACAATAGAAAACTACCAATAGTAATGTAGAATCCTTAGTTTATGGGGATGCTGAGATGAATAGTGATACTCCAGATGTCGTTCATGTCCAGGTTCAGTCCCGTCGGAACGGGAATGAGAAGGGGTGAAAAACAAAATGAAAATCCGCAGCCTGTTACCAGTCATTCCACCGAGTCAGGAATGGAATGGATGAAGCTCCCATCTAGAGGCGATGTTAGGAACTGTGCCGGCTGCCGAAGCCTGTCGCACTCCTCTGGGGCAATGATTAATGACTGCCAGATGAAATGAAATGATATTGGAGAGTGTTGCTGGAGTCAAAGATGACAGGGAAACCCGGAGTGCTCGGAGAAAGACGTGTCCCGCCTCCGCTTTGTCCAGCACAAATCTCACATGGAGTGACCGGGATTTGAACTACGGAATCAAGCAGTGAGGGGCCGGCGCGCTGCCGCCTGAGCCACTGAGGTTTCAAAGGCGGTGGTGGTGGGGCAGGGGGGGGGGGTTGAAAAAGAACGTCTAAAATGACCATGATTACGGATGAATATGTGTATGATCCAGCATGGCTCTCAACCAAACTTGGTAGACATATGACTTACTTTCTGGAAGAAATTGCTAGGGGGGGGGGGGCTAAGATAACCTAGAATCCCTACGGGCGGGAGTGAAATGTGAAAAATAACCACAACTACCGTTTTAGTGTCGAATCCATAGTTTTCGGGGTCGCCGAGAGGAACTGTGACACTGGATGCCGTTCAAACCATAGTTCAGCCCCAGTCGGAATGGAGGCCGAGAAAGGGTTAAAAGGAATGTCCAAAATTACCGAGATTATGGATGTATGTGTATAACTAACTATATGGTAAGAATTTTATCTTGACGACGTACGCATGTTATATATATATATATATATATATATATATTTGTGGCTGATGATGGATCTTAGTGTCCGAAAACTGGTTAAAAACTAAATACTTGTGTGCTGATACGACTGTTTTATTTTAATAATAATAATAATAATAATAATAATAAGGTGATCAGGGTGGATAACAATAGGCTAACAAAGAAAATACTAAATCTCGCAGTATCTCTAAAAAGTCACAACTGGCTTACAGAAATAAACAAAGATCTTCAGGAAATTGGTATTAATGAAGAAATCTTGCAAAACAGAAAAAAATCAGAAATCTCATAAACAAACACAAATTTGCTGATCAACCTAAAAGACAAGGTACACGATGGACGGAAGAACGCAAAAAAGGAGCACAGCGAAAGGATGAAGAGATTTTGGGAAAAACAAGAAGAAACGTTGTGCTAAATAAGTTCACACGCACTCCTTAGTTGGGCATAACGAATAAAAGAAAATTCAACCATCAGCACTGTTTTTTCATTAAGGGTCTTTTATTTTATGATGATTATAACTCATATAAGTTAGCAGTCCGCCTCTGTGGTGTAGTAGTTAGCGTGATTAGCTGCCAACCCCCGGAGGCCCGGGTTCGATTCCCGGCTCTGCCACGAAATTTGAAAAGTGGTACGAGGGCTGGAACGGGTCCACTCAGACTCGGAAGGTCAGCTGAGTAGAGGGGGTGTTCGATTCCCACCTCAGCCATCCTCAAAGTGGTTTTCTGTGGTTTCCCACTTCTCCTTCAGGCAAATGCCGGGATGGCACCTAACTTAAGGCCACGGCCGCTTCCTTCCTCTTCTCTCCTTATCCCTCCTAATCTTTCCGTCCCTGCACAAGGCCCCTGTTCAGCATAGCAGGTGAGGCCGCCTGGGCGAGGTACAGGTCATCCGCCCCAGTTGTATCCCCCGACCCGGAGTCTGAAGCTCCAGTAGACCATTTAGGGTAAATTGATGACGAAATAAGAAAGAAAGAAAGAAAGAAAGAAAGAAAGAAAGATAGAAGAATTTAAAATAGTGATGGGATGATCGAATAAAAAATAATCGCTTATTCGATTATTCGATTATATTTACCATTCGATTATTCATTCTATTATTAAAAAAATAGGATGGGGGTTGAACACCGTGTCGATTAAAAATATTTAAAAAACTAAGGAAATGTTTGAAAAACGTTTTGAATGAAAATTATGAACTTCACACTAAGATACGTGTTATTCCTAAAATTGAAATTTCAGTAATAATTTTTTTTTTGCTGTTGGCTTTACGTCGCACCGACACAAATAGGTCTTATGGCGACGATGGGATAGGAAAGGGCTAGGAGTTGGAAGGAAGCGGTCGTGGCCTTAATTAAGGTACAGCCCCAGCATTTGCCTGGTGTGAAAATGAGAATCCACAGAAAACCATCTTCAGGGCTGCCGACAGTGGGATTCGAACCCACTATCTCCTGGATGCAAGCTCACAGGTGCGCGCCCCTAACCGCACGTCCAACTCGCCCGGTCAATAATGAACAGCTGAGTAATGAAGTTAATAGTTGAAAAACCTTGAAAGTGCATTCCTGAATAATTCTGTTTTTGTGGTATAGGCCTACTGAAGTACAGAATTATTGATTTAAAAAAAATAGACATTGCATTGCTTCGAAACAATTTGAATCATTCTCTGAAATATTCCGTTAACGTTAATATGTTAATGACATCATGAATATTATATTGCTTTTGAATTTATACGAAAATGAGCTTGAGTATGGATTCCCTCCCCCCTCAAAAATATTCTGCTACCGAGCTCGATAGCTGCAGTCGCTTAAGTGCGGCCAGTATCCAGTAATCGGGAGATAGTGGGTTCGAACCCCACTGTCGGCAGCCCTGAAGATGGTTTTCCGTGGTTTCCCATTTTCACACCAGGCAAATGCTGGGGCCGTACCTTAATTAAGGCCACGGCTGCTTCCTTCCCATTCCTAGGCCTTTCCTATCCCACCGTCGCCATAAGACATATCTGTGTCGGTGCGACGTAAAGCCTAGGTGCCTGCGTAAAATGGTTTGTTCCTTGATGACGCCGTTGTACATGTCCCTTCTCACCCAAATTTTCTCACGTTTTAAGTTGCTGGTATTCCTCAACACTATTTCCGCTTTCAGGGTTGATATTAACTTAACCTTGATCGGTCTCCTACCCTTCACTTTCCCCACTCTATATGCGTCGTCTATGTCCACTTCACTAAAATTTATCTTCATTTTACTTTGTATCACTTCTACCACTTTAAATACTACTTCCCTCTTGCTTTCGTTGTCTCCTTCCGGAACACCATAAATTAAAAGGTTTTTCCTCCTGAGCTCTTGGTTTGTCCTGTTTTCAGACCACTTTACTTGCCTCAGTTCCTCCTCTAAAACCCTGACTTTGGTCTTCAGTCGTTCTACTTCTTCCGTGTTATGAGCCACTCTCTCTTTTATCACATTCATCTCCTCCTTAACACACTGTTTTAACTCTTGTATTTCTTTATTTATTTCCTTGGGTTGTTCCCTGATTAGGTCTCTTGTTTGCTCGTCCTGACATGCTTCTTTGATCAGTTCCGTAATCATTTCGAATTCTTCCCATCCGATTGCACCAACTGGTCCAGGCCCCAGGTTTAGCTCAACTCCACCTATTTCCAATAAGGTTGCTATTACTGCGGCTACCATCAAGGTTACCAATACACCCATTTGCTGCCCATTTTTCATCTCACCTCTCACTTTTTCACATTTCACTCCACCTTCCTATAGCTGCCCTGCACTGCACTAGTGAATCGCCCATGTTCAGCACTCTACTCAGCACATCCGCTCACTCCACTGTCTCACTCACGACTGTGACGTAAAGCAAATAGGAAAAAAAAAAAATCTGCTGGATCTGCTACTGTTTCATTCCACTCTGTAATAAACTTCATTGCAGAAGAGTATTAATTATAACTAACCGTGCTGTGGTTCTCTCTTTGTTGCAGTACGAGTTCAAGGCTAAAGGGATCAAGAAGAAGAAAGTGATCGTTGAAGTGTCTGTGGATGGCGTCAGAGTCACACTGAGAAAGAAGAAAAAGGTGAGGGAATGGATCTGAATTGATTTTAATTCTAATTGAATGTTACTTTATTATGATCATCGTCAATAGAAAGCGAAATGCCTTCGGAGCCAGCTTGCTCCCCGCTCTCGAGGAACGAGAGCAGCTTAGCGAGCAAGTAGGGGAAGTGTATGACGTAGTATGTACTGAAGGCCAGTGGCGCAAGTACAGTACGGTCACGTTATGCAACCCGCCTGACTACCGCTCTCTCTTGTCACGTGACAAACACCCGTCCCGTGCGGAGCAAGTAACACCGGCTCCCTAGACCAACTACGTGATGACGTCTGACCTATACAAAGACTATCCTATGAGATCCTGGAAGTTGATGGTACTTACAGCGCTCAAAAAAAAAAAAAAAAAAATCAAAGATTCATATTTTTGTAGATTTCCTTCCCTCCAAATGAGTAAAGAAAATCCTAATTAAATTGCGGTATCACTTGTTATGAATGACGCTCATTATCGTGATTTCCTTTGTTCTTTAGATATTTTGTACGTCAAAATCACTCCATTTGTGTCGTACCTGTAATGAAACCCCTTTATTTCCAAACCCACGTGATACAGAAGGGTGTGGTGTAAATTTCATTGCCTAGTTGTTAATACTTCAAGTATAGCTTGCATTTGAAAGATGATGTGTTCGAACCCTGCTGTTGGCAGCCCAGGAGTTTGTTTTCCGAGAATTGTTATTTTCTCTCCAGTCAATTAATTAACGGCTTAATTATAGTCATGGTCGCTTCCTTGCCAGTCCTCAGCCTGCCCTGTCCCGTCGTCGCCATAAGGCCTGTCTTGAGTCGGTGCGACGTAAAGCAAATAGCAAAGAAAATGGGTGGCTAAGTTCCTAGAAAATTGAACTCAGAGAATTAGTGTAGGTGGTTAATAGAGGGGTTCCGCAAGGCAGTTTGATTGAACCTCTGGTTTTTTTTATATATACACGGTGTTAGATAGATCGGTAAGGAAACAAGGCGCCCCTTCCGCCGGACAAGTGTGTTCCGATAATTTCCCTAGTTCCACAAAATTTCGCTAGATGTCAGTTCAAACTGCGGGCCGCGCGTAGCGAGCGGATGAGTAATGTAGTGAGTTGACATGACATGTGTTTGATTGTTTTCTGCTACACAGACATCTTTTTTTTTTTTTTTGTGAGTACTTTGAATTATTTTTAATCTTAATGTTTCTAATATGACATGAATGACAGCCATCTTCAACAGAGTACGTAACCTTTGTTTTCGGGGTAATGGGGAGAAAATGTTCTGTGCCAAACTGTAAAATAGGTTATAAATCACAGGAGGGGTTAGGGGAATGTTTCATTGTTTAAAGCCCCTTCAGACAAAGAATTGTGGCAACAAGCCATTCCAAGCACGTACAAAGGTGTCTCCGATAAATACTATGCTTGCGAATCCCCCCCCCCCCGAATTTTATATTGAGAGTGGAGAGCAAAATCCGATTGTGCAGTAATTATGCAAATTCCAACACGTCCCAAGTTAGATGATGTTCCTGGACGTCTCATCTGTCTTTCTAAAGGGGAAACAAACAGACCGCCCACTAAGAGGAAGGGGCATTGTTGGATTCTACCAGTAAATGTAAATCAAGTAAAATTTATCGGATGGAGCAACAGCTAACAGCGTCACTTTACGATTTGCCGTCTACTTCTCTCAAAGACGCATTTCCTTTTTTCCGAAATTATACATTGCCTTCAGAAAACTGGACTAACAGAGAAAATGAAATAGAATTTAATTTATTTAATTTAATATATTTATTATATATTACCGGTATATATTTAATTTAATTTAATTGATTTTTTGGAAACGGGGTTTACCCGGTACTAAACAGTTAATTCTGCTCGAGGATGAAAGAATTAAAGTAAATATTTTGCATAATAATGTGGATCTGACTCAATTTAAGTGTGATTTGCAATATCTTAAAGGTCTTCAAGATCTTATCAACGTTTTGGCTGAAGGAATCTTGGCACCGGTGGGCCACCCGGAAACCAGTCTCATAATATAAAACTAGGATGTGATAATATCGATCTTCTCGGAATGTGGAGGCACTGAGAAACGCGAATTATTGGCTGGAGATGGTATATGTTTTAAATGCGCGACTATGGAGCATGCATTAAGAATTCACGAAAAGATACTAGCAAATAAAACAGAAGGGATTAAACGTTCTTCTTAAGAAGGCCATTAAAAACCGAAGACAACTGAAATGTAGAAATTCTATCATAAATAAATTAAAATTAAAATTGAATTCAGTAAAGGGAGAACTTATTAAAATAAACGACAAAAATGAACGAATGTTCTGAAAATTCACATGCGCCTCTTCCTACCCAGGTAAATGAAATGGCATGTGGCCGTTAGTGTCGGCAATGTTCGAAGACATGTTTGGCTCGCCAGACGCAGGTCTTTTGGTTTGAATCCCGTAGGCGACCTGCGCGTCATGATGAGGATGAAATAATGATGATGAAGACGACACATACAACAACCCCCATCCCAGAGAAATTAACCATTGATGGTTAAAATTCCAGACCCTGCCGGAAATCGAACCCGAGACCCCTGTGACCAAAGGCCAACACGCTAACCATTTATCCATGGGGCCAGACCCTATCCAGGTAATGATTAAGGAATGTATTGAATCCGGTAGGAGATCGGCAAAATTAAATCGTCGCTATACCGGGGACTAGTTTACTTTCGTGTTTGCAACTAGACTTAACTAAAGTTGGCGTCTGACAGGTAAGGTTGGAGGGAGGAGCAATGCACGTGCCATTTCACGATGTTGCCACATTCCAGCATTCCTTTCTACATGCTCTTACTCCTCGCTTCCGGCTCACTTGTTCCCTCCTTCATTCTGACCGCTGTGATCTGTTGTAGACTACCTGGCCAGGCGGTGTCGTCCCATTTGCGATCACTCTTATACAAACAATCAGGTTGTTATCAGTGACAGTGACAGGTTTGGTAACTCCCAGCAAGACGAGCTGCCCTGAAGTTTTATCTCCATGGCAACCCTCGTTTCCATGGCAACCACACAGCCACTTCCTTTATCCCGCCTCGGCAGGCAGTAAACGGACCTCCCTCTAAGAAATGTCAGACACCAACTCTTATTATTAGCAGTATACACATAGACATCCCATAGGATATTACTTCTTGCGGGATAATGATATTCTTCAATTGCCATCTGTGGAAATTCTGCGAACATATTTGCCAGTTGTTCACATAGGATGTGGCTTTGATCCTAATTCTTTAAAGCTCTCAAGCTTTATTTTATTAGACGAAATGCAAGTTCTTAATAGTATTTCTATTAATTCTAGAACAAGTACATATGGTGGTCTTATTGACAATGGAGAACAAGACAACAATGAAATGACAGGTCATGCACCAGTTTCTATATTTCAAGCTTTTTCTGACTCCCGTGCACAACCTATTGCTAACTGTGGTTCATGCGGTCCAACTTACTTACGCAGCTTATACTACAGGCCGTTTCACTTCTGGAAAATGTGGGAGATATCGCCGATGGAATTTTTGCTGACGGAGCTACAACCAGTTGCGGCGTATGGAAAGAACTAGGCGTATCTGGGAAATTTGATTCCCTAAGTAATTTCTTCTAATATCTACTAGCCTACACGGTAAAAGAAAGGTGTACGTTTTTTCTGACGCACGGTATCTATTGAAATGCGTAAGAGATCGGCTGGTACAGAAAATACTTTTTGTCATCGATGGAATGCATGTAAAATGGACAGATTATGAGAATCCGTTTGCGGCCAATACTTCAAACTAATTTATTTGCGTATTTATCCTTACCGGTCTTTCCCCACACTACTGTGGGTATGAACTATTTGGAGGGATGTATTCACTTCTGCTGTGGTGATAGTGTGATTGTTTCATTGTAAATGAAGAGGTGTGCATTGAGTTAAACACGAACACCGAGGAATTAACTAGATATGGCTTAAGTCCTGGATGTGGCCGGGATTTGAACCCACGACCTTCCGAAGCGAACGCTGTGATGCTGACCGTTCAGCCAGTGAGTGGAACAACATTTTCAACCCAGGAGGAATTAGTTATAACTTAATTCAGTGTGTTACTTGAATATACTTTTTTTCTTTCGAAATTCACAGCGTTGCAGTCAAAGATGCTCCAGTAGCAGTCATAAGAATAGCCCTATATAAAGGTTTAGTCTCTGTCCATTATTATTATGACCTATGGAAACTTGCCTTATATTAATAGAAGCAAATACTTGTTAATCACAGTACGTCTGAACGCCTTCTAACCAGATGGACTAGTAAATGTAGTAATAAGTGAGTAAACGATTATATGGTGTACGTACCGCAAGGTTCTGCATTGGGGCTTGTCATAAGTGCGGCTTACATTTACAGTGCAGCCTGGTAGAAGTACTTACACATCTCCCATCCGTTTGCTCTGTGCTCGAGAGATTTTCCACCGACACGTCACGGGCAGGCAGTTGCCTCACCTCATGAAATATGAAAGACTCTTGTAGTTCGCTGAGGAGTGATGGATTTGACGTGCTGCAGTATTAGCGAGGTGCCAGATACTTCATCATCGTCAACAGCACCAATAACCGAACTTCAGCACAAGGAGAAACAGCCAGGTGGGAGAAATTCACACGGTTCGAATCCCCGAATAACAAATATCACATTCAATCCTCGAAGATTGATGGACATAGGAATTTAAAAATTCTGTATGAAAAGATGGTGAATAGGTTGAGATGGTGATAACTTAGAGGTGAGCGTACTGAAAGTGATTATTTTCATCTAATGAAGTAAAATGATCGTCTCATAGGATTAATTTGCTAGAGGTGGTGGCGGATTTTGCTGGCATTTGGTTGTTTGGTTGTTTCTGTATACAGTATGATTCACCTAAAACTTGCACCCTAAATATTTATGAAATGGAAGGTGCTGTTTATGTGCTGCTTTCACAGAATGAAGTGTAACCAAGGGCTCATACTTGTAGCTATTATTAGAATGTGTATTTATTTTAGAAAGGTACTTTTGTGAAATGGAACAATGGCTGTTGACATTGACAAAAATCTAGAGTAAATCAGAAGATCAATGGCGTTATTTTCGGGATTCTAGTAGAAGTAGTATACGAGCTATCGTACTTTGAACATTGTACAGTATATACCAGCTGGAGCACATCAAGCTTGGACACGAGGTCAGTGGTCCAGGTCCAAAACGTCGTCTACTGATGAAGTGCGAATTGCTTCATACACTAACGAAAACTTTCTACGCATATGGAGGGCAAGAAGGGGAACGGTACAGTGAATCATTCTCAGTAGAATGTCACGAACAGCCTGGAGGTTCAGCACTATTTTGCTAAAAAATGATTTCGCCACCGAAACACCACTGTTTCACATGGGGCCGATGACCTCGATGGTAGGGCCCTTTAAACAACAAACATCAATCATCAATCAATCAAAATTCAAGGAAACACGACGGCCGCTGTGTAGGAACACAACATTCTCCGATCCATTGTAAGTGGTTTTTCAGAGACTGTAGGAGACGAGTTTACTCCACAAGGCGATTATGCTCCTCCACTTTCTTCAGCAGCTGTGGATGGATATCTGGAGGAACGAGAGGTCGGCAGTATGCACTGGCCAGCGCCTTCTCCGGACATGAACTGCATAGAGCATCTTTGGACCTTTCTTAAAAGTGAAATTTCTACCGTCAACGTCCACCACTAACAATTCAGGCCCTAAAAGATGCTGTCATCGAGAAGTGGGCCTGTTTACTTCAAGAAATGCTCAATGCATGCCTCGTCGCATTCAAGACTGCCTCAGGTGGCAGTGGTTGTGATTATTGTCCTGCGAGGGAGTACAACTGTGCAACCTTCCTCTCTGGGAGTGCCCCAGGGTTCGTGGAGGACCAACACGTTATTGGCTCATGCGAATTAATTAATTAATTAATTAATTGATTTAATAAGCCTGTAGTGTCTCATGAAGGACAAAGGCCATCCTCGAGAGGGAGACCGTGGTCAAGTGAGATGGTTGTATGCCATTTTTGATAGTCTTTTTCCACTGGCTTAGCTTATACCTGCTTTAAAATTTCGCCTTCCCATGTGTTAAATTTTTTTCATCTCGAGTACTTATTTCAACACTAGAACTAAGTACAATCAGTAAAACAGTAAACCAAACCAAACCCCATGGCATAACTGTGAAACCCGAAGGGCCTTGGCCTACCAAGCGACCGCTGCTCAGCCCGAAGGTCTGCAGATTATGAGGTGTCGTGTGGTCAGTACGACGAATCCTCACGGCCATTATTCTTGGCTCTCTACACCGGGGCCGCCACCTCACAGTCAGAGCTCCTCTAGTGTAATCACGTAGGCTGAATGGACCTCGAACCAGCCATCAGGACCAGGTAAAAATCTCTGACGTGCCCGGGAATCGAACCCGGGCCTCCGAGTAAGAGGCAGACACACTACCCCTACACCACGGGGCCGGCAGTAAAACAGTAAGACCGAGCAAATGGCGGTGCGGTTAGGGTCGCGCACCTGTGAGCTTGTATTCGGGAGATAGTAACATCGAACCCCACTATCTGCAGATGGTTTCTCCTGGTTTCCCATTTTCACACCAAGCAAATGCTGGGGCTGTACGTTAATTCACGGCCACTTTCTTCCCTCTCCTGGCACTTTCCTGTCCCATCGTCGCCATAGACCTATCTGTGTCGGTGGGAGTTAAAGCAAATTTAAAAAGAAAATGAATAGGATTTGCAGTGAAATGCAACAAAACAAAACTCATGTCCAATAGACCATCAAACTCACTTAAAATCGACGGAAATGCACTGCAATACGTTGACGAATACGTTTGTGTAGCCCAACTGATTTCGCTAACACAAAGAATGGACATAGGAATAAAGAGAAGAATAACTCAGGCTTGGAAGGCCTTCTGAGGGCTGAAATTCATACAGCTGGATGCATCATTAAACAGGAAACTCAGACTGGAGGCACTCAACACATGCATCATTACCGCATTGATTTGAATGATTCAGTCACTACTGATCTGCATTTAGGGCAGTCGCCCACGTGGCAGATTCCCTATCTGTTGTTTTCCTAGCCTTTTCTGAAATTATTGCAAAGCAACTGGAAATTTATTGAACATATCTCTTGGTAAGTTATTTCAATCCCTAACTCCCCTTCCTATAAATGAATATTTGCCCCAATTTGTCCTTTTGAATTCCAGCTTTATCTTCATATTGTGATCTTTCCTACTTTCCTCACTGCAGGGCCGTCAAGTTCTGTTTACTCTCAACGCTGTAATGTTGAGAGCTAATATAGACAGGGGGTGTCCACAGGGAGGAGTATTATCACCAACATTATGGTGTCTGGTAGTGGACGAACTACTTACCAGGTTAAATGTTGGAGGAATATACGCCCAAGGCTATGCAGACGACATAAGCCTGATGGCGGTAGGAAATTTCCCCAGTACGGTTTCCGAACTCGTACAGAGCTCTCTACGTAGGGTGGAAAGATGGTGTCACGAGACAGACTTGTCGGTTAATCCCGATAAGACGGAGCTCGTGGTATTTACCAGGAGGAGGAGGCTAGACGGACTGTCAGAGCCTTTCCTATTCGGAAAAAAATTAGTTAAGACAACCTCGGTTAAGTACCTAGGGGTAATCCTTGAGGCAAGACTGAGTTGGAAGAAACATATAGATCATAAGGTGGATAAGGCTCGCAAGATTATGTGGGCCTGTCGCAGGGCCGTCGGGAAGACTTGGGGCCTAAGACCTAGGGTGGTCCAGTGGCTCTATATCTCCATTGTACGGCCCACGATCACCTATGCATCTATAGTCTGGTGGCCAGGCTCAGAGAGTAAAACTGTGAGCACCAAGTTAAACAGTGTCCAAAGACTTGCGTGTCTAGGAATAACAGGGGCACTGGATACTACACCATTATGTGCAATGGAGGCCATCCTAGGTTTTCCCCCCTTACATTTATATGTTAAGGTAATAGCGGGAATGAGTGCCTATCGCCTTTGGTCACTCGGAGGATGGTCCTTCAAAAACCCGAATAGAGGTCATGCCTCTATTCTTACAAGGCTTCACCAGACTTGCCCTATGACAATGATGATCGGGGATCTGATGAAGCCTAGCTTTAATTTGAATTATAAATTCACAGTGGTGATACCCACAAGGGAGGAGTGGGCCGCGGACGCTGGGGCCCGTCTTAAGTCTGGGGGCTGTACATGGTACACAGATGGCTCGCGGACGGAGGCGGGCACAGGCGCCGGGGTCTGGGGGCCTAAGACAAGGCTCTCCCTTCCTATGGGTAAATATGCTACTGTTTTCCAGGCTGAAGTATACGCAATACTAGCCTGTGCTTTAAATATATGGAAAATGCCTGGACACAGAAGACACATCACTATATGTAGTGATAGCCAGGCAGCGTTAAAAGCACTATGTGCAGTTAAAACAACATCAAAACTGGTATGGGAATGCCAAAGGATGTTAGATCAGCTGTGTGAGTTTAGCTCAGTTACCTTATTATGGGTTCCTGGGCACACAGGAATCAGTGGAAATGAAGAAGCTGACAAACTAGCGAAACAGGGCTCAATGGGTTCCTTCACAGGACCAGAGCCCTTCCTGGGAGTGTCACTCCGAAGTGTGAGACTGGCAATATCCCAATGGATAAACCAGTCTCACCTAGATATTTGGAAGAGGTTAACCATAGCAAGACAGGCACGTGAACTTATCAAAGGGCCTAGTCAAAGCTATAAAAAGGTCCTAATGAATTTGAATAGGACCAGAATGAGAATGGTAGTTGGACTGTTAACAGGCCACAATACCTTACAGAGACACCTACACATCATGAAAATCACCCAGGATCCGATGTGTAGAAGATGCGGCAAGGAGGAGGAGACCTCCGCGCATGTGTTATGTCAGTGCGAGGCTTTTGCAAGCACTAGACATCGATACCTGGGCTCACATTTTGTGAGCCTGGAGGACATCAGGAACGCCAAAATCCGGACACTAGTATCCTTTATAGGAGCACTAGGTCTGGACTAGGCAAACCCGCTCAAGTGGCACAAAGGGTCTTCATAGACCTACGTGTGGAGCTCTGCAAAAACAGGGCTCACCCATTTCTTATCTATCTATCTATCTATCTTTCCTACTTTTAAAGACACCACTCAAACTTATTCGTTTACTGATGTCCTCCCACGCCATCTCTCCACTGACAGCTCGGAACATATCTCTTAGTCGAGCAGCTCGTCTCAGTTCTCCGAAGTCTTCCCAGCCCAAACTTTGCAACATTTTTGTAAGGCTACTCTTTTGTCGGAAATCACCCAGAACAAATCGAGCTGCTTTTCTTTGGATTTTTTCCAGTTCTTAAATCAAGTAATCCTGGTGAGGGTCCCATACACTGGAACCATACTCTAGTTGGAGTCTTACCAGAGGCTTATATGCCCTCTCCTTTACATCCTTACTACAACCCCTAAATACCCTCATAACCATGTGCAGAGATCTGTACCCTTTATTTACAATCATATTTACGTGATTACCCCAATGAAGATATTTCCTTATATTAACATATAGATACTTACATTGATCCCCAAAAGGAACTTTCACCCCATCAACGCAGTAATTAAAACTGAGAGGACTTCTCCTATTTGTGAAACTCGCAACCTGACTGTAAACCCCGTTTATCAACATACCATTGCCTGGTGTCCATCTCACAACATTATCGAGGTCATTTTGCAGTTGTTCAAAGTCTTGTAACTTATTTATTACTCTAATACAGAATAACATCATCTGCAAAAAGCCTTATCTCTGATTCCACTTCGTTACACATATCATTGATATACCGTCCGGCTCCATGGCTAAATGGTTAGCGTGCTGGCGTTTGGTCCAGAAGATTCCGGGTTCGATTCCCGGCCGGGTCGGGGATTTTAACCTTAATTGGTTAATTCCAATGGCTCGGGGCTGGGAGTGTGTGATATATTCAGCATTAGAAATCATCCTAGGTAGGTCCCTCATCTTCACAGACACGCAGGTCGCCTAATAAGCCGTCTACTAGAAAAAGACTTCCGCTCACTAAGATGGTCAGATGATCAAAGACACAGATCCTACCTCTCTCCCCAGAAGGAGCGGGGCGAGGTCGAGAAACAGGAAATGGTGCAACCATCAAAGAGAACCAATCAGAATACAGAGTTCACATTCGAATTTCCCATTCACCAATTACATTTACTCGTATTTTCTCCAATCAAAAGTCTCTTCTTTCTCGCTGACACGGCGTAGTACAGCATGTTTCATAATTTTGACAAAAAACGAAAATATTAAAATTCACAGATAAATAATAATTTTGATACAACCCATGAATAAGAGTTTCTAAAACAGAATTTAAGATGATCTGGGTAGACCCAGGTTTATGAGATCGAAACAATTCTTCCAAGTCCAAAGGTCGAAACAGAATAAAATCTTATACAGCAACAAATAATTTTTATTACAGTAACATAAGAAATTTCAACCCATTCCCACTACTGTCTTTATACTGACACGTAGAGATTTTTTGTTACTCTTAATTCCATAACGTAGATCAGACTGAGTGATATATTAAGTGACAGATTTGTTTAAAACAATTCCTTTCTCTTTGTTTTCAGAAAAAGCAGTGGCTGGACGAAAACAATCTAATCCTGATGAATCACCCCATCTACAGGTGAGTGTAACCTACAGAGTAATCTAGTCGTTTGTCCTCTTACAATGTTTGATCGTAATTTGAAATTGCTTACAACTGAATCTTACGTCAAAGGCGGTTGTGTGTATATCTCGAATATCGACGTGTACTTATCGTTCGACAACAACCAGAACAACTTATAAGGCATTTTTCTCATACAGGTCTCACTCAGCATGTATTATTATTATTATTATTATTATTATTATTATTATTATTATTATTATTATTATTATTATTATTATTATTATTTATTGGTCTTGCGAGGAACACCGCGGGTCTGGGAGTTGCCTGTGATTAGTACTCACTATGTGAGGAACACCACGGGTTTGGGCATTGCCTGTGATTAGTACTCGCTATGCGAGGAACACCGCGGGTCTGGGAGTTGCCTGTGAGTAGTACCACAATGTGAGGAACACCGTGAGTCTACGTTACATGCGATTAGTACCGCACATGAGAAACACCATGGTTCTGTTTTGCCAGCTATAAGTACCAGTATGGGTGGCCGTTGACCTGGATTTTGAACCCCTTCAAAACACAAGTATCATTGATTCAGGATTGTGCTTTGGAAACAATCCCTTCTTTAGTTTTTACCATTGTTTACGTTAGTTTCTGGAAAGGTGGGGCATTGCGGGTCGAATCCGCCGATTGTTTTAAGTTCATAACTATTGTTCATCGTCATATATTTGAATTCTAGTTAGTGGATTGATTTTGGAATTATTTTTAATTTGTAATATTGTGAGTTGGATCCGCTTGATTATTTTAACTTGTATATTCATATTGATCTGTTCATTCTTCATCATCAAGTTTTGTATTCGGGTATTGGAATTTTGAATTCTTATTACATTTCGTCTTATTTAGTACCATTAGGGACCGGTGACCTAGATGTTAGGCCCCTTTAAACAGCAACCATTATCAATACCATCATGATCAACAGATGGGATAGGTGAAATTAAGGAGCTGGCACAAGTAGGCAAAAAGAATACTTTTTCTTGTTATTTGCTTTACGTCGCACCGCCACAGATAGGTCTTACGGCGACGATGGGATAGGAAAGGCGTAGGAGTGGGAAGGAAGTGGACGTGGCCTTAATTAAGGTACAGCAACAGTATTTGCCATGTATGATGATGGGAATCCACGGAAAACCATCTTCAGGGCTGCCGACAGTAGGGTTCGAACCCACTATCTCCCGGATGGAAGCTAACAGCTGCGCGCCCCTAACCGCACGGCCATCTTGGCTGGTAATTACCCTTTTCAGTTTTCATACTATATAATGACAGGAAGAGGATACAATGGATGTATACCACCCCGAAATAATACAGGGAGATTCTTCGACTTCCTGACGGAGAGTCGAAGATCATCCTTTCTGGTGGAACAGCAGGCGCTAATAATTACAAAGCATGTCGTTATGAAGTTACGAAACACTAAACAGTCATGCTATACGATCGACCCCAGTGCACCTCTAGGGTATCACGTGCACAGAGAAAGTGTCCCTCCTTTGGGAAGCCTCGCGTGACCCCAGTATTACGAGCTCGCTACAAGGCAAAGAGGATTATCGGATAATCCTAGACAAGACGCATGATCCTCCCCTCCCTGCTCTAATAAGTTCTGCGAGGTGGAGCTGAACACATCGCTTCTCTTCTCGTCATCGCGACTTGGATGGTGAAGTCAGGTGACAGTGTTACCTCTGTTCTGTGAACCAGACAAGGTTGTACAGCCGAGGGCACAGATAATATGATAATTTCACACCGTTTAAATTGATTTATTGTTTAATTAATACATGATTTATTGTCCACCTCTGTGGTGAAGTGGTTAGTGTGATTAGCAGCCACCTCCGGAGTCCCAGGTTCGATTCCCGGCTCTGCAACGAGATTTGAAAAGTGGCACGAGGGCTGGAACGGGGTCAACTCAGCCTCGGGAGGTCAACTCAGTAGAGGTGGGTTCGATTCCTACCTCAGCCATCCTGGAAGTGGTTTTCCCACTTCTCCAGGAAAATGCTGGGATGGTACCTAACTTAAGGCCTTGGCCGTTTCCTTCCCGTTTCCTTGTCTATCCCTTCCAATCTTCCCATCCCCCAGCAAGGCCCCTGTTCATCATAGCAGGTGAGGCCGCCTGGGAGAGGTATTGGTCATCCTCCACAGTTGTATCCCCCGAACCAGAGTCTGAAGCTCCAGGACACTGCCCTTGAGGCGGTAGAGATGGGACCTCTCGCTGAGTCCGAGGGAAAACCCGACCCTGGAGGGTAAACAGATAACGAACGAACGAACGAACGATCGTATGAGTCCTAGTGCCGGGAGTGTCCGAGGACATGTTTGGCTCGCCTGGTGCATGTCCTCTTATATGACCTGGACTTCCGCGTGTGGGATTATGAGAAGTATTGAGAGAGTCGGCGCGAAGCCCACTCCTGACAAACAACACCGAGGGATCTGGTCAAGGCTTAACGCCTCCATCCGACGGACGAATTACCATCAACAGCGTCATATACCCTCACTCGATATGAGCACTGTGGAGATGTTTGGAATTGAAACCAGCATTTTGGCACGCAATCTAGTGATTGGAAATTGTATACCACCACCTCTCCTACCCTACCGGTGGTAGTGGTGATTATTGTTTTAAGGGGAACTATAACCGGGCAACCATCCTGTATAAAAAATGGAAGGGATCCGACATTTCGAAAAATGAAGACGTCGGGTAAAAAAAAGACAACGGCCACGAAGGGTGTGAAAATGAAACACTCCCTACACCTTGAGTGCTCTAATACCGTTGGGGTCAGAAAAGAACAATAATTGACCAAGAGAGGTCCAATAGGGTAGATGAAAGTGAGAAGTCTGGCACAAGTAAGTAGAAGCAATGCCAGGTATTAGCTAAGGGCCCCGTGGTCGCCAACCCATTACAGCTGTCACAAACGGTTATTTTTATGTAACTGCTACATCTGTCACTGCTACAATAAAGTAACTGTGAAAAGTAACAGTTAAAAATAACGTCCAACGTTGCTCACATTTCATTGGTCACAGCCTGGTCACGGCTTCAAGCTTGTCTGTGTTGCGAAGTCCCATTCATTCACTCGCACATGCGCGCACGCATCACTGCACTGTTGAAAGTCGGTGCAGCAAAACACGCATTCCTATTTGCTATAAAGTTAACGAGAGGCAGACAACGGATGAAATGAGAAGACAACATACCGCCTTTTCTGAAATCTAGAGGAGTGAGTTTGACAATGTCCCGATCAAGGATAGAAGACAAGAAGAGATGGTGATCTGTCTGCCAAACCTCTGCACAAACGGGTACAAGAGGATCGATTAAGTAAAATGAAGTAATGTTATGTTATCTATAATATCAATATGGAAAGTTAGCACGCTAATTTATTTATGGTACAATAAAAATTATACGGCTGAAACTTACAATAATATTATAATGTAGGTAGCCCTGCGCGATGTCTGAGTCAACGATTACCCCTGAGCTGTTCAATATGTCATAACAGTTTACACTTTAGTTACCAGATGACAGCAGCCACTTAAACAAATACACTATAGAGTATATTATACACTACAGTGTATTTGACTTAAAGCAATCTCCTACGAAAGCGATCTCACTTGGAAGACATGCATAATATCTGAACTCTGAAGGTCACATTCTGTGTCTGTAAGCTGCTACTAGTGACACTTTCCACTTCGCAGTTACTGTTTTCACTAGTACGTTATTCTGTTGTCGTTACTCGGTAAGCTGTTATTTTTTGTCTTCGTTACATTTGTAACAATGACAGGCATGTAACTGTGACAAAGTAACTGCTACGTTATTTTTCAGCCATCTCTACAACCCATGTTCCCAAGTTGAGAGCCCCTGAGGCCCTATTTAGTCGCTTCTTCGACAGGCAGGAGATACTGTGGGTGTTGTTATTCTGCCGCCCCCATCCGCAGAGAGACCCTTCTGCACTGCTGGCCATCATTCTGATGGTTATAATTTTCCGACCAGCGGGACTCCAATCGACTAACCAGCGTGTCATCCATAGGCCTATTGCTTGCGCCTTAATGATTGAGGCCGCCAGGCAGGGTATGTCCCATTAAAGCACCGGCATCGGTTTTTACTGTTTTCCTATAACTGGTGCTATTTCAGGATCGAGCAAGCCTCTAGACTGGATACTTGACAGACAGGATATGATGTCCCCAAACCGAACCCTCGAAGGGCGTTGGCGTACTAAGTGACCGCTGCCAGTCCGAAGGCCTGCAGATTACGAGGTGTCGTGTGGTCAGCACGACGAATCCTCTCGGCCGTTATTCTTGGCTTTCTAGACCGGGGCCGCTACCTCACCGTCAGATAGCTCCACAATTCTAATCACGTAGGCTGAGTGGACCTCGAGCCAGCCCTCAGGTCCAGGTAAAAATCCCTGACCTGGCCGGGAATCGAACCCGGGGGCTCCGTGTAAGAGGCAGGCACGCTACCCCTACACCACGGGACCGGCATTGAAACAGACACAGAGTATAAAAATATATCACGTATGAATCTCCGGTCAGCAAATAAGATATATAGATGTCAACAAAGAACATTATTAACTTTACATGAAATACTATGTAACACCACCATTAACCACAGCCCATTATGTAAAACATGCAAACAAATTTCTCCAACAAAATTTCAACCCTCCAAAATCTACCTGTATTGTTGAGTAGGTACAAGCGACCTTTGTATGATACACTTGCCCATCTAAAGCACTCGTAACCTTAAAACTCACCAGAATTGATGGTACAATTGTATTTCATATATTTTTTAAAAGAACATAATCCTCATGTTCACTCACGGGAATTGGGGTTAGGTTTAGTTTACGCACGTTCATTGTAAAACGTTGAAAAATTAATTACATCATTCTTGCACCACCGTTTAGGATTAATTTAGTGTCTAAATCATAAATCTTGGTCATGATTTTTCGGATCTTTCTGGGTCTGATTTAATTTTCTTTGGCTGATAGGGCAAATGCTAGGATATACATCATTAGTTTTAACTTCGGAAGTTTGCATGGCACTCGAATTAGATGACCACCTTCTATGGGTATATAATATCTTCCCTAACAATACATTTGATTTCAAAAATGATAGAATGATTAATGCACATAACATTATTAGACCTATCATTCGGTTCGAAGTTTTCCTTACGAATGCTCTTAACCCAATTTTGCCTTAATACTAGGTCTTTTGGAAACGGGAACACTTAAGCTTGTGCCCTACCTCGTACTTACATCCAGGCGCACAGCACATTAAACTATAAACATATTGCATAGGTAACTAAAAATAAAGATAACACTTTCAGAGAAGAACACGAGAATCAACATTAACCAAATCACCACCGATATTACGGCACTGAAAGAGGATCTATAACTTTCTTACGGCTATAAATAACTATAATGTACGATTAATAATATGGAAATTCTAAGTTCCCAAGGAGGGAATTTGATATTTTTCCACCAATAGAGCATGTCAAAAAACATATCAGATGTAAGGCTTTTCAGGCGTTTGCTCTATTAACCAGCGTTTCGTCTTAGGTCTGACACTAGACTCATCAGAGTGGGATGTGTCAGACCCTACCCACTGACGCTGGGGTGTATGCAGGTGAACATAACATAAAGTCGGTTATTTTCAATTCTTTCCCCTGATGGGGGAAAGCGGGCCATCAGCTCAACTAAGGAGCTCTTCGGCCATCGAATATGAAGAGTTATAGAGAAAAACAATGTGAGAAGGTATGTATCGTACATACCGAAAAAGGAAAACTAGGAATGAGTTTGGCGCAGGGGTACCATCACAGCAAGCCGGGCCCCAGGGAAGACCCGCAAAGCGCCCCGCACAAGCCAGCCCCTACAAAGACCCGGAGGAGAGGAAACAGGACGTTTATTTGTATTGACGTATCTCGGGCGCGCATTTCGGAAAAGCTTTGCATAGAAGTACAAAAACATATTACATCAAATGAGTTGATAGAAGAGGGGGGTGCGGAAGGAAGTTGGAGTACGGTGTAGGATAGTATTGTAGTAGAAGGTAGTAGAGAGTCCTAGTCATATTCGTGACGGAAGTGACACGAAGGAGGTCCAAGATCTGGAGAGGGGGTAAGATGAAAGTTGGCTGTGGAGCGGGGAGGTTGACAGTGGGCGGCGTAGGGGAGGGTGGCGGGACAGGTGGTGAGCTAAGTGAAGGGCGGGGAGAGGACGGGGGGCCGGTTCGAAGTGAGGAGCGAGAAGGCTCCACTCGATACGCTCGCCGACGAAAACGGATGCCAGTAGCAATGAGGTGATCGACGTCTGCATCTGATGAAAGTTGTAGGCGCATCATGAAGGTCGGGCCGTCATCGTTAAAGATGCCAATCGCCCGGCGAGCTGGGACTCCTGTATGTTTCAGTTCAAGAAGTAGTTCCCGTTCGGTGATGGCAGGGCCAGGCCCACGGATGACACAGCTCGGAGGGTGAGACAGTTAACTCGCTGGAGTGGAAACGTCTGCATTGCCAGGAGAAACTGATGGAGCTGTGACGGTGTTATCCATGAGGGGGGGGGGGGGGAGGGTGCAACGTAGAACGGCTGAAAGACTGATCCAGGGCAGGAAGGGCAGGATCAGTGTCGCAGATAACACTATTTGGAGAAAGGGACTGTTGTTGAGCTGGAGCATCGGCTGTTTGGTCGGCGACGGTAACATCAATGGAGGAATCAGGAGGCAAATTGTGACGGGATAGGGTGGTGAGCGGGGCAGACATAATAGGAGAAGGATGACTTGTCGTGGTAAGGACGGTTGAAGTAGTCAAAGTAAGAGAAGCAGTTATGGTGGAGGGGGTGGTCGTAGTAATAGTGGTAGTGGGAGTAGAGGACTGCGCTGATTTACGCGGGAAACTGGATTGAACGGTGATAGGGGGATCTGGAAGATGGCGCAGGTCCCGTAAGAGATGCTCTGGAGCGGAGTACTGTTGGCTACTGAATGTATGATTCGAAGCAGTGTATCGATTCATTCAAGTGTCCGAGTGAATCGATTCACAGGAACGGCGAGCTCACGGCACACGATTCAGCTTACTGGACGTTGACGGGGAGCCGAGCTTCCGCTGCAGCGAGACAGTGAATCATGGCACATCGAAAGAATCGCGAACGAGCGCGGCTCAGTGAGACACATGATACACACGGCTCCTTATCGGCTCACTGGACACGCGGAGAGCCGAGCTTCCGCTGCAGCGAGACATACAGTGAGCCATGCTACACTGAAAGAATCGTATGCTATAATGGACTCTCGAGCTCAGCTCATTTGAAAATAATACCCATTTGCATTCACTGTCCTCTTCTTACAGGGGGTTTAAATAATATATGGATTTATTTGCAGTGTTAAAAAGGTAGTCACAACATAATTCTGAAGTAGCTAGTAAGTAGATAGGCTATTAGGTTATACTATTTATTAGTTTAATGAATCTTAGTATTATAACTTAGTTGACATTTGACAATTAAACTCGACTCTAGCCTGCGCTATGACTATGAGTCATGCTCATGACCACTCAAAAGTACCTGTTTTATATTGGGAAGAACGGCTCAGTATTCTCTCAGTTCATATGTCACATCGTTGCACAAGACTTGAATCATATGTGGACAGACGCAATAACAGTATGTTGAATCAGAAAACCAGCGGGCTACTGTACATCTCGGGTAGCCTATACAAAATACGACGATTAAAAAAAATCCTCAGCTGATAGAAAAATACTTTTTTTAAAAAAAGACTGAGCGAGTTGTCGTGCGGTTAATATCGCGTGGCTATGCGCTTGCATTTGGGGGATGGTGCGTTCGAATCCCACCGTCGGCAGCCGTTGAGATGGTTTTTCCGTAGTTTCCCCATTTTCACACCAGGAAATGTGGGACTGTACCTTAATTCAGGCCATGGCTGCTACCTTCCTAATCCTAACCTTTCCCACCCTGCATCGCCGGAAACCTTCGATGTATTAGAGTAACTAGGATTTTTTCTAAGAAAGGAGTTCATAGTATGAAGACCAGATGGCAGCTGCGAGCACTGAATGTTGTTGCTGTTGTCTTACCAGTACATACTACACAGATGAAGTAGGAGCGGTGACCAATGAGCCGTGAATCGGATCACTGTATCGATTCAGTAACGTGAACGGAATCAAATGAATCGATTCAGTAAAATGAATCGAATGTCCCATCACTAGAGCGGAGACCACGTCATGATTATAGAGTCTTGAGAATGATGGGATTGAAGATCAAGCATTGCGCTTCGATGCAGGTGAACTTATCAGAAGCGTATATAAGAGACACAGTCTGATAACTGCATACGGGAGATAAAACTCCACAATGGAATTATTGCCTCTGCAATATGTTTATAGTTTACTAATACTCAAATTTCCTTAAATATTTGGTAACAACACGACTTACACAAATCAAAACAAACGCATGCTAGCACGCCAGCTGCCGCCATTATGGACTGTTTCGATAGGTCAGTTAAGGTCTGAGGTATAGGGATCGTGCGTAACAACAAATTTTCCACCGCAGCGCCCCTAGCGGAAGAGACGATTATTCATCGGTAGGAGAAACACCAGAATAACATTAGCTGTCGTTGTTTACTTATTGAAATATGTTGTGAATACGTATAATTTGAATTAATCAGCTACGTCGAATGCAGTTGTTCTTGTAGGTTTTCAGAAAATTATGTGGAGTTCTAAGTATTTTAGGAAATCTACTTTGAGGAACGGAAGAGAGCTTAATGGTGGTAGCCATCACATATATCAGGTAGAAGAAAAACTTTCAAAGGAAATAGGCCTATCTGGTATATGTTTGAGAGAGACAAATGTTAGTCAAACCCCATATAATATTAACATCAAGGTTAGAATTTTTTTAAATTCTTAATTTAGATCCTTTTCATATTTTATAAATTTGTAATAATCTTAGTTTTAACATTATTAAACATATACCCGGTAACCTTCATGTTCAGTTCAAATTTTCCGGTTACGTGAACGAATCCGATCCACGAAATGTCACTATTATTTGTCCCAAATGGAAGATAATAATTGTTTTTACTCAAATAAAGTGTTAAATCTGCGGTAAATTCAGAAAAAGTACGAAATATTTTACTTGTAGAGAATAATATGGATACATACTTTACTACCGTACCTTACAACTATTTTTTCTGCTACGTCGCAGCGCTTCCGTACGCGTTTTGTTTGTCTAACACTTCCGTGCGTAAAATTGTCAGAGTTTTTGAATCACAT
Organism: Anabrus simplex; assembly: GCF_040414725.1. NCBI lineage: Eukaryota > Metazoa > Arthropoda > Insecta > Orthoptera > Tettigoniidae > Anabrus > Anabrus simplex. Next base: position 39,264,657 of record NC_090276.1, read on the forward strand.
TTTGAATTATCACTGGGCAATTATAAATGACAAAATAGTACATTTACATTTCCCTGGCCATGTGAAAATGGTAAATAATCAGTCTGAATACCTATACCAACCCCCATGGCACTACAGCCCTTGAAAGGCCTTGGCCTACCAAGCGACCGCTGCTCAGCCCGAAGGCCTGCAGAATACGAGGTGTCGTGTGGTCAGCATGACGAATCCTCTCGGCTGTTATTCTTGGTTTTCTAGACCGGCTGAATACCTATACTACAAACAATTTGGGGAGATTGTGATTCAGGAACAGAATTCGTGTTTTCTTTCATTTCACTTTGTCTCCCTTTCCTCCTCTAGTACCTGACTGTCAGTTTCCTCCGTATTTCGTCCTCATTAGTTCTTCCTGGTAATAAATGCAAAGTAGGCTTATATCCAGGGCTATCAGGGTCTCTGGTAGGTGTTCCATCAATGAAGTGTCGGATGCAGATTCTGAATTCCTGGCAGGGACCCACGGTTTTCCATCAAGTGTTGAACGTTTTAAAGATGTTATCCATGCTTCCCTTCTGATCTTATGGGCAGCTGCGGCTGGAAAACGAAAAATAATTCGTTCCTGGTGGGCTGTTTTAGTAAGTGTAATTACAACCGTACACGGAACAGTTCACGTGACATTTACTGCGTTTACTGGTTCTATGAGTTTCGTTCATGCTTAGAGAATATGCTGAAAGAACCTAATCAAAACGTAGGCTACCGGTACCTCAGTAAGCAATGTGAACAGTCAAAGACTTACAGCTAGTAAGATAAAAAAAAACCCACCATTCACTAACTCGATGGTGAAAAATGCTCCTACCGCTCCTACCAGTTACTTCAGATTAAGCCACCAGATGGCAGCAGTCGCTATACGCACGGTCCCTATTGTAGTTGGCCTTGGCTGAGAGGACGTCGACCCAGCCCTCAGATCCAGGTAAACATTCCTGACCTGACCGGGAAGAGGCAGGCACGCTACCCCTAGACCGCGGGGCCAGCATAAGCTCCCCTAGTCCGCTAATGAGTAATGATCGATCACGTGTTTCACAAGCCTCCCTCCAACGCAACGTGAACACACAGCAATTAAAAGAAAATTAAATTAGGACCGTGATCAAAGGGCGGCGCCAGTTAGCAAACAGTGGGAGCAGCGAGGGTGTCTTCTCTCTGGCATCGGCCACACCACAGACAGCATCTAGCACACACGTTTCCAAATCGCGACTCGCGAGTTTTTTTTAAATATTTTAAGAAATCTGAAGAAAATTTACGAAACTATTTCATAGCACGTTCAAAATTTTTATACCCTTTATAGACCCTAATCGGAACCAAAAATGTAAAATCCAAACTTCGGCGGAAAATGAGTCTTCACAAATGCCAGTACTAGGTCTTAACCATTGCAAAAATGGCTATGAGATCCATGCCAACCTAACTGTGGACCTTTCATGAAACGTAGCACGCAATGAATACCAAGAAATACTTTAATTACCATTGGTGTAAGAAGCGGAGCCGGCCCCGTAGTGTAAGGGTAGCGTGCCTGCCTCTTACCCGGAGGCCCCGGGTTCGATTACCGGCCAGGTCAGGGATTTTTACCTAGACCTGAGGGCTGGTTCGAGGTCCACTCAGCCTACATGATTACAATTGAGGAGCTATCTGACGGTGTGATGGCGGCCCCGGTCTAGGAAGCCAAGAATAACGGCCGAGATTCGTCGTGCTGACCACACGGCACCTCGTAATCTGCAGGCCTTCGGGCTGAGCAGCAGTCGTTTGGTAGGCCAAGTCCCCTCAAGGGCTGTAGTGCGATGGCGTTTGGTTTTTAAGAAGCGGTTTCAATTCTTCTCTCGTTGGTTGTACTGGCTGGTACACATTGCTCGAATTTTAGGTTCTTACAGATGTATATCATTGTTCCCTTCACACTACTGCCACCAAATTGTCCTTCCTTAAGCTTTGTTTTGACTGCATTTAATTTCAGTTTTTCTTTAGGACTTTCTTTGTCCTTTTTGTCAAATATTCATTCAAATGACCTGACCTTGTTGGGTACTCTTCTTCAAAATTCAATTGTCCTGGGTATAATATTGTATATTTTTAATTTCACTCTTTCATGCAATCGTAAAATAGCGTTTAAGTAATTAAAATTATGAAACCTTCGTTTTGGTTGAACTACGCATGTTATTTAATACTGGTACTTCTGTTCTATTTGCGGAGTTTTACGAAAATTGGCCTGTTATTCAAGTCCGGCCCGCGATCATACCTAAGGTTGCCAATGTGGTCGTCGTCCCGTTACAAACTGGAAATCCCTGATGATGAGTACATTCATATTATTTCCTGAGGGAAGCGTAAACCTCGAACTAAAATATCTAGGGCCTGTACTACGACAGCCAGATACATGTTTGGTTTCAATTTATGCGGCAGATTACGCATTTATCCGGAAGCTGGTGAGTTAAAAAACGCGCACTACGACGTTCGTGCATATGCAGTCTGGAGGCGTATTCTCTAGTTTAACTGTAGGACTTATCTGCGACTTAGCTCCTTTGTAAGAATCAAGATGGCTGCATTCTGTTCAGCTATCGCAAAGCTTTAAATGACGTTCCGAGCTAGCAAGTTGTTGCCACTCCCATGTGACTTGCACTGAAGCTTGCTTGTTCGTTCACGTGTCATATTTTCATGCTGCCACATCGTTGTTTACCGGTTCGAGTCTCTTTAGCGGAATATATATATTACCATCTAAATGCCCTAATCACTAGAGTGCGTGCCAAAAGCTTGGGCTCAATTTTGAAGCTCTCCGCGTCGCTCATATGAAGCAAAGGTTTATGGTGATCCTTCCGTCGAATGGACGCGTTGATTTCATAACAACTTACTACTAAGTACTTACTCAAAAGTACCCCGTGCGGGTGGGGGACGGACATGTAGAATCCACCCGCGATATCTCTTGCCTGTCGTAAGAGGCGACTAAAAGTGGCGACCAAGGGATGAACAAATTAGAACCATGAGACTACTTGTAATTAGTACCATCACGCAGGGAACACCATGGGTCGCACTTATTTGAGCGTAGTACCACTATGTTAGGTACACAATAGGTTTGTGATTAGTAACGACAGTGTGTGAATTAGGAGGTGGGTCCTACAGTACCTGTGATTCGTACCCCTATATGACCAACACCATGGGATGAGCGACACCATAGTTCTGCCTTGCTTATGCTTAGTTCCCACTACGTGAGGAATACCACGGGATAGCTCGGGTCCCTGTGGTTAGTCCACTTATGTAAGGAGCGCCATAGGTTAGCGTTGCGTGTAAATAGCGCCGCAATGTGCGAAACACCATAGGTCTGTGTTACATGTGCGTATTACACTACCTGTGAATAGTACCATAATGTATGGAATACCGCGAGTCTACGCTACTTTTGATTAGTGCGGCCAAATGACAAATAGCTTGGTTCTACATTCCTAGCGATAAATACCATTATGAGGGGCAGATGACCTGCATTTTGGACCCGTTTCGACTACAAGCATACTCGATTCAGCATCGTGCTATAGAAGCAGCCCCTTGGTCATTAATACTATTGTTTTATGCCAGGTTCTGTGCATTTGAGGCACTGTGGGTCGCTTCCACTGATCGTTTTAAATTCACATCCATCCATCCATCCATCCATCCATCCATCCATCCATCCATCCATCCATCCATCCATCCATCCATCCATCCATCCATCCATCCATCCATCCATCCATCCATCCATCCATCCATCCATCCATCCATCCATCCATCCATCCATCCATCCATCCATCCATCCATCCATCCATCCATCCATCCATCCATCCATCCATCCATCCATCCATCCATCCATCCATCCATCCATCCATCCATCCATCCATCCATCCATCCATCCATCCATCCATCCATCCATCCATCCATCCATCCATCCATCCATCCATCCATCCATCCATCCATCCATCCATCCATCCATCCATCCATCCATCCATCCATCCATCCATCCATCCATCCATCCATCCATCCATCCATCCATCCATCCATCCATCCATCCATCCATCCATCCATCCATCCATCCATCCATCCATCCATCCATCCATCCATCCATCCATCCATCCATCCATCCATCCATCCATCCATCCATCCATCCATCCATCCATCCATCCATCCATCCATCCATCCATCCATCCATCCATCCATCCATCCATCCATCCATCCATCCATCCATCCATCCATCCATCCATCCATCCATCCATCCATCCATCCATCCATCCATCCATCCATCCATCCATCCATCCATCCATCCATCCATCCATCCATCCATCCATCCATCCATCCATCCATCCATCCATCCATCCATCCATCCATCCATCCATCCATCCATCCATCCATCCATCCATCCATCCATCCATCCATCCATCCATCCATCCATCCATCCATCCATCCATCCATCCATCCATCCATCCATCCATCCATCCATCCATCCATCCATCCATCCATCCATCCATCCATCCATCCATCCATCCATCCATCCATCCATCCATCCATCCATCCATCCATCCATCCATCCATCCATCCATCCATCCATCCATCCATCCATCCATCCATCCATCCATCCATCCATCCATCCATCCATCCATCCATCCATCCATCCATCCATCCATCCATCCATCCATCCATCCATCCATCCATCCATCCATCCATCCATCCATCCATCCATCCATCCATCCATCCATCCATCCATCCATCCATCCATCCATCCATCCATCCATCCATCCATCCATCCATCCATCCATCCATCCATCCATCCATCCATCCATCCATCCATCCATCCATCCATCCATCCATCCATCCATCCATCCATCCATCCATCCATCCATCCATCCATCCATCCATCCATCCATCCATCCATCCATCCATCCATCCATCCATCCATCCATCCATCCATCCATCCATCCATCCATCCATCCATCCATCCATCCATCCATCCATCCATCCATCCATCCATCCATCCATCCATCCATCCATCCATCCATCCATCCATCCATCCATCCATCCATCCATCCATCCATCCATCCATCCATCCATCCATCCATCCATCCATCCATCCATCCATCCATCCATCCATCCATCCATCCATCCATCCATCCATCCATCCATCCATCCATCCATCCATCCATCCATCCATCCATCCATCCATCCATCCATCCATCCATCCATCCATCCATCCATCCATCCATCCATCCATCCATCCATCCATCCATCCATCCATCCATCCATCCATCCATCCATCCATCCATCCATCCATCCATCCATCCATCCATCCATCCATCCATCCATCCATCCATCCATCCATCCATCCATCCATCCATCCATCCATCCATCCATCCATCCATCCATCCATCCATCCATCCATCCATCCATCCATCCATCCATCCATCCATCCATCCATCCATCCATCCATCCATCCATCCATCCATCCATCCATCCATCCATCCATCCATCCATCCATCCATCCATCCATCCATCCATCCATCCATCCATCCATCCATCCATCCATCCATCCATCCATCCATCCATCCATCCATCCATCCATCCATCCATCCATCCATCCATCCATCCATCCATCCATCCATCCATCCATCCATCCATCCATCCATCCATCCATCCATCCATCCATCCATCCATCCATCCATCCATCCATCCATCCATCCATCCATCCATCCATCCATCCATCCATCCATCCATCCATCCATCCATCCATCCATCCATCCATCCATCCATCCATCCATCCATCCATCCATCCATCCATCCATCCATCCATCCATCCATCCATCCATCCATCCATCCATCCATCCATCCATCCATCCATCCATCCATCCATCCATCCATCCATCCATCCATCCATCCATCCATCCATCCATCCATCCATCCATCCATCCATCCATCCATCCATCCATCCATCCATCCATCCATCCATCCATCCATCCATCCATCCTCACGCTTTGAATTCTGGTTGGGAGGGGCTGCCTGGCCGAGGCCGTAAAGGCGTGCTCGGCCCGGAAGGACGTGTGTTGGAATCCCCGTCAGGAAGTCGTAAAATTTAAGAAATGAGATTTCCACTTTCGGAGGTGCATATGGCTCTGAGATTCACTCATCCTACACCAAAAATGAGTACCAGGTTAATTCCTGGGGGCAAAGGCGGCCTGGCGTATAGCTAACCACTCTACTCCATCACGTGCCGCGGTTAACAATGGTGGAAGCCTTTACCTTCCACTTCTCCAAGGGCCTTTATGGACTGTACGGAGGTGACTTTGTCTGTGCCGGCCCCGTGGTGTGGGGGTAGCGTGCCTGCCTCTTACCCGGAGGCCCCGGTCTCGATTCCCGGCCAGGTCAGGGATTTTTACCTAGACCTGAGGACTGGTTCGAGGTCCACTCAGCCTACGTGATTAGAATTGAGGAGCTATCTGACGGTGAGATGGCGGCCCCGGTCTAGAAAGCCAAGAATAACGGCCGAAAGGATTTGTCGCGCTGACCACACGACATCTCGTAATCTGCAGGCCGTCGGTCGCTTGGTAGGCCAAGGCCCTTCAAGGGCTGTAGGGCGATGGGGTTTGGTTTGGTTTGGAGGATTTTGGACTTTTAATTCGTCATAACATTTCGTACCATTAGGGGCCGATGACCTCGATGTTAGGCTTCTTTAAACAGCAAGCATCATCATCATCATCATTTACTCAAAGGTGAGATAAATGCTTGCCGATCGTCGTCTTTACACCTATCGGTGTCGGCGCGACGTAAAGCAAATTGTAAAATGAAAAATAAAATAAAAGGTCCTAGTATCCTCAGTATTCCTGAATGGGCCCTTTAGATTTATTTATTTATTTATTTATTTATTTATTTATTTATCGTATATAATAACTTGACGTATTAGGCACAACAAGCAACTGTACAGTAAAATAGAGAGCATTCCAACAGCTATGAGGTAGAGAAGACTAATGTTCTATGGCACATAGTCAGGATGGACAGCCAGAGAGTCACTTCAAGGATCTTCAACACTGTATCTAGAGGCAGAGCAACTAATGCCAAGTGGACGAATTTCGTACGGAAAGACCTACAATACATAAACATTGATCACATTGGCATTTACAACCGAGGTCAGTTCAGAAAGTTAATCAAGACCTCTGACTCTCTCCGGTCACTAACAGCTAAATCACTGCGTCCAGGAACAGGAGTGAAATGAACTCAAGAAAGAAAAGACATCCATGAAAGAATACAGGCCTAAGAAGCAAGGAAAAAGCTCACCAGAGTTAAAAACCACGTGTTCTACTGTATTTTAGTCCTAAACGAAGAAGAAGAAAATAAGAATTTGACATATTGTGAATTCAGTGTTGTGTTGATTTCTGCATTTTTAATTCTCACAACATTGGAGAATATGTTTATCGTGGAACAGTCAGCATGTGCCCTATCAGAGATATTCATTACCTCTCTCTCGATCTGAAAAGTGGCGCCGTGGTAAATGTTTGCAGTCAACCAGGTATCCCAGCGTAGTTCTTTTTTTGCTAGTTGTTTTACGTCACACCGACACAGATAGGTCTTACGGCGACGATGGAACAGGAAAGGGCTAGGAGTTGGAAGGAAGCGGCCGTGGCCTTAATTAAGGTACAACCCCAGCATTTGCCTGGTGTGAAAATGGGAAACCACGGAAAACCATTTTCAGGGCAGCCGACAGTATGGTTCGAACCTACTATCTCCCGGATACTGGATACTGGCCGCACTTAAACGACTGCAGCTATCGAGCTCGGTCCCAGCGTAATTAAGGCCACGGCCTCTACATTCCCAATATTTGCCCTCTATTATTCCTGCCATTGCCGAAAACCTTTGGTGTGTTAGCGTGACGTTAAACCATTAGAAAAATATATATTGCTTGTATCTGTTACCTGTGCACTTACGTACGGTATACCGTATTTACGCGAATAATCCCCGCACCTTACTATTAGGAAGGCTCATTTTGAAAAATGAAATTAACTAACTTTCCTTCCATCGAAGGAGAAACGTAGGCATAAACAAATATTTCATGTCTTTCCGCGGGGTCCACGTGGTCTTTACGCAAATATGAACGTGTAAATTTACGGATATAGCTGTTTTGCTTGAACGTATTTGAGGTTGTGCTTCTCCGCACACTACCTTTTACGTGATGTTGTGGCGTTCCTTTAATAAAACGCTGAATACAAAAGAATAACGATTTCCCTCGAACTTAACAACTATGAAACACACCGTCTACACACCGAAGTGAAAGTGCTGAAAGTTACCCCTGCACGTTCCGGAAGACGCATTCTATCCTGATACAGAGGCATTTTGAATTCAAATTACTCTGTAAAATACTATTTTTTAAATGTAAAGGCAGTTTTAAATTAAAAGTCTGAATTGTTTTCCGTTTAAATATGACGAATGGGGGCAATTTTCTTCCATCTGCGGTTACACAAAGCATAACTATACATCGAACATAGAAAAGTGGGTGAGCAGGAGCGTGTTGCCAACCTTGACGCAAATAAAAACCGCGTCATTTTTTAAAATGTGCGGGGATTATTCGCGTAAATACGGTATTTAAAACGTGTTTACTACGTGCATAAAATAGCTTTCCTAAATTGAAATTTCTCTTACAAAATTTAATTGTTTTTGTATCTGAAATTGCAAATAATTTACCAAATATAATTGATTTTACTTTTTGCGAAATTGGAACTGATGAATTATTTATTTAATGTGAATATACAGGCGGCAAGCCCAATTACATTATTCACTCATTCAGTGATGTTTCTGTATAGAAATATTACGAATTAAATATTTAACATACAAGGAATAAAGAAGGAAAATAAAACTAGAAGGAAAACATACAATTCGTTCAACAAAGTCACAGTAATGCAGAAACGAAAATGACTCGTGTATCTAAATTTAATATTAAATAGATATAGTATACCGATAACCATCCCGTCATGACCTAAATCAGTAGCTCTGGAACTTCGAAGAATGAAATTATCGTTGAAAGAAAGGGAAGGTCCAGAAGGAACGTGATACTGAATGACTTCTCTCTTCATGTTCGGAAGAGAGCAAGAATTGAACAAGCAATGTTTCGATAGGAAACATGAAAGAGTGTGGCACAAGTACGTGGAAGCAATGTCTACCCACGCTTCCAGATTGAGTGCCCGCGAGTTACAGGTAGTGCACAATATAGATGTATTTTGTACACCACTATCCACTACGGACAGTGAACACGATATTTTCAATAGTTAATTTACCCCAAGGGATTTTCGAACTTGTCACCGGCGCGGTGTCGTGTCCTATAGGTAGTTCCTCTTTAATCTCGCCATCTCGTTCTTTTGTTTCAAACTCTCTGCAGAGCATTCGAAATCCCCTTTCTCTCCTGACCTAACACGCTTCCAGCATTTCCAATATCTCACTACAGACTGTTTCCGTTGTTATGCCTTCAATTTTATTCCTGTCTGTCTGCTTGATGTCGGCAACTTGAGTCCTCTTATTGATTTATGTAGGAAAACAAGCTACCGGTATTGCTTGTTCCAGTCCGACTGGGTGACAGAGTTTATTAACTTCGTAATTTCCTTCCTTGCTTCCTTCCTTTTCCGTTCAGAATACATCACTCGAAATGATAGATGATAATGATCATGATGATGATCTCCGTGTTGCCCATACATGATCTACGCTAGGCAGTGCGGGATATAGATCCAAAGGGACCGATGACTGAAATTTCGTGATTTCCTTACAAAAAAATCAATTTTTGGTATTATTGTTAAAAACACCAATCCTTCTATTATCAGAAAATGGCAGAATTGTTCAAGTTCCGCCATTTTTAAAAGTCGTACAGACATCATAATGGACTGCCATGCTGGTATGTCCGCCACGTCCACCTCACACTGATGGCACCTTATCTCATATTTCGGCAGTATTTTGCAGTTTCCGTTTGAGTTTGGCTCCAAAGTTTGACAAATGACAGTGGTATGTTTCACTGTTTACATCATCATGTTTAACAAAAAACAGGTGCATTCAAAACTTAGATACCTTTTTCTCACATTTCATTTTTTCAATGCTTTGATTCCTGCAAAAAGCTCCATGTTCAGCAGTTCTTGCCTGATTGATGTGAAACTTTCTGGAGTTATAGTAACGTTACATGCATTTGATGACGACAGTATATTATTTTCGTATAGAAATTAGCAAACCAGAACTTGAAAAAGTTCTAGTCTGATGTATATTTGAGCAGAAATACGTTTTCTAATTAAGTTATATTTGTGTATGCATGTAAACACCATTATCGAATTTTGAAAACATAGAAACCAAAATTGTGTCTCAGGGAACTTTTTTCAGTAACTCACAACTAAATACCAAAAAATAATAACTGAAGGAGATTAAGTCAACCCAGTACTTTGAAACTCGGTATAATAGGTAAAATGCACTTCATGATTGTGCTAACAAAATTTCATGTCGATATCTGCAAAATTATAGAAGTTGAAAATTTGTCATCGGAGCTTCCTTGACAAGTATTCAATTTCACCCACAGAACAGCTAACAAAGCCACCATTATGAAATCATTTAGTTTTTAAAATTCCAATTATTCAGAAGGAAACAGTATTCAATAATATTAAACACGGTTAAGCAATGTAAAAAAGCACAAACACGTTAAATCTAAACAAACTAATCTAACTTTAAAATTTTTCATTCCATACTTTTTTTTTGCAATGAAATCATTCAGATTATTTTGATTTTTTTTTGCAAGATGTCATATTCAGTAGAAAGAGAATTTAGTCGTTCTTGTACCAATGAATTTTGCCATTTTAGAGTTTCAACCATAGGGTCTACCCATTAGCAACAAAAGAAATGACAGCACCCTCCGCTGTCTTAGTCCAGTTTCGTTTCTAACCAACTCCGTCCTTCCAACCGGGGTCTGCACACTGTTTTTGCAGTTGCTGTACATTGCGTGCACCATATCTACAGTTTGTGTACCTAGTCTCTTTTTGACCATGGTTTCCCACACCTTCTCCCTGCGTATACTATCAATACCTTTGTTAGATATATACACCTCATGACCAGACTCTTCCATTATCTCATTTCTTTTCCCCTATTGGCCTCATGCTGAAGATTGGATCCACTGGATATCTACCACTACTGAAGCTATACTGTTCCTCTTGCAACCCTCATTCCATCTTTCTTCTCATTCTCCCCTCTAACATCCTTTCCAGTATTTTTGCCACGTGTGGTAAGAGTGTGATTCCTGTATAGTTACCACAAACATTTTTTTGCGCCGTCTTCTAAGTAAGGAGTGGTATTATTATTTCTTTTACTCAGTCTTCCGGCACACGTTTCTTTCACCATACGCCCTTTAGCAATATGTACACCCATTGTAGTCCGACAATTCTAGCAGCCTTCCCCACCTTCTTTTTACTGATTGCTAATTATCATCTTCTACTGTTGAGTATTACTACCGTCTCCTCTGCACAATTTCTCACGTTCAGCGTTTTATCAAAATACGCTTTTCATCTTCTCTTTATTTCTTCTTGATGTGTTATCAACTCTCCACCTTCCTCTTTCATAAACTTTGTATAAACACTTTCTTTCCTATTACTTCGTATAATAATATGCCGAGCAAGTGACAAGTTTGACGGCAACTCCTAGGTAGTTTTAATTGAAAAATGTCCGTTCAGCGGAACCATTTGTTATCATGAGACACTTATAATTCCTCAGTGCTGCCATGCCATTTTGAAATATTGATTGTACTTCATTTTAAAAATTGAGGCTGTATGACATCGAAGGAAATTTGGACAGTGGAGCAGGTCGCTAGGAACATTCTTATGTGTCAGCTATGGTGACAGGTGTCTAGCTGCATGCTTCGTGAACTGCATGAAAGACAAGTGATATTCGCACGAAAAACATCTTCTGTATATTCAAAGAGTTTACTGAAAACAGCGTTGGCAAATCCGTCCGTCCGTGCTATTGAACCGATTTTATTCATGTTTGTTTTATTCTCTGCGGAATTACCTGCCGGTGAATCGTGAGACATTGATAAGTCTCTTAAGTTCAGCCAACTTCATAAAATCAAATCATTAAACAATCACTCCAATAACTGCAGGAGAAGGTTTACGCTAACCCGCAGTACACGCTGTACTAACCAGTTGCTGAGCGACTAACAATTTCATTAATATTCTGGTATTTATGTGATGTTCATCCTTAGTGATGTCATTGCAAGCAGCCATGCATGATTACTACCTGTCAAGCCAGAGAATATACACCTCCTCTGATGACGGAAGAATACTAGTCCCTGTTAGATACACTTTGATTCTCTAACCTTTCACAGCTTCCAAATATATTCAACAGATGGCAGAGCGCTCCTAATAAACTTAAATGCTGCTAAGAGAAAAAGTCTACGTACAAGCAGACCCCGTGGTGACATACATCTTAGACATTATCTGCGAACACTTATCGAAGGATAACCTAGGTGCATTAGAATGAGGGCCATGTATCTTTATAAAAAAGGTGTCTGCCTGGCTAAAGGGCACTCCTTCGAGAGTAACTTATGACCTCACAAGACAACCGTTCTATATAGAAGAACTGCAATTAAAAATACTATTGCCTTCTACGACACAATACTAAGTTTTACATCAAGAACTACTGGATAAAAAAGCCAATATATAGATAGACTTTTACCAGACGGCATGATGGCGTCATGATTAGAGTCCGGATTTTCATGCTTTAATAGGTTAGAATGCAAACTTACTGAAGTGAGTAGCATGCATAGTCTACCTTCACAACGATTGTGCTATGGGGTTTGCATAAGATTTAGGGGTACGGCCCGTCACAACCCCTATAATTTACGTTACTCTTACTACATTATGGAAGAGCGGGTGGCCGCCACTTCCTACCAATCAAATTAGTTTGCACTCTAACCTGTTACTGCATAAAAATACGGGCTTTAGTCATAATGAATGAATTCTGACTACAAACTGCAGCACACCATAACGCGATTCTTATTAAATATTGATAAAACTATTAAAAATGACTACGACAAACATATCAAAACGAGTTACCTGACCCATACATAATGAATGCTGTGGAACAGCACGAGTTCTGTAGTTATTTTAAAGAAATTCGACTCGTCGTTGTAAATGAGAAACTAATTGCAAATTTGTTGGTAAACTTATCCGCTGTTCATTCAACCACATTATTTACTATGTGAGGCCTAAATTTGATCTGCTGTCTTGGGGCCCTTAAAGAGCGCGGGGCCCAGAGGTGGCAGCCTACTCTGCCTATTGGGTAATCCGGCACTCACGTCAGAAATATCAAAACCGTTTTTCCACGTCCGTTCAGCATGTGATGCAAAGCGCACTGTAACATCAAATACTGCACAGGATAGGTCGACTCTACTAGAGCAGTAGTGGATTGCAGATTAATAGAGTACCTAACAAAAGTTTAAGACGACCAGCGAAAATCTTGTCATTAATATAAAGAAAACCATAGTTACGGTCATAAGTAAACAAGTAATCCCTGCATGTGATCTAGTAATTGACCATAAACCTGTTGAAAGAGTCTAGAAATACACTTATCTCGGCACCATCGTTAATGACCAATGGGATAATTCGGATGAAGTGAAGTCCCGCACTGGAAAAGCTAGGACGGTGTTCAACAAAGGGAACACTGTTTAAAAGTCGTGACTTAACACTAGTTACAATAATGGGACTCCCTCGCTGCTATGTATTTTCTGTTCTCTATAACGGTGTTGAACATGGACTTTAACGTAGTCGCTCAATAGAAAATTAGTCATTTGAGATGTGGCTATACCGAAGGATGCCAAAAGTGCCATGGACAGATCATACTCTTCTGGAAGCCGGGCCAGGCAACATATACAGTGTGAACCGAAATTCGCGCACTCGGGCGTTGCAGCGCAACTCCTCACATGCGGCATTAAAGATGTTTCTCACTAAAGTTCGTCCTGCGAGTATATCCGGCAGAAAAAGGACGTTGAAAAGTGGCAATCTGGCAATACTGAAACCACATGTGGGGTAACTACCTCTGTCAGCACATATTAGTCGTGCTGTACAGTTGGTGCAGTAGATAGAAGTTTGGGTTAGCATGCAGGAGGTCGAGGGGTCGATCCTGGGTTGAGGCGTATGTTTTCTTATTTCGTAAATGTAGTCCAGGTGGTATGGTATCTGGCATCTTAATCGTTAACAGCGATTGCAGCGGGTCCTCTAGAAACCATTTGCACTTACATACTACGATCCTAGAAATGGACGAACAATCGTTTTCATTGGTCAGCTTTGAACGTCGTGGGCGTGAATTTATTCACTTTTGATGATTGAGATGCCAGATACCATACCACCTGGACTACATTTACGAAATAAAAAACATACGCCTCAACGCAGGATCGACCCCTCGACCTCCTGCATGCTAACCCAAAGCTCTATCCACTGCACCAACTGTACGGCTCGACTAATAGGCCTATGTGCTGACAGAGGTAGTTACCCTACATGTGGTTAGAGTGTTGCCACATTTCCACTCTTCAACGTCTTTTTTCTGCCGGATATACTCGCAGGACGAACTTTTGTGAGGGACTTTTTTAATTGCTGGCATGTGAGTAGTTGCGCTGCGACGCCCGAGTGCGCGAATTTCGGTTTACCCTGTACGAAGAGGCAGTCTTGAGAGTTGAGTTGTTGTTTAACAAGAGTTATGAGCGCAAGTCGTTAATCGAGTATGTGAATTTGTTACGGCGGAAGGTTGGTTGACATTCAAGTGTTGCAGTCTCCAGTCTTCGCAGTAGTAGTAGTAGTAGTAGTAGTATTTTCGTGTGTGCGTCTTTGTGGATAGAACATACTTTCTCTTAAATAATAATCACCACCACCACATCACAGTGTTTCCGACTAACCTGTATTTTATTCAAAGTTGCACTGAAAGTTTCTAAGAAGTGTGTATTTGTAACAAACATACCACTCTAGTAGTACTCAGTTTAGTCCATTACGGTGGACAGTGACGTATAGTATTTCTGATGATTACATTTAATTCTGTTGCAGGATCTTCTACGTCTCGCACGACTCTCAAGATCTCAAAATCTTCAGCTACATCGCTAGAGATGGAGCGAGTAACGTGTTCAAGTGCAACGTCTTCAAATCCAACAAGAAGGTGAGTAGTGTCGCTCATGTTTTAGTTCTCGCCTTCTCCAATTTGGCGATATTTTGGCTTCTCATTGAGGGACAAAATTTTATAGCAGCGAGGAGAGAATCTGCATGTTTTTCACTGTGCCTATTTCTCTGACATTTAGTGCACTTCAAGAGAGATATGTGTTTATAATTCATTTTGTTTGACAATTACTTTTGTGGGCAAAACGTACTAGCAAGGTTTGCTAGTCTGGTCTCAACTTTTGCCCTTTTCCTTCGAAGTTAGAAGGCCCCATTGCTGTATCTTAGAAGTGAACTTTCCACAGTGCGTAGAATGATTTATTTCTTCTTCCGGGTTGAACCGTGTTATTGTTTTCTGTACGTTCCGTACAGGTTTGTGGGAGTTTCGAAGACATTGCAGTAATCTTTGTCAAGGCGACTGAAATACCGCTACTCGATCCCAGGTAATCAGAGTCCAAGGCAGCAATCAAACTACGAAGAACTAAATTACCCCATTGCTGTGTTATGCCAATATAGCATTGATTGTCCAAGAGTATAAATGTTTCCGCTCTTGTCATATATGGCTTATTGAGCATAGTTCAGTATGTTCTTATGTAAGAATTGTTTCGCCGTTGTTTTCAATAACTTACCAACTAAAGAACAGGAACACATAAATGCAATTCAAATGGAAACCGCGCAAGAAAGTTTTTAAGTTGGTGAATACACAAAATACACGCGAATACACTTATTTTAATCCATGATTTTAATCTTATACGGTCAGAGACATGGTAGACATTACAGGAAAAACTTTGGATATTGTTAGACGGAACTATTGGGAGAGCCTCATTCATAGGTCTTCGAGCTGAATAATTTATGCCAAAGAGACTTTTCATGTGCGGTTTCCACTTGAAATTTCGTTATGTTTTTCTGATTTCCATTGTGATTGCAACCGCTTCCAGATTTTCTTTCACTGATAGCAGATGTACTAATTTGCACTTATAGCGAGTTTTCTCTCATGGAAACATAAATAATATTCAAAACAAAAGTAATGGAGAGCAGTCCAATGAAGTCAGGTGATGCAGGAAATATTAGATTAGGAAATGAATTCTTTATTAAAAAATTAATTTCGTGTGGCTATTTCTAGCCGTGTGCAGCCCTTGTAAGGCAGACCCTCCGATGAGGGTGGGCGGCATCTGCCGTGTGTAGGTAACTGCGTGTTATTGTGGTGGAGGATAGTGTTATGTGTGGTGTGTGAGTTGCAGAAATGTTGGGGACAGCACAAACACCCAGCTCCCGGGCCGTTGGAATTAACCAATGAAGGTTAAAATCACCGACCCGCCCGGGAATCGAACCCGGGACCCTCTGAACCGAAGGCCAGTACGCTGACCATTCAGCCAACGAGTCGGACGGAAATGAATTCTGAAAGGAAGTAGATGGATATTGTTATTTGTGTAGTAGGGTAGGGTAACTAACGATGGGAGAAGTAAGGAGAACATAAAATGCAAACTAGCACAAGACAAGAAATTTGCTCACTTCCAACATTGAAATAGGAATTAGACGTTTTTGAAATCTTTCGGCTGGAGCGTGGCATCAGTAGCGATGATTAGGGTGGCGGGGCGAGGAGAAGGGGAGGGGGAGATTGCCCGTCGACTTTGCGGCGAAATCATTAATTTTTATTCCATTTTAGCTACCTAAAGCTAGGATTTAATAAAAAAAAGGCGATTTATACAACCCGTGTTGTCTAATGTCTAATTATTTCCTTTAATTTCTTTAAATATGTCGGGCTGAGTGGCTCAGACGGTTAAGGCGCTGGCCTTCTAACCCCAACTTGGCAGGTTCGATCCTGGCTCAGTCCGGTGGTATTTGAAGGTGCTCAAATACGACAGCCCCGTGTTGGTAGATTTACTGGCACGTAAAAGAACTCCTGCGGGACTAAATTCCGGCACCTCGGCGTCTCCGAAGACCTTAAAAAGTAGTTCGTGGGACGTAAAGCAAATAACATTATTATTATTATTATTATTATTATTATTATTATTATCATTATTATTATTATTATTATTAATTTCTTTAAATAAAGAAGTACTTACCGGAAATATGCACAAAAGTCATTCCGCGCAGTTGACCGATTTTTCAGGGCCACAGCAAGAACGACTAATGAGCTTCTAACCTTAAAATCAGAAAATAGATCCGCGCAACAGCGTGTAGAAACGCGAATAGTATCTGTTGGCATAACACCTTAGTTTCATGCATGTGTAATTGGGAAAGTTTTATTGAATATTATTGAATCAAAATCTCAAAAAAGCTATTATTACCATAGTTAAGCTGGTAAACTGTGAACCATTAATTATCTGTCAAAATTCGCCAGGGAGCGTCCCATTTTGTACCTGTTTTGTTGTTTACCCCCACCCCTATATTCCCCAGGCCGCCGGTACTCTTTTGTTTTTTCTATGAATGTTTTTGCCCCCTGCCACCACCATTTCTAATTTCCGATCACCGCTGCCGCGTGGTATTGTATGGAAGTGAAACATGGACAATACCTAGCTCAGGAAGGAGAATAGAAGCTTTTGATATGTGGTGTTACATAAGAATGCTAAAGGGAGATGGGTAGAGATACTGAATGGAATTGGTGAGAGGAAATCGATTTGGCGAAATTTGACCACAAGAAGAGATAAAATAATGGGACACATCTTAAGATACCCATGGCTTGTTCAGTTAGCTTTTGAGCGAATTGTGTGCTCGAGGGACGGTATAGGTAGCCCAGCAATAAATATGACAAACAGTTTTGAATAGATATAGGTTGTAGTAGTTACGTAGAAATGAAAAGGTTTGCACAGGATTGGGTGACATACAGGGCTGCATCAAATCGGTCTATTGACTGATCACCCAAACGATAACATTAGTGGAGAAAGGAGTGATGTAACACCAGTGCATTGCACCGTGCACGGTGCTATGTTGACCAGAGTGCAGAGACTTACTGCTCGATTTGGAGCAATAGCGCTGTCTCTCTCTTTCCCACGCCCGTCTCGCTCGCTCAGCCTGTCTCCCTCTTCCTCACTTGCTCCGTAGCGCTCCAAATCCGAGCCGAGTTGAGCCGAGCTTACCGACCAGGCCAGCGACGAAGAATTGTCTGAGCCGAGCCGAGTGGGACCGATCCACTGTGAACAGGAACTCTTCGCCTCAATTTGCACGCCTGAGATTTTGGGCGTTTGAGAGGCCCTGTTCTATGTATTAGTCAGAGTCTATACAGCTTCTGGCCTCGCTGAGTCCGTGAAGTCCGAGCGGGCTTATGCATCGGAGGTCCGAAAGTTTGATGCAATTTGATGGATTTGTATAATTTGGAAACAATTCTCTAACTCACGGGTAAATAATGAAAATATCGAGCTTGATTATTATTATTATTATTATTATTATTATTATTATTATTATTATTATTATTTACGTAGTTATGTACGGACTTTATTTGGTATAAATCGTGGTCATGTCCGCCCCCGTGGTGTAGTGGTTAGCGTGGTTAGCTGCCACCCCCGGAGGCCCGGGTTCAATTCCCGGCTCTGCCAAGAAATTTGCAAAGTTTTTTTTATATTTTGCTTTACGTCGCACCAACACACATAGGTCTTATGGGGACTATGGGATAGGAAAGGGATAGGAGTGGGAAGGAAGCGGCCGTGGCGTTAATTAAGGTGGGGTTCGAACCCACTATCTCCCGGATGCACGGTGACAGCTGTGCGCCCCTAACCGCATGGCCAACTCGCCCGATAATTTGAAAAGTGTTATGAGGGGTGGAACGTGGTCGACTCAGCCTCGGGAGGTCAGCTGAGTGGAGGAGGGTTCGGTTACCACCTTAGCCTTCCTCGAAGTGGTTTTCCGTGGTTTCCCCACTTCTCCTCCAGGCAAATGCCGGGATGGTGCCTAACTTAAGGTCACGACCGCTTCCTTCCCTCTTCCTTGTCTATCTCTTCCGATCTTCCCATCTCCTCCACAAGGCCCCTGTTCAGCAAAGCAGGTGAGGCCGCCTGGGCGAGGTAATGGTCCTCCTCCCAAGTTTTATCTCCTGACCCGATATCTGGCGCTCCAGGACACTGCCCTTGGGACAGTAGAGGTGGGATTCCTCACGGAGTCCGAGGAATAAACCAACCCTGGACGTTAAACGGATTAAGGAAGAAAGATAAATCGTGGTCATATTATTTGTGTGTAACAAAACACGTTAGGTTATGTTACCACACGTCTGTAGTAAGTATAATATAAGATTTTATTTAATGTAGGAACACGTAGTTAACCGAATATAATTTGATATTACCTGTAAATATGATGTATGTATCCAGTGTAATGTTGTGAAATTACGAGAAAATGTGTTGTGTCATACTTTTCTAGAAGCCTGATCAGGCAATATGTATAAAGAGGCAGTCTTGGGAGCTGGAGTTGAGTTGTTTAGCGAGACTTGTAGGGGAAGTCGTTAGCTGAGTGTGTGAACCCATGCTGTGATTCTGTTGGTAATCGGTTTACATGTTAATGGAGCAGTGTTCTTCTTCCTCCTCCTCTTCTTCTTCTTCTCCTTCTTCTTCGTGGCAGTGTTTTGTCCAAGATGGAGTTTATTAGTGTGTGTATTATGTGTATATAATTTGTAAATAAAACAGTGTACACAAAAGCACGAAAGCTTCGGCTGTGAGCGCTTACTTGTTCATGTCATGTAGATGGACACGCTGAAGTGTTCTCGTCTTAGCGCAAATTTCAAATACTTATTCGTGTTTTAAGGTTTATTTAAAAGTAAAATTTCATCATCATTATACTGTAAGTCGTGGTAAGTACTTGCAGTAATTATGTTTCTCCACTCCTTTTTAAAGCCAGAGTTTGTAGTTCGTTAACTTGTGAGCTGTTTTGCTGTAGCCTGGATGCTGGCTCTATGCTAATGTCTTCTCGTTTTTGTTAACTCGCCCTGATCAACTAGAAGACTACCGCTCAACTCGCTTTTCTACCCCCGCTTCTATACACCCACCCAGCACTTTGCCCCAGCCCGCTCGCATAAAACAGAACAAAATTAATGCGCGCAGTTCTTACCACTACTCCGCTTCGTGCAGCTTTAATCAGCGTGGCCCATATTTTCAAACGAGAAAGTGGAAGATTTATAAAGGACTTTTTTTCTATCTCGACAAACTGAAATGTAGTTACCTGGATAAGAAACTTTTTTATACATCCAAATGTGTTAACTCTCAGCTACTTGGGAATACATTCTTTAGATAAATTTTGTAGACACAATCTTGCGGCGGCATCGGACAAAATTATACAGTAGAATTCGTCAAGGCATACTTTGCCTTAAGCAACTTATTCCGGTCAAGACTCCTCAGCCGCCCAGCAAAACTTACTATTTATAAAACCATTGTTAAACCAGTCCTCACTTACGCCTCAGAAACATGGCCCCTGACGGAAACCAACGCAAGGCTGCTTGATGGATTCGAGAGGAAAGTTCTGAGGAGGATAATTGGTCCCGTGTGTGATAAAGAACGATGGTGAACAAGGTACAGTGCAGAATTGTACACTATATACACCGATGCTCCACTAACAGAAATAATACGATCAGGAAGGATAAGATGGGCAGGTCATGTGGCAAGAATGGAGGAGTCTGAGGTGACAAAGAAGATTCTCTTTGGAAACCCAGGAGGACAAAGAGGACAAGGTAGACCTCGAATAAAATGGTTGGACGGAGTGGAAGATGATCTACGAGAGCTGGGATGCAGAAATTGGAGGAGGGCAGCATGTGACCGTGATGGGTGGGAGAAGCTCGTTGGAAAGGCCAAGGTTTACCCTGGACTGCAGCGCCACAGAAGAAGAAGAATTCGTCAACTCTTACCACTATGCAGGATAACTTCATTTGTACCGCTAGAAAATTATTTCAAGGTGCTAATAGGTTAGATTCTGATCTTTTTCAACACGCAATGCACTAATGTGGAAATTTTTGCATCAGAGACGTCTCGTCTTAAGGATTACACGAGCACGTGAACACCCTGGTAATCCCCCTCCCAAAAATGCAATTTGCATGATATTGTATGATAAAATGTTTGTACGTTGAGAACGTGTTTACGAATTTGTAAGTGCCGATTCAGATTTCGTTTTCATTTGCATCATACGCCACGCTAGCTGGGGCCTGTTCCACGAACGAACTTTGCAACTTTTCAACTTTGCACTTTTCACTTTTCAAATTTTGCAAAGTGCAAAGTCTTTCTGTTCCACCATGGTCTAGGTTGTACTTTTCAATTTTTTCGCAAAGTGAAAAGTCTTTGCGAATGAGTGATACGATCGAGTTTATTCCATGAGCAAACTGTATAGGCCTAATACTCTACGATTTTAATGCTTTACTTTTCGCGGCGAATTTGACGGTATAATTGTCGTACAGTTTACGTTTTTATCATGGGAAAAAAGGTTATTACAAGTAGCTGGCTGTGCTGGAAGTTGTCAAGGAGAAACGTGACATACTTTTTCGACAACTTTAAAGATAACCTCTCAAATTATGCCACATCAATATTAACGAGAGTAGGCTGCCGTCAACACATTCACACACAGAAGGAAATTCACCCCTCATTAGAAATGCTGTCGCTATATTGAGTGGATTATCAGGCCAACGTACTGTTAGGAAATATTACATTTACTATAACATCTACGACTTTGGTAACAGTTCGCAAATAATTGTTTTGATGTCCCATGCATTGCTGCTACACCGTGCAGCTGGGCACCATTTACTAACCAATGTAAGCATATAAGAATTTGTGTTTTTCCGGAAAGGGATTGACTTCTTTTTGTTACATGTTTCAATAAATGTCCGATCATTTCAAGAATATAATGAGCCTGTGTTGGGGTAATACGAAATCACTCGCGAAATTCCGTCGAAGTGAGGTTATGAAAATTAATCTCGTCTTTGTACGTTCTCTTATTGGATTCTTCATCACTGTCCTCACTTGATGCTAATAAAAGGTCACGTCGTAACGTGTTTATATCACTAAACCAAATTCTACGCCGAGAAACTAGTGTACATACTTGTTAATTAACATATGAAAAGGGAATCATCTCTTTGCAAGATTTATGAAAACTTTTCACTTCATTTCTTTGCACTTTGCATTTCTGTACCAATGGAGGAACATAACAGGCTTGAAAAGTGAAAAGATTCCTAACTTTTCACTTTTCACTTTGCAAGTTAAATCTGAAAAGTGATGGTGGAACAAAATCTGAACTGAAAAGTGCAAAGTGTAAAGTGAAAAGTTGCAAAGTTCGTTCGTGGAATAGGCCCCTGATCGCAATCCCGTTGTGAACTAGAAAGTTGAGCTTATTGCATAGCTAGAGCTGGAAGGGGCAATGCTGTTCGTATGGCATATATGAGCACAATTCCTGTGTGAACACGGTCCCGCTTCCAATGCCTTCTCCTAAAGTTCTTCTCAAATCCCAAATCGCACAGTGCGTGGCAGTGAGTAAGGCACAGGGCTACTACCACAGAGAACTGCTCAGCGCTGTGTTTATCAGGCGCAGTTGTAGCATAATAATTGATTAATAGTCCGAAGAAGCTTTTTCGCTAACTACTTGCTTACAAAATAGATTTATACGTCAGCTTGTTTATTTGAAAAATATTAATTAAGTACAATTCCTACAATTATGTTAGCAACCCTTCAGATGGATGGGAGTATATATTCGTTGAAGTGGAGGGGAGGATATTTTAAAGCCATATTACCGCTATGTAACTTATTTTTAAATCTCGGGTGTTAACTCATATTTTATTCATGTCTGTTTATTCTATAATATTATTGACAGCACAATATGGGCGTAAGTAGGCTCCTGTTAACGTGTTAACCGACTGAGGAAAAATTTATACGTAGGTTTTTTTAAATCTACTGTCTGTTCTGTGTGCACATCCAAAAATTTAAACCACGCGATGCCACTGCTGTACTTCCTTTCGTGCGGAAAAATTGGAAAAGTCTTAACCAGAGCTGTGTAGATTTGCGTACAATGAGTTCATACTACTGTCATGTAAATTACGGCTACAGTAGGTTCTAGAAAACTTAAATTCCGTAAGAAATTACAAAGAAAAACTGCAACAGATTTTCGCGAAGGTCTTTGTTGCTACGTAAAGAGGGAATATAATTGCGTTTGAAAGGAGTTTCCTTTCGATATGTTTATGTACTTTTAACCGTTAGTGAGACAAGCTGAGGCGTCCAAACAGTAGTCTATATATATATATATATATATATATATATATATATAAAATAACATATGTCCTGACTGACTGACTGACTGACTGACTGACTGACTGACTGAATCATTACCGCCGAGCCAGAACATAAAGAGGTAATTTTGGGGATGCATTTATATTTCCGTGTAGGCGCTCACGAAGGAGGGATTTTTGGATATTCCATAGGTGAGGGGGCAGGAGGATGGAAACATTTTCAAAATGTGCATATCTATATTTCTAAAACTTAACAGTTTAAAGGGGGCGAAAATTGGTATTTGCAATTTCCTTTAAAAATAAAGAAACCCGTTATTAAATTGTTTTCGAAAAACCCACTTAATGGGGGGGGGGGGGTGTTAAAAATAAGTGAAAAGCTGGTTGAATCTTTTTTTTTTTGCTATTGCTTTACATCGCACCTACACAGATAGGTCTTATGACGACGATGGGATAGAAAATGTCTAGGATTTGGAATGAAGCGGCCGTGGCCTTAATTAATGTACAGCCCCAGCATTCATTTGCCTGGTGTGAAAATGGGAAACCACGGAAAACCATCTTCAGGGCTGCCGACAGTGGGATTTGAACCCACTATCTCCCGGATGCAAGATCACAGCCGCGCGCCTCTCACCGCACGACCAACTCGCCCGGTGAATCTTTTTTATGATGATACCTATGTCTCAAAAACTGAAGATGCTACAGACGTGAAAATTGGAACATGTATTTCTATTTTTTTCGGAAAAAACACTTAGTGGTGTTGAAAGAAGAGGAAAATGGGTGAATGTTTAAAATGAATGTTTTTCAAAAGCTTAACATGTTACAGACGTAGAGAGGTATTTGGAATAAAGGAAATCGTATGTTTTTGTTTTTGGAAAATCCGTTTGGAAGGGGGAGGGGGAAATGACCGAAAATTTGTTTTCTTTCCTCTTCGTTCTCCAACGGCCGTAGCCGTGTTGAAACAGCGGATCCTGTGAGATCTCCGAAGTTAAGCAATACTGGGCGTGGTCAGGAGTTGGATGGGTTGCCACGCGCTGTTGGTGGGGGGTAAGGGAATGGAGGAGCGGAAAGGAACTGGCCACCCTACCGCACGTAAACTCCGGCTCAGGAACACCTCTGCGGAGGTTCGGCCCTGCCTTCGGGCAGAATAACCCTTACTTTACCTCTTCGTTCTATTTGTTCAAGTTCTTCATTATGACACGAAGAGTAGTGTCGATGCAAACTTATTTTATTGTCCACATTTCGAATTTTGTGGTACTTCGCCACTTTGATAAATTCGGTTAAAAAAACATATTTCCTCCCATTGATGATTGAATAGTGGGGTCGAAAGTCTACTCTGTTTTGTCTTTACATGGAAACCAGCCATAGTGCACGCGGCAGTAGTCAAGATTTCTCCGCTGTTGTAGTAGAGTTGATTTTCACTGGATGCTATTACAGTGCTTTGTGCCAAGCTGCACGACGACGTCTGCCGTAGGTTATTAGCTCATTTCCTGTCGTTTTATTCAAGCTACCTTACAAGGCAATATTGTAGGGTAAAGAAACATCAGGATTTGTTCATACAATTATCTTCTTCCAGACGAATAAACGAGGTACTGTTTCTTCCCTCTCGGATTAAATTTGTTCGGAAAATAGTCTAGACACAATGTAGTTGGAGTCAAGTCGGTTCGTGACTGAAATATTTAGCAGGGCTCAGCCAGAGATTGTATTTCTTACCTCCGTGCAGGTTAATTTTGTATTGTCACAGACTGGCAAGCTGATCTTTCACACACTTACAACCCTTCTACCACATGCACAACGCATCTGTTGGGAAAGTTGCATAATTAGCACGGATACATTACTATACCCGGCGATCCCCTATAACAGCGTTACGGACATCTTATCTTCTGAATGGGTGTGAGAGAAAACGCACTCAAGTACCTCTTACCCTTTACTAGTACTGAATTAGAAAAGGAGAACTTTCTTTTCTTACACCTTCATAAAATGTAAGGACCGCAACAGGCTTAATTCAGGTTCGGTTTTGAACATTGCCTCTTTCGAACCTGATTTCAAGAAACTAATTGTATCAAACAAAGTCCATTGATGGCATTAGCAGTGTTCCAACTGGGCAAGTGATCTGTGTAACAATTACTACAGTTTTTTTCAGATAACAAAAATTGTTATTATTATTATTATTATTATTATTATTATTATTATTATTATTATTAAATTAAGAGCTTGTTATATACTTTCTCGTCAGTAGTAAATTGGAATAGCCTGTTCAGAATTCCTACAAATTTTAAAGTAGATTATAGAGATCGAACAGTCATCTTCTAGTTGTACAAGAACCAAAATGCACTAATAGGGCAGAGAGAAGAGAAAGCTGAAATCACCAAAGGAGTACGGCACGGATGCAATCTGTCAACTCTACTTTTTAACATATACATTGATGAAGTAATGAAAGAGTTCATATCTGAATCCACACATGGGTTTAAAATCAATGGTGAAACATATAGGCCTAAAACAACACGCTTTGTTGACGGCATTGTTCTGATTGCAGAAAATGTACAAGATATACAGATCTCTGTAAAGAAATTGAATGACCTCTTAAGAAGTATTAGCAACATGAAAATAAATAAATCGAAACCGAAGATAATGTTGTGCACACGTAACGGAAATCAGACTGCAAATGTCTGCTTGGATGGAGAAAGACTTACCCAAGTGAAACAGTTCAAATACTTGGTAAGTCTCATCTCGTCACATGGAAGATGTTAAACTGATGTCCGCTCTCGTAGTGCTCAGGCCAAAGAAACCTTCGGTGAGGAAAGAAGTCTACTAACATCAAAGGCTACCTCACTTTTAATGAGGAAACATTTTACTAAAAGCTTTGTTTGGAGCATTACAAGCTGGACTCTGTTGAAAAGAGGGGCAAGGCAAGAATAAGAGTTTTTGAAATGTGGTGTTGGCGTCGAATTCTACGAATACCATGGACAAGTAAGGTGACAAATGATGAAGTTTTGAATAGAGTGGAAGAGAAACGCTCATTATTACCAACTATTGAAAATCGACGGAACAGCTGGGTTGGTCATCCATTGCGTCATTCACCCTTGTGCATCTCACTGATCGAAGGAGAAGTGGAAGGGAGACGAAAAACAGAATTTCTAGATGACAAAAGAAGAAGGCGCCCCTACCAGCTAATTAAACACCTGGCTCAAGAGCGGAAGTCGCTGGGAGAAGATCATGCTGCCCACCAACCTTCGGGTTGTGGAGACAAAGAAGAAGTCAGTAATCAATATAAAGCTATACATATCTCTATTCCACAACTTCTGTAAAATTAAATATGTGCATTATACTTCTAGTTGGGGAGTGATAGTCGAATTCTTGAGCATTTGGCTTCATTAGGAGCAAATTATATCTAGGCATCTACATTACTTCCCCAGCATGCCTTCAAACCATCTAGAAATTAATTCCTCTCGAATTTCAGAATTGCGCTATTAAATCATAGCCATAAAAGTTTAATTTAATGGAATACATTTAATTTCTACGAAGCTGAAGGTAATACCCACGTTCTATTAATTAAGCAACATTGGGCGTGGTCATTTCCCGGATGGGTGACCGCTCCGCGCCGCCGGCTCATACCTAACTGTGCTAGTCACGTTAGTCTGAAAATTGTTAACAGAGCAATGACTTATGGAAATAATAATAATAATAATAATAATAATAATAATAATAATAATAATAATAATAATAATAATAATAATTGTACTGGGGTTACACCTGCTCCGTGCATTTGAACGGCGCGCCTTCTAGAATGTCATCTGTGGTATGAATCTGAAACTGTGTATCTGAAGAAGTTTGAACCTTTAATCCGTAGATATCTCTACTATCGGCTCATGTGCCCCTCTGGGTGGAGGATTAATTTTTAAGAGAAAGTTCACTTTGCTATTTTGATAAACCTTATGTGTTCTTATTTTTCTTTGTGCTGAAGTTGTCAGCACTGCCATGGCAATTGCTTTTTTGTGCTGAAGTTGTCAGCAGTACCATGGCTTCCCCGCTATAATAATAATAATAATAATAATAATAATAATAATAATAATAATAATAATAATCCTGCCCTGTGGTGAAGAGGTGGTGATTTATTAGTGACTGATAGATGCCATGAAATGAGAATGGAGAGTGTTGTGTCCGTCTCTTATTTTACGGTCCTGGGTTCGTTTTCCGTCCAGGTCAAGGATTTTAATTCTGGACTGAGTAGCAGGGCATGGTTCACTTGATACGAGATTTTCTCAAGCTCTTAGTCACAGGAAGAAAGCGCACAGTGAGAAGATGGCACTACTGACCTAGTGTACGTAGACCAACACTGGTTGCCATGGTTACAGTGATGTCAGGAAATTAATAACGCTGATTCCAGATGGCTACTGCCTCCTAGTTGTAGATTTTTCGTTCTCAGTGTCACTTCACATCTGTATGAATTCTGTATGAATTCATTCATATGCTAAAGTCAAGGCTTTGTCGCTGCAACCACGTTTGTCTCTCCTCTGCTGAGCGTTTCAGGTCAACATACTTTTTTTCAAATTAATTACAATGTTATTACATACAAGCGGCTAACGAATGATGGGACCGAGTGTATCCCGGTATAAGGAGATCCCTCTGCCAAGTACCAACACACTCTTCGTAGGGTGGATGAGCGGGTGGATATTCCGGGCACCCTATTGCCCATGGGGTGAGAAATTGCCCCTAAAGGCGGATGAACCGACTTGTTTTGGTCAACGGCATTGGGATGCAGAAGGCAACGGGGAAACTACTGCATTATTATATCTCGTAATGCAACAATGCAATCGTCTCTTCTTGAGCAAATGATTACTGTATGTATAAGGCTACCGAAATAGACTTCATATCATTGTGTATTCTTCGCACGTTATCCACTATCCTTGCAAACGATACGACGTGCTGACTGCTAAGATGTGTGCTACTCACACCAGTAGCCTAAAGCATTGACATCACTGCATCGATTATTTATGGATGGAAGCTGCGTGCATTGACCTTGTCAACAGCTCTGACAAATCCCGTCAAATCTGGCCCCTGTCAGATACCACACCGCAACACTCTGCCGTTCCACCTGTGTACTGTGCAACGACACGTGTAATTCACGGCTTCTGGAAGTTCGATGCCACACCATTCGTAATAATTAGGGCCCGGCTGCTTATGACCTAAATGTTAGAAATATGCAAGCATTTATGACCAAAAATGTATTATGACAACAAATATGACTTCAAAATATTTTGGTAATATTTTTGAAATCTTAAAAATCTTGCCGCTGTTGAAATTAACATTATATTGAAAATATATTCTTAAAATTTAGACATTCAATAATAATAATAATAATTAATACGCCCAAATGATAATATTAATTTTTATTATTATAAGGTATTTTGAATTTATTTAATTACTCAATCGAGATGTAACTCTCGACCCTGCACAGAACGAGAAAATATCACATTTTGATGTTCGATCAGATATAATTACAATAGCAAATTATGTACATTTTAAAAGTTTTCAAACAGGAACGATCTTCTATTTTCACGCAACATTGACTCGTAACGGGGAAAAGACCCCTCAACATCGGAGAATGTTTTTGGGGCTTGTTTGAATTACGTCAAATGAGAGTTCAATTGAGGCTCATATTTCTGTCGCTTTCTACGTATCTGTCTCTTTCTATACAGTTTACTCTCCTAATTCATATAAATATATAGTTCTAAGAAAGATAATTGTAAGAAATTGCAGATAACAATATTAGGAGGTGTGAAAAATCCGTCTTTTAGAAGAGTGCAAGCAGGTATGAGAAAATGGAATTAAAAAAATAAAAATACATATGACACATGTATGAAAATTTACGGGGAAATATGACCATAGTATTAAAAATTACCGGGAAATGACAGAAACCATTAAGAAGCTAAAATATGACCTTTTTGGCCCGTAAAAATATTGCATAATTTTAGTCCCCGTAGATAAAATCATGATTAAGTTGTATTTCCCATGGAGAGAATATAAAGAAAAAAACATGACATGTTATAAATATCTGGGACCTAATAATAATAATAATAATAATAATAATAATAATAATAATAATAATAATAATAATAATAATAATTTATTTATTTATTTATTCGAGTCAAAATCACCACAATAAAGAAATTAAAACTTATCACAGGGAGGTTAACAACTGACTTAACACAAGAGACTAAATTCACATAATTCACTAATTAAATATGTACCGGGTGGGCAATATAAAACTGACTCGGAAAATATTTAAAATAGGGCTGACGCGGGATTGACCCTTGTCAACAAATCTCCCAGTGTGCAGGATGCGGGACGTAGACTGCATTTGTATTGATTTGTTAGAATAATGTTGACTCAGACATGTTCTATGGTACCTGTTCGGACTTTCCCTGGAATAATAATAATAATAAACAGCGAGAAAACAGATTGTAGAATATCAGAAAGTAGCAAGGAAGACTGGGCCACAATTCCCGGATCAAAGAAGCCTCCAACACTTTAGAGTTGAGAGAGAGAGAGAGAGAGAGAGAGAGAGAGAGAGAGAGAGAGAGAGAGAAGGATCAAGATAGTAAAGAGCTTCAACTACTTGGGAGAAAGAATACAAAAGAATGGATTGGGAGAGGGGGAAATTCGAGAGTGGGTGATAAAAAAGGAAGTAGTCTGTAAATCGACGAAGGGTCCCTACAATAAGGAGGTGCTGTCGTGTGGGGCTATCTTAATACACCTACTCACGGTCATGAAACCCGAATGTCTGTACGTAACAGAAACGTGGATTATATCTTGGAAAGATGGGCTGGAAGATATTAAAAAGAAGAGAAGAACAGAAGAAGTAGGAGAATGTATGAAAAGATACTGGCAGAAGTCAAAGCACGGAAGGCGAAATATTAAAGTAAATTTTGTGAATGGTGATCCATAAAAGACCAAAACGAAGAAGAAGATGATGATGATGATGATGATGATGATGATGATGATGATGCTGTGGAGTTAGCCCTGTTTTACGACCAGGCTCTTCCTAACACACCGAGCTCGATAGCTGCAGTCGCTTAAGTGCGGCCAGTGTCCAGTATTCGGGAGATAGTGGGTTCGAATCCCACTGTTGGCAGCCCCGAAGATTGTTCTCCGTGGTCTCCCATTTTCACACCAGGCAAATGCTGGGGCTGTACCATAATTAACGCCACGGCCGCCTCCTTCCCACTCCTAGCCCTTTCCTGTCTCATCGTCACCATAAGACCTATCTGTGTCAGTGCGACGTAAAGCAACTTGCTCTTCCTGACACCACAATGTAAAGCGATTGATTCACTATTACTAGTGGTACTTGGTGATGGATGAAGGGGGGTGTACGATAAGGCTGAAAGCCCCAATCTTTCTGGCTATCTTTTTTATTTTATATATATGCGAATAAGCCCATTAAGAGTACGTAAAGTATTTCCCTTCCTTCGTGCGCATATTTATTTCATTCTTCTACTGTGTGTTTCCTTTCTGCAGACCAGGTTGTTCCAGTCTTCTTCTTTGGACATTCCTCTCGGTAAATTTCTCATTACCGGGCGAGTTGGCCGTGCGCGTAGAGGCGCGCGGCTGTGAGCTTGCATCCGGGAGATAGTAGGTTCGAATCCCACTGTCGGCAGCCCTGAAAATGGTTTTCCGTGGTTTCCCATTTTCACACCAGGCAAATGCTGGGGCTGTACCTTAATTAAGGCCACGGCCGCTTCCTTCCAAATCCTAGGCCTTTCCTATCCCATCGTCGCCATAAGACCTATCTGTGTCGGTGTGACGTAAAGCAACTAGCAAAAAAAAATCTCATTTGTGAATTTTGGGTCTGACCTGTTTCAAATCTGTTTTAATTTCGCCAATCCATTTCATTGTGCCTGTTTTAGCCTTACAGTACTTCTGTTTTCATAGAATTCGCCTCTTTGGTAGGTCTGTCTGGATGCATTCTTTAATATGTCCACAGAATCTTAGCCTGCGTTTTCTAATGTCACTGTGAATATTTGTGTATTGTTTGATTTCCTGTCTGCCTCTAAGTTGGTATTGTCTGTTGGTGAGTTTTGGGCCTAGAATTTTTCTTATGATTTTGCGTTCCTTTTTCTCAATGTTTTCAGTGTCTACTTTCCTGTTCAAAATTATCGTTTCTGATCCATAAAGACATTCTGGTTTAATAACTGTATTGTAATGTCTCAGTTTAGTATGCTTGGAGATACAGTTTTTGTTACAGATTTTTTGAGTTAGTCGATGTGCAGTTTCCATCTTTTGGCATCTAATTTCATTGGTTTTTGTTTGGAGTCCATTTTCCTGAATCGTTTCACCAAGGAACTTAAGTTGTGATACTCGTTTAATTTTGCCTTATTTTTTGTTTCCATGAATTGTGGTGCATGTTTGTTGCAGCTCATGTATTCTGTCTTTTCAAAAAATATCTGAAGACCGACTTTTTCTCCAATTTCTTTCTGGAGTTAAATCTGATTTTGGGCTGTTGAAATGTTTTTGGTTGCTATTGCTAGGTCGTCCACAAATGCTAAGCAATCTATCTCTAAGTTTTCCTGTGCCTAAAGTGATTGGTTGGTAAATTTTGAGGGCCAAGTTTATTATTATTATTATTATTATTATTATTATTATTATTATTATTATTATTCCGAAGGTCGTTGAGGTCTCCTTCATGGGATGTTCTATACAAGTTAGGAACATGCACATTGTTTATTAACTTCTCACAAGAGATTCACAACCTACGCCCGACTAACCTACGGAATGCTTTTGGCGGGTCTTTTAGCGCGGGAGAGGCGAGACAATGAAGTTGTCAGTTCTGCCGGCAGATCGCAGCACCGCACAGAGCTTGGCGCGGTAACGAGTGACGCAACAATATTGATGCTACTATGTGATCAAGGCAGACTAAACAACGCCATCAGCTGTGTGGTGCTTGAACAGCTGTGCGGTGTTCAAGTACACTCGACGTTGTAAGGGGAACCCAACGGCCATCGCGATGCCCCACTCCAGACAGTCCCTAATTACTTTCTCTTTAAATTCCAGAAAGTTATACTACAGTAATCCCTAGGATTTTTAGGCACTACAGTAGGGCATCATTTATCCGAAACCATTGGGGGCTGGGGATTTTTCGGTTGAATGATATTTCGGTTGACCTATCATTTACGAAAAAAATTTGTTAAACACAAAATTGTACATCTGTATATATATTGCGGTAGAAGTCTTCATTTTTTTCTTGTCATCTAAATATCCTTATTCTTTTGGGATCCGAAAATTTTCCTAAGTCTTTTCCTTTCTTTCCCAGTTCCTCTTTTTCACTTCATTTATTCTGATCCGTACAATGCCTGTGGTTTAATTACAGTTGCGTGCTGCGTGAATTTTGCCTGGAACGATGTCCATCTCTTTATGTACTTGAATCGGTTCTGAACTTCTTGTATTATTTTTAATAAACAAACTTGCTTATCTGCAAGAAATGATGCTCCAGACGTTCAATAGCAAATAATAATATTAATAATAATAATAATAATAATAATAATAATAATAATAATAATAATAATAATCCGAAACGATTGGGGGCTGGAGATTTTTCGGCTTAATGATATTTAAGGATTTAAATATAAAACATAAATGATTATACATTTCAGTGTGATTTGATTGAATGGTTTTCCGTGATTTCGCATTTTCATACCAGGCAAATGCTGGGGTTGTACCTTAATTAATGCCATGGCTGCTTTCTTCCAACTCCTCGCCCTTTCCTATCCCATCGTCGCCGTAAGACCTATCTGTGTCGGTGTAACGTTTTATTATTATTATTATTATTATTATTATTATTATTATTATTATTATTATTATTATTATTATTATTATTATAGGGGCTGCCTGGCCGAGGCGGTAAAGGCGTGCTCGGTTCGCCCGGATTTTAGAGTTACTCTGGATTTTTTCTTCTAATGTTTACACAGTAGGCCTACTTTTAGCAATCATATGTCGGCAAAATATAAAATAATAAGTTAGGAAGAAATTAGCAACAATGTAAATTGATCGATAATGTTGCAGACGGTCTTGGCTAATACATGAGACTAGGGGACCCGCGCGAGAAATTTCGCAGGTTTATAAAGTATATGGTCGAGTAGCCCACTAGTGAACCAAGGAACACACAAATCAGTACAATATTAGACAGTCTTACTTACCACCTAATGTAATCTTTGATTTTTTAACATTTATGGTATCCACTTGAACGGAAGCAAATGCAAGTGCATTATTGTACTGAGGAATATTCCGGAAGTATTTTTTTTGTTTTGCTATCATTATTTTCTTAACTGATAATCACAGCATATCATAATGATATAAAACAGGCGTCCCAGTGGCCAAAATATTAAGTGGACAGCAATAATGGCGCGTATTTTCCTATAGCAACAGTATTTACAAATCGCACACTTCGTACAATTTCTTTAAACTCGTTTTTTTAAAGAGAAATTATGGATATTTATGAAATGAGAGTGCAATTTGTCACTGGCAATGTCTATTCTCTTTCTTTTGAATGCTCGTTTGTGACGATCGGTTACTTGTGTGCGCCGCAAAAGGGATCTAAGCTACTGAAAAATATATATGATGATGATCTCCTCTTTGCCCCTCCAAATTATAGAAATCGTTCAGTGTGATACACCGAATTCCATCGCTACGCAGTTGTTGATTTCCCCATTTTTGTACTCGTCATATTATTTATGACTTTACTTCAGTATTGAACACTTCCCCTTTCTTTTGCGACAACTTCACAGCGATGATTGCCTTGCTATTTAACACACATACTGATTTTAAATCTACAATCTACTAAAACAAGAGTTTGAAAATAAGCTTTACATTGTTGTAAGCAATCCGCAAACGCATAACAAACAAAAATCAACATTAGACGTTATAGCCGGTACATTTTTCCGAAAATGTGATGAAAATTACTCCCTTTTGTAAGATATGTCGTACTAAGCGATTGTTTTAAATATAGGATTTAGACTGGACCGTAAGACCGCCTGATGGCCATGATCGGTATGACACCGTGGTTAGCCGGTTCGAGTTCCGTTAGTCGAAAAAAATGTTCACCATCAGACTGTTTGCCGGCGGGGTAAGGGAGGTGGTGGTATACAATTTCTAATCACTAAATGGCGTGCCAAAAGCCTGGATTAAATTCCAAACCTCTCCGCAGTCCTCATATGGAGTGAGGGCATATGATGCTGTTGATGGTGATTCGTCCGTCGGATGGAGACGTTAAGACTTGAGTAGACCCCTTGGTGCTATTCGACGGGAGTGGGCTATGTGCCGGCACCGGGTTTCACCTTCTCTCTTCCTGCTATCATATATCATGTAATTCATTTCATCTCATGAACTCCTCTAATGTAGGAAGGGCATCCGGTCAAAAAAACCCGCCATGACATAATCATTTCACCTCATACCCGACCCCGCAGAGAAACGGGACAGGGATTGAACAAACAAACAAACAAGCAAGCAAACAAACAAACAAACAGTTTGACAGGCCCCTTATATTTCGCCGTTATATCCAGCACGTCGTTAAAAGCGATGTCGCAAAAAAACGGTTTCGACTCTAGTTGCGATTGGTTACAATTAAACCCCGGGTATTTAGGCCGTAATAAGTTAGAATGCTAACTAATTTGGCTTGTAGAAAGTCTTGTCTAGGCTGCTTTGCCACAATGTAGCGAGAGTAATATATTCTAGATTTTGTACTGTAATAGGCCATACCCCTAATTGTTATGCAAATTTCATAACAGAACTGTTATGCAGTTAGCAAGTCTGCCTTCTAATCTATTAATGAGTATACGTCCGGGCTGTTATTATGACACATATTAAGAACCATAACTTGGTATTTTTGATGTTGATACTCGTACCGTATTTCCAACGGGTTGCGTTAATCAGTCTAGTTTTGGTTAAATGTATAAGTGGTTACCACTAATGTTTATAACGACGTGATGGGCAAGTTTTTAATCTGAAATAAAACGGAACGGAGAATTGATGCAGACCTGCAAAATTAAAGTTGGAAGTAAAAATTAATCCGGGAAAATCCAAAGAATTTTTTTATTAGAACGGTGAAACTCCTTATATAAATGGTGTACGGTTCAGTACGAAATTGATGATTCATAATTTTTGTGCACTGTCTGCGAATAGGAAAGAACAACAGCTTGGCATCATCAACCAACCAATGATAATGATCAACATTTAGAGATGTCACCCTCGTAGCAGATTCCCTATGAGTTGTCTACGTAGATTTTTCTTGAACGTTCTCAAAGAGCTTGGAAATTTGTTGAATATTTCCCTTGATAATTTATTCCAATCTCTTCCTCCTCGTCCTATAAATGAATATTTGCCCCAATTTGTCCTGTGTAATTCCAAATTCGCCCAAGCTTATTCGTCTGCTAATATCATTCCACGCCATCCCTCCACTGACAGCCCGGAATAACCCGCCTAGTGGAGCATCTTACTCCCAAGTCTTCCCAGCCCAAAGTTTTCAAAATTTTAGTAACACTACTCTTTTGTCGGAATTCACCCAGAACAAATCGTGCTGCTTTCCTTTGGATCTTTCCCAGATCTCGTGTCGTGTAATGCTGGCCTGGGCCCCATGCACTGGAACCATACTGTAAATGGGGTCTTACCAAACACTTATACGCCCTCTCCTTTGCATCCTTGTATCCGTGCCATGCTGAGTGGCTCCGACGGTTGAGGCGCTGGCCTTTCGACCCCAACTTGGCAGGTTCGATCCTGGCTCAAGTCCAGTGGTATTTGAAGGTGCTCAAATACGTCAGTCTGTTGTCGGTAGATTTACTGGCACATAAAGGAACTGCTGCGGGACAATCCTGACACCTCGGCATTTTTGAAAACCGTCAAGAAAGTAGTTAGTGGGACATAGTAACAATTCATTCATTCATTCATTCATTCGTATCGGTCAACTTCGGACCACGTCATTTCAGCTGGTTACTCCTGACATTGATGTCTGCCCAATACTCCTGCATACATTGTCGGAGTCGTTCTTTCATCTCCTGTGTCGATGGCTTTCCTGTTTTTGATTTTGGATTGTCTCAGAAACCCTGGAACAGTTGAAGTTTATTTTTAAGTGGGACGCCCTCCTGGATGTCTTTGTGTGTGATTCCCAGTTCTTCAAGATATCTATCCACCTCAATGAACCAAGCCCCTTTGGTTTTCTTCTACTTTTGCGCTTGGTCACTCTTGTTTCGTCCATTCGTGTCACATGCCAATAAAAGATAATCCTTCGTTTCCGAATGGTATCGGTAATATTCTCTACGTGGGTGTATAGTTCGTCGTTATGGCGTCTTCTGTACTCCCCATTGTCCTTAATGGGACCTAAAATATTTCTCAAAATCTTCCCTTCTTTGGCCTTCAGTTTCTCGATCAATATATTTTTACAGCGATAGAAGTTACTTAGCTGATGTGGATTGTTTTCTTCTCCCAAAATCTCCTCATTGGGCACTGAACATTTCCCCCCGTTCTTCAGTCCATGCCTTACTGGTCTTGGTATTCATTTTCTCAGCAAAATGACGATTTTCAACTGCGTTTTAAACTGGAGTCGATCTTGAATAATTTCTGTGGGATGCAATTTTCCTAAAGGTCTTTTTCTATTTCACTAAGCCAGATGCTCATGACCTTCATTGAGAGAGCAAGGTTGTGAATCCTTTTAATGAGCCATTAATTGTGTTTTCCTGATGGTGTCGATGATCTTTTCAGAATGCTGATAAAAGCTTCCGAGACTTCCGTTTCATCCAGATTCCCTTCGAGTAGATTGGACCAAAGATATTCCTTATTATTTTCCTCTCTTGTTTCTCTATGTCTTTAATAATTGATCTGCCTCCAATGATCGAGGTTTCTGAGGCGTATAGTGTTTCAGGTTTGATAACCGAGTTGTAATGTCTTAATTTTGGGTTTCTGGATACTGACTTTTTGCTGTATCTTTTTCTAAACGAAGCAGCTTCGCCAGGCCCCGGTATACGTACTAGGTTATCACGATTATCGGATTCTGGGAGACCGAGATCGTCATGCAGGAATGTATCGGAGCTTCTCAAATCTCTTCTCGATCAATATTATTATTATTATTATTATTATTATTATTATTATTATTATTATTATTATTATTATTATTATTATTAGAAGAGGACCCGGGCTACTCTTCAGAATTCGTTGTAAATAGGTCTGATAACTCGTCTTGATATCCCTGTCATAGCCATATGATTTTGCCTGCTCTTTTCAATGGTTTTATGAATATTTAATAAGAAGCGCGTTATGGTATACCGCAGTTCGTAGTCAGAATTCATCCATTCTCACGTCATCATGCCGTCTGTTTGGTAAGAATCTATCAATATGTTTGCTTTTTTTAAACCCTGAAGTTCTTGATGTAGAAGCCAGAAATGGTATTCTTAATCGCAATTCTTCTGTAAAGAACGGTTGTCTTGTTACCTCATAGGTTAGTCTGGAAGGAGCGTTTTTTTGCCAGGCAGAGAATTTATTTAAGATACGCGTCCTTCGCTCTCTCTAATGCAACTTGATTATCCTTCGATAGGTGTTCCCAGATTATGTCTAACGCGTATGTCATGATGGGGTCTGTTTGTACGTAGACTTTTTTTTCTCTTAGCAGCATGTAAGCTATCAGGAACGCTCTGCCATCTGTTGAATATATTTGGAGTCTAGGAAAGGTTAGAGAATCAAAGAGTATCTAGAAGGGAATAGTTTTCTTCCGTGATCATAGGAAGTGTATACTCTCTGGCTTGACAGGTAGTAATCAAACATGGCTGCATGCAGTGACATTATTAAGGGTCAAAGTCACATATATCAGAGTATTAATAAAAGTGTTAGTCGCTTAACAACCTGCGAAGTACAGAATGTATTGCGGGCCAGGGTAAGCCTTCGCCTGCAATTATTGGAATGTTCATTTAATGATTTGATTTTATGAAGTTGGCTAAAGTTAGAGACCTATCAATGTCTCGTGATTCTCCGGCAGGTAATTCCGGAGAGAATTAAAAAAAACATGAAGCAAATTGGTCCAGTAGAACGGACGGACGGATTTGCCAAAGTTGTCTTTTGGATTATTATTATTATTATTATTATTATTATTATTATTATTTTTCCTAGTTGCTTTACGTCGCACCGACACAGATAGGTTTTATGGCGACGATGGGACAGGAAAGGGCTAGGAGTGGGAAGGAAGCGGCCGTGGCCTTAATTAAGATACAGCCCCAGCATTTGCCTGGTGTGAAAATGGGAGACCACGGAAAACAATTTTCAGGGGTGCCGACAGTGGGATTCGAACTTACTATCTCCCGAATACTGGATACTGGCCGCACTTAAGCGACTGCAGCTATCGAGCTCGAGTATTATTATTATTATTATTATTATTATTATTATTATTATTATTATTATTATTATTACACTATTCTCGTGTCTGCCAACCCTATTATCATTTGGAAAGCTGTACAAGTTTTTCGCAATTTGCATAAATATTAAACAAGTATCTGTACATTTTTATGTCAGTTTTGAAAAGTTCTAGCTTTAAAAATTTGAGAAGAAGGGATACCATGTCATAGCGACAGCGCAACACCTATTCTTCTGATAGGCTCGATACATGGAGATTTCCGAACTAGTTGGCTGAGCTGCTAGGGGCTTGCATTCGAGGGATGGTGGGTTCGAACTCCACTGTTAGCAACCCTGAAGATGGTTTCCCATTTTCACACCATGCAAATGCTGGGGCTGTGCCATAATTAAGAGCACGGCCGTTTCGTTCGTATTCCTAGTCCTTTCCTATCCCATCGTCGGGATAAGACCTATCTTTGTTGGTAAAAAAAAAGTGGAGATTTGCGGATACAAGCTCGTATTTTGAGACAGAGTGTACTTGTCCTACACCAAGCAAGACATGCCAGAGTCTGGGAAGAATGTCGTGGAGGGAGGAGAATTTCTATAAGCATGGTATAGAGGAGACAATTCTTTAAGACAGGTATTTGGCACAACCAAGGTCATTAGTCTTCTCCCCTCTCTCTTCATGTGTCACTTCTGCCCTTCTTGTTCAGTGGACGCGCGACGCCACGCCACTTGCCAAGATAGTGAAGCTCTCCTGCCAAGAGAACAGATCGCACTGGTCTTATTGCTCGAACACAAGTGTACTGTATGTCAGCACTACAACTTGATAGCCCACTTCTTTTACTGAACTGGAAACTTCGACTGATTTTTAACGTAGTCTCACGTTCCTCAACACGGGGCACATGGAAGGAAAAATTGTAAGACGCGTTTAGTGTTTAGATAGAGAACTAGTATATCCCCTCAGAGTATTTAACTTACAATTACGTCTAATGTCTCACGTGACAGGTAAAATCCACAGTTTTAGCTCTTCCGGCAAGCAGCTCATTGTTGAAAATATCCTAAGGATATGAGCTACGAATTTTAGGTTAATAAAAATATAATAAAGGATGAGAATATATTTTTAATTTATTCCTAAAAATTACAATTCTTTTCTTAATCATCGTAATCTGGTCGATTTTTTTAAAATTTCGTGTGGCTATTTCTTGCCTAGTGCAGCCTTTGCAAGGCAGACCCTCCGATGAGGGTGGGCGGCATCTGCCATGTGTAGGTAACTGCTTGTTATTGTGGTGGAGGGATAGTATTGTGTGTGTGGTGTGTGAGTTGTAGGGATGTTGGGGAGAGAACAAACACCCAGCCCCCAGGCCACTGGAATTAACCAATGAAGGCTAATATCCCCGACCCAGCCGGGAATCGAACCCGGGACCCTCTGAACCGAAGGCCAGTACGCTGACCATTCAGCCAACGAGTCGGACATCTGGTCGATTAGATTAGCAGTTAACTTTTTTTTCTACCACTACAAGCGCTAATGTGAGTCAATGCACTGTTTCACTTAAGCCCTTATAACTGTATTCGGTGTGGGCATTTTTCAAACAATCAAGAAGGAACACATTACGGAAAGAGTTATGTAAATAATTTAATTCGGCTAGGATTTAATGGTGGTGGTGGTGGTGATTATTGTTTTAAGAGGAAGTACAACTAGGCCACCATCCTCTATATAACACTAATCAGAGGGAAAATATGGAAGGGGTCCGACACTTCGAAAAATGAAGGTATCGGCCAAAGGAAGACAAGGGCCACGAAGGGCGTGAAAATGAAAGACTTCCTAGCCCTCGCAAACCTAATAGCGTCGGGGTCGGAAAAGAACAAGAGTAGACCAGGGGAGGTCGGATAGGATAGATGAAAGTGAGGAGCCTGGCACAAGTAAGTGGAAGCAATGCCAGGACTCAGCTGAGGACCCCGTGGTCGCCAACCCACGCTCCAAAGTTCAGATCCCCTGAGGCCCCTTTTAGTCGCCTCTTGCAACAGGCAGGGGATACCGTGGGGGTTATTATACCGCCCCCACCACAGGGGGAGCTAGGATTTGAATTTAAAAAATGAAAAGGAAGACGAGCAAAGAAACGAGCGATTTTAGGCCGGAAGTGATTTTCGAACTTTAGCTATCCAAAAGTCAGAAATTGAAACCTTTCTGGGCACTTTTGCCTTTCAAATTTCGGCACAATTGAGGAAATTGCTGAATTTTACGTTTTTCCTTGTATGGCCACCACTACTTTGTCTGCTAAAAAATGGTTTCAACATAATAAAAATATCTGAAACGTAATTTTCAAAGTAAGCCAAAATTTTTGCTAAATGTGTGACGTCACACGCGTACTCTGTTACAAGATGGCGCTGTGTTGACTCACGCGGCGCTTAGTTGGAGGTTAGCTGTCGTTGTGAATCCATCGTGGTCAGTTGTGTAGAAAAACAAATTTAATAATGGAAATGAAAGATTTGATTAGAATTCGGCAAAAATGTTCAAAGAAAGAGTTCGAACGAGACAAGTAAATGATGAAGGAATAAGAGAAATGAAAGGAAAAGAGCGTGATAGGGCGTTACTGTAAGAAATTAAAACAGCGAAATCAATTGACTCGGACATCGCGCAGGGCTACCTTCATTATAATATTATTTTGCGTTTCTCCCGTATAATTTTTCTTGTACCATAAATAAACTAGTATGTTATTTTCCACATTGATATTATAGATAACATAACATTACTTCATTTTACTTAATTGATCCTCTTGTACCGGTTTGTGTCGAGGTTTGGCAGACAGATCAGCATGTTTTCTTGTCTTCTGTCCTTGATCAGGGGCATTGTTCAACTCCCTCCTCTAGATTTCAGAAAATACGCTATGTTGTCTTCTGATTTCTTTCGTTGTCTGCCTCTCCTTAAGTTCATAGCAAATAGGAATGTGTGTTTTGCTGCACCGACTTTCAACAGAGCAGTGATGCGTGCGCGCATGTGCTAGTGAATGGATGGGACTTCACAACACAAGCTTGAAGCCGTGACCAGGCTGTGACCAATAAAAGGTGTGTAACGTTGGACGTTATTTTTAACTGTTACTTTTCACAGTTACTTTATTGTAGCAGTGCCATATGTAGCAGTTACACAAAAATAACAGTTTGTCACATCTCTACGAATGAAGTAAGAAAAGACTTACCTTCCTCTGGGATTTATGATACTGATTTGTCAGACCGCCCTAAATTTTCTAAATTGGTTAATTCGTGGTCTCCGCTACCGAAAGTTAGTAGGGGACAGACAGATTTTCAAAAAGGAAGTTTTAAGAATGAAATGATTCCACGGAAGAATAAAAAGGAAACCCGGTCCAAAGTGCTCTGAGGAGAAAAGAATAAAGAATGAAAGAATAGTTAAAATCTGCCGACACGAGTCTGACGTATTTGAGCACGTTCAAATAGCACCGGACTGAGCCAGAATCGAACCCGCGAATTCGGGGTCAGAAGACTAGCGCCTTAACCGTCTGAGCTACTCATCCCAGTCGGAGTTGATTAAGTACTTGTCTTCTGTGCTCTAAGGTTCGAACCCCGTCAGAATCATTTGGCAGAGGTCCCACAGGATGGAGTTGTAAAGTAAGTAAATGTGATCTTGCTTGTAAGGAGCCATTTAAGCTAAATGAGTTATGTTCCACGATCTTAACCCAGATTGGCTCTAAAGATAATCCGGAAAATTGTTCATTTTCTGGAGAGCACTTCAGTCCTAGCTGTATTCTCAGTCAGTGGTAATGAATTTGTTGAATGAGCCTGTTTTCGTGCTCTTGCAGGGCGCACTTGATACATTTAGAGGAAATGTTTCAGACGTGAAATAATAATAATAATAATAATAATAATAATAATAATAATAATAATAATAATAATAATAAAAACATCGCAATTGGGAAATATACCGGTGGTAATGATTCCTTACAGTAGTATGATATTAAAGATAAAACATAAATACAAGACGACGACAGCAGCAACAATAGCAGCAACAACAACAACAGTACAATAAGCGATTCCATTAAAAGGAAATATTACAAGAAATACGACAAGTTTAACATTCTAAATCCAACATCACACAAATTCACACACAACTTAAGTATTTCCAGGCCTCAACATACGGCCTACAATACTAATAATAATAATAATAATAATAATAATAATAATAATAATAATAATAATAATAATAATAATAAT
Organism: Anabrus simplex; assembly: GCF_040414725.1. Classification (NCBI taxonomy): domain Eukaryota; kingdom Metazoa; phylum Arthropoda; class Insecta; order Orthoptera; family Tettigoniidae; genus Anabrus; species Anabrus simplex. The sequence goes on from NC_090276.1 coordinate 39,307,578, forward strand.
ATTTGTTTTACGTCCCCCTAACTACTCTTTTACGGTTCTCGGAGACGCCGAGGTGCCGCAATTTAGTCCCGCAGGAGTTCTTTTACGTGCCAGCAGCCTACAATACTATAGATTGACCTTACTACTAGCTTAACATTACAACACCGTCATATATAAATTCACACGTACCTTATATAATTCAGATGCATTAGGGCCGGTATTATAATAGAGTTTTAAACTGTTGGTTCAGTTTAAACTTCGGTTTAACTGTTAATCGTGTATTATAAAGCTTAATCTTAAGTTTAAACAGAGATTAATTTTACTGCCACTCATCTACCGTTTAAACTGAAGTTTAAGAATACATAACCTTACAAAATGGCAGAACAAATGGATCTCGCAGATATTTTTGAGGTGTTTGAAGAAATACTGAGCGATGACGAAGAAGTGGTTCAAATTATTGAACGGCCATGGGCACCACGAGTTTTCCGAGCAAGGGGACGTCACTTTCATATATGGAATGAAAAATAGCTTTTAAATAGGTTTAGGCTTTCAAGACAGACTGTCGTAACCCTATTTCAGCAAATTGGTGCTAGAATAAAACATGCAACGAAAAGGTAAGAACGTAAAAATGACTTTTTGAACTGTTTGAATGTCACATGTGTACATTTTAGAAAATAAAGTGGGGCCGATGACCTTCGATGTTAGGCCCCTTTAAACAACAAGCATCATCAAGCATCATCAGAAAATAAAGTAACTTCCTTCTATTTCAGAAATCATGGTGTAGAACCCCTCACTCAGCCACAAATAGCATTGCGATTTTATGCCTCCCATAGTATGTTTATTAAAATTGGAGATTTCAGAGGAATTCATAAGGCCACTGTTTTACGAACTATATAAATAATTTTATACTAATTGGCACAAGCAATTCTATTTGCTTACAAGTAAAATTAGGACAACGTTTATTGCTTTTATCCGCCATTTTACCTAGAAGAAGTAAACAAAACATTATCGATAGTAATCATTTCTCGCAAGTCACTGCTACCAAAATCGTATATTTCCTTCTTCACATCGGTTTAACTTAGGCCGGGCATGATAAGACTCAACATCGGTTTAAACTCAAGTTACAGTTTAACTCAATCTTCAGTTTAAACCCTCATTATAATACCGGCCCTTAGTACCACAATTTACAGTGGGTCGAGCGTTGTATTAAAATATGACACCATCACATAAAAATTTACACAAAATTTACGGAGTACTATTCTGTCTATTCTTCAAGGATCTTACCTTTTTTGGGAAAAGACTATAAGCCAGCTGCAGGTAATGCATTCCAGTCATCGATTCCCCGATTTGCAAACGAATATTTACCATAGTTAGTTTTCTGCAATCTACCTTTTACTTTATGCGTATGATCTGTGCTACTTACGTAACATGGCTTTTCTAGGTGACTGTTCAACTTTCCCCAAGCTGGCTTATTCGTGTAAGCATAATACATGACTAGAGCCCAGATTTTGATGCATTAATAGGTTAGAATGCAAACTTACTGAAGTGATTAGCATGCATAGTCTACCTTCACAACGATTGTGCTATGGAGTTTGCATAAGGTGTAGGGGTATGGCCCGTCAGAACCGCTATAATTTATGTTACTCTTACTACATTATGGAAGAGCGGGTGACCGACACTTCCTACCAATCAAATTAGTTTGCAAACTAACCTGTTACTGCATGAAAATCCGGGCTTTACACATGACACATAACCGTGTTAGTTTCCTGCTAATCCCCAGCGTGTCCCACCCGATTTTCTCTATCATACTTGTTACACTACTTCTAGGGTTGAAATCGTTAAGCACGAATCTTGCAGCCTTTCGCTGTATCATCTCAAGTTTTGTTTGGTGTGTATCCCACACTGCTGCTCCCTATTTTAGGACTGGTCTAATGAGTGATGCAATTGCATGTTCTATATGAATCTATTAGGGCTACATACGTATTTCAATTTTTAGAAATAAAATTATTTTGGAATCAAATTCTCATACTCAAATTTTATGATAAGGTATAGGCCTACATTCTCGAAAAATTGAAATGAAAAATTCAGAAACATTATTTTAAGAGCAGTATTCCTAATATGGAATACCCATTTTGCGACAATTATGAAAGAGTTCAAAATAAACAATGAACATTGTAATGTTCATTAGTTGGAATCGCTTTCCTCTTGTTTGCTTCTAGTTTTATGTTAGATGGGAAGTATTCAACACAGGCGCTTTCCTTCCAGAGTTGTACGCTGGTATAGCGATGTTGTAAAATGAAGAGATTTCTTGCAGACCAATCATTTGAAAAGATTCTATAGCCTATCCTCACTTTCTTTATCTGTTGGTCCATTGTTGCATTCGTCTTAAACTGACAGGAATTGACTTTTCTCAAGTATGTCTCGATTTAGGGGATAAATCCCCGGTACTGTGAAACCCTTCGCAGCGATAGCGCAGCCTGAACCTTTAGAAAGGATCTGCCAGACAACCTTACAATGTAATGCAGCTTAAAAATGTTTGCATTTTAATTCAGAATTTCAGATCAAATGATGTCTAAATCTGGATAATAATGGAGTCTAATTACTCTATAATTATATAGGGTTATGTAGAAATGTAAAAATGTATAATACACCGTACCCAAAGTCAAATACCTTCATGCTTTTGTGCCCCCGAAGTGAAAGAAATACTGTCATATTTAATTTATTATCAATGTAGTCGGACATAGAATAATGTTATTGGTTTAACGACCCACTAACTACATTTTTAATGGTTTTCGGAGAGGTCGAAATGCCAGATTTTTTCCCGCAGGAGTTCTTTTATGTGGCAGTAGATCTACCAACATGAGCCTGGCAAGTTGCGTTCAGAACGCCAGTGCTCTACCACCTGAGTCACTCAGCCCAGCCACTAGAAATAGGTTGGAGTAATATTTATGTAAAAACAGAAAGGCATCTGCACCGGATGGTATACCCGTAGAAGTATTAAAAGTTCTTCAAGAAGACCAATCACTGGATATCCTGATAAGAGCTATTCAGTCTGGTATACACCAATGGATCAATCAATCAATCAATCCCTTCTGACTGGTTGACATCAACTTTCACCCCTATTCCAAAGAAACCAATGGCTAAATCTCACGGAGATTAAAAACTCATAAGCCTAATGAGCCACGATCTCAAAATTTTCTTAAAAGTAATACATGCAAGAATATACAGCAAATATGAATTGTACACAGATCTAAAATCGGATATGAAAATTAATTAGTTGATTTTGATGAGTTAGAAAACGTATCCGCAAAGGAAACCCCACAAAATTAAAAGGACCGAGCGAGTTAGCCGTGGGGTTAGGGGCGCGCGGCTGTGAGCCTGCATCCGGGAGATGGTGGGTTTGAATCTCACTGTCGGCAGCCCTGGAGATGGTTTTCCGTTGTTTCCCATTTTCACACCAGGTAAATGCTGGGGCTGTACCTTAATTAAGGCCACGGCCGCTTCCTTCCAACTCCTAGGCCTTTCCTATACCATCTTCGCCATAAGACCTATCTGTGTCGGTGCGACGTAAAGCCATGACCAAAAAAAAATTAAAAGGAAAGCAGGAACCATTCTGAAACAAACCATACCGGTACGTATCGGAGACATTCATTCTCATGCAAACATTAAGATGGTGTCTCTTTCCTCTTTCTACACCCTTCAGTTCACGAATATTAATTTCCTCACGAAGATATTGAGGTGTCTTGCTTAGGATCGTATTTCTTTTGACATGCTTCCTTTAGTGAGTCTCACCGCTTTTAGAAGTTGTCAGCCTGTTGTTATCCATTTTGAATGATTGTCCGAATAGTTTCGGTCGCTATTTCTAATTTTGACTGTGATACAAAACGTGATGAGCTTAAAATTGCCCCAGCCTCAGCATTTACCTGGTGTGAAAATGGGAAACCATGGAAAGCCATCTTAAGGGCTCCCGACAGTGGGGTTCGAACCCACCCATCTTCTTAATACAAGCTGCAAATTTCTTTTATGAGCCTCTTAATACCATATAAGAATAGGAAAACAGAATATCAATAGCTCTGACGGATTTGGAGATATCCGATAGTTCAGTTCGTATGAGTTTCGACTACATACATGAGCGCTGCCTTTTGGCTGAGGCTAAGTGAATTAATAAATAGCCAGTCATAGGCAGCCGATCGCTCCGATAGAGTGCGTTAGACTCTAGTTCTGGTTACCAGTGTTGTCGATCTGTTGTTTACTGTAACCATGTGCTATCAGCTGTGTGTTGTATTGTGCCCAGTTCTTTTCGCGGTCTTTGTCGGTTCACTCGATCATTCTGAACAAGCACCAACAATGGCGGTTAGAAATAATGAGTTGATTGAGTGGTTGAAGAAGCACAATATTTCGGTTTGCGATAACATTACGAAGGCGGTTTCTCATGTATGTCGTGGAACGAAACAAGCTCTGATACCCACTTTACGTGGTGGATGGAATAGCCAGGAGGCATGGGCATAATGTTCTTCGCCTTCCACCATACCTTTGCCATTTTAACGCCATAGAATTGATCTGAGCCCAACTGAAGGATTATGTAGCTGGGAATAACCTACTCTTCACAGTTTCAGAAGTTGAAAGACATCTGTGAGAAGCCGTAGGCCGTGTAAGTGCGGGCTGTAAGGCACAATCCCAGATAAGTGAAGCTTGGGACAGGGGGAGTATCACAGACGATTATGTTGAAGACATTATAATCTCGTTACGGTCAAGCGACAGTGAAACCTCAACAAACGATGACAATACCGATAGTGACTCAGAAATAAGTGGTGTATTCCCTTTGTAGGATTTTTTCTTTCCCGAGGACATGTTCGGCTCGCCAGGTGCAGGTCATTTTTTTCTAGTTGCTTTACGTCGCACCGACACAGATAGGTCTTATGGCGACGATGGGACAGGGAAGGGCTAGGAGTGGGAAGGAAGCGGCCGTGGCCTTAATTAAGGTACAGTCCCAGCATTTGCCTGGTGTGAAGATGGGAAACCACGGGAAACCATCTTCAGGGCTGCCGACAGTGGGGTTCGAACCTACTATCTCCAGAATACTGGATACTGGCCGCACTTAAGCGACTGCATGTAGGTCTTTTGATGAGGATGAAGCGTTGATGAAGACGACACATTCACCCAACCCCCGTGCCAGCGAAATTAGCCAATGATGGTTAAGATTCCCCACTCTGCCAGGAATCGAACCCGGGACCCTTGTGACCAAAGGCCAGCATTCTAACCATTTAGCCATGGAGCCGTACGGGGGAATTGAACTTATTAGCAACGTAAGCTGTTCTAGATGGTGAGTAGAAATTTTGTTTTCTCGCGTTTTATCTGTTCGAGCATTGATCTGATTTTATCTTACATAATATTTTATGTGTTATTGTTAATCTTATGTGAGTTTTGCATGTTGCTACAAAGAATAATTGATTCTGGACTTATTTTCGAGTATATACATTTCCGTTTGTGTTGTATCATGAATTAACTTTTTGTACTCCTAACAATTTGGCACCAATGTCTGTCTTCCGGTTGACTGTCAAGTCGAAACTCATAGAAACAGAACTATAGGTGGACTTTATCAACTCAGGATGTCCAGTACATAAGGGAAAATTATAGAGATGGTGACACATTCGTGAATGGTCACGCGAAAAGTGATCTGAAAGGAATCTCTATTATTTTTCTCTTCAAGTCCCTTTTCGCGTGACCATTCCCATTTTTAGGAACATCCTGCAAGAGAACACGACCAGCGGTTCAATTTAAATGTTCTTTATCTTGATGGATCTTAATGTACTTGTGAAGTTGAATGTTATCTGCAGTTATTGATTTCGCCTGACTTTCACAGTATCGACCATTTCTCATGCCTGTACTGGTATTCTTCGTTTCACGGCTAGAGAACCCGATCTGACAAAATGCCATAAATCTGACGAGCGCGCGACACGAATTGTGACCTGTCCATGGGAAAATAAAACTGGCCCAATTTCTTTTATAAGATTGACCAGGCGACCCGTGCGAGAAATCTCGCATGTTCACAAAGTATATGGTGGAGTAGCCCTCTGGTGAACTAAGGAACACGCAAATCAGTACAATATTAAACAGCCTTACTTGCCATTTAATGTAATCCTTGATTTTTTTAACATTTGTGGTATCCACTTGAACGGAAGCAAGTGCAAGTGTATTATTATACTGACGAATGTTCCGGAAGTAATTTTTGGTATCACTATCATTCTTTCCTTAACTGATATTTACAGCATATTATGATGACATAAAACAGACGTCCCAGCGGCCAAAATGTGAGGTGGACAGCAATGATGGCGCGTATTTTCCTACAGCAACAGTATTTGCAAATCGCACACTTCCTACTACAGCAACAATATTTGCAAATCGCACACTTCGTACAATTTTTAAACCCATTTTTAAGAAAGAAAATATCGATATTTATGAAATGAAGAGTGCAATTTGTCGCTGCTAATGTCTATTTTCTTTCTTTTGAATGCTCATTTTTCTCGATCGGTTACTTGTGAGCGCCGCAAAAGGGATCTATGTTACTCAAATAATATATATGATTCGGAATTGACTCTTGTTATTGAACGAGAGAACTGATCATCACAGGAAATACTGGAAACCGTGACTTCGATGCAGCACCTCTTCCGAATACGTCGCTGAGTCATTACATGTGTGTGAGTGAGTGAGAGCAGCAAACATGTTTAGTGACCAGTTGAATGCAACACAAAATGGTGCTTACGTCAAAACAGCGCGTGTTCATTGTCAAGTGTTACGCGAAGCACGATTTGTGGAAAATCTGTGCGGAACTGTTTGCCTAAGATGGGAAGTGTCTTGGCAAAGCCTGCAATGCAAAACTTAGTGGCGGTAAAATAGCGTGATACAGGCTCTGTAGAGAATTAAGAGTTCGAACACCATAAAACATTGCGCGAGTGGAGGAAAGGATGGAACGAAGTCCGACGAAATTTCAGCGCCGTTTATCTGTGCAAGTGGGAATTAAGAGATAGTGGGAGATATTGAGAAGCAGATGATGATGTCAGAATGTAAGACCAAAGGAACATTATTAAAATTCAGAGAAATTATTTTAAATTTGTCAATAATGAAAGACAGGCTTACGAATAGACACGTACTGTAAGAGGTGTGGTACAGTGGTTAATATACTGTATAAAAATTAGGATCTAAGAGAGAAACATAAAGCGTTGTTTATTGTTTGAGAATCCATGGAAGAGGCTCATCTTTTGAGAACATGTAGGAAGACTTGTTCTTGGAGTTAAACTGGGTGATGAATATAAAGCTAAAATAAAAAAGTAAAAAGAAAGAATTACGTACAATTATTAAATAAGGAGTGGATTTCACTGCGAAGAACAGCAACATTTTTCTGTATTCTAGATTTAAATAAATAATATTCGTCGTAGAAATAAAAAGACAGCTGATGGTTCGAGACAAAACCTAAACAGCTGGATAAATCAGACGCACGTGACTGTCGAAATTGTCACTGCCCTTTGCATAAAATGAAGACAGGTGATTGTCGAATTCATCACTGCCTTCTGAATACTACTTTGAATTGTTTTCGGGGAATAACATCGACCTCAGTTTTGAAAGCAAGGATTAGCAATGGTGCAACAGGTTAATGGCAATACCACGGTAAAAGTTTTACCACGTTTTCGTAACGCCTGATATTTTAGCAAAGTGGAGAGAAAGATTTTAAGTTGACAGCGCTGATCTGTGCCGTAAACTGTTTGAAATTCCGATCCAGCTGCTGCGTGTTGGTTAAACGGTGCTGCTTCTCTTTCGGCTTGCTACCACTTACGGGCCGTATTCGATCCCGGCCTCCCGAACGCACGCTAATGGCACGTGTCCTGACACGCACCTCTCTACGATATTGTGACGTAATACTGTAGAGAAAATGGTGACTATTTTTAATCACGCTCCTCAGAAGAGACACTTACTGCCGGAGTCGGCGGCGGGTCAACAAAACAAGCTTGCCTTCTTTCTCATCTTCATCTTCTTACTCTTCGTTTTTTGCACAAATTTATTTTATTATTGTGGCGGGTTTCACCTTGCCCTATAAATATTCCATGATGCTCCGTCTCTGTCTGATTCCCCCCCCCCCTCCCTGTGTTCCCTCCAGCGCGCTCTGCACTAGAATAGAGAACTACTGGCAGTCAGTTGGACTCCGCGATCCCGCCAGGTTACTGAGGATCAAACTCGAGCAGGCTAGATTGTGCGTGCGGCGAACACGTGGTCTTCTCCGGTGTTTGTGTGTCTGTGTGTGTTTGTGATAATGTGCTCGTCGGTTTCATTATTCCACGTGGGCCATTTAGTGGAGAGTTATATTTATTTTGTTCTTATAAATCGTGTTTTCTATTTTCTTCTCTTCATCAATATGATTCGCAAGTAATGTTTTAAAATCTCTTTCTGTCCGATCTGCGACGTATTTTGTAAATGAGAGAGCATGTTACAAGAGTTCGTAGAGTCAAGGTATGTTCAATCTGTTCTTGTGAAATTCTTGACCTTTAGGGGGTAAATCAATGAGTATGAAATTATTAGGGAAAATAAGTCAGGTGAAAATTTAAACCATTCACCTTTTGAGAAACATTCCTTTTTTTATTTTTAGAAAGTTTAAGCCTCGAAGAAAAATACTAAAGGGTGTAAACGCTAAATGATTATTGAAAACAAAACACGATATGTATATAATAATAAACAAAAAGAAATATGCACTTTGATGAAGGTCATCGCATTAAATGCAGAGTTATTCCTATAAATCGTGTTTTCTATTTTATGTTACCCTCATAAGTTTGATTCGCAGGGAGGTTTTAAAATATCTTTCTGTCCGATCAGTGGCGTATTTTAGAGACGAGAGAACATGATACCAGAATTCATAGTGTCAAGGTATGTTCAATCTGTTCTTGCGAAATTCTTGACCTTTAGTGGTAGTAAATTATCAATGACTATGAAATGATTAGGGAAAAGAATAATAATAGTAATGATGTTATTTGCTTTACGCCCCACTAACTACTTTTACGGTTTTCGGAGACGCCGAGGTGCCGGAAATTGGTCCCGCGGGAATTTTTTTACTTGTCAATAAATCTACCGGCACGAGGCTGATGTATCTGAGCACCTTATAATACCACCAGATTGAGCCAGGATCGAACCTGTCAAGTTGGGGTCAGAAGGGTAGCGCTTCAACCGTCCGAGCCACTCAGCCCGGCTTAGGGAAAATAAGTTAGATGAAAATTTAAAACATTTACCTGTTGAGCAACATATGTTTTCCTTTTTTAATAGAAAGTTTACGCCTGAAAACTAAACACAATATGTACTTAAGAATGTGCAAAAGGAAGTATCGTCGTTGAGCCTCGGATTACTGCTATGTGGCGGTGTGGGGGGGGGGGGGGGGATACTGACGCGCAGTGCATGGATCACTTAGAAGGAAAATTTGTTGATGCAGTTAATGTAAGTTACTGAATCTTAGATGACAGAATCTTTCTGATCAGAGTTCTAAGGTGAAATATTATCACAGAAGGGTCTTCATTAAATTTCATCCTACAACCTACAACAACCGTTCGAGTGACGAGTTCGTATTTGTTTAGTTTTTTATTTATTTTACAAGTTGCTTTACGTCGTACCGACACAGATAGGTTTTATGGTGACAGTGGATTACAGGAAAGGGCTTGGTTTGGGATGGAAGTGACCGTTGCCTTAATTAATGTACAGCCCCAGAATTTGCCTGGTATGAAAATGGGAAACCACGGAAAACCATCTTTTCAGTGCTGCTGACAGTGGGGTTCGAACTTACTATCTCCCGAATACTGGATGCCGGCCGCACTTACGCGACTGCAGGTACCAAGCTCGGTCAATATTTCCTTAGTGTTGCTCTCCAAATTACCAGGGAATTTGAACATTACCTTTTATTTTGATTTGTTTTGTCTTTCTCGTATTAATGTGCTTTCATTTCCTTATGGTGTTTAAGGACGTTGAATAGAAAATTAAGAGAAAATCCTCGCACTTTATAAAGAAAAACAAAAATCCCACGGTGTAGAAAAAAAAAGGAAAGGAAAAATAAAGATTACCATAATAACGTTTTAAATGCACGTATTTAACCTGAAATAAACCCTGAAAAAGTTAGAGTTAAGGGAAGTCTTTGGATTTTTTTTTCTAGTTGCTTTACGTTGCACCGACACAGATAGGTCTTATGGCGAGGATGGGACAGGAAATGGCTAGGAGTGGGAAGGAAGCGGTCGTGCTTAAGGTACAGCCCCAGCATTTGCCTGGTGTGAAAATGGGAAACCACGGAAAACCATTTTCAGGGCTGCCGATAGTGGGGTTCGAACGTACTATCTCCCGAATACTGGATACTGGCCGCACTTAAGCGACTGCAGCTATCGAGCTCGGTCTCTTTGGGGTTTAACTATAACGTTTTGTTTGATCCGTTTCTCACATAAGCACTAAGGGGTCGTAGTCTGTGAGTGAAGTGATACCGCGCGCATTGTTCTCCACACAGTCAACATCTACTGCCACGAGGCAAATGCTGGGGCTGTACCTTAATTAGGGCCACGGCCGCTTCCTTCCAACTCCTAGGCCTTTCCTCTCCCATCGTCGCCATAAGACCTATCTGTGTCGGTGCGACGTAAAGCCCATAGCTAGTATTAGTAACATCTACAGCTGGGTAATGATGACCGGATGTTCGGCATATCTTTACAATGAAACCCATGTACGGTAAAGCATGTATGTAAATGACGAAAGTGACACGAAAGGGAAAATAGATTTGTTTGTTTATTTGTCTAGCGTATTAACATTCAAAGACCTATACACAATTTATGTAGATAATAAGAGGAGGCTACTGCGAAATCACTAGGTTGCAATATCATTTACATATTCAAATTCAGATTGGAAATCCAGTGGATGGCTTCATTAGATGTGAGATGAAGATGTGCCAAAATGCCTTGGAAGTGAAAAAAATAATTGCCTGATTCAATTTACTTCGTTCTCTCATCTGCCATTTTCTTTTTAGAACATTTTTTTTTTCCACAAGAGCCAAATCATTCAATTCCTACATTTTAAACACCAGGTTCCATCCCGACATCGGATATAAATACTTCACCCTTTATAAGAACGTATGACAACAGAGATTGCATCTTCCAATGTCAGTCACCCTAGAATTTATTTATCATAAGTGTTCGTCTCTTCAAAAGAATTTGTGACGAAGTGCATTCATCCGAGAAATTTTCTAAACAAGTAAACAAGCACCGCACCTTTTTATAGTGCAATGTGCCCATTTTTTTAAATTTTAGAATAATATTTGAATATGTGTATCCTGTATAGCCTAGAATCTGGGCATCACATGCGTTGTTGAACGGATTTTTTGACGAATATTTAATCATCAAATAACTTCTTAAGTAACCAAGCAACACAGTTTTTAAGATAATGAGTTTACTTATTTTAATTTGTACAGTAATGTTTCGATGTATATATCATGTTTTTATCGCATCGCTGTAATGCCATTAAAATATTTAATAAAATGTAGCCGAGGATGGCCGAAACATGTTTTAGTTTTAGGCATGACTGTTTAATTGTTAAATGGTCGATTTGAAGATTTTTACAACTTGTTTTACGTCGCGTCGGCACAGATAGGTCTTATGGCGATGATGGGATACGAAAGGCTTGGGAGTGGGAAGGAGGCAGCCGTGGCCTTAATTAAGTTACAGCCACAGCATTGTCTTGGTGTCAAAATAGGAAACCACGGAAAACCCTCTGCCGACTGTGGGGTACGAATCACTATCCCCCGGAATCAAGCTCACAGCTGCGCGCCCCTAGACGCACGTCTAACTCGCCCGGTAATTTAAGTATTGAATAGGTGGAAACTCTATTATAAATTATTTTAATAATTCAGTTTTGCATATTGTTAATGTCAATTCGGAAGCAACTATGAAATTCATAAGTTGTAAAGCTCGAATTGGGTAGTCAGAAAGCAATATATTCAACCTTCTGTAACTGTTCGCTATAGTCGGTCAATGTAGCACCACATCTGCCTTGATTAGTCCTTATTCGATTGATTGGCGTGTGAGTAGGTGGAAGCCAACTGGGATGAGTCCGGACTGTCTTAATGGACCTGAGTAAGGAGAAATAATTGTAGAAATACACTAAGACGTTCTTCTCAGGATCCCACAAGGTCGAAATATTGGACCATCAGTACTAATATTATATCAGCTAAACATTGAAGATATCAGCAAGTCAAAATGTGATAAATTTTGTATAATCTTAAATATTGCCCGTGACCGTGAATTAATTCTTTATGAAATAATAAACACCTTTACCACATACCAGCTGTATTAAATTATTTACTTCAGAGACTCTGTCAATACACCAGATAAATTCAAACAAACTGGTGTATACAAAATCACCTGTAAAAGTTGTGAATGTTTTTACATTGGACAAACTGGAAAAAGATTTTGACATATTTCAAGTGTACCTGGTGGCACTTCTGCTTCACGAAAGCCTCCGTGGCTCAGGCGGCAGCGCGCCGATCTCTCACCGCTGGGCTCCCTGGTTCAAATCCCGGTCACTCCATGTGAGATATGTGCTAGACAAAGCGGAGGTGGGACAGATTTTTCTCCGGGTACTCCGGTTTTCCCTGTCACCTTTCATTCAGCAACACTCTCCAATAGCACTTCATTTCATCTGTCAGTCATTCATCATTGCCCCAGAGCAGTGCGACAGATTTCGACAGCCATCACAATTCGTATGCTAGCCGCTAGATGGGGGCTTCATTCATTCCATTCCCGGCCCGCTCGAATGCGTGGAAACAGGCTGTGTGTTTTCATTTTCATTAATTTACGACATAGTTCCTACGTCCTATATACTGTACATATTAGGTTTATTCCTATAAACGGTCGGCCTTAACCCTCTCATGCATGAATTCAAAAATAAATAAATTAAAAATATTTTAATGTGATTTTCCTGGTTAAAATGACCCTATCAGATGATACAAACTTAAAACACAAAATGAGGTTACCATACGTGGCGGAAATTTGATGTCCTCGTATGAGGACATCATGCATTTAGTGGAATAATGTCAACACGTGATACATTCACTACTTTGGTTTATTATACTAGTGTTTACAAGAACTTTTTACATCCGAGGCAATTGTATGAGTACAGCAAAATCACACTGGTCCTACGAGGGCATTTATATGTAACTGATGTACTTCACATGTTCATATTTCAGGCAAAGGTATGAAAACTCTGAAAACACACTGGACATAGTGTTACATTACATTTTCCACAAATATACTGGGTTTTACTTGCGCAGTTTTTGTCACGGCATCTATTAGCATTTCCAGCCTGTGTTTTCTGCGGATAGTGACCTACTCTACTCCATCCATCCTCTTTTCAGTAGGCACAGTATGTGTAGCCTGTTTCTTGAGTGGGGGTGATGGGCCATTCTTGCTTGGCCGGCCCCTCTTCCGTGGTGCTACTTCTGCCTTACCACTGAAGATGAGTCCTGTTACCACTCGACTCCTGAACTCGAGCAGGTCCATAGGGGTCTTACAGTCCATTTTCCATAGTAACCTAGCATTTACAACTGTGGCATTTAGCATATGGTAAAAAAATCCTCATGCACCATCTGCAGTTCCATATATCATTCCTGTAAAGAGCCACCAAGGAATTCATGAGATCAACACCACCCATATGGCCGTTATGTATTTCTATACCCTTCGGTCTGTCAATTTCAATGAATTTCTTCTCTTTTCTACATCATCTTCTGGCCTTACCAACTGGTTCTAAGCCTGCATAGGAAGAAATGATATGAACTGCCGAATTATCAACCCACCGGATTACTGTGATGCCATCTGTTGATGTTGTAACTGATGAGCTTCCTCGACCCTCTTTCTTTAGGGCCCTGACATCTTTCAATTTTTTAGTAGCATCCTTCAGCCTATTTTCTCTGCAGGTCCCTAAAAACCAGATATCAGTTTCAGCCCAAGGGGTAAGTTAAATACTGATATCTGGTGGGAATGTTTTAAACTACTATATTCTTGTCCTACAAAATCACTCGCTCATCTGATAACATTATACACCACTTGGAGAATCCTGGAAAATAAATATTGGATGAATCAGTTGAGAATACAAGCTAACCTCAAAAATAACACATGGTAGTTTGATGCATGATGTCCTCATATGTGGACGCCCGTATTATACCAATATTGTGCTAAGACTACAAACCAGAATAAGCTGAATTATAGTGGTAATGACAGTAGAATGTACAAAATGAAGAACCACACACTTACCTCGGGCATTTTCAAGATAGAAACAGCTCAAAACAATTGGAAACTATGATGACTTCTCACAACTTGGCGAACCATGAATATCATGTTTTCAATAATGCCAATTAAATACTTCCACCTGCTGGTTCTTTTAAAAACGGATGTTTTCCACTCTTACCAACCTAAAATAAACTTTTAATAACTTAAACTCCGTCTTTAGAAACTCTAGAGGATAAATAACGCCTAAAAATTCGGATGTCCTCATATGAGGACACCATGCATGAGAGGGTTAATAAGGTTTACACCGTAGGGAACTCAAAAATACATTCCATAATAAAGGAGGTTACTTCTTAATTATCTTAATTATAAACGAATTAATTAAAATGATAAAAATTTTAGTTTATTCTTCCATTTATTTTCATTACAATATGTTATATTGTGAACTTAATTATTGTTTCCTTAAGTTTAGTGGCAGGAATTGCCGAAAGGGATAATTGATTTCTGCGAATATCATTTTATAAAAGGCTATCAATACTTCTTAAGTTGTTTAGACGCATATTTTGCAAAGCTAATCCACCAATAACGATAATGGTTAAGAAGGAACCTCTCAGAACCTTTAAAAACATCCGTCCAAATATTAAATGTAATAAAGGCCTTTAGAATTGACGTTTATAAGGAAAGCATTGATGTTCTCATAGTAATTTAAGAACTATGCCGATCTGTGAAGAAATTGCTAAAACAAATCGACTAAGGGAAACTGATCGTCTGCTGCCAGAGGGCCATGAACCTTAGCGTACACAAGTATATCACTTTTCCTAGGAGGCTAGCACAGTAACATGTTGTTACATGCAGCAGGCCATGGACCTAGACGACACTGCAATCCCAGGGTTTAAAATAAAATAGTCACGTTCGCGCTCAAGGCTTTCACATTGCAGACGTTTCTACGTTATAATTAACAAATTAATAATATGTTAGGTTTATCATTACCGAGTAAAGGATTTGGTAGATTATTGGATTAGGATTACGAAATAAGGAAAGCAGAGACATCAATACCCAACGTTGGAAAACGATACGCATTTTTACCTTAAGAGCTTAGTTTTCTGTCGTGCAAACATTAGACTGAAATAACTGTAGTTTAAACACCATATCATCCGAAAATAACTAAACATTCATTTTAAAAATACATCTTTAGGGTTCAATCTATTCCTTTCTTCTCAGGTTGTTAACAGAATGGCACTATTTCTCGTCATCTCTTACAGTCCTGGACAGGAATAACTGATGGTTGTCACGAACTAACCGACAATCAACAAGCGAAGAAGCACGAATGGTTAACAGTTGATTTCTATGGTTGTTTTTGCTTTGCTTTAAGGGAAAATGGGTTGAAAATTCCCATTTTTTTATTTTATGATGTTGTTAGCTGAAAGCCCATTTTAAAACGTGCATGCGTGTTTTATGGTTTTTATTTTGCTGAAAAAGTACCCCAAATGCCATTTAATGTACATTTATATATGCCTCGTGACATAATAGAGCCTCGCCTCCTTGCTAGATATGTTCCTTCAGGCCTGAGAGTTGCAGGATTTTCTGTTTTCTGTATTCGTTCCTTTTTCTTTGGGAGGTTTCTGTGTTCAATGCGACACGGTTACGTGTCCCGGTCGAATTTGTTTTTATTCTCGTGGTTGTGTGTGCTTTGTATGTAACGGATCCTCATGTCCAGACCAGCAAAAATTTTTAAGAAAAGGAAAGTTCCATATAGGAAACTACTTTTTCCTTTCTAAAAATGAAATGATCAAAATTATATCTCCCGTCAACGGGTGCTAATTTCAGATGGCAACCAGCCTTCACGGTTGCTAGGTAACATTGTTTGACCTCACATCACTGACTGCACGGTTGCTATGGTTACACTTCCGTCACACATTTTGTTGCGTCACGTTTACACGAGTTTTTGAAAGAACCCCATTCATAAGACATATTTACGTATTTGTGGGATATCAGACACTGATTTTGGCTATTAATGATGCGTATTGGCATTGTGTGAGAGAAATGCGGGGTGTCTTTTCAAGGTAGGTATTCAGCCTGGGAGGAATTCACTGAAGATTTTCCAATATCTGTAGAGGATGCGTGTGGCTGATTTAGATGCAGAAAAGCTGGCAAAGAGGGCCAGAAAGCTGCAGAGGTCTAGCAAGGGCGCCAGAGATGACGAGGACAACAGTGAAAACCCAGAATATGGGAGTGGGATGCATTAAAAGTACCGTCAATTTAAAATCACTGTGTATCAACATGGTAATATAATATTGCAATTTTTTGAGCAAATTCTTTTTTAAATTTGCTTTACGTCGCATCCACACAGATAGCTACCATGGCGACGATGGGATAGGAAACACCTTGGAGTGGGAAGAAAGCGACCGTGGCATTAAGGTACAGCCCCAGCATTTGCCTGGCGTGAAAATGGGAAACCACGGAAAACCATCATCAGGGCTGCTGACAGTGCGGTTCGAACCCACTATCTCCCGAATGCAAGCTCACAGCTGCGCGCCTCTAACCGCACGGCCATCTCGCCCGGTAGAAAATTCTTTACCTAGATGTGTGTATTCATGGTTACAGTTATTCCATAGTTACCCGTGGTGTTACTGACCTTTATTTTTGTTTTCAATTGAATTATGGAAGTTAACAAACAGTTTTATGGAAAATATGGGGAAAATTTAATGCACTGATAGGAAAAATATAGAAAATTAACTTTTAACTCGCTATTAAAACAAAAATTCAGTATATTGATAAAGCATTTATCGAGGACAGATTAAAAGTTCAGTCTCCTAGGATTAATAGTTTTTGAGCTGAGGAAACCGTCCGACTCGTTGGCTGTATGGTCAGCGTACTGGCTTCCGGTTCAGAGGGTCCCGGGTTCGATTCCTGGCCGGGTCGGGGATTTTAACCATCATTGGTTAATTCCAATGGCCCGGGGGCTGGGTGTTTGTGCTGTCCCCAACATCCCTGCAACTCACACACCACACATTACACTATCCTCCACCACAATAACACGCAGTTGCCTACACATGGCAGATGCCGCCCACCCTCATCGGAGGGTCTGCCTACAAGGGCTGCACTCGGCTAGAAATAGCCACACGAAATTAAATTTTAAAAAAGCTGAGGAAACCGAGATGCGAGTTGAATGTCTATTCACCAACAAAATTATCTCGGATAATAACGGGTATTATCTCGGTTTAAATTTTACCTGAGAAGGTTGGCCGGTAAAATAGGAAATCTAAGATAATCTCGGTTTAATTTTACCGGAGAAGGTTGACCGTTAAAATAGGAAATCTAAGATAATCTCGGTTTAATTTTACCGGAGAAGGTTGACCGTTAGAATAGGAAATCTAAGATAATCTCGGTTTAAATTTTACCGGAGAAGGTTGACCGTTAAAATAGGAAATCTAAGATAATCTCGGTTTTAATTTTACCGGAGAAGGTTGACCGTTAGAATAGGAAATCTAAGATAATCTCCGTTTAATTTTACCGGAGAAGGTTGACCGTTAGAATGGGAAATCTAAGATAATCTCGGTTTAAATTTTACCTGATAAGGTTGGCCGGTAAAATAGGAAATCTGAGATAATCTCGGTTTAATTTTACTGGAGAAGGTTGGTCGTTAGAATAGGAAATCTAAGATAATCTCGGTTTAATTTTGCCGGAGAAGGTTGACCGTTAGAATAGGAAATCTAAGATAATCTCGGTTTAATTTTACCGGAGAAGGTTGACCGTTAGAATAGGAAATCTAAGATAATAGGCTTTCAAGATCAGCTCGTAGACGAGTGGAATACTTACCTAGCAGAGAAAGTTACAGCGATGAGGAATATGACCAAGGTTATGCAATAAAACGTCGTAGATGGATAAAAAGAACGGACTACATGCTTTGAGGACTACGATGACACTGATTTTGAAACACGTTTTTGGCTATCTAAAGCTTCGTCCGTGTTATTCATGATAGAATATAACCCGGAATTCCCAACATATACGCAAGCCTGAGCTGAATTCAAGATTATATATTGTATTGTATGCCTTTGCTGGCTGGACTTAGTGTTTACAGGGCACTACGTCTTTTGATATAGGCTAGAGCAGGGCCTCTCAAACGCTGAAAATCTCACGCGTGCAAATCGAGGCGCAAGAGCTCCGTGCACTGTGCATCGGTCCCGCTCGGTTTGGTTCGGACCAACGCTTCATCTCTGGGCTACTCGGCTAAGCTCGGCTCTACTCGGCGCAACTCAGCTCGGATTTGGAGCGCTACGGAGCAAGTGTGGAAGAGGGAGACAGGGGGAGCGAGCAAGACAGGCGTGCGATAAGAGAGAGTAAGCGCTATTGCTCCAAATCGAGGAGTGGGGGGTCTGCACTCTGGTCAACCAAGCGAAGTTGTCTTTTGCACTGTGCGCAGTGCATGCACCAAGCGCATGCACACTGAGAGGCCCTAGGCTAGAGCAAATTTTTCACTTTCTTTGATCTGTCTCTGTCTTATCCTTGGCTTTGACGATGTGAATATGACTGAGGTATGAGCGATTCTAGTAATGCCATTCCTTATGCAGCCAGTCCCTGCTATGAATGGCGTGAAAATGTTGCTCATACGGTCGGTTGGTGCATGCATTTCAGTGGGCTTCGCAGACTGATATGTAATAGCAACTTCTGGCTCGGTGAGGAAAACAACTGGAAACTATTTCACCCCTCATTTCCTAGTATTCCTCTACAGTAATGCTTAGGCCATCTATGACAGCTGATGGCAGAGCTGTTGAGGATCCAACCAGCCTTAGGGCTGAGGACTGAACACACACATATATATATTGTATTGTACACAATTGGGCATGGTGTTTAATGAAGAATTCCTTACAAAGAATTCCTTACAAAAGAATATTGGTGGTGATACTTGAAACCAATTAGAGTATATAGTACAAAATATTTCCAAAAATGTTGACTTTCTGATGTGATCTTCCAACAGTTAAAAATATATAACTTCTACAATACTTGGCGCAACTCATTGAAATCAGGCGACGTATATCATATTCGATGCGAGAATTTAGGACAAAAATACAAAGGTCTAGTAGCACATTTTTAGTTTCTAGATGACACTTCATGATTTTTTAATGTGGTCCTAAAGATTTGACTGGTACTGTATTTCTAGACACCTCTGCTCTTTTCGCGTCTTTGTTAAACTGGAGCAAAATAATATGTCGACTTTTTCTACATGCAAGGGGTTATGTATAACCACTGCAAAATTATTCAAAATATCGAATTATAAGAGCCTCCGTGGCTCAGACGGCAGCGCGTCGGCCTCTCACCGCTGGATACCGTGGTTCAAATCCCGGTCACTCCATGTGAGATTTGTGCTGGACAAAGCGGAGGCGGGACAGGTTTTTCTCCGGGCACTCCGGTTTTCTCTGTCGTATTTCATTCCAGCAACACTTTCCATTATCATTTCATAGCATTTATCACTCATTAATAAATCACCTTGGGAGTGGCGACCCCATTGTAATAACAGCCTATATATGTTTCATTCATTACACCCCTGACCCGGCCAATGACTGGAAAACAGGTTGTGTAGGTTTTTTCATCGAATTATAAATGCGGTTAGGATCGCGTAGCTATGAGCTTGAATTCGGGAGATGGTGGGTTTAAGTCCCGCCGTAGGCAGGCCCGAAGATGGGTTTACATTGTTTCCCATTTTCACACCAGGCTGTACCTTACTTAGGGCTGCTTCTTCTACCTTCCCAATTCCAGCGTCTTCCCATTCTTGAGTAGCCGACAACCTTCCATATGTCCTTCGAGCCAGAGCTAGAGAGTAAGTCCAAAGTAGCTGCATTTCGGGACATATGTTTGAACTTTTATAAGCAGAGACGGTATTAAATATAAAGGGTTTGATATGAATAGTCCTGCATCAACATATTTCAGAAAACTGTATTTTCATTCTGCAATATTCGTTTTCTTCTTTTAACTGCTGAAAATTATAATAATTCAGCGACTTTTACTCTGAGGACGAGATATAACATGACCTATACTCCCTGGCACAAACAAACTCTACCAGCTTTCGCATTAACCCACTTGTTCTTTCATTCAGCTCCTTCGACTGCAACCCACATTGCTTGCATTTTGATGGGCCGAATTCTGTAACCCGCCTAACCAATTTTGTGAGAAACAGCCACATCTGACCACAGCACATTGTTCAAACCGTTCCGGCCAATCATCATGCAAGCGAAAAATGATTTCAGCGAACTTGATCCTTCGGTCACCTTCTTCAGCAAACATTTGCTGGACGAAATGTGGCTCCATTTCTTTCAGGACAGGTCCTACTTTTTCAGGATGGTTCTAACCGCATAAACTGTTAGACCACTTTCGCTAGAACCTTGACGCAGTGACTTGTGCATACTTGCCAACCTTCAAGGCTTTCCCGTAAAATTTACGGATAGGCAGTATGTTCTACGGTTTTACGCACTAAGATCATCTTTGTAAAAATCGCGCCAGAACAAGCTTCCGTAGGCCGCCGATACATGCTGTGTGACCAGCGAATATTTATTAATTAAATTAAGAGGCGCTCGAAAGAGCATTATTTAACCTACACAATGTAATTACTTTTCATTATAATCTCTGATGGTTTTTTCTTCTTCTGCGTCCTGAATCAAGACCAACTACAATTATGTTGTATTGTAGTTGGTCTTGCCTGAATCCTAGTCGATCTATATCGATCTGTTTGTGTTGAAGGAGACTGACCCTTGAATAACTGTTCGCTTGCCCCTTAATGGATTGATTCGCTCGATAACCTTTACAGCCCTGTGTTAAAAAAACAGTTATGTTTTGTTCTTCACCACGAATTACGATAATAACGCAGTTTTGCTTCACCTGCCACTAACTACTTCTACGGTTTTCGAAGCGTAGGTCGTATTGTGTTTCATATTTATTGCCACATTTTGCGAAGCTGAGGTTCTGTAGGTAGTTGTGGAGTAACGTGAATTGTGTTTTTTGCTTATTTTGTCTTTTGACCGTGTTGTTTTACTGACAGGAAGTTGGCAGGTATGCTTGCGTGGACTCCTGGTAAAAAATCCTAGCAACGATAGCAACATTGGCGTTTGTTCTTGAGGTTTGCGGTCTTCCTGATCTTCTCGCATCGGCGACACTGATAATTGTTAGCAGCTTCCTATGCAATATAGCGTATACACTGACTTAGCAAATGTCATGGGATAGTCACCTAATAGCGTGTGGGGCCTCGTCTGGCTCTGCGAACTGCTGTGAGACACCGTGGAAGTGAGTCGACAAGTCCCTGGTAGTCCTCTGGACGCAGCTGACACCAAGTAGTTTGCAGAGCGGCCGCCATTGTTGGTCTGTTCGTGGGTGCAGGATCCATGGGACGGAGCCTGCGTTCAAGGACATCCCAGATATGCTCGATAGGGTTCATATCGGGGCTCGTGGGTGGCCATGGCAGTCGTTGGACCTCCGCTGCATGTTCCTGGAACCATTCCCGTGCGACGTGGGAGCGATGTGGCGGAGCGTTATTATCTTGAAACACCGCAGAACCGTCTGGGCGCTGGAAGGCTAAAAATGGGTGGAGATGGTCTCCGAACAGCTCAACATACCGCGTACCATTCAAAGTCTCTTCCAGAACAACTAGGAGGCCCATTCCATACCAGAAAATTGCATCCCAGACCATAACAGAGACACCAGCGCCCTGGACCACACCTTCGAGGCAGGCGGGATTCATCGCTTCATGTGGTCTGCGCTATACACGGTGCCTCCCATCGGCATGGTGCAGTTGAAATCGTGATTCGTCCGACCATATCACGTTACCCATTGTTCCAGTGTCCATCCCTGGTGAGTGGCGACAAATGCGCGTCGTTGTGTCCGATGACGTTGGGTTAACAGTGGCACCCGTGTGCAGCGCCGGCTCCCATACCCCATAGAACCCATGTTCCTACGGATTGTACACTGGGAGACGTGTCTAGCACGGCCTGTGTTGAATTGACCCGTGATTTGTTGCACGGTTGCCCGTCTGTCACTATTGTCAATCCGTCTCAGATGTCGCCGGTCACGGTCATCGAGGGTGGCTGGACGGCCGGCCGTTCGTCTGTTGTGGACGGCGATACCCGTATTCAACCATTCATGATACACCCTGGACGCGGTTGATCGTGTGAAACCGAATTCCCGCACCACGTCCGAAATCGCACTTCCCATCCGGCGGGCACCGACCAGCATAACCCGTTCGAACGGTGTCAGCTCACGACGACGTTCCATGTTACACCTGTCACATGCAGAGCCACTGCTCACAAGGTCTCCTATACAACTGCCGCTGGCACAGGGCGCGTGTGGTGCGCAGACAACATACCTGCGCATCAGTGCTCCGCTATCCCATGACATTTGCTCAGTCAGTGCATATTTGCATCTAATGTCACACGAATACCACGTTCAGCCCTCCACCACCTTTGCACGCGTATTATAGATCCCCAAACTTAATATCGAGCCGCTTTCTTGGCTCTCTCTTCCATACTTAACTTACGCACCATAATTGACCTGCCACAAACAAATGATGTGTCAAACAACATCTCAAGGTCTATAACGACTAAGTTTCAAAGTTGTCACTTAAGTAATAATAAAAATACCGTAATTTGAAAACAGGGAGTGACTTATCAAACACCCTATACATTATATGAACAGTATACATAGCCATAATTATGGAAAATTGAATTTCCAATCATTTATATCTGATACCTCTTTACCGTTCGAGCTTTAAAAAAATGGTGTCTAATTTCCCTTAGAAAAATCAAATGATCATAAATGTCTTTCAGTACATTAAATGAAACTCTAATTGTTAATGATTAATTTATTTGAATCTAACGAATCGTTTTTTGAGAAACATCTGGATGGAATTTGGAATCAACAGGTTTATGATTCAGTGTGTCAAAAGAAGGAAACTGACTCGGGTCATATGAAACTGCCACGAGTGAAATAATCAGTTCTCTAGAGCAGGGCCTCTCAGGGTGCATGCACCGATGTATTGCGTGGCGCAAGGTACAGAAGACGAATTCGCTAGGTTGACCAGAGTGCAGAGCTCCACTCTTGAAATTTGAGCAATAGCGCTGTCTGTCTCTATTCCTGCGCCTGTCTCGCTCGCTTCGCCTGTTCCCCCCTTCCTCACTTCCTCTACAGAGCTCCGACATACGGGGCGACTTGAGCCGAGCTCAGCCGAGTCTCCCCGAGACAGAACGCTGGTCCGAACCGAGCCGAGACTGACCTATGCACAGTGCACAGAAGCACTGCGCCTCGGTTTGCACGCGTGGGATTTTGGGCGTCTGAGAGGCCCTGCTCTATTGTATGATGAGATGAGGCCTCTTTGACAAAATAGCCTTCTGTTTGTCTCTGTCATGGCCATCTATCACAGCCTGCATGGTTGCTAGGTTACATCGCGTCACACGTTTGGTATCGCTTATTTCGTGACGCAAATTTTCAGATGACCCCACAGCCATAAGACATATCTGTCAAAAATGTGCACAGAACAGAACTTTCTTTTCAAATGTCATAGAAATCCCATAGTCCAGCTTTGAAATATTGATGCTTCTAGAACAAAATTTAAATGATTTTCTGATAGCAATAACTTGAAAACCGTAAAATACGCAATATATTTAAAATCAAATTTTAAATTATGTAAATATATGCAAGTTTACTTCAAATACGGAAATGTATTACAGCCAGAAATATGTTTCTAATCACTCTGAACATGAAAATCCACATCCTGTTTACAGTCATTCGACCGAGCCAAGAATGGAATGAATGAAACTCCCACCTAGCGGTGAGGATAGGAAATGTGCCGGCTGCCGGAGCCTGTTGAACTCCTCTGGAGCAATAATAAATGACTGAGAGATGAAATGTTAATGGAGAGTGTTGCTGGAATGAAATATGACAGGGAAAATCGAAGTACCCGGAGAAAATCCTGTCCCGCCTCCGCTTTGTCCAGCACAAATATCCCATGGAGTGACCGGGATTTGAACCACGTTATCCAGCGGTGAGAGGCCAGCGCGCTACGCCTGAGCCACGGAGGCTGTATGTTTCTAATCACTCTAAATGTCGTAATTCGTGAAAATAGGATAAGATTTTACTTATAACTAGTAAAATAATGTATTTGCATAGAAATCCCACCCCTATTTATTTCCATCAATGTTGCTTTTTGAATTTTATTTTTTATTTTGCTCACTTCGTTAATGCTGTTCAAGTATTCGTGAGTAAATTTTTTCTCAATCTATTGTTGTAAAGTCAGAATTCTCACATTAGATTGGCTCAGTTCAGTTGGTATTCGCTTTCTCTGCTCAAGTCCTAGCAACTTGAGTCACCTTTTTTTAATTGTCCTTGCTAGCGGTTTTTCTTTTTGTTTTAAGGGTTCATAACAACATAAATTGTAGACTCTCTGAATGTGCATGACAAACTTCCGTATGTTTACTGGCTTGTTAGAAACTCCTTTCATGGGGAGTTTTTGCTGTAAGTATTCCTCCAAGACCTGTCGTGAATCCCGCTATAATATTACTCTGGCTGTTTTACGTTGTCGTTATGCGGAACTTTCACCCGTAGGTGAAATCAGAATTACGTGGGCATGAATTTTCATGTCAAAATATTGGCGCATGCATTGGATGGGATTCGAATACGTCGCCCTCGTCGACAGCTTTCAATGTGTTGGATGTTTCGCCTGCAATGCAACCCGCACTGCATACTCTTGTATTGCTGGGAGAGTTCTGCAACCCGCAAACCACGATTACTTTCACAAGCTCTATAAGGATAGTTCTCAATTATGTCTGTAAATGTATGGAAGATGTAATAGACCACGTATAAAAATAAATTTTATTTCGTAACTGCCGTGTGCCCGTTGTTGTAAAAAAAAAATGCATCAGATTTTAAAGATTGGAATTTAGACCTTATAACATTTCAGATTGAACTAACACTTCGAGAGATATTTGGAAGTTTGTTAAGTGTTATGATCATGAATATTTCCGATATTATTTCTTGTAAGATGAAGTTTCTACAATTATATTATGTTCAGCTGTTCTTCACTCTGCCGAAACTAATGCGAGATAAAGAAAACACCGGAAGTTGCCCTGAAAATATTATTTTTATTAATATCACAATATGTCACAAAACTCCTAGAAAATTAGACAGAACATTTTGTTAACAACAAAAATGACATGTTTCGATCCTAGAAGCACATCATCAGATTCTTTCAAAATACTTTTAATATGTATATATTATTGGGCTGGAGGTCATAAATTTCCTGACACTATTGTAACCATGGCAACCAGTGTTCGTCTATGTACACTAGGTCTGTAGCGGCATCTTCTCACTGTACGCTTTCTTCCTGTAACTAAGACCTTGAGAAGATCTCGTATCAAGTAAAACTCGACTGTACGCTTTCTTCCTGTAACTAAGACCTTGAGAAGATCTCGTATCAAGTAAAACTCGTTCAACTCTTCAAATCAGAATTCAAATCCTTGAACTAGCCGGATAACGGGACAGGGAGACAGGGACGCTACCTCTACACCACAAGCCTGGCTTGTATATATTATTTAATTAGTATAGATACCTTTTGCGACGCTCACAAGTAACCGATCCTGACAAATGAGCATTCAAAAGAAAGAGAATGGGCACTAAAAGTGACGAATTTCACTTTCATTTCATAAATATCGGTAATTCCTTTAAAAAACGAGTTTTAAATATGTACGAAGTGTGCGATTTGCAAGTACTGTTGGTGTAGAAAAATACGCACCATCATTGTTGTCCACTTCACATTTTGGCCGCTGCGACGCCTGTTTTATGAGATCATAATATGCTGTAATTATAAGATAAGAAAAGATAATGAAACCTAAAATTACTTCCGGAACTTTTGTCAGTATAATAATGCACTTGCATTTGCTTCCGTTCAGGTGGATACCATAAATGTTAAAAAATCAAAGATTACATTAAGTGGTAAGTAAGACTGTCTAATATTGTACTGATTTGTGTATTGATCAGTTCACCAGGGGTTACTCCACCACATACTTCATGAATATGCGAGATTTCTCGCACGGGTCCCCTAGTAATAATATATTAGTATTTTATTTACGAGGTCTGGAATGTCCGTCATTTTCTCATTCATGAACCTCACCGTTGTTTGTGAATACGTACATTTATGTTTCGATTTATCGGAAGTCTTTGTCTTCGCTGTGGGTGCATTATCTGTAGCCCTGCATCTTTTAAGAGGGGATAGAGCAAGTACAGATTTTTTGTTCCCCTCTTAGTAGCCATTTACGACATGCAGGGGGTTCCGATAAATCGAAAGAAATGTGTAGCATCGTGATTTACGTCCGTCAAAATGGCAGCTGATCCAGCACACAACATTCCCATCCCATATCAAAAGTTAGCCTCACCTGTCAAGATCTACGTCCAACAGAATGGCCTCTGGTTTAGCACACAACAATTTTATCTCCATGTATGTTCGCAGGATACGCATTATGAGAAAAAGTTATGTTGCCTCCGATGGCGTTACCGTGTATAAGGTGGCTTAGATGTGACCCAGATGAAACGCCAGTCACAGACAGGGGAA
Organism: Anabrus simplex; assembly: GCF_040414725.1. Taxonomy (NCBI): domain Eukaryota; kingdom Metazoa; phylum Arthropoda; class Insecta; order Orthoptera; family Tettigoniidae; genus Anabrus; species Anabrus simplex. The sequence continues at coordinate 39,334,425 of NC_090276.1, forward strand.
ACTCGTTTAAAACACGGAGCCATTTGTACATACTATATACATAGGTTATTCCATGCTAAAAAACAGTAATACTCTTATGACAACAGGGTTGCCATATCGAACAGCTCTGCTCAACACCATCACGGGAAAACGGCGGCACATAAATTTGGTGAAGTTCAGTATTTCATTTCAAGACACAAAGTGGAAGAAACTAATCTACTAATTATTTGTTTATGAACTAAAGGGAATGGGGGCTTTACAAGAGCTATTTTTGGTTTTTATAGAATCAAAGGTAAACTAAGGCACATAAAAAAATCTCAGCATTGAAGTGTAATGGAATTTGAAGGAGAAAATAGACAAACAATTTTCATGGTCTCGAGGTGTGAGGGATGAATTTATTTGCATGTAATAATGTTATCTATGAAACGCGCGGTACTACTGTGCTGTCGTATCTTAATGTTCTCAGTCATAACGCAAATATATCACTGTATTAATGTTAAAAGAAATAAATAGCACACACAGGCTGATCACATAACACTCCCTCAACACAAGAAAAGTACGCACTGATTTAAAGCCTAAAAACACACACGCAAGAAAAAATTACTGCAGACGACTTCAGTATAGAAGTGAGCTTCCGGCGTTTCACAGAGTGAGGGACTACACGAGGCTTGTACCAGAGCAACACAGAAGAAGGAAAATGAAGGAAGGCAACGAAGCGATGGCTGTTCCTGTCATTGAGCTTCCTCCCTACGAATGCATTTATGAAAAAGGAAATGTTACGTTGTTACTTTAATAACTCAGGGGCAATAGTGCCTCATCTTTTTTATCTATCTTTCATAACACATTACAAAGTACAGTATAATATCCCTTAATCACGAGGAATTATGGGTGTCTCAGTGAGGGTGTGTTCACTCCTTGTACTAGTGATGGGTAGTTCTCGGGAACTACTTCACTCTCACGAACTGTAAGTGTTCACTACTTCGCGAACTGTAGGACTCTGCTCTGCTCAACACGTGGAACACCATTCGACTAAATGTTTGTTTACCTTTTTAATGTGTCAAACATGGCTACATAACTTCAATGAATTGACTGGTCAAAAAGTTAAAATATTACAGATTTAAGCCTACAATCAAATTTCACTATAGGCCCTAATTATATATTACAAGAACAAAATTTCTTTTAACAAATTAACCTTTTAATTAGAAATATCAAGGTGTACACCTCATAGAATAATGACCATTCCCATTTTACTTACCTTTCATTTGTGTATATATATATATATATATATATATATATATATATATATATATATATATACTATTTTAACCATATAATGTATATTTTAATCCACCATTGTAATTACACCATAAGAATCATGATCTATACTTGTCTTTGTTTAATTATTCTCGGCTGATGATGACAGGGAATCTGTCGAAACCGGTACCGAATATACAAAAGTTGTGATGTTTTAACTGTAATGTAAAAATTTCACACAATATATAGTATTGAAAAGGTGGAACTTATTGTCCTTTCTTTGATGTCAATTAAAGAGTTCCAATAAATCGAAAGTAACATTACGAAATACGTCAACAAAATGGCAGTTGATGTTGAAGGGAGTGGGTGACAGGCAGCACCCCTGTGGCACCCTTGCTCAAAGTTCAATATTTCCTGCCATTTCCACTCCAGTTTTCACTTTTACATTCTTATTTAAATGTAAGTATTGATGCCACTAATTTTAGACAGACCCTCAGCCCTAAAACATATCCATGTTAATTTAAGTGATTTTCATAATTCAGTTTCATATTTGGATTCTATTAATGCGGGAGTAGGTTGAGGTGTATTTATGGTCGCAGAATCTCTGGATGTAATGATTTACAGATCTTCCAGGCATTAACTTTGGAATCCAAGGGAATGACATTCGAAGCTTTTCGTTTGGATCTAATAATCGTCTCTTTAGAAGAAAATATGTAGACAGTGCGGTGTTTTTTCTGTCCTGTAAATATGGAACCAGGAAGTTGGCACTGAACCAAGGAACTTTCCTCCTCAGAGAGTGGACACTGTTGGGCGGCTGATGTCTTTGATCGTTTCATAAAGGTACTCTGCCTCTTTTGTTAGCAGGTCTGCGTGAGTGAGGCGAGACCGCCAAGTATAAGAGGATGTATTTTAATGTTTGTGACTTGAATAGAATCGTCTACTTTGGCTGTCTGACGTTGATCTGTCTGCCTTTTCTGTAACGGTGTGTTTATGAGCAATTAATTGGTGCTAATATTAGAAATGGAGGGACTATGCACTGCAGGGTGCATTCATTTCGCCTGGTCTTAATATTGTCAGTGATCCCGCGTTAAATCCTTTTTAGAATGACTGAGACTTGGATTCGAATCCACTCCTCTTGTCAGTTTTTCTTGCAAGGCTTAAAATCCTCTTTGGATGAACTCCTCTACCAGACGAAGTTAATAGAACAGGCAAACTTGTTGTCAGCAATCGGCAAACGCGTAACAAACAAAAATGAACATTGATTATTATAGTGCATTTCTCCGAAAATATGACAAAAATACGCAGTTTTACACGATATGTCGTACTAAAGGATTTTTAAGTGCAGTGTTATATAGGATTTAAAAACGTCCGTTTGATTTCACGTCGTTAAAAGTTATGTCGTAATAAACGGTTTCCACTGTATAACGTTTTCTAAAGGGAGTAACCTTCGTCGGAGAAACGAATAGTTTTGGCCAAAAAGATACTCGTTTCCCAGTGTTAATTAACAGTTAAAGTCATCACAATATCAACTAATAATTAAGCCCGAATTTTTATGCTTTAAATAGGTTAGAGTGCAAAATTACTGAAGCAAGAAGCAAGTATAGTCTACCTTCACAACGACTATGCTATGGGGTTTGCATAAACATTTGGGGTACGGCCCATCAGAACCCCCATAACGTATGTTACATTGCTACATTATGGAAGAGCGGGTGGCCGACACTTCCTACTAACCGAATCAGTTTGCTATCTAACCTGTTACTGTATAAAAATCCGGGCTTTACTCATAATATAAATAGGGTCGCATATTTTCAAACAATACGGTGTCCCCAAACTTTCTGGCATAGCTGTATTTTATTTTCTTTTTTAAAAACGTTTTTGCGCAAATAAGGAGCGCGATTGAACTTATTTTGCAAATGATTTGCTTTCTTATCTTCATACCCCCTGTGGGTGGGGGACGCAGACGAAGAATACACCCACGGAATCCCCTGCCTGTCGTAAGAGGCGAGTAAAACTGGCGACCAAAGGATGATGGTATTAGAACCATTTAATTACGTGTGATTAATATCATCACGAGGGGAACACCATGGGCCGCCTTTACTTGCGAGTAATACCACTATTTTAGCTACACAGTAGGTTTGTAGCAACACAGTGTGAATCAGTATTGGTTTTACAGTAGCCGTGATTAGTACCATTGTGAGAAACACCACGGGTCTGGGCGTTGCCTATGATTATTTCCACTATATGAGCGACACCGTGGGTCTACGTTGCCTGTGATTAGTACACCTACGTGAGGAACACCATGGGTTTGTTTTCCCTATGAGTGGCGCCATTATGTGAGAAAAACCATAGGTCTGCTTTACCTGTGCGACGTACAATACTTGTGAATCTTGCCATAATGTGTGGAACACCGCGAGTCTACGCTACTTTTGATTAGTACTGCAGCATGACAGATACCATGGTTCTACTTTACTAGCGATAAGTACGATTATGAGGAGGCGTTGACCTTGTTTTGGGACCCCTTTAGACAACAAGCATCCTTGATTGAGGATTGTGCTTTAGAAGCAGTTCCTCGGTCAGTAATACTGTTGTTTATGATGGTTTCTAGGTAGGTGGGGCATTGCGGGTCGGATCCACTGATTGTTTTAAATTCATATCCATTGATTCGTTCTTCATCACGTTTTCTATTCTGGTCTGTGGATGATCTTGGACTTTTAAATTGTCATGCATGGTAAGTTATCTGAACCGGTAGCTTTCTTTTCATGTAATCGCTGAAGTGCCGATTCAAACTACCTCCTTGTTATTGTAGGACCTTTATCATCTTCCTCTACTTCATGTTCTGATTCAATACACCTTAGATAATTCTGCACATTTCCTTCTTCATACAGTTGCTCAAGGTATTCCTTCCACCGTGCGCTGATAACATCATTATCTATTACTATTTTCCATTTTTATCTCTTACTATGGAACTTTTCGCTTTAGGTTTCCGGTTTAATATGTGAATGCGCCTATACGCTCTGTCCGTCCTGCCTTCAACAATATATTTTCGGATATCCTCAGTTACCTCGACCATCCACGCTTCTTTCGCTCTCCTACACGGAGTTGTAATTTTTTTTTTACTTTTCTGTATTGTTCCTGTCTTAATTACATATCTTTGTAGTAAGCCTTTCCTTGTACATTCTTTGAGCATGGCCTTAAAATTTCAGTAGTCTTTTTCTAATAGTGTCTGATATTTTTTCAGAATGCTGATATAATTCAGGGAACCTCCTTTTGATCCACACTCCTATGTAAACTAGGCCAAATACTTTTTACGGATTTTTCCTTTCTTGTTTCTCTAAAGTTTTAGTGAGTGCACTGTCTCCAGGGATCAAGGTCTCTGATACGTATAATGGTTCAGCCTTAGTTAGAGTTTTAATTTAGCGCTCCGAGATATTAATTTTTGTTGTGCCTGTTCCATGTGATTTTATAAGCTTTTTGTAATATTAAATTATGCCTCTGTTTGATTCACGATTTAATCCGGATGGTTGGATGATGTCCCCTAAGTATTTAAAATTATTTACCTGAGAGATTTAGCCAAACTGAGTTATTAGAGGTTGTTTGTCTAAATATCAAGGAGATCCTTCCATGTGTCAGGTGTTCTCATATGATATTTGGAATTCAGTTTTAGATATTCCGTGAAGTTTTTCCAGACTGAATAATTGTTGTATAGAATCACCAGAACATCTGCGAAGGCCAAACGTTTGACGTGAATTTTATCTTTAACTCTCTTGCACATATTAATCACTTTTGTTTCCGTTTCCAAGGTTCGGACCACTTTCTCTAGCACAATATTGAATATTGATGGGGATAAGCCACCTCCTTGTCTGACCCCAGTCTTAATATTAAAAGGTTCATAAATTTCACCTAAGAACTTAACATTCGATGTGATATCAGGCAGTGTCTGTCTGATCAAATTTCTTGCTTTCTAATCTACTCTAAACTCTTCCAGCACACCAGGAAATGTCTGTATATTAAAAAAATCAAATGCTTTTCTGAAATCCGAATTACTTTTTTTACAGCGTTATGGCCATCTGTGGAGCGCGATAGAACTTATTTGGCTGATGTTGGTGTTTTTTTTTCTCCCAAAATCTCTTAATCTGGGCACTGAATATTCTTCTCCTTTTTTCGTATTGGTCCTTGTATTCATTTTCTCAGCAAAATGATGGTTGTTGACAATTGTTTTGAATTGGGGTCGATCTTGAATGATTTCCTGTGGGATGCCAATTTCCTGAAGGTCTTTTCCTGTTTCACTAAACCAATTATTCTTGACTTTTATTGAGAGAGTAAGGATGAGAATCTGAGCCTGTCATTCTTCATTCTGAGAATGTGGCCATAGAACTTAAATTTCCTTTTCCTGATGGTGTCGGTGATCTTTTCGGAATGCTGAGCTCCGGAGACTTCCGTTTCATCCAGATTCCCTCTGAGTAGACTGGACCAAAGATCTTCCTCAATATTTCCCTCTCCTGTTTCTCTTTGTCTTTAATGCTTGATCTGCCTCCAATGATCAAGGTTTGATCACAGTGTTGTAATGTCGATTTTTGGTGAAGATTGAAAGGCATTTTTTGTTGTTCGGCCAAGGGCTCTCTTCATTTTCTGGATGTGGACCTCGAGGGCCTTCTGTTCTTTTCCTGTTGGTACTACAATTTCTCCGAGATATCGGAACACAGTTACTTTTTTTTCGATTGTGCCAAATTTCGTGTTCAAATTCTGGAGGCTGCAGTGGTTACACATGACCTTGGCTTTTGAGAAGGAGATTTGTAGACCGAATTTTTCTGAGCATTTCTTGAGGGTTTCGATTTGACTAATTGCCTGTTGTTCGTTTGTTGCGAGGATCGCGAGATCATCTGCGAAAGCGAGACAGGAAATTGGCAACCATTAAGTATGACGGGAAAACATGTAAATTATTATTTAAAGTTAAAAACTTCATGATTGTTCCGTATTGAATAGAGAAAATAAGATGTACAATATTATAGGGAAGGATCCACCTTTCAATACTCCGTAGTAAAAAGTAGTTACAACCTGTTTAATGGGATCGGTTTCAACACATTTAGAGTGTCATCATCAGCCAATTAGCGAAGATCTTAACAATAACTAACATATTAAACATAGGCAAAATATTAACATTGTTAAGATCTTCGCTAATTGGCTGATGATGACACTCTAAATGTGTTGAAACCGATCCCATTAAACAGGTTGTAACTACTTTTTACTACGGAGTATTGAAAGGTGGATCCTTCCCTATAATATTGTACATCTTATGTAAATTATTGTTATTATTATTATTATTATTATTATTATTATTATCATCGCAGTACGCCAGGCCATTCCTTGAGATCGACCACCCTGCTCACGAGGCAAATTGTTCATCTCTTGAAGTATGATGGGTTCTTTACTAAAGATAACAAACATGAGACTTCGCTCACAAGTGGAGTGGTGACGTTGAGCATAACCACACCATTCATAAACGGCTGCATCACTGGTATTTCCCTCTAGAGCACACAGATACCTCCCCCCCCCCCCATACCTTCCTTCTTCCCACTACCTTTTCAGGCTGTGTTAATCGACTGCATTCAAACTTTCTCGCTCCTGAAACGCCAATAAAAAGAAGTTCTTTTTACTATTGTACCCCCACAGCCATTGAAGTATAATTGTCAACCGAAGAGATAGATATATTCTCTGAAATAGCGAATGTGGGTTCTAAGTAGCTGAGTGCCACTTCTATGTATGTATGTATGCATGTAAGGCGGTTTTTAAAGGCGAGAGTCCACCCTAAAACAATATTTTTCAAAAACTTCAATGGTTATTTCGGATCTTTGTAGTCCTTACTCTTAAATTGCATAACGACGATTTGGCTGTATTCGCATTACAAATATGTCTGAAAAAATATTTGGAATATGCACTGCATGAGGGGTGCGTGTGAGTTTGCATGATAAACATGTTTTCAAAATTTTTCTGAAATGGACAAGGTTGAAGAAGTGTTAAATGCGATAAAATCGTTTCCGAATTTGGTAGACATTCGGTATTCCTTGGGCTGCGAGAATTTCATTGGGCTTAGTAGACTCGTATGTAATGTAATGAAAATGTCTGGCTCGGGGAGAAAAACGAAGGGGAAATAGTAGAACTCTTCAGTGACGCCTATGTTGTCTATGAGAGCAGTTGGTGGAGCTGTTGAAGATACAATTGGCCTGCAGGCTGGGTATTCAACACACACATTCTTGAGCATACGAACAGCGTTTTTGATTTGTTATGGTTATCCTTGTGTGGAAAGTCAATATTTTGGTGAAAGATTTGTTTTCTCTTTTTTTTTTTTAAATTCCTCGACTACTTCTTCTATTTACTCAATTACTTGGGGGTTGACAATAAGTAGACTTGCAGTTGCACGTTGGATAATGTGCTAATTTGTGGAATTTCGCTCACCTAAATTGTTCTCGAATAGAAATTAATTAAATAAAATTGTTGAGTTTTTCATCATTAAATTTGGCTTAAGTCGGGGCTATGGGGAGCCTCCGTGGCTCATGTTGGCAGCGCGCCGACTTCTCACCCCTGGATACCGTGGTTCAAATCCCGGTCACTCCATGTGAGATATGCTGGACAAAGCGGAGGCGGGAAGGGTTTTTCTCCGGGTACTCCGGTTTTCCCTGTCATCTTTCATTCCAGCAACACTCTCCATTCTCATTTCATAGCATCTATCCGTCATTAATAAGTCACTTTGGGAGTGGCGACCCCATCGTACTAATAGCCTAGATCTGCTTCATTCATTCCATCCCCGACCTGGTCAATGACTGGAAAACAGGTTGCAGGTTTTCATTTTCATTATGCACACACTTAATTTAATTTGTCAGTGTTGCAGTCATATTAATTACTTGGTGTGCCCCAAGATACTAGAAATACTCGTGCCGATCACAATTTTTATTGCTGGATCCTTTTATTGTTTTTGAAGCCGGGCTGAGTGGCTCAGACGGCAGGTTTGATCCTGGCTCAGTCCGGTGGTATTTGAAGGTGCTCAAATACGTCAGCCTTGTGTCGGTAGATTTATTGGCACTTAAAAGAACTCCTGCGGGACTAAATTCCGGCACCTCGGCGTCTCCGAAAACCGTAAAAGAGTAGTTAGTGGGACGTAAAACAAATAACATTATTATTATTATTGTTTTTGTTTAATACGGTAATAATTAACCCATCGATTATCCTGATTATTGGTTGCATTTCCTTGTATGCAAATACAATATGTAGACTGTACTTACAGCAAATAAAAGAACTTGAACCTAATATAATTTGCCCGAGAAGGTCATTACACCCTTCATCTTTGAAACACTACAAGAATCTAAGTTCGTAATACTGAAAGAAGCATTCTGGCATTTCTTAGAGGTCTGTCCGTCTACTGCCTGACTGGGTGGGGAGAAGGGAGTAGGATCGTAGTTGCCATGGGAACGTGGGTTGCCACGGAGATAAGCCTGCTAGTATGCTCGTGTTGATTGGAGTTGCCAAACCTCTCACTTCTGAGTTACGTACAACAGAACACAGCGGTCTGAAGGAACGAACACGTGAGCTGGAAGCGAAGGGAAGGAGAAAGGAATGTAAGAATGTGACAACACCGTGCAATGCTCCTCCCTCCAGCTCTATCTGTCAAAACGCTTCTTTTAATATTACGGGTATAGCATTACACAGTCGCCACCGCCGTCGTAAAGGTAATATAATTAAACTGTATTCAAATAGGGTATAAAACACAACTGAATTTTTTTTACTCACCCGGTGAGTTGGTCGTGCGGTTAGGGGCGCGCAGCTGTGAGCTCGCATCCGGGAGATAGTGGATTTGAACCCCACTGTCGGCAGCCCTGAAGAAGAATTGCCGTGGTTTCCCATTTTTCACACGAGGCTGTACCCTTACTTAAGGCCACGGCCAATTTTTCCCCACTCCTAGCCCTTTCCTGTCCCATCGTCGCCATATGTGTCGGTGCGACGTAAAACAAATAGCAAAAATAAAAATAAAAAATCATGCAGTCAGACAATGAAGACAATTGCTTGAATTACGACTGAATGGTCTCTTGTGCGCGAAGATTGGTTGCGCTCTATGTTGCTCATTCCGAGACAGCAATAATCGCGCCGCCAAGTGGTCATCTTGTCTTTGTTCTTCTTAGTGTGATACGATTTCAAGCACTGAAGACATCCTCCTCTTGTGTATGATGCAGTAGAAGCACTGGACACTTTCCATAGCTGAAATTACAGGTTTTTTTTCGATTCAAACAGATTCAAACACGTTCCTTGTGCTGTCTTCTTCTATTGGTCTTACGAGCTCTTAGAGGCTGAGGCGTGAAGGGGCGGGGAGAAAGCATAAGACAACCAAGGAAGCGGGTAGGCGGGCGAGCTGTGGGGCATTGTTTACATTCCTTACAGAAACCAGAGCTGGGAAGTGGGCAGTAATGATAGTCTTCCATACGGGTCATATTCAAGAACAAGGCTTTGAGTAGATAGTTTACAAAGTCTGCTTTGATAGGAAAGTATAACTTTGCTCTAAGTTTGTTTCATATATGCTACTTTTTTCAAAGTGGATTTTGGTTGAAGTAGACATTTCAAAGTCGAGATTTTATGAACTGTATTCGAGTTTGGTGATGGTAATGTCCGTAATAATAGAAAACAATAGAAGAGTGGCTTCCGTCTAGCATTTTTAGTTATATCCGATCAAGTGTAGCGTACTTTATTTTTTGCTCAACCATGGGAGAAAAGGTGATGATGATGATGATGATGATGATGTTTGTTTTTAAATGGGCCTAACAGCTAGGTCATCGCCCCTAATGGTGCAACGAAATTAAAATTAAAACTTCGAAATACATCCACTGACTAGAATCTAAAACGAATGGCGATGAAGAAATGGTCAGAATGTTGAGGTTAACACTTTTAATAATAATAATAATAATAATAATAATAATAATAATAATAATAATAATGTTATTTGTTTTACGTCCCACTAACTACTCTTCTACGGTTTTCGGAGACGCCGAGGTGCCGGAATTTAGTCCCGCAGGAGTTCTTTTACGTGCCAGTAAATCTACCGACACGAGGCTGACGTATTTGAGCACCTTCAAATACCACCGGACTGAGCCAGGATCGAACCTACCACGTTGGGGTCAGAAAGCCAGCGCCTTAACCGTCTGAGCCACTCAGCCCGGCGTTAACACTTTTAACATGTTGGGGTGTTTTCCGCTCGAAGTGGAAAACATGTCAAGTCAATTCGTTGTTCGTGAGATGTCGGCACAGCTTCGGCAACTTCCGCCGTGTTGTTTCCATTCGAATAGATAGCCTAAACGACACAATTGAAATAGGATTATAGTTACAACACTCCGCAATACTCTTACTCTTTGTTAGAAGCTACAAATACAGTACGCGCACGTAAGTCATTCTCTCTGCACTATACCGGTACTAAAATTTATCGTCAGAAATGGAGTGGAGCAAGGAGATTACTCTGGACTTAATTAATGATATAATAGAAAGGCCTTGTTTGTGGAATGCCTTATCAAAGAAATACAGAGATAAAGCGAAGAAAGCCGACAGTTTCCTGGAACTTGAAATTATCTAAACTTGTTCCCGCGAGTGCATGGAAAAAAAAAAAAACTATCGTCCCTCCGCTCCCAGTACGGTACAGTCGAGAATTGTAGAAAGTACAGAAAAGTCGGGGACGGTAGCGGACGAAGTTTATACTTCAAAGTGGTTTGCTTTCGAAGTAATGAGCAGGATGAGAGGAGGAAATGTGCCTAATAAAACTGCATTTCAAAACCATAACAAAAAACACAATGACAATAACAAAGGCCAAATACTCTTCATCTGTTTTTTCTTTTTGCTAGTGGCTTTACGTCGCACCGACAAAGATAGGTCTTATGGCGACGATGGGATAGGAACGGCCTAGGATTTGGAAGGAAGCTACCGTGGCCTTAATTAAGGTGCAGCCTAGTGCGAAAATGGGAAACCATGCAAAACCTTCTTCAGAGCTGCCGACAGTGGGATTCGAACGCATTATCTCCCAGATGCAAGCTTACGGCCGCGTGTCCCTAACCGCACGGCCAACTCGCCCGGTAATCCTCTTCATCCGAGTCCTTGTCCTTGTTTGAAAATACTAGACACTACCTAAATGTATTACCACAAATTGACATAATGAACTACCTGTATATAGAAAAAGGAAGTCAAATTAAACATGTTTATTAAGTGTGGACACAATGTTAAGGGAACCGGGTAGTGTGGAATCACCAAAAATATCTTTTTTTTTTTGTTTTTAGGTTCAAAACATTCTCCATTCTTTCCCGATTACAACAATATAGAAACCATATTTGAGGTCATTATTGATATTTTAATGTAACCATGTTTACGTCAATTACGTGTAACGACACGCCTTCTTTTTGTTTACCGAGAATATTTCTTGTTCTACATCGTGTAACTGAAATTGGGAAAGTTTGTTAACTTGGGAGATTCTTCTGTTCATCACATTGGCTAGCCTGAGCACGCATTAACGAATGTCAGTCGTTTTACCGCCTTTCTATTGTTTATGTTAACGTGATGTTTACATTGTGATTGTGCTCGTATTCAAACTTCAACCTCATCTTTCCCAAAACACAATTGTTGATTGGTTATGTACCCTTTTCTCGGGAACTAAAAGCTGTACAATCCTGAAATTTCTACCACATGCTGTGCAAGTACCAGTACATGGCCTGTAGCAGAATCGCTGTGGAACCATTAGTAGTTATTGAGATAAGTTATGAAGTATAACCAAAAAATGCCATTACAAAATGTTCAAAAAGTTTGCTCGATTAGATTTTTTGTTTAAAAATCAACCATCAAGCCCATCCATATAAATCTGCTACAGGCTATTAACCACACATTTGCAAGTACATACTCCAATACGCAAGGTTCTGAGTCTTCTAGATCACATGAAAATGGTACAAAAACAAAGCAGCCCCATTTTTTTTTCAATTTAACCTTACGCCACTGTTCATAGTTTTTTTGAATCATCACGGAATTCAACTGATGTATACCCTTAAGTTATTCTAACAATTATTCAAAATCTCATAAATAGAGCTCAAGTAGTTTCGGAGATATTCAAGATTTATTGGGAACTAACGTTTACACTACCCGGTTGCCTCAAATGAAACAGTATTCAACATTTAACGTTTAACATGTTGTTGCTAAATGTTAATCAGTGGAGACCGGCCTTTGCGCTGCCGTACAACCCAACATCCCTCCTAAGCCATGGTATTATAAGTCACGAGGTCTAACGGTTTCAGTAATCCGAATGAGGCTCCATCATGGATCATTCCCTTCACATCTACATCGCATAGGGGTTTTGGATTCACCGCACTCTCGATGTCAGTATGCGGAGGATGGAGATCTCAACCACATTTTGTTTAAGTGTGGCCTTTATGATGCTTCTCCAACCCGCGTTCTATCTGAACTATTTGATCTACAAGTGCCGTTACCGACAAACGCTGCATTTGTGTTGCACGGTGAAAACAATTCAGTTCTCAATGCTGTGATGGGACTTTTTGACCGCGGATATCAGAATTTGACTTTGTATCCGTTTCCAGTGTTTTGTTTGTTCTCCCTATCTTCTCCCGGGAGAGAGATTCACTGTAGCGTTCTGTTACTTGAAGAATGTGGAAGATTTGGTTTTCATTTCTTATATATACTTTGCACTGACAATTTATATTTTTGTATATGTGCTGTGAGTGTTCCTTGTACATGAAGGATGACCAAATGTTGATGTTCATTGGCTCATGATCTATGAAGCGGAGTTTTTTTTTCTTTGTTTTTGCTAGGGGCTTTACGTCGCACCGACACAGATAGGTCTTATGGCGACGATGGGACAGGGAAGGGCTAGGAGTGGGAAGGAAGCGGCCGTGGCCTTAATTAAGGTCCAGCCCCAACATTTGCCTGGTGTGAAAATGGGAAACCACGGAAAACCATTTTCGGGGCTGCCGACAGTGGGGTTCGAACCTACTATCTCCCGAATACTGGATACTGGCCGCACTTAAGCGACTGCAGCTATCGAGCTCGGTCCGTAGTATTTCTTTGGGTCAAAGGACACAGTGGATTTTTTGGCGATGAAAAAGCTGACGTACTAGCCAAATGTTGTGCATCGGAAGGTCTACTTACAGCGCTGCAACTCCCAACATATTGCGTAACAACTACTTTTACAGATGACAAATTCTGCCTTTTACACTTAACATGTGACAACAAAAGGAATTTATGCCACCAGCAGGTAGTTCTTCTGTGCAAATCTTCACTCAGTCTTCGTGTAAACAAGTATACACGTAAATCGTCTCTGTCTAATCCCTCGATATGTTATCGTGGACGAAATCGATAGTTTTAAGTTGCCGTAATACTCTGTATTCGGAGTTAGGATCAAGTGGAGGTTTTTTTAAAATTTTTATTTTTTCTCGTATGTGGAATGCTGCAGGTGTGGTTGCCTCGTCTACGTCACGTTTTCTGTGGAACTGAACTGGCATGGTGTCGTCTTGGCAGATAACAAGAAGACGCGCCTGCCAACAAAGAGAAATGAGACATGGTGGTGGTCATCGCAGAGAGTTCCACTTCACCAAGATGATGTCCAACGTTTACGAAAAATATTTAACAAGAATCTCAGGCCATCACAAAGGGAATTAGGACAGTTAAAGTGAGACTAGTCCGTCTCTGTAGTGTAGTGGTTAGGTGATAAGCTGCCACCCCTGGAATCCCGGGTTCGGTTCCCAGTTGTCCACTCAGCTTCGGTAGGTCAGCTGAGTAAAGTAGGGTGGGGGGTGTCGATTTCCGCCTCAGCTATCCTCGAAGTGGTTTTCTGTAGTTTCGAACTTCTCCTCCAGGCAAATGCCAGGATGGTGGTGTCTGGACACTTCCCCACACTGACACATCCACACAGCCCTTGGACGCGGCTAACTGATTATTGAGAAATAATCTTCGCTCATTCGCCAGGGCGTATTCGCTGCGCTCACACACATCAGTTAAATAAAATATACATTTCGTTTAAACATTAAATATCTCCTAAAATAACAACATTTTGGAAAGAGTAAATGATTTTAAATACCTCGGCTACAAACTGTCTTTCTTTGAAGAACTGGACATAGCCGAGAAAATCTCCAAAGTCAACACATGTTTGGAAATCATCAATAAAGTTTTTAGACCATTATTAGTTCAAAAACACACCCACGCAAGAATCTACAAAACCTTGGCAAGACCTGTACTTTGCTATGGAAGTGAAGCGTGGATCCTGAGGAAATGTGATGAGAGATTAACTACAGCTGAAATGAAGTACATGCGACGAACAGCAGGTGTCACTAAGTGGGAACACAAAAGAAATATAGAAGTGATGAATGACCTTAAAATCAGACCTGTATTGGAATACATCTGTGAATACCAGAGAAATGAAGCAGGATCCCCAAAACTACTGCCCCGGTCGGAAGAAATCTCTGGGACACCCCAGGAAGAGATGGCGTGAAAATTCAAATCTTTTGTATAGAGCATAACAGTTCTTCTATAGGACTAATATATGAAAGGATGATGATGATGATGATGATGATGATTATGATATATACTTTATATATTTTAAAGTGTAAAATGTAGTTTTGGCGCAGTTATAAGTAGCCGTTTTTGAGATAAGCCGGACACACACACACACACACACACACACACACACACACACACACACACACACACACACACACTCTCTCTCTCTCTCTCTCTCTCCCCCCCCCCCTCTCTCTCTCTCTCTCTCTCTCTCTCTCTGTTTTTTTATTCGTTGTGCCCAACTGTGGGGCGCGTTTGATCTTATTTTGCACAATGTTTCTTCTTCTTTTCTTCCCAATATCTCTTCATTTTTTCACTGTGTTCCTTTCTGCGTGTTTCTGTCCAGCCTGTATTTTTTCTTGTTGGTTTCTCTGCAAATTTATGTTTGTTTACTAAGCTTCTAAATTTCATTCTATCTTGAATGGTTTCGTCCTCAATACCCATTTCTTGTAGAACTTCATGAATTTCTGCTAACCAATTGTTGCGGATTTTCAGGGTTAGAGCTAGATTTAGAATTTTCTTTGTCAGCCAGTTGTTTTCCATTCTGTGTAGGTGTCCGTAGAATTTTAGTCGTCTCTTTCTGATGGTATCTGTAATTTTTTCTGTGAATTGAAAAATTTCGTGCGGTTTCTTTTTCATCCAAATTCCATTTTCGAACTTTGGTCCTAGGATTTTCCTGAGAATTTTCCTCTCTTGTTTCTCAACGCTTTTCGTTTGTGACCTGCCGCCAGTGATCAGTGTTTCAGATGCATAAAGTGCCTCTGGTTTGATGACTGTATTGTAGTGTCGTAATTTTGCATTTTTTGATATACATCTTTTGTTGTATCTGTTCCATGTGATTTTGTAAGCCCTTTGCAGTTTAGCAGCTCTTTCTTTGTTAGCTTCCTGATTTAACCCCGCTGGCTGAATAATTTCACCTAGATACTTGAATTTGTCTACTTGGGAAATTATTCCACATTTGGTGATTAATGGTTGATTGTCGAATCTTGATTTAGTTCCTTCCATAAACTGCGTCTTTTCAAATGAAATTTGAAGTCCGGTTTTTGCGGCTATTTCATGCAATTTTTCTGTGGAGTGGATTGCTTCTTGTCTGTTGTTGGAAAGGATCGCAAGGTCATCTGCGAAAGCTAAGCAGTCAAGGTGAATTTTGTTTTTAAGAAGTCTGCCAATGTTTATACCTTTAGTTTCTTTTATTATTATAGATATATTATTATTAGTACAGTATAGACTAATAATAATTTATTAATCTTTTTTTTATTTGGAGTGGCGGCAGGTAGTTTAGGTGGGTCGCGCGCTGTAGCCTTGGGGGTGGGGGTGGATTTGTGTGGAATTGTCAGTCATTAATCAGATAGTCGCGTCCAAGGGCTGTGGAGAAGTGTCAATACTTTGGCTGTGTTGGGAACTGTCATAAGCTACACGTCGCCATATCGGCTAATTCATCATGATACTGGCACGATTTACACATTGCCTTTCTAATTTTGTGCGAAATGAATCGCAACATCTTTAGCAGGGACCTGAGTGGCCATTTTCATAGGACTTTTCCACTTACGATTCGCCTTTATTTCGTCGTCACATGAACTTGTCCAAACGAGAGGATGTTATCTCATACGTTTGCAATCGTGAGTGTTTATATTTTCAAAATTGACATTTTTGCACGACAAACTGCCGAATAAATTGTCAACTTCCTCCTCTAGAACCACATTCCAAAGCTTTGAGAGGAATGAAAACTGATTACCTACGTGAATACTGTTATTCCGTCCCTACATTTCACAAAAACGAGACTCTTTAAGAATTTTAAACACATTACAAAGGCGATAATTTCTGCCGATATTTTCGTCTCCCCAAAGTTTGTTTTTAAATTAAGAAGGAGAGGATTATACTAAAAGAAAACTATAGATGTACCTGTGGTAGTTATATTCTCTATCTCGTTACTGAATAGAAGACACAATTTTGAGGAAGACAGTCTGTTTCAAGGACGGATTATCTGAATTGATAAAACTAATCATTTGCGTAAACATATCTCAAAATACGCAGTTTCTGCGTAATTTTTCGGTGTGAAAAATCACCTGTATATTTTATTTTATGAGCTTCCTGAAAATGATCAAGGCTTCCACGGGGACGAAGCATAATAAAGACACAAAATATGGTTATATAATTGCTAATAAAATATAGCAAAATACTGTAGAGAAGATTTTAAGGACAATAACACGTTGTTATGTAGCACATACGTGATTTCGTAAAATCGCGTCAGATCCCTTAACTGCCGAGAAATTTAATATATTTTATGGTATTGTTAGGGATGTTTAGCATTTTGCAGGTCTTTACAAAAGGCTTGATATCGTTTTGCGAGCTTTCACCATCAATCCAATCACCTCAGTGCATTAAAGTTTGTACTTGTTTTTATTGTAGGGAATTGTACATTCATAGATAGCCTTCTTGTTATGTTCTACTAGACGGAAGCCCAACTTCTCGAAAGCGAACCTGACTGTCCCAGGTTCTAGTCCCAGAGAATTCGAGTGGGATTTTCCATAACACAAGCATTCTTCTTAAACCTCTTGCGTAGTTCTAAAGTAGGCAGGATTGTTCACAGATAAACGTGAACTTGCGTATTTGAAAATAAACTGGAATACCTCAAGGATATGTACTGCCTCCTTTGATATTTAATATATACCAAGAAACAATTTTTAACTTCGATGTTGCCACTGACTTGTTTAAATCAGGCAAAGCAGGGAGACTTTCGTAGGCTTATGATGATTTATTTTCGATCCTTCCGGCTCTGCCATGAAATACGGGCCGGGGAAGAGTTATCATGATGATGTAGTGCAAATAGTAAACTTTCTATTATTGTGGAAGAATGAGCGGGACGCCAAAAGGAGTTGACGTCAGAGAGTTGGGTGGTGACGTCCTTGGTCTACTTAACCGGCGCCAACACGCCAGGACGTCCCCCTTGATTAATTAAGATGGCTGACAAGGACAAGAACGGACTAATGAAAAGAAAATAGCTCAAGTATTTACTATAATACACAAGGTAGAAAAATGCAGAACTTCTGTCCGCGCCCACGTGAACTGTTACCCAACACGGATCAAATTTCTCCTCTGCGCTCCTGCCTTAAAGTCATTCCAAAAGAAAACATTCTTCGCTTTGATATATATAGAATGTTAATGCAATGCCTTGCAGTACAATAAAATTATCTGTAGTGTTAATATGAGAGTTAGAATCTGCAACTCAAGCTGTGTTCAATTTGACTATTTAGCGAATAACTGCCACAAAATCTTCCCTTAGCTGAAGGTTGGACAATGCCTAACGAGTCATTGAAGTCAATAATTTCGTCTAACAATTGTAATTTTGTTGATTACATTATTCTTAAAATGTCGTTAAAGAGCAAGAGTTATAGCATATAGCAATTATATCTAAGCCATGCAATTGAACCTCGTAAAACTAACAAAGAAGTAGTTAACAGTTTTGGAACGTCTTAAGTTAAACTGCTTCCAAAAATTAACAGTGAATCGAGGAATAGTCCTTCAATCCAAATTTATCTTTATAATGAGTTAGTTATGGTCGCTTCATAAATCAGCTTATTTTTCCTATCAACGTCTTATGACAGGTCTCTTGAGATTTCGAAACGAACTTGGGCTGTCAGATTCCTTGTACGTTATGATGCCAATTCTCCTACCTTTACCGTTATCGGCAGGTCCGGATGCCTCTTAGGCGACACTGTAACTTTTCTTCCTGAGGATATTTGCTACCAAGGACCGAATCTTGTTATGCCTGGCGTTCCGCAGCATCTCTCCATGAGGGCAAGATCACCTAAACATGAGGAAAGTTGTCTATCTCTCTTCGGTAATGCTGACAGAGGTTTACGTTCTGCGATCTGTCGGGAATAGATCGGACATCGCACATATTAGCACTCATTTTTTATTCCCTCACGCCGTTCACTGACTGATAATCCATTATGATTTCTATAGCTCATTCCACGTTAAGAAAACAGTATTGCTCTTATGGACGTACAAGGAGTGAACACACCCCCTCTGAGACACCCATAATTGCTCGTGATTAAAGGATATTATACTGGGTACTTTGTAATGTACAAATTATGTCCTATTATGAAAGATGGTTAAAGAGAATGAGGCATTTTATCCCTGAGTTATTAAAATAACTACATAATATTTTCTTTTTCATAAATACATTTGTAGGGAGGAAGCGCAATGGCGGGAACAGCCATCGCTTCGTTGCCTTCCTTCATTTCCCTTCTTCTGTGTTGCTCTGGTACAAGCCTCGTGTAGTCCCTCACTCTGCGAGTCAGTTTCTATTGGGAAGTCATCTACAGTATTATTTATTTGTTCCGTGTGTGTTTTTGTGCTTTAAATCGTGCGTAAATTGCCTTGTGTTGAGTGAGAGTTATGCGATAAGCCTACGTATGTGATTTCTTTAACATTAATACCGTGATCTTTTGTAGAGTCATCTACAATATTTATTTGTTGCGTCTGTTTTTTTAAGCATTTATTGCCTAGAGAAATTTATTAAATGCATCCCTCACCCCTGGAGCTCATAAAATTATGTATCTCTTCCCGCCCCCCTCCCTCCCAATTTGTCTTACACTTCAATGGTGAGGTTTTTTATGTGCCGAAGTTTACCTCTGATTCTGTACAAACAAAAAATAGCCCCTGTAAACCCCCATCCCCTTTAATTCATAAAACTAATTTGTAGCTTAGTTTCTTCCGCTTTTTGTCTTGAACGTAAATACTGAATTTTACAAATTTATGTGCCGCCGTTTTCCCGTGATGGTGTTGAGCAGAGCCGTTCGATATGGCAAACCTGTTATCATATGTGCAATACTGTTTTCTTAACGTGGAATGAGCTATAACCCAGTTATCTGCGGGTTTATATTGTTGAAATAGGGCCACAGTTTTACCTTTGTGAGGTCATTGATATCTTCTCTTGTATTCATGTATTGCACTCTGATGTTGGAAGCCGAAATTAAGCGAGTACGTTTTGTCAAAAAAGGGTCTTCTTAGTCCTCGAATCCAAGCTCTATGAAACATTTTGTTACTTTCTTTAATGACATTCCTTGTTGTAATTGTAATAGAAGAGCATAAATTTAAAGCAAATGCTTTGGTATTCATAACTAGATATAGGATTTGTATCCGATGCATATTTTGTTTGCCGATAAGTAAGTAGTCTTCCAAAACCGACAAGGAAGTGCGTTTGAAGGTAAAATTGGATGAATTATTAAGTTTGATAGTGATATATGTGCAATGTACATTGGGCATATTTTCATAGTTGAGATTAGTGCATGTATTTCAAATTTCGTATTTATTGCGCATGTTTTCGACTTTTATCATGCATATTTTAACGTGTTTTACGAGCAGTCTTCAATAAATTGTTAAGTAATGAATGCGGTGAACTCTTTCGGCAATGAAACGGTCGAACGGGACTCACATTTTTCCCCGTGTTCTATTGTCCGGCTCCGTGGCTAAATGGTTAGTGCCGGGCTGAGTGGCTCAGACGGTTAAGGCGCTGGCCTTCTAACCCCAACTTGGCAGGTTCGATCCTGGCTCAGACCGGTGGTATTTGAAGATGCTCAAATACGACAGCCCCGTGTCGGTAGATTTACTGGCACGTAAAAGAACTCCTGCGGGACTAAATTCCGGCACCTCGGCGTCACCGAAGACGTTAAAAAGTAGTTAGTGGGACGTAAAGCAAATAACATTATTATTAAATGGTTAGTGCACTGGCCTTTGGTCACAGAGGTCCCGGGTTCGATTTCCGGCAGGATCGGGAATTTTAACCATGATTAGTTAATTTCGCTGGCACGGGTACTAGGTGTGCGTGTCGTTTTCATCATCATTTCGTCCTCAACACGACACGCAGGTCGCCTACGGACGTCAAATTAAAAGACCTGCATCTGGCGAGCCGAACCTGTCCTCAGACACTCCCGGAACTAAAAGCCATACGCTATTTTATTTCAGTGTTCTGTTTACCCGAAATGCAATGTTTTTTCCTTTTACCCTGACACTAACAAACCCTTTCCACACTATTTCATTGGTTTTCAGTTTTCTTATGTTCTATGTTTATTTTTTCATAATCACATTTTCCCCACCACTTCATAATTTCCGTTTTCTTATTTAAAATCTCGTACACTTCAGCTTTCCCTACGTTGAACATCTTCATGTTCTACATTACACGCAATTTATCTTGTTCACTAGCATGAATCACTCTCTTTGTAGTGTTAAGGTCAAGCACATCTCGCTTCCGAAGCTATAATAACTATTGCCGAAGTACGTTGGTAATTTAAGCCCTTACAGGATGGTGGCTAAATATTGGCTTTTATTTATGACGCACCTGCAGGCACGGATCAAGGCACTGAATGCGTAATATAAAAATGTTAGAAGACATGATGAGATTGTGCGAATTGGTAGAAGAGTGTGAAGATCAAGATGGCTAGCCATCCGTTTAGAATCTATTGATAAAAATACATTTTTTCGCTATAATATTGCCCCGAATCTGTATCATTGTTGGATGCGACTGAATTGTTGAGCTGTGTTTACGTGTGTATTATCATCCAACATCAGAAGTCACAAATGAGCTATCTACTTCATATTATTTTACTAGCATATTTACCCATTCTTCGCACGGGTGTTGGTAATTGATTTCACGATTATTTCATGATTTTTTGCGAGGTTGCATGTCTGTATTCACACGTTTAACACGGCATGTTAACCTGATATTCTTCTACGAAAACACGTGGCAGGAACGGGAATTACGATAAAGCTGAACACGGTGGAGACAGAATGGGGTATATCACAGAGTTTATTGAACGATACAGCCCTGGTCCGATGTAGTGCGTAATTCTCCATACTTCTTGGTTACATATTGTTGTTCATCTGAAACCGGGAGAAACACTGTGGCTGAAGACTCATGAAACTAATCTTTGACAATAACCTCTCTTATTAGTTCTATTGAAAGGACGAAAATGGCTCTGTAATTAAACCATTTAACCCAACTTCAAATGGCATGACAGCCTGTAAAACAGTCCATTAATGATAACTCCCGTGTTATCCTCCTACAGAAAAGGTGCGCATGAGCAAAACATGCTCAGAAATTGATTTCCATTATGGCTGTTAGTTTTCCATTAAGTTTGGTCATGCATATTTTGTGGGAGGGTAAAAATCACTTTTTCGACTTCCTATAAACCCCAAAACCAATCCCAGATTTATAAATATTGAGCATAATACATACCCAAGGACAGATATAGACTTTGGTAGGGATATATAGAGAGTAATTTCCCAGTTATAAGAACTCAACAAACGCACGTACGGACAAATCGACAAACAAAGCTAAAAAAAAGGTCTGCTCGAACTTAGACTGAAAAACGGTCCGTTCATGATGTATGTTCAGTCTTCATGCTGGTTGGGTCCTCAACAGCTCCGGCATCAGCTGTCACAGATGGCCTAGGCATCACTGAAGAGGCGTACTAGGGAAATGAGGAGCGAGGTAGTTTTTCCGTTGCTTTCCTCACCGAGCCAGAAGTTGCTATTACATATCAGTCTGCCAAGGCCACTGAAATGCATGCACCAGCCGACCCTATAAGTAACATTTTCATACCATTCATAGCAAGGACTGGCTGCAGAAGGAATCGCATTACTAGCATCGCTAATACCTCACTTTCATATTGTCAAAGCCAAGGATAAGACAGAGACAAGTCAATGAAAGTAACAAAGTTGCTCTAACCCATACCAGAAGACATAGTGCACTGTAAACATTAGGTCCTGCCAGCAAAGGCATCCATCTCCCTTATTAATCCTCGTATCGAAATGATGCACATGAGAAAACATTTTAGAAATTGATTTCCATTAAGACAGGTAGATTTCCATTAAGTTTGGTTTTGTATATTTTGTGGGAGTGCAAAATCACGGTTTCGTATAAACCCCCAGTCATTTCAGGGAGTTAGAAACAATATTGGCCCTAAAACCTACCTAAGGACAGATGGATTCTAATTATGAAGTTTGGTATAAATATATCCGGTAGTTTTCAAGTTACAAGAACTCAGGCAAATAGACAGACACCAAAGCTAAAATATACACAGATTGCCATTATTACACCTGAAGAGGATAACTGAATGAAAATTTCGTCAAAATAGTAAATGCACAGACACATTGTCGTTACGATTGTATTTATATAGATTGAAATATTTAGTTGGCCTTGCAATGATTAGTTCTATGGTTTCTTTTACTGTATTTTGCGTAAAGTGATAACTTTCGAATTTTTGTGAATTCACACTCAGGCAAATAATAAGGCACTAAATTGTGAATCAATCTTTATGTATTTTTGAAATGGGATTAGACCGATTGTTAGACCGATTAAATAATATTTGCGGCAATAATACCGCTACTCTGATTGCCACGAACCTACCACGCTGGCGTAGCAGGGGGAGAGGTGATACTCCCACGTGGCGCGTCCCAGGCGGCGGATAGGGTGATCCTAACGGGCTTGCCGGCGGACTTGTGGGAAATAAAATAGCTCTCGCGGACCAAACACACAACCCCCCTGTGGGTGGGGGACGCAGACGAAGAATACACCCACGGTATCTCCTGCCTGTCGTAAGAACCTGCGTTGGCTGACCATTGTGTGAGGAACACCATGGGTTTGTGTTGCCTGTGGGCGTTACCGTAATGTGTGATACACCATGGGTCTACATTGCCTACGCTTAGTAGTACTATGTGAGCAAGACCATGAGTATATGTGGCCTGTGATTAGTTCCACTAAGTGAGGAACTCAGCGGTTTTGCGTTGCTTGTGAGTAGTACCCTTATGTGCGAAACACCATAGGTTTGTGTTACCTGTGTGCGGTGCCATTGTGTGTGACATACCGTGGGTCTACATTAGCTGTGATTAGTACCACTATAGGAGGAACACCATGGTTCTTCTTTACCAGTGACCGAGCTCGATAGCTGCAATCGCTTAAGTGCGGCCAGTATCCAGTATTCGGGAGATAGTGGGTTCGAACCCCACTGTCGGGAGCCCAGAGGATGGTTTTTCGTGGTTTCCCATTTTCACACCAGGCAAATGGTGGGACTGTATCTTCATTAAGGTCACGGCCGCTTCTTTCACAGTCGTAGCCCTTTCCTGTCCCATCGTCGCCATAAGGCCTATCTGTGTCGATGCAACGTAAAGCAAGTTGTAAAAAAATTAAAAATTGGTTAGTAGGTAGTGTCGTCGAGATCTCTCTTCCATAATGCAGCGAGAGTAACATAAATTCTAGGGGTTTTGGTAGACCGCCTCCCCTAATGTTTATGCAAAACTCATAGCATAACCGTTATACAGGCTAGAGTAGAGGTGCTCAAGCTGGACATTCCATCCCGCGAGCGCCCAGCTCTGTAACTTGGCGGACTGGCAGGCGATGAGCGTATACTGCTCAGCCACAGTGACGTTGTGGCTACGTCACAGGCTTTGAGGATTGGCCCAAGTTTCCCCAGCCACTCTCGACCACTGCGGCGATACCCAAGTTTGAAATGGAGGCCGAAAATAATGAAAGAAAGAGGGCAGAAATCTACATTGTAAGAAATAAGTTATTTAAGTTCATTGCAGTTTACGTACTTTGACCGGATACAATAGAGAGTTAGGCCTACAACCTCAGATATTTTTATAATGTACGGAATGAATTACAATGTTCACGATTACATTTTAAGAGGTGCCTTAGAAACATTTCTAATATAGTCCAGAGTTATGGTGGATAAGCTGTGGCTTGTGATTGCTTGGGTTTAAATTATTTGATAAACTCACCAAGAGTCCAGTTATGCTTACCGGAAATAACATCAGTTAGGTTATTTATTTGAAGGCATACTGTCTATCTGGTAGATATATTTACATTGTTGTACTTTAATCTTGGATATAAATATTGATCGTTCGCGTTAATGTGCAAGATTCGATCCTACATCCGTGAGTATAGGAGACGTTTACAATACTTGCTGAGCTACATAGCCGTACACGAAGCTCAGATGAAATTTATAAGCTACTGTGTAATCCGTATTAAGTAATAAATTGAACATCTTAATTGGCAGATTTTTGAGGTGTGTATCATAGAAAAAGGTATTTTGAAATAGAGCAAATCTTGCCAATTTTTATGAAGAGCCCTTGAGACAAACTTATGTCGTGTTTTGTGAAATGTCAAGGATATGCCTGCAGATCTATCATAGTCCTGAACAGCTGCATCACTTCTTGTTAAATTGCTAATCTTTGTTTTGCAAGGCGTAGCGGGCAAATGTCTGGGACATTTAGTGCCACATGCCCTCATCTTGATGGGGTACGCAAATATCCAAGGTTACTTGCTCTAATCTTGGACAAAGTGTTGTAACTTGTGTGATAGTTTGGAGGAGTAAGGTCAGTGAAGACCTCCTGAAGCTAATATAATCCGTCTTCCTTATTATCAAAGTATGTCTTTTTCGTTAAAATAATAATCATGTGTAATAATCATCAAGAGTGGTGATCTTATAACAGGTGCACCATCATATACATTGCTAACTGAAACATAAATCACGATCATGACCGCCTGATTAGGGAAAGAGATATTTATTAAATAATTTCATGTTCTCTATGAAAAGCGGTGAAATAGAAGAGAGAAAGAAAAAGGAAAATATTGAGAAAAATATGGAAACCATTGAAAACGAGGAAGGAGAGTTTAGTAATAGGAAGAATAAAGATCTGTACAAGGGCGAAGAAAATGAAAGGATGTCAGACACTATCGGAAAGAGGAGAATTAATTTTGTTGGTCACACAATGAGGATGGATAACAGCAGATTGACAAAACGAAGTTTACAAGCGCAAGAATGGCAACCAGTGGATCCAAGGAGTAAAAAAAGGTGTAACAGAGATTGTAATAACAGAAGATTGATTCAAAGTGTCAACGCTTTCCAGGAAAAGGAGAAGAGGAAAGGTAATCACAATATGTAGTCA
This sequence comes from Anabrus simplex, assembly GCF_040414725.1. Classification (NCBI taxonomy): domain Eukaryota; kingdom Metazoa; phylum Arthropoda; class Insecta; order Orthoptera; family Tettigoniidae; genus Anabrus; species Anabrus simplex. The sequence goes on from NC_090276.1 coordinate 39,360,189, forward strand.
CAAGAGAGAGGAGGAAACAGTAAAGTGATAGGATGAACTATCGAAAGTCAAGAAAATAAGGATCAAAATGAAGAAGAAGAAGAAGAAGAAGAAGAAGAAGAAGAAGAAGAAGAAGAAGAAGAAGAAAAAGAAATGGACCACACTTGATGGGTAATCAACAGTCTGTAAGATCGTGTGTGATTCACTTCAAGTCTTAGAATGCCAAAGATGAAGCTTTAGCTGTCCACTGAAAGGAAATGGTTTCACGATCCGGTGAGTTGTACAGATGGTCAGATACCTTTTTGAGAAAATTGTGAAGTGAAAGAGGCAGCAGGTAAAAGACTTAACATTCACCAATATGTGGGTCCCAACAAACAAGAGGTATCTTGAATATTAGTGGATGACATTTAGATCCTCAGTAATTTTTTCTTATAACAATTACATTTTAGGAAAGGATTGAAATATTCTCGCGGGTGTTTCTGTATATATTATTATTATTATTATTATTATTATTATTATTATTATTATTATTATTATTATTATTATTATTATTATTATTATTATTATTATTATTATTGGAATGTGTCCGCAGCTTCGCTCGCGTTTATTAATTCAACCGTTAGATGTTTTAAACCATTTATTTCAAAGTTATTTATTTATTTATTTATTTATTTATTTATTTATTTATTTATTTATTTATTTATTTATTTATTTATTTATTTATTTATTTATTTATTTATTTATTTATTATACACAGTTGTATAAATTGCATGAAATACTTTATTTTATTTTTAATACTTTTGCTACTTTCAGGGTTTAAGATAGTTGGTTGGTGGATGACACAAATAATATTAAAACAATATGAAAGACCATGTTATATTAAAATACAAAGTTTTTTTTTCCTTATAGAGCCCCCGGGCGAGTTGGGCGTGCGGTTAGGAGCGCGCAGCTGTGAGCTTGCTTCCGGCAGATAGTGGGTTCGAAATCCACTGTCGGCAGCCCTGAGGATGGTTTTCCGTGTTTTCCCATTTTCACACCAGGCAAATGCTGGGGTCGTATCTGAAGGTCACGCTCACTTCCTTCCCGTTCCTAGCCCTTTCCTATCCCATCATTGCTACAAGACCTCTCTGTGTCGGTGCGACGTAAAGCACATTCTAAGAACAATCCTTACAGAGCTCCGGATAAACTAAGTGTCCTTTCATTTGGAACCAATGTGTATAGAGTGTTTTCCTTTCCAACTCTTGAACAATCCATGTACAGTTGGCCGGGGGATAAGCACGGTTTTCGAACGTGGAGTCCTACAACTTAAAGCGATTGGCCTTGTGCCTTGTTGATGCACATAGTGAAACTCAAACAAACGAGGAACTCCAGACGTCTAAATTGAAACTGGATATCCGAAGGGATGATTTAAATCCGGAAGTCTTAATTTAAGGAAAGATCTTCATTGGGGTAATCATATAAATATGATTGTAAATAAAGGGTACAGATCTCTGCACATGGTTATGAGGGTATTTAGGGGTTGCAGTAAGGATACAAAGGAGACGGCATATAAGTCTCTGGTAAGACCCCCAACTACAGTATGGTTCCCGTGTATGGGACCCTCACCAGGATTATTTAATTCAAGAACTGGAAAAAATCAAAGGAAAGCAGCTCGATTTGTTCTGGGTGATTTCCGACAAAAAAGTAGCGTTACAAAAATGTTGCAAAGTTTGGGCTGAGAATCGACTAAGTGGTATGTTCCGAGCTGTCAGTGGAGAGATAGCGTGGAATGACATCAGTAGACGAATAAGTTTGAGTGGTGTCTTTAAGAGTAGTAAGGATCACAATATGAAGATAAAGTTGGAATTCAAGAGGACAAATTGGGGCAAATATTCGTTTATAGAAAGGGGAGTTAGGGATTAGAATAACTTACCAAGGGAGATGTTGAATAAGTATCCAACTTCTTTGCAATGAATTAAGAAAGGGCTGGGAAAGCGACAGATAGGGAATCTGCCATCTGGGCGACTGCCCTAAATTCATATCAGTATTGATTGATTGATTGATTGATTGATTGATTGATTGATTGATTGATTGATTGATTGATTGATTGATTGATTGATTGATTGATTGATTGATTGATTGATTGATTGATTGATTGATTGATTGATTGATTGATTGATTGATTGAGAATGAATATGACATCGCCCGTGGCATGTCCAGTCATATTGGTGCCTTCAGTAATATTCGGCATCAGTTTGTTGACCGAGAATCGTGTTCCAGTGCAGAGGGAAGGGGGATTCATATTCCTGATAAGGATAAATCGGACCCACAATCGTCCGCTTGAAGATTTTTGAGGGTACTCGAAGTTGTTCAAGAACTCTGTCGTGTAGTTGACAGCCTCATCTGTATTGCACGTCGAGTCGTAAGGGTTGTAAACTTGTAGTACACCGGGTAATCCGTGTAAATATTGCTTGTTGACGACGTTGACACAGCTTCATTTCTTGGAGTAAGAATTTCACTTTGACACAGTCTGCGTGATCGGTGAAATGCTGTGCCAAGAATTTCAGATATCTGCGTGCCGTAGATTTGGCTGGGCATCGCACACGCTCACACAGATAAACACTTCCTCTTATTATTATAGATGCAGAGTGTGTCAGAACTGAACGCCAAAACTTCAGGAGTGCATTCCTCATAGTGATAAGTAGAGCATGAGCGCATGGCAACGTGGATCCGGAATAGTACCGGGTGTACCCGGAAACATTTACAATAGCACTGACGTCGGTTGATCCTTGTTAATGACTAAAGCCCGGATTTTTATGCAGTAACAGGTTAGATTGCAAACTAATTTGGTTGGTAGGAAGTGTCGGCCACCCGCTCTTCCATATTGTAGTAAGGGTAACATAAATTATAGGGTCTCTGACGGGCCATACCCCTAAAGCGTATGCAAATCCCATAGCACAATCGTTGTGAAGGTAGATGGATGCTACTCACTTCAGTAAGTTCGCATTCTAACCTATTAATGCACCAAAGTCCGGGCCCTATTAATGACCGTCACAGAAGTTGCTGGAAATGGCTTGAGCTGGGCAAATGAAAAACTGAGGATCCAGAAGTGCTGACTCGACTTTACTCAGAAACCACCGTCAGAACTCCACACGCGGAGGTTCGTCTGGACGATTTAACGCGTGTACAACCATAAATTTCTAAGGATACAGATGCAGGTCCTTTTTGATGATGTTTCAACACGGTGATCTCTTTCTTAATTCGCACTTGCACGGATAAATGATGTTGAGATTTCGTCAGACTTCGTTCCAGACTTTCCTTCAATCGAGCGATGTTTTCTGGTGATCGGACTCTCTTCTGATAGTTACGGGTTTTATTTGCTACATAGCTGTTTCACGTCACTTTGCCACTAAGTTTTGCATTGCAGAGTTTGCTGGAGGTTTATCCAAAACACCTCCAGTCTTAAACTGATAGGCAAACAGTTCCGCACAATTTTTCCACTTATCGTGCTTCGCATAACACTCCGCGCAATGGACACGCGCTGTTTTATCGTGAGCACCATTTTATGTTGCATTCAACTGGTCACTAAACACGTCTGCTGCTCTCACTCACTCATACGATATGACACAGCGACGTAGTTATGAGATGAGCACGCAACAGACATATGACAGCAACGGATTGGTGCGTCGAAACCGCGGTTTTCAGCATTTCCTGTGATGGGCAGTTCTCCTCCTCCTCTTGCACAGATTGGGCCGATATCATCATACTTGTAACATTAAAAGAAGCGTTTTGACAAGATAGAACTTGAGGGAGGAGCATCGCACGGTGTTGTTACCTTACTACATTTCTTTCTTCTCACCTTCGCTTCCACCTCACTTGTTTGTTCTATTGTGTGTAACTCAGAAGTGAGATATGTGGTAACGCCAAGCAATACAAGCCGCCCAGCATGCTAATCTCCATGGCAACCGCAGTGGTTCCGCCCTCGTTTCCTTGGCAACCGCAGTGGTTCCGCCCTCGTTTCCGTGGCAACCATACTCCCTACTCCCTTCTCAAAACCCAGTCAAGCAGTAAACAGACTTCCCTCTAAGAACTCTCGGAATGCATCTTTCAACATTAGGGCTATAGTATGTAACGACTACAATTTTATTTCAAGGAATAAATTTCGAAGTAAAAATTTGAAAACTTCAACACTCGATTGTGACCTGCACGAGGGAAGTGGTCCTGTCATTATGATGAAAACTCCCCCACTCAATTCTCACCGGCAGTAGGCAAGGCAGCACCTGCCATTATAATAAAAACTCGCACATTTTATAAAAAGTAACGATTACAAGTAAAATGTAGTTTCAAGTAATTCGTTCACTTTTACTCAGTTACTTCCGAAGCAGCCATCTTGTAACATATGACCATCATAATATGGCTAATACCTCAAGTTTGATCATAAATACGTAAATTTGACCATTCAGAATCGTTGAAACCACACCAAAAACCAACGCGGTTCACCCCCCTGTGGGTGGGGGGTGCAGACGAAAAATACACCCACGGCATCCCCCGCCTGATGCAAGAGGCGACTAAAAGGAGCGACCAAGGGATGATGGATTTGGAACCATGATATTACCTAACATTAGTACCACTATTCGAGGAACACCATGAGTCTACGTTACCTGTGATTAGTACCACTATACGAGGAACACCATGGGTCTACGTTGCCTGTGATTAGTACCACTATACGAGGAACACCATGGGTTTACGTTACCTGTAATTAGTACCGCTATACGAGGAACACCATGGGTCTACGTTACCTGTAATTAGTACCACTATACGAGGAGAACCATGGGTCTACGTTACCTGTAATTAGTACCACTATACGAGGAACACTATGGTTCTACGTTGGCTGTAATTAGTACCACTATACGAGGAACACCATGGGTCTTCGTTGGCTGTAATTAGTACCACTATACGAGGAACACCATGGTTCTACGTTGGCTGTAATTAGTACCACTATACGAGGAACACCATGGGTCTTCGTTGGCTGGAGGAACACCATGGTTCTACGTTGGCTGTAATTAGTACCACTATACGAGGAACACCATGGGTCTTCGTTGGCTGTAATTAGTACCACTATACGAGGAACACCATGGTTCTACGTTACCTGTGATTAGTACCGCTATACGAGGAACAATATGGGTCTACGTTGGCTGTAATTAGTACCACTATACGAGGAACACCATGGGTCTTCGTTGGCTGTAATTAGTACCACTATACGAGGAACACCATGGTTCTACGTTGGCTGTAATTAGAACCACTATACGAGGAACACCATGGTTCTACGTTGGCTGTAATTAGTACCACTATACGAGGAACACCATGGGTCTTCGTTGGCTGTAATTAGTACCACTATACGAGGAACACCATGGTTCTACGTTGGCTGTAATTAGAACCACTATACGAGGAACACCATGGGTCTTCGTTGGCTGTAATTAGTACCACTATACGAGGAACACCATGGTTCTACGTTGGCTGTAATTAGTACCACTATACGAGGAACACCATGGGTCTTCGTTGCCTGTGATTAGTTCTACTATACGAGGAACACCATGGGCCTTCGTTGCCTGTGATTAGTTCTACTATACGAGGAACACCATGGGCCTTCGTTGCCTGTGATTATTATACGAGGAACACCATGGGTCTACGTTGCCTGTGATTATTATACGAGGAACACCATGGGTCTACGTTACCTGTATTTAGTACCACTATACGAGGAACACCGTGGGTCTTTGTTGCCTGTGATTAGTACCACTATACGAGGAACACCAATGGTCTACGTTACCTGTGATTATTATACGAGGAACACCAATGGTCTACGTTACCTGTGATTCGTTCTCTTATACGAGGAACACCATGGGTCTTAGTTTCCTGTGATTATTATACGAGGAACACCATGGGTCTTCGTTGCCTGTGATTAGTTCTACTATACGAGGAACACCATGGGTCTTCGTTGCCTGTGATTATTATACGAGGAACACCATGGGTCTACGTTGCCTGTGATTATTATACGAGGAACACCATGGGTCTACGTTACCTGTAATTAGTACCACTATACGAGGAACACCATGGGTCTTTGTTGCCTGCGATAAGTACCATTATGAGGGCCGGTGACCTGGATTTTGGACCCCTTTAAACAACGAGCGTAATCTCAGTAAATAAGGCATTGCGAATTGAATTCACTGATTGTTTTGAATTCATGGTTATTTTTCATCATAATTCGTTTTAGATTCTAGGCAGTGGAGACATTTTGAAGTTTTAATTATTGTTATCGTCATTTCGTTGCTCCGCGTACTATTAAGTGTGATGATGTAGTTGTTAGGTCCCTTTAAACAACAATCATCATCATCATCATCATCATCCAGCGCGGTTCACTCTTCCCAAAAACTCAGATTTTGCAGATGCACAGCATTCGCTTAGAACGGCAGTGTACATTTCCACTGTGTGTGTGTGTTTTATAAACATCCGAAGCGAGAATTTCATTCACTCTTTCTTCTCAGTATCCTTTAGTGATGTCACACTCTCGGTCGTAGTCCGGTGATAATACAGCCACGGCACCTGCTAATACTAACCGGAGAGTTTATTTATAAGTTGGCCTCAATTTCTAGGGAAGCCTAAATTAACCTGTTTGAGTGCGCAAAGTGGTTCTGAATGCCCCCGAACAATTGATTGGCTGTAAAACAAGCCGTAAGTTCGATCGTTAACTCTGCAGTGTGAAAGAGCTTGCAGATACGTAAAGCGACTGGTCATTTGCATCACACTTCTCTGTACTCGAACACCCATTTCCACTGAATCAACCTTTCGTCGATCGATACATAGGGAAGAAGGATAACCCTAGGAAATCAACATACAGTCAGTCACTAAAGTCTACATACACCTATAGCTCATTCCATGTTAAGAAAACAGTAATACTCTTGTGACAACAGGGTTGCCATATCGGACGGCTCTGCTCAAAACCATCACGGGAGAACGGCAGCACATAAATTTGTGAAATTCAGTATTTAATTTCAACAAGCAGAAAAAAACTAAGCTACAATTTTTTTTTTTGTGAACTAAAGGAAAAGCGGGGTTTACAGAGGATATTTTTGGTCTGTACAGAATCAGAGCTAAACTATGTCACATAAAAAAACCTCAGCATTGAAGTGTAAGGCAAACTGGGGGAGAAAATAGACAAATAATTGTTATGGGCTCGAGGGGTGAGGGATGCATTTAATTGCATTTAATATTTTTTCCAGGCCATAAAGGCAAAAAAAAACCAGATGCATCATATAAAATACTGTACAAAAGATCACAGTATTACTGTTAAAGAAAGAAATCACACACGTAGGCTTATCGTATAACTCTCATTCTACACAAGACAATTACGCACTGATGTAAAGCCTAAAAACACACACACAACAAATAATTACTGTAGATGACTTCACTACACAAGTGAGCTGGCCGGCAGTGGGGGACCACGTGAGGCTTGTACCAGAAGAAGGAAAATTAACGAAGGCAACGAAGCAATGGCTGTTCCTGCCATTGTGCTTCCTCCCTACACATACATTTATGTAAAAATAAAATGTTATGTAGTTATTTTAATGACTCACGGGCAAAAATGCCTCATCCTTTTTATCTATCTTTCATAATACATTACAAAGTACAATATAATATCCCTTAATCACTAGAAATTTTGGGTGTCTCAGAGGGGGTGTGTTCACTCCTTGTAGGTTCATAAGAGCAGTACTGTTTTCTTAACGTGGAATGAGCTATAGTAAACGTTCTACCAATACAAGAAACACAAATAAATATTAAGAAGTGTTATACCACCTTGCTTCTTTACAGTAATTATAATAAAAATAAACTTTCAGGTACTTATTTTGTGACAAAAATGGAAAAAAAGAGCTAAAGGTATCACCTCACAATAGTCTACATACAACACCAGTGCTCACTCTCAATTTTTCGTAGGACCTCCCTCTGTGTTTATAGCAGCCTGCAGTCTTCTGGACATAGATAACACAACAGGTTCTGTCATCGATGGAGATATTTCGAACCATGCCCTCTTCAGTGCATCCTTCAAAGTACCTTTGTTTGTGATTCGATATTTGCGAAGTCTTTTTTTTTTTTTTCGATTTCAGCCCAGATATGCTCGATTGGGTTTAAATCGGTGACTGGGGTGGTGAGTGCTGTTGTTTAGGAACGCTATACAGGATCCATTCTCGGACGGTGCGAGCAGTGTGGTTTAGATCGTTATCCTGTTGGAAGATCCATTGTCGTCCAATCCTTAAACTTTTTGCAGACGTTTTCATATTTTGTTGTAATGTGTTGAGATACTGCCTGTGATCCATTATGCCTTCAATAAAAACCAAATTCCCCACCCCAGCCGCCGCCATTGATCTCCATACCATCACAGTGCCTCCACCATGTTTGACGGTTGGTACAAGTTTTTCAGTTTTCATATCTTCATTTGCTTCATGCCATATTTTACCACTGCCATAAGCCCTGAATACCTTGTATGGACTTTCATCCGTAAAGGGAACTCGTTTCCAAAACGTAACATCTTTCCCAAGATAGTCTATGGCAAACTCTATCTTCTTCCTCCGATTCTGCCCCGTAATTAGAGGTTTATGTCCTGCACTTCGTCCTCAATATCCGTTTGTCCGTAAAATCCTTCTTACGGTTTCGGGATGTACAGCCTTATGGGTAGTGTTTGCAATATCTGTCGCTATTTTAGGGACACTTGTTCCTTGATTGGACTTCATGTCTTCAAGACTGACCGAACATTATGGTCATTTATAGAGCCCGGATTTTTATGTATTAATAGGTTAGAGTGCAAAATTACTGAAACAAGTAGCAAGTATAGTCTACCTGCACAACGACCATGCTATGGGGATTGCATAAATATTAGGGGTACGGCCCATCAGAACCCCTATAATTTATGTTACTCCTGCTACATTATGGAAGAGCGGGTGGCCGACAATTCCTACCAACCAAATTAGTTTGCAATCTAACCTGTTACTGCATAAAAATCCGGGCTTTAGTCATTTAATGTGTGTGGACGGCCAGAACGTGATTTATTCATCACTAGAGCCCGGATAATATGTAATATGAAAATGAGAAATATGTAGCTAAAATTGACAAAATATGTTGTTAACCATGTAATAAATAAAAAATATGACAATTAATATCTAAGCTTTATCTGATGTATTCTTGTGTACAGGAAAGGAAACAAAACGGAAAAATATGGTTTAAAGTGCAGATGTTATTCAGCCTCTAAATTTCATTTGGAGGCACAGTTAATAACTAAATATTTTTCCAAATTTTCTGCGGTCATCGAATGCTTTCTGTCTGTTAGGATGTTCTTTATATACTGAAAAACCTTTCAACTTCACGTGGAGTCACTGGCGCGTATTTTAAATTGCCCGGCAAAGACATATTTAATTGTAGACTTGCTCAAGCAAGGAAGGTCCGTACTAAGAGAGAAGAAATTTGATGTCATCACACACAAATATGCTTATTAGAAAAATGTTTCTGAAGACTTTTGGTTGGAGTGTAGCCCTTTATGGAAGTGAAGTGAAGTGAAGCAGGAGAAGACAGAAAGAAAGAAAGAAAGAAAGAAAGAAAGAGAAAAGGCGCTTTTGACATATGGCATTTAGTATTCTCCCCAGAAATTTTCGTCAGCCGGATGGCAGGAATGAGTAGCCGGGCGGGGAAAACTACGTAGAAACATTTCGTTTTATTCCTCTCAGGGCATTATTAATAATAATACGGCATCAGATACTGTGTGCAAACATATTAATTCGATGCCATATGGCTGCTTGCTCGTCAGTGTCGACGTTCCGTACCGGTACTCTAGGCCTACTAGATGGAAGAGTAAACAGAATCTCTCTTGGGTGTTAAGGTCGAATTTTAGTGAATTTTGTCGGGTAAATACCAAATATGTCACCAGATATCTTTTACATGTTGACATCATACGACATGGAGTGTCACCCTTCAAAAATCCGACGACCTCTGCCGGGTTCGAACCCGGTACCTCTACCACTGATCCATAGAGGGCATTAACAGTAATATCAGACAGGTAAAATATTTTAGTGTTATTATCTCGAACAAGATGTTCTAGCGTTCTACTGCTCGTTCATAATCAAACACCGGCGCATGAGGAGTGCCATACGGGTTTCTGACGTCATGAGGAATCGAGTGCTCTCATGCGATTCCAAACACCGCTCGCGCATGATACTACGATATAGTCAAGCTAAACATTTAAACTCTGATGTAATTGATGCAACTATGCTAACAATAATGAAGATTTATCATTTAAATGAACAGTTTTACAGTTTAATTTGAAGCACGCAATGATTTAAATATGTATTAATGTTACGTAATTAGCGTGTATCTAGGTTATGTTAGCCGGGCGATCTGTAGAAACGGCAGGGCGGTGCGCCCACTAAAATTGTCGTAGGGAGACCACTGGCATTAAACCGAGGATTGAAAGATGAGTCACTAAATCTGAGAGGAGAACAATGTGACAAAGTTTGTGCTAGGGAAGATTGATAGACTCAGCTCGTGACACCCAAGATTTGCACCGTCAACATGACTAGGGGATGCGATTGTTTGACGGAATACCTCACTTTAAATTATTAAATTATTTGTATATGTTAGAGACGTACAGACTTTTTAAAACTATTTTGAAGTGTTTAATTAAAACACAAAAATTAGTGAAAAAAATTGTTTCAATTTCGCTATATCCTACAAAATATTTAAAATATGTAATATTTATCCAAATATTTATTATGCATCGAAATATGTAAAAAAAATGTAACTTTAAACTCCTGGAATAATGGTTCCTTTAGTGTGATTCGTCGACATTTTAGTTTTTCTTGAGGCTACATATATGGGAACTGAATATGTAATTACTAGGCCGGAAGAAATTTTCGAAATTTATTTGTTGAGGTTGATAGAGCTATCCAAGAATCACAATTTGAAACCTCTGCGGGCCTTTTAGCCCTTCAACTTTCGGCACAATTGATGAAACTGGTTAATTTTACGTTTTTCATAGTACGTTAAAACACAGCGAGGATGAAGGGATTTTGGAAAGAGAAGAAAGCAAATTCACCTGCTATGTAAGTTCAGTCGCACTCCTTAGTTGGGCACAATGGTGTGAAAAAATGAATAATAATAATAATAATAATAATAATAATAATAATAATAATAATAATAATAATAATAATAATAATAATTACAGGAAACCAACTACAGTGCATTGAGAATAGGAACCAAATCCAAGGGGATCGCAACAGACTGCTTAGCATTTGCCGATGATATTGCTGTTCTCTCAAATGACATAGAAACTGCTAGAGCTCAAGTTGAAATTTTAAAGGAAATTGCCGAACAAACTGGTTTGCAGATATCGTTTGAGAAAACAGAAGTAATGACTAATATCAAAGAGGCTCCACCAAAACTCCATACGAAATACGGGGACATCACCCGAGTAGACAAATTCAAATACCTGGGTGAGATCATGAATAATGGACTGGACAAAGAAGCACATCAGGAGCGAGTACGCAAACTGGAAATAGCCTACCAAACATCCCGCACAATCTACAACAAAAATGCCTTTCCCAAAACACCAAGATACGTCACTATGAAACAGTTCTGAAGCCAGTAGTTCTATATGCAGCCGAAACCGTGTCTCTAAATGCCAACTGGAGAAAAGAGAACGCAAAATTGTGAGAGGAATCTTGGGATCAAAGTACAGAAATGGAATCCATCAAAAGAGATCCAACGAGGAAGTCTACAGCAAAATAGAGAAAATTACCGACACAATCAGAAAAGGACGGGCACGATTTTACGGTCATCTCAAAAGAATGGACGGAAGAGAGTTAACTAAAGAAATCTTTCACTTTTTTGATTCAAACCCCAAAACCACAATTCCCTGGTTTAGAAATACCAAAGAAGACCTGCAAATGCTACATATCTCAACTGAAGACGCCCTTAACAGAGATCTCTTCCGCAAGAAAATATTGACGAACGGGCTAAACCGAGACGAGCAACCGAAGAGAAGACACGGTGCCCCTTGGACAGAGGAGTGCAAGCAGGCCCACTCACAAAGAACGAGGGAAATTTGGGCTCTAAAGAAGGCCAAGTCAGTGTCAAATGCAACAAGACTTAACGTGGTCCTTGATGGCCCCAGCGAATTATATAATAATAATAATAATAATAATAATAATAATAATAATAATAATAATAATAATAATAATAATAATAATACAGTAATAATAATAACGCAGAACAAAGAAAAATGACTTTAAAATCAACATCGAATCCAAATCATTCCTTAAAACGACAGGATAATGAGGCAAACATTGAAAAATGACCTAAAATAAAAAGCGAAATGAAAAATGACTTAATAAATACGCCTTTCTGTAATCAGAGGTTCATCATAAGGATTTATATGTACGAATTAAAATAAGACATGTCATCAAAATCCCGGGCCTGTTGAGGATCCTTTTTGGTGAGGATGAAATCTGTTTTGTTGGATCAAATACTGACTAGATACACAAGAACCTCGTTTATCCGGATTAAGTGAGCCAGGAACTGATCCGGATGATCGAAAATCAGGATAATCCGGAAAAACTAAAACGCAGATCTATTAACATAAATTGTACACTAATATCTTTTGTCATTTGTACAAAAGAAAATATAAGAACACTTTGCTTACATTTACGATTCTGTTTTATGCACTAAAATAATGAATCACATATTTTCCGATTGTACAGCGTTTGCAGGCAGCACAATCACGAAGACGTTTTACTGACATCAGTTCTGCCGCTGTGGTTTCAGTCTAGGATTCTAAATAGGCCATCAGTTTGTCCAGCTGCATTGTTGCCTCTCCATGAATCATTGTTTCTTCACCGAGCTCGATAGCTGCAGTCGCTTAAGTGCGGCCAGTATCCAGTATTTGGGAGATAGTAGGTTCGAACCCCACTGTCGGCAGCCCTGAAAATGGTTTTCCGTGGTTTCCCATTTCCACACCAGGCAAATGCTGGGGCTGTACCTTAATTAAGGCCGCGGCCTCTTCCTTCCCACTCCTATCCCTTCCCTAACCCATCGTCGGTGCGACGTAAAGCAATAGCATTATTTCTTCTGATGAAGCGCCGGTTTCATTATCGAATTCACCATCAGTGAATTAGTAGTGCGTTGCATTCAGAAGAGCGTGGGTTCGAATCCCACCTCGGCCGTCCTGGTAATGGTTTTCTACGTCTCAATTCCAGGTGAATGCCGGGACGGTACCTTTGATAGACCGTGGCCGAATTATTTCCAATTCCTGTCCTTAACTATCCTTGGCAGAAAAGACTGTCAAGAAGAGCCCACCCAGTCAAAGAAATATTGTAGAAATAAAAATACTTTTTTATTATTTTCGATCCGGATAAACCGGAGATCCGGATTAATGAGGGTCGGGTAAACGAGGTTCTTGTGTACTTTATTTCTTTAACACCGATCACGCGATGCGTGTTGGACGTGGACACGTGCGACCGTGACACAGGAGAGCCCTATAAGTGTTTAAAACTAGGACCGCGCGTGTGAAAGCTAGTGACTTGTTAATCGGGGAAGCGATGATCAGGATTTAGCAACGCCTGTGATGCGCTGGTTGAAAGACGACCAGGCGCGCATAATGTGACTGACACCGGGCCTGTTCTCGGAACTGCGTGCGGCTTGCTCCCACAAAGTCGAGGTGAACAGCGCTGCTATGACGTCATTGGTGACGTAGCCAGACACCTGTGTGTGCGAGACGAGGCTATTTTTAAAACTGTACTGTACTGTGAATGTGTGGCTCCCGCCCGCATCGCTGTTCACCTCTATTATTATTATTATTATTATTATTATTATTATTATTATTATTATTATTATTATTATTATTATTATTATTATTTCTCCTTTAGGGTCTTCTAGGGACCACGTCAAAAGTGCAATGCTTCATCTTTTGTTGTATCTTCTTCATCCTCCAATATTCCTTCATCTGATCAGTATGCCCCCTTTTCCTCTCTTTGTGCCATTTTGACCCTGTTTTCTTTCCCTCCCGACCTTGGAATCCTTCCATTTTAATATTTCCTTTCTAAAAATCTCTCTCTCTCTCTCTCTCTCTCTCTCTCTCTGTGTTGCTTCTTCTTCCGTTACGTTGTTTCTTTCCATATCTTTCTTGACGTCATGAATCCAGATTGTTGTTGACTTCTTGTTCCAAAGATATTTGATGATCTGTTTGGTTAACCTGTTGTCAACCATTCTATATAAATGTCGACAAATTATCAATCGTCTCTTCCGCATCGTATCTGTTATTTTCAATCAATCATCAATAGTGATCTGCATTTAGTGCGGTCCCTATCTGTTGTTTTCCTAACCTTTTCTTAAAGGATTTCAAAGAAATTGGAAATTTATCGAACATCTCCCTTGGTACGTTATTCCAATCCCTAACTCCCCTTCCAATAAACGAATATTTGCCCCAATTTGTCCTCTTGAATTCCAACTTTATCATCATATTGTAATCTTTCCTACTTTTAAAGACGCCACTCGAAGGTATTCGTCTACTAATGTCATTCCACGCCATCTCTCCACTGACAGCTCGGAACATACCACTTAGTCGAGCAGCTCGTCTTCTTGCTATTTTCCGGTATATTTCATCATCATGACTTTTTCATTTCTAGAGTTCTGTAATTTTTAGCGGACCGGTTATTTTCCGCACAATTTTTTCTTTCTAGTATTTCTAGTTTATTCTGCTTGTAATTCAGTACTAGACGTTCGTTCACTCGCGTATAGGCATTCCGGTTTGACTACTGTGTTGTAGCGTTGCATTTTGAGGGATTTAGATAAATACTTTTTGTTGTAGATACTCCTATTTATACAGTATGCTCTTTCAATCTTGTGTATCCTTTCTTCTACAGAGGATTATTATTGTTTTTATTATTATTATTGCGTTAGGGCGTACTAGGGACCACGTTCCAATTTTAATTCATCATCCTTTGTTGTAGTTCCGCCCTTTTCTTCCAATATTCCTTCATTGTTTCACTGTTTCTTTTTTCTTTCTTCAGACTACTTTGTGCCGGTTTTCTTTGCCTCCCTCCCTTGGTATCCTTCCATTTTTAGAACTTTCTTCCTGAAAATTAATCATTCCTTCTTCTTCTTCTGTGATGCTGTTTATTTCCAAGTCTTTTTTGATCTCTTGAATCTAGGTGGTTGTTGACTTTTTCTTCCAAAGTTACGTGAAGATCTTTTTCGTTAGTCTGTTGTCGTCCATTCTGTAAATATGTCCAAAAAATAGCAGTCTCCTCTGCCATACTGTTATAGATATGTTTTCTATGTTCTGATAAATCTCGCTATTACTTCTTAATTTCCAAAATTCTGTAGTTTTTAGATGGCCTGATGTTTTTCTTATAATTCTTCTTTCTAGTGCTTCCAATCTTTCAAGTTTATAATCGAGTACTGAGCATTCACTGGCATGTAAGCATTCTGGTTGCACAAGTGTGTTGTAGTGCTTTATTTTAAGATTTTTAGATAAACATTTTTGTTGTATGTATTTTTTGTTATACCATATGCTCTTTCCATTTTGTGTATCCTTGCCTGTATAGCAGATTTTTCCAGACCATTTTCTTGGATTGTTTCCCCCAAATATTTGAATTGCTTTACCCTTTCGATTGAACCAACATCTGTTCGTAGCAATTCGTCATGAATTTTGTTTTCTCTGCCGAAATTCTTAAGCCTGACATGTTGGCTGTCTCTTCCAGAAGATTGACTTGTATTGCAGCATTAGTCAGGGAAATGCTAGGCAATTTATTGCAACAACTTTGTTCTTTCTTTCTATCCAGAATAAGTCGTAACATATTATGGTGCTTCAGTTTTTCAAGATACAGTTGAAAAGGAGTGGAGATAAGCCATCACCTTGTCTGACACCTGTTTTTATTTTAAAACATCACGATATTATTATTATTATTATTATTATTATTATTATTATTATTATTATTATTATTTCCTCTTCCGTGTTTCCTTTTCATTCTTCATTGGAATCCTTCCATTCTTTTAAAAAGCTCTCTTTCTCGAGTTTCATCTTCTCTTATTTTATTTCTTTCTAAATCTTTCTTGACCTCTTGTATCCACTTCGTTATTGACTTTTTCTGCAAAAAGTGCTTGAATATCTGTTTTGTCAGTCTGTTTTCATCCATTCTATGTAGAGACATGTCCAAAAAATAGCAATCTCCTTTTTCTTAATGTTTCAATTATATTTCCTTCTTTTTTTTTTTGCTAGGGGCTTTACGTCGCACCGACACAGATAGGTCTTACGGCGACGATGGGATAGTAAAGGCCTAGGAGTTGGAAGGAAGCGACCGTGGCCTTAATTAAGGTACAGCCCCAGCATTTGCCTGGTGTGAAAATGGGAAACCACGGAAAACCATTTTCAGGGCTGCCGATAGTGGGATTCGAACCTACTATCTCCCGGATGCAAGCTCACAGCCGCGCGCCTCTACGCGCACGGCCAACTTGCCCGGTATATTTCCTTCTTACTTCTTAATTGTTTTGTTCTTTTCATTGGTCCTAAGATTTTTCTCACGATTCTTCTTTCTAGTACTTCCAACTATAGTTCAAAACTAGACTTTCACTTGCGTCAAGACATTCTGTCTTGTAGTGCCTTATTCCTTTAGATAAGCATTTCTTGTAAAAATTCTTAGTGATGCCATACTCTCTGAACATTTTGTGTACCTAGATGGTAGGCCCCTTTAAACAACAAGCATCATCATCATCATCATTTCAATACCATGTTCTAGGAGTTCAGTATTCTATGGCGAATTATTTAGTTTAAATAAAATATTTGTGTCGAGCAAGATCTACCTTTTCGAAGTCCACACTGATATACACCTAACTGCTTGTCAAGTTGTGTTTGTCGTCTGTTCAGTAAGATTTTTGAGAATACCTTGTTAAGTGATTTGCAGCAGATATACTGCTCTGTAGTTATCAACATTTTGCTTGTCACCTTTTTCATACACTGTCTGTATTATTTATTTATTTATTTATTTATTTATTTATTTATTTATTTATTTATTTATTTATTTATT
This sequence comes from Anabrus simplex, assembly GCF_040414725.1. Taxonomy (NCBI): domain Eukaryota; kingdom Metazoa; phylum Arthropoda; class Insecta; order Orthoptera; family Tettigoniidae; genus Anabrus; species Anabrus simplex. Next base: position 39,377,267 of record NC_090276.1, read on the forward strand.
TATTTATTTATTTATTTATTTCACAACTTTTTAGCTGGTAATATAGCACGTTTTTCGATATTTTACATGTAAGAAATAGAGTTTAATAATAATTTACATAAGTTTACAAAATACGCTTTCATTATTCTCTTCGTTATTAGGTCAGTACTGAGTATTCAGGAATGTTCTCACGATGTTGCAAGTCTTCAAAATTGCAGCCTTTTATACCACATTGTGAGTGTAAATGGGGAGCTGTAGTATATTTGAGTTTTCTGGAAATGATTTTAGTGTGAGTCCAGTGGGAGAAATGAGAAAAGGAAGAATTGTCACTCTGCCTTGTTTCCAGATCCTTGCTACTTCCGTAGCCAGAAGAGTAGCCTATATTTATCGACCTTCTCCCTGTATTTCTGTCTCATATTGTGGTCATTCGGGATAACGATGTCAATGAGATATGTGTGTGTTGATTCTTCTTGTCTGTTAATGATATGTCTGGTCTATTGTGTGGAGTTGTTTGATCTGTTTGTATCGTTCGATCGCAGTAGAGTTTAAAATCTTCATTTTCCAGTATTCTTAGTGGAGAGAATTTGTAGTAAGGCACTCTGTTCTGGATCAAAGATCGGGTCAGAGGAATTTCTTGATATGTAACTTTGGCTGCATTTTATATATATATACATTCGTTTAGCCCTTTAAGGAGCACGTGGAACCATTAAATAGCCCTGGTATTCTTCATCTTCTTGTTCTTCTTATCTTCCCAAAACTTCCTCATCCTTTCACTATGGGCCTACCGTCTTTTTTGTGTCCATGAGCTTTTCTCAGATGGATTCTTGGGTGCAAATTTTATGGGTGTTGATCTTTTGTCTGTATGTATTCCTTGTGATTGCCATTGGATCAACGTCGACTTCTGCGATGTCCTTTTGTGCATCCACTAGCCAGCGAACTTTGGTTTGTCGGTTTCCATTGATAATAAGAAATATTTTCTTAGTCAGTCGTGAGTCATCCATTCGTGCTAGATGTCCATAAAATTTCATACGCCGTTTGCGTGCGACTGAAGTGAATCACTCAGTTAATGCGTAGAGTTCTCCCGAGCTTTTTCGCATCCATTTACCCTCTTGAAACTTGGGCCCGAATATCTTCCTCAGTACCTGTCGTTCAATTTTCTCAATGTCATTATTATTACTTTCGTTTAGGGCGATTAGAGACCACGTCAAGTAACTATAAGACATTTTTGGAAGCCTTTCTTGCAGCCCAAAAATATTGCATTCTTTCTCTGTCTTCTCTCTTCTGTTCTGCTTTTGCTCATCGTGGAAGCAACTGAAGTTGTTGATCACTGATCTGTATTTTCATCGGTTTGAGATGTCCTCCTGATTCAGTCCCATGCTCTTGAAGTCCTTCCTTACTTCCTGAATGAACTATTTTTCCGAGACTTTACGTCTGTTGTCCAATACATTAAAAATCTGCTTCGTTTGTTGGGTTGTATCCATCCTGAACAGATGTCCGTAGAACTTCAGTCGTCATTTCCTTACTTATTCCATCAACCTTGCATAGTTCTTCTCTTCCTCGGAGTCTACATTGTCCGTCTCTTGTCTTAGAATCCATTATTTTGCGAAGGCTCTTGCGCTAATACTTTTCCTGTCCTTCAGAGGCATTCACTAGCGTACAGACACTCGGGTTTGATCACTGTGTTATAGTGGCTGAGAGTAGCTTTCCTTGAGATTGCCTTTTTCTTGTAGAGGACATGCGTCCTACGAAAAGCTGCGGCCATCTTCTCTCGTCTTCTGTTGTTAGATTCTTCCTGTTTAGTTTTTATCTGCACTATCTCACAAAGATATCTGAAACTATCCCCTTTTTCTATTTTAGCGTGCTCCGTTGTTGGGTGTTGAGATGCGGTTTTCTCGAAAGAAATTTAGAGGCCAGCTTTCTCTGGCTGCTCGTTCAGCATGTCTATTTGTTCCACAGCTGTCTCTACTCTTTTGGAGAAGGCCTGAGCTCATGAGCCTTAATTGTGATTCTAGTTTTTTTACTCATATCATTTCTATCCCTCTCCAGGCCTATAATTCCAGTTGTTCTCTTTAACTTTCATGCTTTTAGATAATTTCTTAACTAACTCTTTCACATTTCACTTGGAATCACTTTTCTATTTTCTTTATTTTTTCCTAAAATTGTATGGATCGTTATACATAAAGTCCCTTTTAATCATTACAGGATCAGATAACACTTTACAAATTCTAATTCTCGTAGTTCTGTTTTCTAGAAATCTAGCCACCCGATCAGCCACTCTTTTGTCAAGTCCAGTATCCCTTATTTTCGTCAGTAATCCCCCATGATCTACCCTTTGAAAATCCTTGGATAAGTCAATAGCGATACAGTCCATTTTACCTCCTGAATGTAAAATATGTCTTCTTCTTCTTCGTTTTGCCTCATGACTGAGGCGTCGTGACTATCATAATATTCAGCCCTCTAGCCTATGAACCATACTCCGCCATCCTTCCCTATCTAAAGCTTTCAATGTGGTTACTCAGCCAAAAATGAGGTGAACAGGTTTTTAATGTTGTGTAGAATCTCGGCATGTGGATTTGAGAAAAGAAACACATACTGGCGAAGGAATTGCATGCTTTATTTAATTAGCAACAACAAAGCCATCGCCATTGCATTCAGCCATTCACCACAATTCGCAACGCAACAGATGAACTGCCACAATCACAATGTAAAGTTCTTACTGAACACTCTGTATACCCGAGCGATAGTTGTCTGATACCCTGATGAACCCCCCCCCCCTAGCTTCAATTACAGCTGCACACCTCCGTGGCGTGCTGCGTATGTAACGTCGGATGACTCTGAAATGGCGTCCCAGTCCTCAACCAGTGCTTCACTGACGTCGTGTAATGTTTGTGGAGCATTTTTGTGCTGCCGAATCCTTCTCTGCAATACATCCCCTAAATGCTCCAGTGGATTTAGGTCGGGGCTCTTTGCAGGCCACCCCATCACAGAGATGTGTAATTGTTGGAGATGATCTCTGGTGTCTCGTGCAGTATTGGCTGTCGCATTATCATGCATCAGCAAGAAATCAGGCCCTACACCAAGAGTAGCAGGAGGAATATGGTCGTTTTACGATGTCCATGATGTATACCGCAGCATTCAGATGATCATTTAAAACCACAAGACCCGTACGATTATCAATCATGATCCCTCCTCATACCACCATATCTGTCCACCTTCTGCGTACGACCTTCAACGAATCGCTGTCCTCGTCGCCTCCACATGCGTTGACGGCTATCTGCCCCATGTAAGGTAAACCTGGACTCATCTGCAAACATTGCCTGATGCCAATATGTCAGTACCAGTGGGGATGTTCTCTGGCAAATGCAAGACGAGCTCTACGATGTCCCCTAGTGAAGGGGGTTACTCGAGCAGGTTTTGTAGGTCATACCGTATGTTATCCTCTCTTAATCAATTGCGTATGGTTTGAACACACAGCTGAACGCCAGAGGGTCTTGTAAGGGCACTTAGCAGTTCCCTGGCACTACTGGAGGGCCGGCATAATGCTGATAACCGTAGGAATCTGTCTTGTTGACTGGTACTTTTCCGTTTGCGGCCTTGTCCATGGCAGCTGATATACTCTCCTGTCTCTGCATAACGATGCTAGAGCCTGTGCACAACGCAGTGTTCTCCCCAGAAATTTTCGTCAGCCGGGATGCAGGAATGAGTAGCTGGGCGGGAAATACTACGTAAAAAATCAATATGATAAAATTTCAATTTATTCCTATCAGAACAATAACAATAATATCAGACAGGTAAACATTAACTGTAAAAGGGGAACTATTTTAGTGTTATCATCACCAACAAGACATAACAGAGCATTTTGGACTTCTAGTGTTCTGCTCATTCATAATCATGTAACTCCGGGATTTATCACTCAGTTGCTGTGGAGTGCCATACGAGTTTGTAACGTTCGGAATCAACTGCTCGTATGCGATTCCGCACAAATCCAGACACTGTTCACGCACGGCACTATGTGCTAGTCAAGCTAAACCTTTAAACTCCGATATAATTGATGCAATTACGCTGACAATAATGAAGGTTTATCATTTAAATGCCAACGGCCGTAGCCGTGTTGAACCACCGGATCCCGTGAGATCTCCGAAGTTAAGCAACATTGGGCGTGGTCAGGATTTGGATGGGTTCCCACGCGCTGTTAGTGGAGGGTAAGGGAATGGAGGAGCGGAAAGGAACTGGCCACCCTACCGCACGTAAACTCCGGCTCAGGAACACCTCTGCGGAGGTTCGGACCTGCCTTCGGGCAGTATAACCCTTACCTATCATTTAAATAAACAGTATTTTCATTTTAATTTAGAGCACACACCGACTCAGATATGTATTAATATTATGTAACTAGCATATGTCTAGGTTGTGTTAGCCGGGTGGTCTGTAAAAACGGCAGGGCGGTGCGCCCTTTAAAGAGGTCCTAGGGAGAACACTGCAACGGATGGAGACACTCTGAGGTCGGTAGCCCCATACCGCATTGTTCTTCCTTCTTGACGTAGGGCAACAGCTCGGGACACTTCCGCTTCGCATAGATGCATCATGCGGACTGTCTCATACTCGAACGTGGCTCGTATACTTGGGACTATTTTGTATTGCGACCCGATGGGACTGGAAGCATGTTTATGTTATAAATGGTAACAACTAAGCATTTTTTTCTGTTTGCTTTACTTCGCACCGACATAGATAAGGTTTTATGGCGACGATGGGAGAGGAAAGGCCTACGAATGGGAAGGAAGCGTCCGTGGCCTTAATTGAGGTACAGCCCCAGCATTTGCCTGGTGTGAAAATGGGAAACCATGCAAAAACCATATTCAGGGCTGCCGACAATGGGGTTCGAACCCACTGTCTCCCGAATACTGGATACTGGCCGCACTTAAGCGACTGCAGCTATCGAGCTCGGTCTACGCAATCAAACCACCGTGACTGCGTTACTATGGCGTGTATCAATTCGTATAAACCTGTACATGTTTCATGCTCCACGACATAAAATTTTACAGCATGTCAGCCATTTGTTACCCTAATTTTTGTGCCGAGTGTAATTTCACAAACTTGTCCGATATAATCAGAAAGAATTCTTTCCCAGAGCTTACAAACAATGCATGTCTAGTTGACTGCCATGCAATTATCGGCTTTATGTGTACGATCATTTCCCTTGTGTTCGGCTCCATAGCCTTTGGTCACAGAGATCACGGATTCGATTCCGGGCAGGGAATTTTAACCGTTAATTCCTCTGGCACGGGGACTGGGTGTATGTGCCGTCTTCTTGCAACTCTGTATTCATTTGGTATCGCTCCTTCATGCGAACAGTAATCGAGTTAAGTATTTCAGATATGGTTCGATGTCCCAATCCATTGACATTAATATATCCTCAGAAACGTTATAAATACTAGCTGCTTTTCTGCATTTCAAGCCAGATGGGCGATCTAAGATGCGATGGCTTGAACAGGTGTAAGAAGACCTGCGTGATTCGCGTGATTGACAGAAGTGGCGACTGGCATGCAAAACAGCGGGCCCTGTGGCAAAGCGGGACTGGTGCGAGAAGAAGTAGTTACGAGGAACAGACATGAAAGTAGTGAGAATGATTGGTGGTAAAAACAGGCGGGGAAAAAGGCAGAATGTCACAAGTAATGTAAATGCGATAATGGCTATATTTAGAGTTACCGACAGTGGGGGTTCGAACCCACTATCTTCCTAGTGCGAGCTTTACAGCTATTTGAACCAAACCGCGTAGACCACTCGCTTGGTTTTTTTCATTTTCAAAAGTTGATTACACATGCTTTTTCATGAAAACTGTTTATTTTTAATAATAATAATCGGGTGAGTTGGCTGTTCGGTTAGGGGCACGCAGCTGTGAGCTTGCAGTCAGGAGATAGTGGGTTAGAACCGCACTGTGGGCAGCCCTGAAGATTTTTTCCATGGTTTTCCATTTTCACACCAGGCTGTACCTTAATTAAGGCCACGGTCGCTTCCTTCCCACTCCTAGCTCTTTCCTATCCCATCGTCGCCATAATACGTATCTGTGTCGGTACGACGTAAAACAAATTGTAATAATATTCAATATTCATTCAATAATAATAATAATAATGAATGGGCCTTTATTTTTATCAAATGTATGGTCTTTTGCAAATTTTGTATGCGACCGTTCTTTCATTATATCATTGGCCTCCTGAGGAAAGTTGCACTTCTGCTAAGCTCATGGCCTTCTGGGAATGTCATGTGCGACCCCTTAATTCGTCACTGACGTTAAATAATCTCCTTTATGCTCGACGATGCCGAAATATAAATATTATAGGCTATGCCAGAAAACTGAATCTTAATGAAGATCACTATAGTTCAAGTTTCATTATGATACAGGTTCTCCACCAATCAGAGTTCAGATTTTCATTATGATGCAGGTTCTCCACCAATCGGAGTTCAGATTTTCATTATGATACAGCTGTTTGACCAATTAGGTAAGGATAGCATCGCACCTGCGCTTAACTCACTAGCTTCGCACTTGTTTCCAAAATCAAACATGTCGGACACACATATTAACATCAATACACCTTCTACTTTCAGTATTCCACAACCACACGGCACATTCACACAAATTCACTTCACCAACTGTACAGTAAAAAAAAAATGTATTTGAAATAAAGTTAGGTTATAACCTTCTATCAAAGCTTTGAAAACATATGACATTGTCAAGATCTCTGATTCACTCACGGAAAATCAATAACCCAACGCATGCACTCTGTTCAGTAAACTCAACTGTCAAGCGATATCTCGACAGAAATTTATGAATATTTTAAAAAACAGAATTTTAATCATCGTCGAGCATAAACAGTCGTATGCAACTCGCCTATAATGGTAAATAAGACACTCGTATGGAAATGATTAAACTCGCTTCGCTCGTTTTATAAACATAGTCGTGTCTTAGTTATTGCCATTATAGGCTTCTTGCATAATGTACTACTATAGTACTGCAGATTGCAAAGGTATGGATACCCGGGAAGAAACGAGTTGGTGGACGATCTCAAACCTAACTACACCAGAATTAGAGCTACATTTGTTCTTCCTTAGTACAGACCTACACCACTCTTCAGCATATTCGTCGCTTTACAGTCGGAACAGAAAGAAATATATATTTGCTTTTTAGGTCAAGCCTCGAATTTAAAAATCCATAAAGTAAAAAAAAAATCTGCCATCCGACCAATTAAAATTTTGCTTTAACATATTCCTAAGTTTTTTTAACGTATTTCCAAAATCATAAACTTTAGTAAGGTGTTAAACGCGGAATGGGTTTCTCAGTACTGCAAAGTCAGATGGAGTTGTGTTTAACGTCGTTTTGAATGCCGTACGTGCTCTCGATGTACATTGAAAATGTTCTGTATGGAAGGAATTGTAATACAGTATCAGACTGCTTAAAACGTTAGGAAATGAGGGACATTGCCGCCAGCGAAATGAACTTCAATAGTCTTGGAAATTCTTCAGTAATATATTAGCTCAGATTTGCCTATTTGGAAATAATAAAGAAGTGAATTAAGGAACAAAGGGAATCACTTTGTAATCCTAACCACTGTGGTGGTTCTTTAATGAGGAGTTTGACGGTTGTTTTACACGTGTGTGAGTGTGTGTGTATATATAAGTGTGTGTATATTTATTTTTAGCTTTTGGCGTGGTCCACCAAAGTCGTGCAACTTGTAATTGTCCTTTAACACCTGCACTTGAACAGTTTTAAAGCTGAACCCTGCAATTGAAGTGAACTTGTACGGTGAAAGGGTAGCAGCATTTAAACAACAAAAACAAACAGAATAAACATACCATGTATTTCTTACGATGTGACTGACTGGAACTAGATGTTGCTCTGTGTATCGCCACCCCTTAATGAGGGGTGGAGTGGAGATTATCCAAATACAGGGGGAAGTAAAAGTGGAAATTGCTATATACGTCACAGGATTGGCTGTAGAATTTTCGAGGATTTGGAGTGTTTAAATTCGAATGAAAGACAAGGTTTACAGCGGAGTATATTGAGCTAATTCAAAGATTTAAATCAATTCTCTCTCGGTGTCTTTAATTTTTGAAAGGAATTCATGAATATACTGAAATAGAACGTGAAAATATGACATTGGATTGAATAAGTTTGGTTAGAACTCCCTTTGTTTTGCATACACATCTTTGATTAGTCTTCAGTGTTCTATAAATTCATTGTATTGTGTAAGTAGTGCGTATTTTCTATACCGGAAGATTTGCGTGTGACTTATTAAATAGTAACTGGTTGTTGCAAAAGGATATATATATTTAAAAGAAAAGAGAGAAAAGAAAAACAAGTGAAGCGACGACTAGTTGATATTGTTAGTTGCGTGTGTTTGGCGCGCGGTGGCAGCAGTGTGCAACAAGATGGTGACGCTGTGAGATAGAATGCTGAAAGGAAAGACAAGCGAAGCCGCTGTTGACAGACCCCGTAAGAAGTTATCGTTTCGTGAGCCGGAAATCATGGGTTATTACCAGAAACAGGGGCCGGAGCAGGGAGTGGAGCCGATTTCCCGCAGAGCCATGAAGAGTGTCACTGCTGCTGCTGCTACATCAGCGACCACTACCACCAACACTACGACAAGAACTAATCTGTTAACTGGCAGTTTTGAAGATCTGGATCTCGAGGTAAGCAATAATAATAATAATGAACACATGTTTTAGTGTAGAGAGTTTTAGAATTTAATGCTTTGTCTCGCACCGCAAACGTAGCAGAATTAGTTGTCTATAACAGCCCGGATTTTGATGCATTAATAGGTTAGAATGCAAACTTACTGAAGTGAATAGCATTCATAGTCTACCTTCACAACGATTGTGCTATGGGGTTTGCATAAGCTGTAGGGGTATGGCCCGTCAGAACCCCTATAATTTATGTTACTCTTACTACATTATGGAAGAGCGGGTGGCCGCCAAATTAGTTTGCAGTCTAACCTGTTACTGCATAAAAATCCGGGCTTTATTTATAACCTTATTTGTCTTAGTGTTTCAACTAAAACTCTTATGTAACGCCTCCGTTTCTAACGTTATTCCCTATGTAGTGTTCGCTCCGTGTTGTCCTTTAATATACGGCCTGTATATTTAAGATAAGACCGTTGCCCCTATCTCGAAAATGTTGTGTATATTGTAAATTTAATGTTTCTTTTTCTGAAAACCTTTTCTCAGTATAGTATATGTATTGTATGTTGATGTGGCCTTGCTATGTTCAGGACATGTCACTTTTCCCCGTTTTCCGTTTTGACTGTTTGTTAGAATTAAGCACGAATTGGGCGTTTCTGGGCTATTTTGCCGTATTTTATAGGGCATGTAAATAAATGAAAATGAAAATCCACAGCCTGTTTCCAGTCATGCGACCGGGTCAGGAATGGAATGAATTAAGCTCCCATCTAGCGGCGTGGACGGGAATTGTACCGGCTGCCGAAGCCTGTCGCACTCCTCTGGGGAAATGATTAATAAATGACAGATGGAAGGAAATGGTCGTGGAGAGTGTTGCTGGAATGAAAGATGATAAGGAAAACCGGAGTACCCCGAGAAAACCCTGTCCCGCCTCCGCTTTGTCCAGCACTAATCTCGCATGGAGTGACCGGGATTTGAACCACGGAACCCAGTGATGAGAGGCCGGTGCGCTGCCGCCTGAGCTACGCAGGCTCCATGTAAATAAATATTTTATTTATTTTTATTGTTTTTGTAATATTTCTGTTGTTTAAGGTCAAATTTTCGTTATACTTTGTTCGAAAAAATGTGCTCTACTTTGAATATAATGTCCGATGAAAAATGAAATGTCGTATGGCTTTTAGTGCCGGGATATCCCAGGACGGGTTCGGCTCGCCAGGTGCAGGTCTTTCTATTTGACTCCCTGCGTGTCGTGATGGGGATGAAATGATGATGAAGACAACACATGCACCCAGCCCCCGTGCCGTAGGAATTAACCAATTAAGGTTAAAATTCCCGACCAGGCCGGGAATCGAACCCGGGACCCTCTGAACCGAAGGTCAGTACGCTGACCGTTCAGCCAACGAGTCGGACATAATGTCCGATGTTGCTTGTGTAAATGTTTTTGTGACATTTTCACAAAATTTGAATCTCGCGCCTCAAAGCTGAATAGTTGACGCTTATTTGTATCTCGTCTGAGTTTGCATCGTTAGTTCTAGAAGTTCTTTTAGAGTAAGACCAGTACTGCGGGTAATTCCGTCTACTGGAATGTCACCATTGTTAAGAGACCAGGAAATACCACAATGGCGTATCTTCTTATTTGTCTTAGCAATTGTAGCTCGTAACCGCCTCACTTTCTCCCCTCGCCTTTCTTAAAAATTTCAACCGAGCTCGATAGCTGCAGTCGCTTAAGTGCAGCCAGTATCCAGTATTTGGGAGATAGTGGGCTAGAACCCCACTGTTGACAGCCCTGAAGATGGTTTTCCGTGGTTTTCCATTTTCACTCCAGGCTGTACCTTAATTAAGGCCACGGCCGCTTCTTCCCCACTGCTAGGCCTTTCCTACCCATCGCCACCATACGAACTGTCTGTGTCGGTGCGACGTAAAGCAAATTTAAAAAAAACAAGACTAATAACAATGTTAAAGTCTAGGACAAAAATTAAAAAATAACAATCTTAGAAACTACAGTTTGGAGATGGTGGTGGTGATTATTGTTTTAAGATGAAGTACAACTGGGCAACCATCCTTTATGTAACACTAGTCAGAGAGAAGAAATGGAAGGGGTCCGACACTTCGAAAAATGACGGTATCGGCCAAAGCAAGACAACGGCCACGAAGGGCGTGAAAATGAAAGACACCGTAGGCCTCGCAAACCTAATACCGTCGGGGTCGGAAAAGAACAAGAGTTGACCAAGCGGGGTCGGATAAGTGAGGAGCCTGGCACAAATAAGTGGAAGCAATGCCAGGACTCAGCTGAGGGCCTCGTGGTTGCCAACGCACGCTCCAAAATTCAGAGCCCCTGAGGCCCCTTTTAGTCTCCTCTTACGACAGGCAGGGGATACCGTGGGTGTTATTCTACCGCCCCCAACCATACCGGGTCAGTTTGGAGATCGAGTATGAATCGTGATTAGGTGTAATTGTAATATTTAAGATAGTAACAGATATGAAGTAATTGGAACAAAATTATGCATGTATCAGCATAACATAAATTGCAGTAAATGATTATTCTCTCCCCGGTTCCTAGCGATCTGGAACTAGGGAATGGCATTATTCTTATTTATTTATTTATTTATTTATTTATTTATTTATTTATTTATTTATTTATTTATTTATTTATTTATTTTGTTATTTATTTAATTTATTTATTTATAACCGGCCAAACATGTGCCATCATATTCTGTCCAGCTCCATGGCTAAATGGTTAGCGTGCTGGCCTTTGGTCACAGGGGTGCAAACCATCATTGGTTAATTTCGCTGGCACGGGGGCAGGGTGTGTGTGTCGTCTTCATCATCATTTCATCATTATCACGACGCGCTAGTCGCCAACGGGCGTCAAGTCAAAAGACCTACACCTGGCGAGCCGAACTTGTCCTCGGACACTCCCGGCACTAAAAGCCATACGCCATTTCATTTTTTTCATTGTTCCCACCTGTTTGTACCAGCAATCATTCTCGCTACTTTCGTGTCTGTTACTTCTAACTTATGAATAAGATATCTGGAGTCCACCCAGCTTTCGCTCCCGTAATAATAATAATAATAATAATAATAATAATAATAATAATAATAATAATAATTACATTATCAAACATGAAGTTACCGGGAAAGTTGGGCCTGCCGTTAGGACTGCGCAGTTGTGATCATGCATCCGGGAAAGAATTGGTTCAAAACCCCACTATCGGCAGCCCCACAGATGGTTTCCCATTTTCACACCACGAAAATGCTGGGTCTGTACATTAATTAAGGCTACGGCCGCTATTTTCCCTATCTTAGGCCTTTCCCTTCCTTCCATCCCCGAGAAACTTCGATGTGTAAGTTAAACAAGTAGCAGAAATATGTTATTTTAAGTCCCTGTAAGTCTGCGGACACGAAGGTGGTGTATTGTATATCTCCGTACGTAGCTGGGATCGAAGTCACCAACTTGGGTACTGAAAGCCAGTGCTCTACCATCTGAGCCATTCAGCCTGATTCTCCATCTACTCCTTGCCATTTCAGAGACCTACATTATTCTACCCTTTATGGCCTCTTATTTACTGTAAATAGACAATTCTTCTTCTTATTTTGTTTCGACCAGTTATGGACCACGCTGTTTTCTGTCTTGAGCTTTAACACTCGCCCAGTACTCGCTCATCCTTCTTCGGTGAGCTTCCTTCGGTCCTTGTCTTGCCTGTCTTCATTTTAGACTTTATTCGAAAACTCTGTAGACCTTCAGGTTTCATCTTTAAAGGGTCCCGTTGAAGGATGTCATCATGTAAGATCCCCAATTGTTGTAAATACTTTTCCACCTCGTTGAACCAGACCCCTTTAGTTTTCTTACTCAGAAAGTAGGCAAAGATTCTGGTGTCTATCGTGTTAAGTGACTACAGGAAGAGGAAAGTGTTCTTCCCAATAGTGTACGTTATTTTCTCCATACGCAGATATAGTTCATGATTGTGCCTTCGCCTATATTCTCCATTTTCCTTTACTGGGCCCATGATCTTCCTTTCTGGCACTTCTACAGTAGTTGTTTTGCCAGACCTTCCTTATTCGTAGAGAGGCATCCTGCTGTGTACGGAGCTTCACGTCAAATGACTGTACAGTAATATCTAAGCTTGGATTTGAAACACATTAACCATTCTTCTTCTTATTATTACTGTTCGACTCATTGGCTGAATGGTCAGTGTTGAGGCATTCGGTTCAGAGGGTCCCGGGTTCGTTCCCGGCCGGGTTGGGGATTTTAATCGCCTTTAATTAATTCTTCTGGCCCGGGGGCTGGATGTTTGTGTTTGTCCCAACACTTTCCTCTTCATATTCGCACAACACAACACACTACACTACCAACCACCACAGAAATACGCAAACTTACATTGCAAAATTACATCCCTCCACACAGGGTTGGCGTCAGGAAGGGCATCCGGCCGTAAAACAGGGACAAATCCACATGTGCACCACAGTTCGTACCCGCGACCCCACAGGTGTGGGGAAACACGATGTAGAAAATTATTATTATTATTATTATTATTATTATTATTATTATTATTATTATTATTATTATTATTATTATTATTATTATTATTATTATTATTATTATTGCGAACCGGCCAAACTTCATTTCCACTTCCTTCTTATCATCCCTTCTTCCTTCCTCTTTCTCCACAGTGCCTTCATTCTTTCAGAATGTTGCACTCTTCAGTCCATCTTCCCCCTCTGCGCTCTTTCTTTTCTTCCACAAGAACTTTTTTGTTGGAACGTATTTTCCTGAATTGGTCTCTATCATGACATTCTTCATCTACACTTCCTAACCTCTTGAGTTCTTCCTTAATCTTCTTGGCATATGCCCCCCTGGCTCTTCAAGTAGTATATTTTATTAACAATTTGTTTATTTAAACTTGCTGGATCCATTCTGACCTGTGTCCATAGAACTGCAGCCGTCTTTTCCTTACTGTTGTTTCCAGGTCTTCTGTCCTTTTGTATATCTCCTTATTTGATCGTATTCTGTAGTTTCCCTCTACCACCCTTGGGCCTTAACACTTTGGCGTCGACGTGTACATTTGCTTTTTCCGCGGTAAACTGCTGAAATGCCGTATACATTTTTCAGGTTGTTGTGGGCTACGGATGTTCGTAATTTCATTCGTAGATGATAATCAAAGACATATTTTATGTTCAAAGTTACTATTTTTGTGTCCCCCCCATTGGGGTGACATATGGTTATTAGGTTGACTATGAAACAGAGAAAGCGCATGTCACCCCTACAGGGGTGACGGTCTTTTTACCTTTGTTGTTGTGGAACACTGTGCTCAGTACTGTGAACTGTTGAATTACGCGCCTTTCAATGAATTCCTTGTAATTTACAGTTTTGTGACAAGAAATTAATTCATGGTATGTGTTTCTGTGTTGAGTAAGCCATGATTACCAATAGAGAGATAGAAGAACAAGCTGAAAAGGGTTCGAGTGTTGAATCAAGAGATGTTGACATTTACGATTTACAATGTGATGCCACCTTTTCCGAGTCAGAATTCAACAGTAGTTTGTGTAGTGAGGACACTAGCAAAGATTCCGGTGCTGCATCGGGCAATGATTCAACCAAATCATCAGCCAGTGACAATTACTGGGGAACATTCCCAGGCTTGCAGAAACATTTTTTTAATTCACACGTAGCCCCGGTTTACAATTTCATCTGAGTGCTAAATCTCAACGAGTATGTAAGAATAAAGTAATAATAGACTCCAATCCACATTATTTTCCTTGCCATTAATAATTGAATTCTGATGGTTGCGTATGTCACCCCATATGGGGTGACAAATGTCAGAGAAATTCCACTGTTTGTTGCGCAATGCTCAGCGTGCTGAGAAAGAAATGGGCACTGCGCTGCACTCTGTGAACACCTTACGTGTACGCAATGCAGTACAACAGCGAATGGTAGCGCTAGTTTCGTGCGACAGCCTAAAGTTGAAAGGCCTGGATACACTGTCGTGTTACCCCATGAGGGGTGACATACTACATTTTGTATGAGGGTCCGTCACCCCACATGGGGTGACATCGTCTTCAAAGTGTTAAAGCCTCCTTAATATTCTCCTTTCAATCTTTAGTAGTTTTTCCAGGTTCGTTAGTGTTGCTGTTTCCACCCCATACAGAATAACTGGTTTTACCACAGCATCATAATGTCTTAGTTCAGCATTAATGGAAAGATTATTTTTGATGTAAATGGCTTTGGTGGCAGTATTTAGCCTTTCCAACTTAAGTCTCCTATTTTCCATGGCCTCTTTATCCATCCCGTTGCCACTGACAATCACTCTCATGTATTTAAACTGTTATTATTATTATTATTATTATTATTATTATTATTATTATTATTATTATTATTATTATTATTATTATTGTTTTCGAATAGGTCTACTATGGACCACGTTAAGCATCATTCATTTACGGTTCTTCCTCTTTCGATCGGCCCAGTACTTCTTCATCCTTTCGGAGTGGGCTTCTTTACGTTCTCGTGACCAATTGTTGCCGGTCCGTTTTTTGCTACTTTGATCTTGGAATACCTTAATTTTGTTGATGATTTTTCTGTATTCCTGTCTGTTGTACACTGCCTGCTGTGATTTATTATTTTCCTCCATATCCTCCTTGACCCCTTTAAGCCAGCTAGTTTGTGTCTTCCTGTTCTCCATGTATTCCAGAATTCGCTTGGCTGTTCTCTCTGGTGGCATTCTTTTAATGTGTCCGTAGAAGCAGAGTCTTCTCTTCTTGAAGGATGTTGTGATTTTTTTGGTCCTTTTGTATAGTTTCTCATTTGGTCGCAGTCTAAATTCTTGACCCACTTTCCTGGGCCCTAGTATCTTCCTCAAGATCTTCCTTTCTGTCTTTTCAATGTTTTCTAGTAAGCCCTTCCTGTTCAGTGGAATACATTCGATCGCATATAGACTTTCTGGTTTGATGACAGTATTATTATATTATATTATATTTTATTATTATTATTATTATTATTATTATTATTATTATTATTATTATTATTATTATTATTATTATTATTATTATTATTATTATTATTATTATTATTATTATTGTTTCCAAGTTAGCAATCCAGCAAGCAAGCCACCCTGCTTAGAGATTTACGTGATTATTGGTATGGTGATCAGAGCCATAGCTCTGTGAACCTTCCTTCGGTTTTAAGTGAAATCTGACTTCTCTGGAATTCAAACCATGGCCACTTTGCTCAGAAGCCAGTATCAGTGCTTCTCGGTTATCACGTCCATTTCTTGGCGATAAAAATGATGAACAGCGATGTTAATTCTTCTTCAGCAAACCATCGCTCCGCTTCATATTTTTATTCGTAATGTTTTATTACCTTCTTTGGATTGAAGGCTAAACTACTTTGACTATCGCAATGCAACGAGTGCTTTCCGACAATTTAGGGCAGAACTTCTTTGCCTCCATAGTTCGACACATGTAACGCCGTCCACCGATCGTAGAAATATAACAACAGGTTGAACTCGTCTAGTGTGTGTTCCTAATGAGCAGGAGAACTCAACGAAAAGAACACAAACATTCCTGACAGCACTTCCTCTTCACCCCCACATGCCGTAAAACTCACCGGAATAGTGAGTCACTGTAAACGGCAAACGGTTAAAAATGTCCTTCGGAAAGATGAAGAGAATACAGTTATGGAGGCCCTTAGAGGTACATCATCCCTCATCCACCTCAGGCTTCTCCTATGTCATCCTTCGGCGGAGACTTAGCACGGTTTAGGAGATTGCTTATCAGTAAAGCCCGGATTTTCATGCGGTAATAGGTTAGATTGCAAACTAATTTGAAATGTCGACCACCCGCTCTTCCATAATGTAGAAAGACTAACATGAATTATAGGGGTTCTGATGGGTCGTACCCCTGATGTTTATGCGAACCCCATAGCATAATCGTTGTGAAGGTAGACTATACTTACTTCTCGCTTCAGTAAGTTTGCATTCTATTAATGCCTAACATTCCGGGCTCTACATTCTCTCCATTCCGCAACTTTCTTTCTAAAAATAAGCCTGTCTTGAATTTGTTGCTTATTCCACCTTCTCGTCGATATTCGTGCACGTCTGTCAACCAGGGGTGATGGATTCTTCATTTCTCCAGAAGAGTAATTTATGCGCTATTCTCTGTGGGTTCTCTTCTTCAGTGCCCCTAATAGGCCAGCCACCCCTTTCTCACTGTAGTGGTGGTCTTTTCGATCCTCCTGGACTTCAGCGGGATGAATATCTTTCTCACACTTTCCTTGATCCTAAGATTTCCCTGAGGACTTCCTTTTCCTTAATCGGATGATCTTCTGTTTTAGCCAGTGTCTGCAGTAGTGTCTCAGTTCTTTGCTTAAAAGGAGGTGGAATTGAATCTGCACAACCTTGTGTACTCCCTTCTTAACCGAATCCAGGCGGCAATCAGGTCCAGAGGCGGAGTTGCACGGTGTTAAATGATGCTTGTAATGATTTCTCTAGGGATGACTAATAGTTTGCCCGGTTTGCTTATATCGAAAAATTGTCCTGCTTTTAGATTTCGTGTAAAAAGGTTCCCTAAAGAACAGTATGTTTCCAAGACAGCATAACAAAATTTGAACATGGTCCGTCAAGTAGCTTTTATGTGGAAAAAACAAAGATACCAAATATAAAGCATGCCCCGAAACAAAACCAAATTTTTTTTCTCAAATATTATTAGAGGTACGAATTAAATTCGTATACACCTTTTCCTGGGAAATCGATTTTCATTTTCAGTGTATTCGGTTGGCTCCAGTATTCAATAGGACTTACCGTTTAGGCAGCGTACTTAGTTTGAAGGGTCTCAGGCATACGTTTTCCTCTCAGCTGCTTCACACTTTCTTTCGCTACATAGCCCGCTTTGATGGTGCCGTGATATTAAGTAGTCTGTGTGTTAACCAAATATATCCGCTATAACCTATAGTTTTTACGTGATAAAACACAGATGACCAAACATACAGACTTTGAGATTTATCATTGGTGCCATCTTTTTTTTACTTATATCACAGTTCTTGCCGGAACCCTTTTGATATTCCGGGATGATAGAGCCTGTGTTACTCGGAATTATATTATCTTTCAAATAGTGAAAGAAATTGTAAATCGGTCTGGTAGTTTCTGAGATTACTCGTTTACGTGTAAACAATCTCACAATCTCTCTTAATGTGTTAGTATAGATGGGAGTCAGAATCTCACCCAGGTATAAGGGTTGCCCAAATGAAACAGAATTGTGTTGTTTTGTTATTGTTTTGTTTGGAATACGTGAACACATAGGAAATAAAGATTGATGTATGGGTGATATATCTCCTTTGTTGGTTGAAGTGTCCCAGCGGTCCACTTGACTGATATCCCGAGCGAACAGTGTCCCTGGTTGGCGACGGGACCCTTCTTCAGTGCGTCTCGGACTCATCATTACTTGCGAACCGAATGGTTTCTTTCATTTCCCCCTGTGGGTGGGGGCGGTAGAATAACACCCACGGTATCCTCTGCCTGTCGTAAGAGGCGACTAAAAGGGGCTCCAGGGGCTCTAAACTTTGGAGCGTTGATTGGCGACCACTGGGCCCTTAGCTGAGTCCTGGCATTGCTTCCACTTACTTGTGCCAGGCTCCTCACTTTCGTCTATCCTATCCGACCTCTCTTGGTCAACTCTTGTTCTTTTCTGACCCCGACGCTATTAGGTTTGCGAGGGCTAGGGAGTCTTTCATTTTCACGCCCTTCGTGGCCCTTGTCTTCCTTTGGCCGATATCTTCATTTTTCGAAGCGTCGGACCCCTTCCATATCCCTCTGATTAGTGTTATATAGAGGATGGTTGCCTAGTTGTACTTCCTCTTAAAACAATAATCACCACCACCACTACCTTTCTTTCATTTTCTCACTAGGCTGTACACTTTGCCTGCTATGATTTGGGCACATCCTTACTCTTTCTTGATGAAATTTCTAACACCATGTGAACACTGTACAGCGGATACACACTCATTCCATACACATCCTTTATAGGACGGTAAATTTCGACTCCGCTAACATCACCTGCCACCACAAACTGAATAACCGACGCTGGACAATTGTCGACAAATTCATGGCAGAACCATCCGTAGTCGCTTTGCTTTCGCGCGTAAACAGCACACAAACACACACACACCCTCTCTCTCTTTCCGACGATACCAGATTTCTTCCTGACATACGTAGCAATCCACTGACGCTTGCGCAGTGTTCTCTCTCTTCGATAAACGACACTCAGACTAAAGTCTGTTTCATTTGGACAGCCTTTATTATTATTATTATTATTATTATTATTATTATTATTATTATTATTATTATTGATTCGTCATGCCCAACTAAGGAGTGCGTGTGAACTTATTCAGCACAACGTTTCTTCTTGTCTTCCCAAAATCTCTACATCCTTCCGCTGTGCTTCTTTTTGCGTTCTTCCGTCCATCGTGTAGCTTGTCTTTTAGCTTGATTAGCAAATTTGTGTTCGTTTATGAGCTTTCTGAATTTTTTTCTGTCTTGCACAAGATTTCTTCATTTATACCAATTTCCTGAATATCTTTGTTGATTTCTGTAAACCAGTTATTGTGATTGTTTAGAGATATTGCGAGATTTAGTATTTTCTTTGTTAGCCTGTTGTTATCCATCCTCATCAGGTGACCATAGAATTTTAATCTTCTTTTTCTAATGATGTCTGTGATTTTTTCTGTTTCTTAGTAGATTTCTTGTGATTTCCTTTTCATCCAAATACCATTTGTTTTTCGATGTCTTTTATTTGTGATCTGCCAACAATTATCAGAGTTTCTGACGCATAAAGGGCTTCTGGTTTGACAACTGTGTTGTAGTGTCGTAATTTTGTGTTCTGGGGTATAGATGTGTTGGTTGTATCTGCTTCAAACAATTTTTTATGCTTTTTGTAATTCTTTCTTTGTTTGCTTGCTGATTTATCCAGTTTGTTTTTACAATTTCGCCTAGGTATTTGAATTTATATACTTGGGAGATTTTTCCATACCTAGTGATTAGAGGATAGTTGTTAAATCCTGATTTTGTACCTTCCATATACTTTGTCTTTTCATATGAAATTTTCAGACCTGTTCTTGCCGCTGTTTCATGAAGTTTTTGTACGACTGGAGTGTTTCGTGTCTGTTGTTGAAGAGTATTGCCAAGTCATCTGCAAAGGCGAGGCAATCAAGGTGAATTTTGTTTTTGAGAATTCTACCAATGTCGATCCCTTCAGTTTCATTTTTCCTTTCTTGAACCACTTTTTCCAGAACCAGACTGAATAGTAGCGGCGATAATCCATCGCCTTGTCTGACCCCTGTTGTAATTTTGAATGGCTCTCAAATTTCTCCTAAAAAATTAACTTTTGCTGTTGTGCCTGTTAGAGTTTGATCAATTCCCTTGTTCTTCTGTCGACTTGAAATTCCTCAAGTATGTTGAATAGAGTATCTCGGTCTATTGAATCATAAGCTTTTTTGAAGTCAACAAAGGTAATTATTGTTTGTTTTGTTTTACGAATTTGTAAAATTATAATAACAAATTATTATAATTATTATTAGAACATTATTATAATTTAGCCAACGGCCATACCATGTTGAATACACCGGTTCTCGTCCGATCACCGCAGTTAAGCAACATTGGGCGTGGTCAGTACTTGGATGGGTGACCGCTTGGGAACACCACGTGCCGTTGGGTCAATTCCCTTTTAGCCAACGGCTGTAGCCGTGTTGAAACACCGGATCCCGTGAGATCTCCGAAGTTAAGCAACATTGGGCGTGGTCAGGAGTTGGATGGGTTGCCACGCGCTGTTGGTGGGGGGTAAGGGAATGGAGGAGCGGAAAGGAAGTGGCCACCCTACCGCACGTAAACTCCGGCTCAGGAACACCTCTGCGGAGGCTCGGACCTGCCTTCGGGCAGAATAACCGTTAGCTTACCTTACCTTATAATTTAGACCTCGGATTTTTAGGTGCTAACATTTTCAATTTATTTGTCAAAAATAGGCTCTCAAATGTGAAAAAAAAGGCTTCAATTGTGTGTATTTTAAATTTCTATTAAGTAGACAACATTTCATTTTGTTAAATTCATTATAACAAAATAATCATAATTATAATTGTAATATAATTATATAATGTAATTATAAATAATAAAATTTATTATTATTATTATTATTATTATTATTATTATTATGAACTCGATATTGCGACATTGCTCGTTACGAGATTATTCTGGACCAGTGCCACAAGGAGCAGTTTGTACAAAGTTATAACGCGTGTTATAGAGGAGTTTGAGAGTGGCTCTGAATATTGTATGCTGGAGAGTGGAGTCTGACAGCAACAGCCAGAGCTCCTGAATTCTCGAGTAGAGATTCTGACGTCGAGTACATTCCAGTTTCTTCTTCTTTGTGTTTTGTCAGTTCCTAGACTGTTAGACAGAACAACATTTGTGTATTAAGATTCCTCGCCATGCTTAGATATTCCCTTCCCTTTGCAGCGGTTTCTGGCTTATGAGGTAACTGAAGGACTTGAATTTGCATGAGTATTAGGGGCAATTCTTTTTATTTATATCCCCTAGTACATATGCAACACTCTGAACAGGCTGTCTTTATGGCTGGAGGACCCATAGGGCCAGACAAATTATAATTTAGACCTCGGATTTTATGTGCTAAAATGTTATTATTCTATTAAAAATACATTTTATTTTGTTAAATTCATGATGACTATTTTGAGGGAATATAAAACAAATATCAGTCACTTGTTTGTTAAAATACTACTTTACCATGCGATGTGAAGTGGGGAAACTCTTGAAATCTATTAATTAACGATGACTAGATGCAGGCACTATGTTGTTTTCACTCGTGACAGACTACGATCGTACTGCAGGAGGTTCTTAAGGAAAACTTCCAGGGATTGTAGCTTACGGATTCCCAATTTTAAGCTTTTGTTTGAAGGGCATTACAAGATACTGAAAACTAGTCGGTAAATATTTTAGTTTCTCGGAATAATTTATAAGCTGCCTCAATCGAGTTAGGAGTAAAAATAGAATTATAGGAATACAGAATCCTCCTCCTGTTGTGTAGTGGTTAGCGTGATTAGCTGACACTCTCGGGAAACGTGTAAATATAACCTCATTTTAAGTTATCTCTCCAGGAACAAAATATGTTTTGCCTAAAATGTGAGGTCCAATTATAATCTAGCCCAGGGATGTTAAGTTATTTTTGCCGCCAGGCGAGTTGGCCGTGCGGATAGGGGCATGCAGCTGTGAGCTTGCATCCAGGAGATAGTGAGTTCGAACCCCACTGTCGGTAGTCCTGAAAATGGTTTTCTGTGGTTTCCCATTTTCACACCAGGCAAATGCTGAGGATGTACCTAAATTACGGCCACGGCCAGTTCCTTCACAATCTTAGCCTTTTCCTATCCCATCGTCGCCATGAGACCTATCAGTATCGATGCGACATAAAAAAATATTTTTCCCTGGGGTCCGCATTGATGGTAATATTAAAACAAAGAGGGCTGTAGTGCCCAAATATTTGGTTAAAGATGTAAATTAGTATAAATTAGCATTGTACGAGGGTTGTAAATTAAGCAGTGGCAATATTGATAGGACGCAATATTTAATTAACTAACAAGTACAGTTGCATAATATTCCTTCAATATAGTCACCTGCAAAGTATATTACCTTTCGCCAAATATCGGGAAGCCGCTGGGGACCGCTGGCAAGGCGTCCTCTGTTGATGACAGCGACGGAGACCCTACTGCGTGGTGTACGGATGCCACGTCAAGAAATGGCGGCCTCGGAAGAGTCCCTTCAGCTTCGGAAACTGGTCGAAGACACAAGGACTCATGTCTGGTGAGTGCGGAGGCTGTTGCAAGACCACATAAGAGCTTGACATTGTTTGCGACATGACAAGGTGCGTTGCCATGCAACACGATAGGGTGATCGTCTCGCAATAAACGTGGACGTATGCGTCGCATAGCCGGACGCAGATGTCGCTCCAGAACTCGGCAATAGTAGTGACTACTGACGGTTTATCCCGCAGGCACAACATCCATGCGTAAGAATAACATCCTCGTAATCGAATGCCACAATCAGCCGACTGGGTTCCTGTCAAAATTTCTGCGAGACCCATTTATATGACGCTTTAATTCAGGCTCGTGACCACGTCCCTTCAATGGCGACAATACGCTGCATAAATGCGTCTCTTTCGTTGCGGTATCTGTCCAGGTAGATAGCAGCCACTGCATACCGGTGACTTGAATTGGATCCCAAAGGGACGCAACTTTTCCTCATGTTAAGACATTTCGTTGCTATATGCCACAACGTTTGATGACTGAGACTAAACTCTACGGATAATTCCCGAACAGTCCATCGATTTTCTATGGCAGCGAGACCACTCACGATGTCAATATCATCTTTAGGAATGGAGGCTGACCTGTGCGGTGCAAATCCGCAATTTTATTCCGACCCGCACGAAACGCCTTGACCCATCGTGCAACCGTCCTATACGGTAATACATTTTCGCCACGGGCAACTTCGATTTTAATCCACGAACGCTGATCGCCTTTAGAACACATGTTTTAGGGCGGTGAAATGGGCACTCTTCACTTCAACGCCACACAGCAACAACACTCACAACTGGATACCCCTCAGATGCACACTACACACCTAACCGCTCCCATATCCTATTTGCGCATACCCGATCTCCTGCGATTGTCTGAACTACGTTACCATTACTTTATGTACAGCCCTCGTATTTCCGTACCATTTTCTTTAAAATTTCAACCAGCGGAGTGTTTAAATACAAAATATTTACGTACAGACAAAATTTTAGATCAATGATATTTTAAATTCACTGCTAATACGCACGTTTGAAATATTCATTTCACCCACCCAACCTCATTAGTAAGAGGAGCGGCACGTCGTGTAATGCGAAATCTTTTCAAAGTTTGGAATGTACCTAATTTCAGAAATGACCGAGCTCGATAGCTGCAGTCGCTTAAGTGCGGCCAGTGTCCAGTATTCGGGAGATAGTAGGTTCGAACCCCACTGTCGGCAGCCCTGAAAGTGGTTTTCCGTGGTTTCCCATTTTCACACCAGGCAAATGCTGGGGCTGTACCTTAATTAAGGCCACGGCCGCTTCCTTCCCACTCCTAGCCCTTCCCTGTCCCATCGTCGCCATAAGACCTATCTGTGTCGGTGCGACGTAAAACAACTAGCAAAAAAAAAAAAAAAAAATTCAGCAATGGTTAAGCAGTCCTTCAAGTGTTCATTAGTAATTTTGGATTTCAAGTTGAATTCGAGACTCGGTAAGTACGCTGTGTGATATTGACCAAAAATATGGCTAAATAAAATTCAACCGGGCGAGGTGGCCGTGCGGTCAGGGGCGCGCGCCTGTGAGCTTTCATCCGGGAGATAGTGGGTTCGAATCCCACTGTCGGCAGCCCTGAAGATGGTTGTCCGTGATTTCCCCATTTTCACACCAGGCTTAATTAAGGCCACGGCCTCTTCCTTCCAACTCTTAGGCCTTTCCTATCCCATTGTCGCCATAAGACCTATCTGTGTTGGTGCGACGTAAAGCAACTAGCGAAAAAAATCAAGAAACTCAAACGTCAAGAATTACCATTGTTTTACCCCAGTGCGGCATTAGTTGGATACCGCACCTTCCCAGGAAACTGGCCGGCTAACACACCACCTTTATTTTAAAGCTTTCATTTCTCACCCTGATGAGGTGGAGCGGGCCACCTAAAAAGCAACACCCTTTCTGAGGCTGGGAAATTACGTGTGGTTAAGGAGAGGCGACACAACTGCAAGCTTTCCTGTGATAAGCACAAATACAGTGCTGACGCTCTAGGGGAGATATATCTCCACTTGCTGTCTATGCCCTCTCGGCCTAGCACGACCAAAAACATGGCTTCCGACTGAGGTAGCAAATACCAATGTTCCGCCCCAGTTGTGTACCACACCTTCCCAAAACACTTGCCAGGTAGCACGCCGCTAGCGACACACTGCAGGCTATCCCATCTATCCCATGATAAGCACACTGCAATGTGATATGTTTAATTCGAAGTTTATTTCTGGACTCGAACTACCCAATTTTTACTGTATTACTGGGCAGCCTTCCCCTACTAGGGGGGAAAATGGATGCGGTCTGACCCTTCGAAGAAGGAGGGTAGTGGCAAAAAGAAAAAAATAGTGCCGCGAAGAACGTGAAGATGAGACTCCATGGGCTTGGCAAACCCTGTGGCGGTCGGAAGAGAACAAGGGAGGTCATGTATATAAAGTGACTGGCACACAGTGTGTCAGAGATAGAGATTTAATATGCAAAAACTAAGTCTGAATTTTCGCTGCTGCAAATGCGTGACGTATTCAGTTATCAAACAATTCACCGGAAACTAAAAAAGAAAAACCACAAGTTTCCGAACTCACCCGTTGAAAATTTGCGTTCATTTGCGTCATAAAAATTGTCACTAACATGGGCAGTGTTAAAATGACTTGAAATTCAATATAAACCTACGGTGTGTTGTTGAATGCTGCTTTTACGACTGTCGATAATTTTTTTACGGATTTCTGCGTGTCGTCTTTTCGAACTGTACTTGCTTCGACATTTCAGAGATGTGGTTAGTCGACTTGTTCTGTTACAACTGAAATGTTACGAAATTATCTTAATCGTGTAAATAAGTAACCTTATATGAAGTACTTCATTTAAAATTTATCTGAAAGGAAGAGAAAGATTGTTACTAATATCATTTTCTTTCTTTCTTTCTTTCTTTCTTTCTTTCTTTCTTTCTTTCTTTCTTTCTTAATCCGTTTATCCTCTAGGGTTGGTTTTTCCCTCGGACTCGGTGAGGGATCCCACCTCTACCGCCTCAAGGGCGGTATCTTCCAGCGTCAGACTTTGGGTCAGAGATACAACTGGAAGGGAAGACCAGTACCTCACCCAAGCGGCCTTATCTACTATACTCAACAGGGTCCTTGTAGGAGGATGGGAAGATTGAAAGAGATGGACAAGGAAGAGGGAAGGAAGTGGCCGTGGCCTTAAGTTAGGTACCATCCCGGCATTTGCCTGGAGGAGAAGTGACGAAACCGCGTAAAACCTCTTCGAGGATGGCTGAGGAGGGAATCGTGCCTCCTGTACTCAGTTGACCTCTCGAGGCTCACTGGATCCCGTTCCAGCACTCTTACCACTTTTCAAATTTCGTGGTAGAGCCGGGAATCGAACACGGGCCTCCGGGGGTGGCAGCTACTCACACTAACCACTACGTCACAGAGGCGGACTGTAAAATTTACTACTAGGGGTTAAAATTAGAAAGTAGTGCTTTTAAGTAGAAATATATTTTTGAAAAAGTTTGTAGGATGGGGATCTCTAGTTTGTTTGCTGCGAAATGCTTTCAACATAAAACCCAGGTGATGCAGGAAGTATCAGATTAGGAAACGAAGTCTTAAAGGAAGTAGATGAGCATTGTTACATCGGTAATAGAAGAACTGGCATAAAATGCAGACCAGCACAAGCAAGGAAGGCTTTTCTCTAAGAAAATAAATTTGCTCACTTGGAACATTGATACCGCTATCTCATCGTCAGATAGCTCCTCAGTTCTAATCACGTAGGCTGAGTGGACCTCGAACCAGCCCTCAGGTCCAGGTAAAAATCCCTGACCTGGCCGGGAATCGAACCCGGGGCCTCCGGGTGAGAGGCAGGCACGCTACCCCTACACTGCGGGGCCTCCAGTGTTATGTTTAATTCTTTCATATCTTTTATCCAGATAGGTGGTTGTTTTTGTTTCCAAAGCTCCTCAAATATTCTGCGTATTAACCTGCCTTGAGGTGTTCTCAACAGATGACCGAAGAATGATATGCCATTCTCCCTCTTTTTGGTACTTCTTATTAATGCATTTACTTACTATTCTTCTTTCTATTTTTAAAATTGTGTCTATGTTATACTTTTGGCTTAGTTTAAATAATGTTTCACTTCCGTAAGTCATTATATATTATTTGCTTAAAATTCGTAGGTCATGTCACTAGAATGTTTTGAACATTAAGTTGCTTAACTGTGGATTTCTGACTTATTTATTTTCATCTTGTACCCCCTCCCTTGGTCAAAATTTGTGGACAAAAAAAATGAAATCACTTCCCTATGGTTCAAGATGTCATGTGGCTTTATACGATATCGATAGTTGCGTAATCTAGAGTTGATTGGCCTGCCCACTTCATATGTTGATTCACTACGCAGACACGCTGTTGTTGAAGGAAGTTCGTTGTCTCCTATGTGTGCAGTGACCCGCCTATCACTTACGAACAGACGTCATTCATATCCAATGTTTATCTTGTTTCAGAGCCAGGCCATGCGGATAGTACGGACTGTGGGCCAGGCCTTCGAGGTGTGTCACAAACTGTCCATCAATGCACCCAGCCCGGAGGAGCAGGAGCGTGACCTGGTGGATGGCGAGGACGGGAGCGAGAGGAATAGCGAGGGCGTCAGCGACAAGCCACGCAAGGGTGAGTACATTCTTAATTAACTGACTGCTAATCGAAACAGACTTTCAACGTATTAGGTCGTGTTACGTACATGTAGTACGTGTTGAAGAGATGTTAAGTACAGAACAAAAATGGCCAGCCAGACACCATAGCTCAACTGGTAGAGCAACCGATGCGAAATCGGGAGGTTGTGGGTTCGGATCCCACTGGTGTCCGGCTGGCCATTTTTGTTCTGTACTTAACATCTCTTCGTCCGCCTCTGTGGTGTAGTGGTTAGCGTGATTAGCTGCCACCCCCGGAGGTCCGGGTTCGATTCCCGGCTCTGCCACGAAATTTGAAAAGTGGTACGAGGGCTGGAACGGGGTCCACTCAGCCTCGGGAGGTCAACTGAGTAGAGGTGGGTTCGATTCCCACCTCAGCCATCCTGGAAGTGGTTTTCCGTGGTTTCCCACTTCTCCTCCAGGCGAATGCCGGGATGGTACCTAAGTTAAGGCCACGGCCGCTTCCTTCCCTCCTCCTTGCCTATCCCTTCCAATCTTCCCATCCCTCCACAAGGCCCCTGTTCAGCATAGCAGGTGAGGCCGCCTGGGCGAGGTACTGGTCATACTCCCAAGTTGTACCCCCGACCAAGAGTCTGA
This sequence comes from Anabrus simplex, assembly GCF_040414725.1. Classification (NCBI taxonomy): domain Eukaryota; kingdom Metazoa; phylum Arthropoda; class Insecta; order Orthoptera; family Tettigoniidae; genus Anabrus; species Anabrus simplex. Next base: position 39,405,027 of record NC_090276.1, read on the forward strand.
AGCTCCAGGACACTGCCCTTGCGGCGGTAGAGGTGGGATCCCTCGCTAAGTCCGGGGGGAAAACCGAACCTGGAGGGTAAACAGATGATGATGATGATGACTTAACATCTCTTCAACACGTACTACATGTACGTAACACGACCTAATACGTTGAAAGTCTGTTTCGATTACAATGCGGTCGTGAAAATTCAATATTCATTGACATGCCCCACAACGGGCGACTTAAACGCACTCTACAGTGTGCTAGCAGCAGTGGCAGACCTGTAGCTGAGATCCTTTCAAACAGAACAAAGATGGCCTAGGCCACCATAGCTCAACTGGTAGAGCAACCGATGCGAAATCGGGAGGTTGTGGGTTCGGATCCCACTGGTGTCCGGCTGGCCATTTTTGTTCTGTACTTAACATCTCTTCAACACGTACTACATGTACGTAACACGACCTAATACGTTGAAAGTCTGTTTCGATTACAATGCGGTCGTGAAAATTCAATATTAACTGACTGCTGTTTACTCGATCAGGAAACTGCTGAACTAATGTTTACCTTGTCTTGCGTGTATCAGAAGTTGTACGGAAGTACTGCAACCAATTTTCTTCCCTCCCAGGATAGGTACACTTACGATATTTCAATTATTTCTAGAACATTCCATATTCACATAGCCACCGTCATTTGCAAAGTGGTGTACCAGGAGCTGTACGAAAGTATTGGCCCTACTTTTCGAACCTCGCACCCCCTGTGGGTGGGGGACACAGACAAACAATACATCCATGGTATTCCCTGCCTGTCGTAAGAGGCTACTGAAAGGGGGGACCGAGGGATGTTCATATTAGAATCATGAGTACCATCACGCAGGGAACACCATGGGTCGCTTTTACATGCGCGTAGTACCACTATGTTAGGTACACAATAGGTTTATGATTAGCAGCGACAGTGTGTGCCCCAGGATGCATTTTAGAGTACCTGTGATTCCTACCCCTATATGAGCAATACCATTGTTCTGCCTTGCCTATGCTTAGTACCCACTATGTGACGAACATCACGGGATAGTGCGGGTCCCTGCAGTTAGTCCCCTTATGTGAGGAACGCCATAGGTTTGCGTAGCCTGTAAATAGCGCCGCAGTGTGCGAAACACCATAGGTCTGTGTTACATGTGCGAATTTCATTACCTGTGTGTAGTACCATAATGTGTGGAATACCGCGAATCTACGCTACTTTTGATTAGTACCGCAACATGACAAATAGCGTGGTTCTATTTTCCTAGCGATAAGTACCATTATGAGGGGCCGATGGCCTGGATTTTGGACCTGTTTCGACTACAAGCATCATCGATTCAGTATTGTGTTTTAGAAGCAGTCCCTTGGTCAGTATTACTATTGTTTAACGCTAGTTTCTGGGAATGTGGGACACTGCGGGTAGGATCCACAGATTGTTTGAACTCATATCCATCCATTCATTCTTCGTCCTCACGTTTTCATTTCTGGTCAGTGGAGGATTATGGATTTTTTAATTATTTCTCATTTCGTGCCATTAGGGGCCGATGACCTAGATGCTGTTAGTCTCTTTTCTTGGTAAAAGAAGGTGGCTTGTTATTATCATTATTATTATTATTATTATTATTATTATTATTATTATTATTATTATTATTATTATTATTATTATTATTACCGAGCGTGTTGGCCGTGCGGTTAGGGGTGAGCAGCTGTGAGCTTGCATTCGAGAGGTATTCGGTTCGAACACCACTTTCGGGACCACTGAAGATGGTATTCCGTGGTTTCCCATTTACACACCACGGCCACGGCCTCTTCCTTCCCACTCTTAGCCATTTCCTGTGCCATCGCCGCGATAAGAGCTATCTGTGTCGGTGCGACGTAAAGCCAACTGTAAAAATTCTTTTTCTTCTTCTTATTCAACAAAAGGGCATATAGAATTTAAGACAACACTAATTCAATGAATCTCTTCAGGAAATGATGGTCTGTTATTGTAGTGTTGTTCTGCATATATGCAAGAAAGTAAAGTTTGAGCTGCAAAGTTGGCAACAACGTTGCAGTTGGCAGGGAATTGAAGTTTGCCCTGACACTCAAGACGGATCACAGCGCGATCGATTATGATAACTGGTATTTTTTTTTTTTTTTTGCTTTACGTCGCACCGACACAGATGTGTCTTATGGCGACGATGGGATAGGAAAGGCCTAGGAACTGGAAGGAAGCGGCCGTGGCCTTAATTAAGGTACAGCCCCGGCATTTGCCTGGTGTGAAAATGGGAAACCACGGAAAACCATCTTCAGGGCTGCCGACAGTGGGGCTCGAACCCACTATCTCCCGATTACTGGATACTGGACGCACTTAAGCGACTGCAGCTATCGAGCTCGGTAACTGGTAATAAATAGGAACTGTCTAACCGATTTCTTACCGCCTGAGTCATCCATCCTTGGTAACAGGTAACCTAGAAGGCAGGCTTTGTTATACTGTGGCAGTAAGAATTTGTGTCGCCATTGTTACAAAAATTGAAATTTCAGTGAGGGCCCCCGAGCCAATTTTTTAAGATAGTGTAATATCCCTCGACCTGTCCAGGAATCGACCCTCCCGCATAATATGGTTCAGTAATTTTAGGACACTGCCCTTGGGGGGATAGATGTGGGATTCCTCGTTGAATCCAAGGGAAAACCAACCCTCGCCGGTAAACGGATTAGACATTAATAATAATAATAATAATAATAATAATAATAATAATAATAATAATAACTGTACCAGGGGCACACTTTCCTCGGCTTCTTAAATTTCGCGCCTTCTCTTCGGCCATCTATGCCAGCGAACATGAACTTTTTAAAACTTCCAAAATCTTTCTTCTTCGATGGTGAGATAGCTCTGCCATCTACTTTCTAATGATATCTGGTGTACTTGAAACAAACTGATAGCTTGGGAAATTTTGTTTTTGTTATTGGTAAACCTTTTTTTATTGAGGATTGATTTGTTTTGATGTACCGAAGTTGTCAACATTTCAGCTGCTTCATCATGCATCGCATGCTTGTAATTATGTTCTCTAGCCAATCAAACCTGGGGGTAGGTATGGAAATTCAGCCTATCAGAGTACTGTATTTTAATTTAGTCTGGAACTTTCCCTTACGGGACTATTTAAGGAGGGTACTTTAGGGCCGCCTTGTCTGAATTGTTCCATTTCCTGAGAGTGGGACTTGACGGAGGCCAGAGAGGACTAGGGAGACGGGGCGCGGCCGGTTTGAAGAAGATCCAGCGCTAAAAGGTAATGGCAGAATTTACCTAAACGTGTGATCGTGCCTGCGGGTAGTTCAAGGGGAAGTTTTCAGCCGTTTTCCTTAATATCTGACATGCAATCTTTTCTTTTTGGGGTTGAAACATAGGACCTTCTGAGCAGTCTTCGGACTCTATTTCTATTCCCTACTGAGAAAATATTTCATGTGAGGGAGCACGAGTTTTGACCCTCAGTTCCCTCCCCTTCAACTTTTGAGTTGGGTGAGTAAAATTTTCAACCTCTAAATTTTGGAAATATTGTCTCGGCTTTTAACATTTTCCACCTTTGGTCACCCCTTTAGTATGGAATTAGCCTCTGTATCATTGGGCCTTAAGCCCGCGTAGGTTCTTGTCTTTTCCAGAATGTTCCTTAAAGAGTGCTGTTGTTTCGCCTCCTTGCCTTTTTTAATGGCTTGTTTTGTGTAACTTTTTTCATAAGGCCTTGTAGTATTATTATGCCCTTGCTTATTCTTAATTATTCTTCAAGTAACTGTGTCTTCGTTTTGGTTCCCTTTTGGGGACAGTAATTAAACTTATTGTGGAACCTTGCCATAGATAAGCCCACCATCGGGCAAACGCATTTGAACACTTTAAAGTGGGGTTACCCTATGGGTTGCCTAATGGAATTAAGTGTGTCCAAAGCAACTGATTGGCTGTTCGAGTCTAGACTCTTGTATCTTGGAGCTGATACTCTTATTAATTGTACCTGTTCGGAGCAATTACGCTCTTTCGTATGTAATTTGATTACTGTGAGTTTATCCCAAGTTACTTTGTACCTGATTTGGGACTTCTAAGTCTAAGGCATTGTTAAAACTGACGAGCTCATTGTTAATTTTTTCAACTTTTTTTTATACTATTGCATTTCTCTGTCTTCCTCTCTCTCTCAATTTTAAGGAAGAAAAGAAATAAAATTTCCAAATTTGTTAAAGTAAAAGTTACTCTAAGTTATCCCCTGTCCAGCCGATCAACCCAGGCATTTTCTATTCCTCTGTGAGCTACGGAAATTACGTATCAATGATAATAATAATTATTATTATTATAATAATTATAATAATCAAGACAAGCCAAACTTACATTATAAAACAGGCGTATTACCAGAAGCATTTCATGCGTCAGAAACGACCTCAACTGGAGCACCAGGCATCATAGAGACAGAAAAAATAGAACGTAAAATTCTCAGGAAAATATTTGGTCCAATGCACAGAGATGGCATATGGATGAAACGACCTACCGAAGAACTGTACCAGCACAATGACAGACTAACAGACATGATCAGGAAACGCAGACTAATTTTCTATGGGCACATTCAGAGAATGAATGGGCAAGAACAGACTTACAAAAAAGAATCTTATGTAGTAAACAGTTCAAGCAAGAAAACAAATTGGTATCATGAAATAGAGGAAGACTTAAGGCAGGTGGGGATCAACAGACAAATGATAGGAGACAGAAAAGAATTCAGAAACAAAATTAGGAATACAAAATTTATAGTAAATGAGAAGAAGAAGAAGACAGGAAAATTGTGGACAGAACGAAGGAAACAGGAGCACAGCCAAAGGATGAAGACATTTTCGGGAGCGAATAGGAAGAGGGGAAAGAAGTGAAAATTGTGTCATCGTAAGATATTCGAGTTCAAACACTTCCATAAGGGCAAAAATGATATTAATTAATTAATAGTTAATTAATAATAATAGTAATTTCTGTGCTGTTGATACTACTCTCAACAGCATTGCCTTCAAGGAAGAGGGGCTGCCACTTACAATGGCCTGATCATCATTAATCTGAATTCAAAATTCAATTTTTCTTAAACTTGGCCATAGACGCCCAAGATAGATTTGGTTTAGTCTGCCATTTAGTAGGCTTGGAGTAAAGCGGACCGTCAAAATTGACGAGCAGACAGTCAGAGAGCGTCAAGTTAAAATGTCTGCACACGGTAGTTCAGGCCGTACGACCATCATAATCATCTACAAACTTACTTACTTGTATGCGTACAGCACTGACTTTTACTCCTGAACATGTATCTTCTAGAGTTGTTGTTTGGGATGCAGCTTCCGGGCCATCCTATCCTGTACTACATATTTTCATTTCTACCTAACTACTATATCCTATCACGTGTTTGGCATATCCATACCTGGCTCTGCCCTTATAAATTAGGAAATCAAAACTGTTCAGATTTGCCCATGATATTACTTTATCTGATTCTGTAGAACATACCCTTGCTGAATCGTATGGGCAGTCTTGAAAATAAGATCAAAACAAAAGTAATAGAGTGCAGTCGAACGAGGTCAGGTGATGCAGGAAATATTAGATTAGCAAATGAAGTCTTATAGGAAGTAGATGAATATTGTTACTTGGGTAGAATAATAACTAAGGATGGGAGAAGTAAGGACATAAAATGTAGACTAGCACAAGCAAAAAAAAAAAGGCCTTTCTTAAGAAAAGAAATTTGCTAACTATGAACATTGGTGTAGGAATCAGAAAGATATTTTTGAATACTTTCGTCTGGAGTGTGACTTTTGGAAGTGCAAACATGGGCGATACCGGGCGAGTTGGCCGTGCGCGTAGAGGCGCGCGGCTGTGAGCTTGCATCCGGGAGATAGTAGGTTCGAATCCCACTATCGGCAGCCCTGAAGATGGTTTTCCGTGGTTTCCCATTTTCACACCAGGCAAATGCTGGGGCTGTACCTTAATTAAGGCCACGGCCGCTTCCTTCCAACTCCTAGGCCTTTCCTATCCCATCGTCGCCATAAGACCTATCTGTGTCGGTGCGACGTAAAGCCCCTAGCAAAAAAAACAAAAAAACATGGGCGATAACTAGCTTAGAAAGAAAGAGAATATAATCTTTTGATATGTGGTGTTACACAAGAAAGCTGAAAGTGAGATGGGTAGATCGAATCACGAATGACGGGAAACTGAATCGAAATGCTGAGAGGAGATCTATTTCGCGAAATTTGACCAGACGGAGACACCCAGGACTTGTTCAGTTGGTTTTTGTGGGAAGTGTATACGGTAAGAATGATAAAGGTAGACCAAGGCATGAATATGACAGGGAGATTAGAGCAGATTGGCATAAAGAGCTGCATGAAATAAGTCTATGGACTGATGAACCCAAACAAAAACAACATAGTCGATGCCTGCAGCTTTCTCATTAGGTAGTGTGCTCACTCACTTGGTGTGTTCCTCACCGTTGTAAATGTTGTTCACGATATTCTTCATGACATCAACAGAATAGAGAATCGGACCTTTGGAAATACCAACTGTCCCTCCTCCACCTTTCTTGGAAATTTTGTGACTGATACTTTATGGAAAGCTATGTTAGTAGTACTGTTTACGCACAGTACGTTACTTTCACAGATTTCTTCTTTCCTTTGTGCACTGTTTTCTAAACAACTTTCGAAGACAATTCCGCGAATAGTCTTGCGGAACAGACACGCGGCTTTCGATTGCCAAATCCTTGCCAAGAATATTCAGTGCGTAAACATGCACATTAACAGAAGGTGGTAAGAAATAACCTGAAATATCAAACAAACAAACGAACAGATTGGGTGCTCTATATTCGACCAATTAGCGAGCACAGCCTTCTTGTTTGTACATTGTGAATTTATTTTGTATGACTCATCCTAGAACATTTTCATGAAAATATTGAAGGCAACATTCTGTATGCACACTCATGTTCATAAAAACCAGAACACCTTGAAAGACTGGAGATAGGAAGTTCACATTCACAGGAAATTTGTATTAGTATGTTCTGAACAAATGATTAGCATTTGAGCCATGTTGGCCATCAGGTTCAAGGTCCGCATCGATATATCGGCGCACCACCACCAACTGGTAAAATGTTCCTGCGGCTCTGGTTGTCGTTATAAACCGAAGTTAATAGATCAGTATGACTTGAGCAGTCGTGCAGGATGCCTCGCAGATATATGCGAGAACCGTACCTTTAAATGAGTGAGTTTAAAAGAGGGCGTATTATTGGCATGAGAGAACGTGATGAATCCATCCGGGAAATTGCTGCTCGTGTGGGACGAAGTGTGTCGGCAGTGCAACGGCTGTGTACAGAATGGTTTACAGAAGGTGGAAGAACACGTCGAGATGGGTCTGGTTGCGCCACCCAGACCACCCCCGGAGACGTTCGGCACCTCATCCGAATGGCATTGCAGGGCAGATCTGCGTCCTCCTCGGCTCTAGCACGGCAGTGTAACACATCGTACACTATCAGGAGTGACAGTCCGTCGCCGTTTAGTACGGTCTGAGTTTCCGGCGCGACGTCCACTTCTCCGCCTACCTTTGACTAATGTGCATAAACACGCTAGACTGCAATGATGAATGGAACGACGTCACTGGGGACAGGAATGGCAGCAGATAGTGTTTTCGGACGAATCCAGGTTCTGTTTGTTTGAAAATGATGGCCGCATTTTGGTTCGCCGTAGACAGGGGGAGAGGCATCACATTCGTACAAAACACACAGCGCCAGCTGAAGGCCTTATGGTGTCGGGTGCTATTGGGTACAACCACAAATCACAGTTGGTGCGTGTCCAGGGCATTGTGACCAGTTTGACCTACGTGAATGACATCCTGCGACCCGTAGTCATACCCTTTCTGCACGACACCGCAGACATCATATTTGAGCAGGACATTGCGCGACCACATGTTGCTGCACGAACACGTGCTTTCTTGTTGTCACAGGATGTCAGACTGTTGTCCTGGCCTGCCCGATCACCGGACTTGTTGCCCATCGAAAATGTGTGGGATATGGTGAAACGACGGGTGCCGCGCTGTGATCCAATTGTAACCAGCAAAGATGAACTGTGGAACCAGGTGAATGCAGCATGGGTGGCTAAACCCCAGGACGCCATCCGCGTCTTATACGCCATCACGCATGGAACAAGTTGTCAGTGTCCATGGAGGACCCAGTGGCTACTCGGCACCTAGGTGACTGAAATGCTAATCGTTTCTGCAGAACATACCAAAGAACATGTCCTGTGAATATGAACTTCCTATCTCTAGTCTTTCAACGTGTTCCGTTTTATTTATGAATATGAGTGTATCATTCCTTACGATACAGGTGGAATTTTTTCATAAAAATAATGGGATCATGTTTTTCTTTGGGAAATCAAATGATCATGAGTAGTTTCTAAATGAAACTCTAATTGATAAATATTAATTTATTCGCATTTAATTTGTTTTCGAGAGATATATCTATGGAAATCGGCGTCTACAAGTGTAGGATTCATTGCATCGAATGGGGGCGGAATGTCTCAGGGCGTATGAAACTACCACGCATGAAATACAGTCGTACCTCGATATCTCTAATCTCAATATCTCGAACCTCGATATCTCGAACCTCCATTACTCGAATTTTCAGTATCTCGAAGTAACTTAAATTTCCCGGCCGTTTATCCTATTCTTCACGTGCATTTATTTTTCTGTTACTCGAAATTCGGTTACAGGAATTTCTCGATTTCTCGAAGGAAACGTTTCCTCCCTTGAAGGAAAAAAAAAAAGTACTTTGTAACTCGAATTTTGTACAACGACTGTGCAATACAGCATTCGTTGTTTGTGAGGAACATTTAACAAGTAATGATAAGGTTACGTTGATCCTGGGAGCTAATATGACGGGAATCGAAAAACATACTTCTAGTGATCGGAAAGTCGACGAAGCCTAGTTGTTTTTCGGGTGTGAATTAATTATCGGTCACGTACGAAGTCGTGGATGACAAGCTCCATTGGCTGCATGGTTTCGAACCTACATATAAAGTCAGTCGAATATAAATGACAGCGTTTCTGACAGAAATAAATATTGTTGAAAAGTACCTGAAGGAAAAGAAGGTTAATAGTAAAAAAAACACAAGAGACGATTTTTTCCCAAAGGTGTAAATGGAGGTATGTTCCTTGTTTCACTACTGTATGTACTGTTTCCGATCTTCTAAAAACGTTACTGAGCCCCACTGTCGGCAGCCCTGAAGATGGTTTTCCGTGGTTTCCCATTTTCACAGCAGGCAAATGCCAGGGCTGTACCTTAATTAAGGCCACGGTCGCTTCCTTCCAATTCCTAGGCCTTTGCTTTCCTATCCCATCGTCGCCATATGACATATCTCTGTCGGTGCGACGTAAAGCAAATAGCAAGAAAAGTTACTATGATAATGGTTATAATTAAAGCGATGCCGTATAATAGAGTTTGTTTGTGTATTTTTAAATACTGTTAAAAATAATGTGTTCAGTATAAACACACACTCATACACACATACGATTCAGTTATGTGATATACACTGACTGACAGAGCAAATGCAACACCAAGAAAGAGTGGTCAGAACTTTATGCCAATTGCAGGGTAGACTGACGTCACTGAGGTATGCTCATGATGTGAAATGCGCCGCTGTGCTGCGCACGTAGCGAACGATAAATGGGACACGGCGTTGGCGAATGGCCCACTTCGTACCGTGATTTCTCAGCCGACAGTCATTGTAGAACGTGTTGTCGTGTGCCACAGGACACGTGTATAGCTAAGAATGCCAGGCCGCCGTCAACGGAGGCATTTCCAGCCGACAGACGACTTTACGAGGGGTATGGTGATCGGGCTGAGAAGGGCAGGTTGGTCGCTTCGTCAAATCGCAGCCGATACCCATAGGGATGTGTCCACGGTGCAGCGCCTGTGGCGAAGATGGTTGGCGCAGGGACATGTGGCACGTGCGAGGGGTCCAGGCGCAGCCCGAGTGACGTCAGCACGCGAGGATCGGCGCATCCGCCGCCAAGCGGTGGCAGCCCCGCACGCCACGTCAACCGCCATTCTTCAGCATGTGCAAGACACCCTGGCTGTTCCAGTATCGACCAGAACAATTTCCCGTCGATTGGTTGAAGGAGGCGTGCACTCCCGGCGTCCGCTCAGAAGACTACCATTGACTCCACAGCCATAGACGTGCACGCCTGGCATGGTGCCGGGCTAGAGCGACTTGGATGAGGGAATGGCGGAACGTCGTGTTCTCCGATGAGTCACGCTTCTGTTCTGTCAGTGATAGTCACCGCAGACGAGTGTGGCGTCGGCGTGGAGAAAGGTCAAATCCGGCAGTAACTGTGGAGCGCCCTACCGCTAGACAACGCGGCATCATGGTTTGGGGCGCTATTGCGTATGATTCCACGTCACCTCTAGTGCGTATTCAAGGCACGTTAAATGCCCACCGCTACGTGCAGCATGTGCTGCGGCCGGTGGCACTCCCGTACCTTCAGGGGCTGCCCAGTGCTCTGTTTCAGCAGGATAATGCCCGCCCACACACTGCTCGCATCTCCCAACAGGCTCTACGAGGTGTACAGATGCTTCCGTGGCCAGCGTACTCTCCGGATCTCTCACCAATCGAACACGTGTGGGATCTCATTGGACGCCGTTTGCAAACTCTGCCCCAGCCTCGTACGGACGACCAACTGTGGCAAATGGTTGACAGAGAATGGAGAACCATCCCTCAGGACACCATCCGCACTCTTATTGACTCTGTACCTCGACGTGTTTCTGCGTGCATCGCCGCTTGCGGTGGTCCTACATCCTACTGAGTCGATGCCGTGCGCATTGTGTAACCTGCATATCGGTTTGAAATAAACATCAATTATTCGTCCGTGCCGTCTCTGTTTTTTCCCCAACTTTCATCCCTTTCGAACCACTCCTTCTTGGTGTTGCATTTGCTCTGTCAGTCAGTGTACATGCTGAAAAACGGTATTCTCTATATCTCGAAATAATGATAACTCGAAATAAAATGTAGCTTCCGAGGTGATTCGTGTTATCGAGGCTCCACTGTAGTAAGTTCTCTACAATGCGATTAGATGAGGCCTCTTTGATAAAGAGCCTTATTTTGTGTGTGTCAGTCATGGCCACCACTAATACTTCGGGTCACAGCAGCTTTCAAGATCAAATCGACCGTCAGTACTCTAATGGCCATTGCTCACGGTAAAATGTTTCGTAAAATTTATTGTACAATTAATTTTATAAAAATTTGGTGAAAACAAGTTGTGTGTTGCTCACGATAAAATTATTTTATAAAATCCGTGGAAGCATCAGGATGGCCATCTATGAACTCGCTTCTGAACTAAGGTTTGTCTGTGCTGCCATCTATCGATAAACTTTTAAACCAAGAATCAGCTGTTCAACTTGCAGTGTATTTGAGAGTATGGCTCCAACAAACAAAGCAAAACTTTCTGCTTTAGCTGCAATTATATGTTGTACAAGCTGCCTCTGTGGATCAGCCGTAGAGTGTCGGCCTCCGGATCCCAAGATAGCGGGTTCAAACCCGGCAGAGGTAGTCGGATTTTTGAAGGGCGGAGAAAAAAGTCCATTCGACACTCCATGTCGTACGATGTCGGCATGTCAAAGATCTCTGGTGACACATTTGGTGTTTACCCGACAAAATTCATTAAATCTCAGCCATAGACGCCCAAGAGAGGTTCGGTTTACTCGGTCTGCCATCTAGTGGGCCTAGAGTAAAATGGAACGTCGAAATTGACGAGCAGACAGCCAGATGGCGTCCAATTGAAATGTCTGCACACGGTAGCTGAGGCCATACGATTATTATTATTATTATTATTATTATTATTATTATTATTATTATTATTATTATTATTATTATTATTATTATTATATGTTGTACAGTGGTAAAATGGAGGAAAAGAAATGCCAGGAAATGCTGGACTCAGGATTGGGTCAAAAGAAGAGAAGAAGGCGGAGGATTGCTGTCCTTGGTCGAAAATTAGTTGAGGTTAGAAGACCAGGATTCATATTGGAATTCGGTGGTTGTGTTTTCTGCCTCTCTTCTTGCATTTCTGTTGTGATAAAGTGGCGTTTTAACTTCGTGCAAACAAGGATATTTCTGGTATTCGTCCAGTAAAACACTAACAGTCCACCCGGATCCTGCCAGTTTAGAAAGAAGTGTTTGTTTACAATCGAGCTTCACAATCTTCTCTTCGTGATGTCAGCTTCGCTAATTGGTTCGTTTCGTAAAATTAATTTTACGGAATGGAACATGTCTTATTTTATGAAAAGTTTTATCAAAGGTTTTATAAAACTTGAATTTGACCGTGAGCAACAGAAATTTTATAAAATTAAATAATTATACAATAAATTTGACAGAAAATTTTACCGTGAGCAACAGGTATAACGCCCCTAATTGATAACATGTCTTTCAGTCAAGGCCATCAATCAATAATTCACATCACAGCCTCCATGATCACATTGACCATCTGTACTCCAACGCTTCTCTTTGATAATACGTCTCTGTCATGATCATCCATCAATACTTCACATCACAGCCTGCACGGTTGCTAGGTAACATCGCGTCACGCTTTTTTTATCGCTAATTTTGTGACTCATATTTTCAGACTAGCATGTACCTACGGCTTCACCCGCATTTATTAATTCAGCCGTTAGATATTTTAAACTACTTATTTAATAGCAAAATAAAACATATTTTATTAATACATATCGTTTGTACATAGTAAATTGGATGAAATGCAGTACTTTTGTTTTTAATAGCTGTGCCCGCGACGCTTTGAATTTTCTTTTTGACTTATAAAGATTCCTTGTCAACTTTTGAAGTAAGGTATTTTTTTTTCTTTTGCTCTTCGTATTAATCTTATTGAAAATCTCTTTATATGCAATGTTTTGTGTACGATTTTCTTGGGCTAAATCAATAACGCTAGTGGCACCCCTCGCTCGTGAACATGCGACGTATCGCTGCCCATGCCAGCTTTGCTCAGCATTTGCCCTTGTGACATGTTGATTGTCATAGCAAAGCTGATATTCATAGGAAATTTCAGTCTTTTGAAATCAAAGGGAAAATTCTACGGTATGATGGGAATACGTGGTAGAAATACCGTTTCACCTTTTCCGCATCCGGATATTTGTTCGCAATGGCACTATTCGCAATCTAGTACCATTGCAAAGTTTCAATGGGTCTAAATTTCCGAGTAGTATGATGGTCACTTAAGTTCTAGTTTTGAGGGAGTAGATCAGGCACTATTATACTGTTTAAAAATTCTGTTGGATAATTAACAGCTTCATCCGGCTTGCAAACTGTATTGATGGTCCCGAGCCATGGCATTTTTATATCAAGACGTGTTTACAAGCACCTCTCAAATTACTGTATTTGGAAGAGGACACAGGTCCGTATGATATTTTTCACTCAAGATACAGTCAGCACTTTAGGTGGCGGTAACTTCTCAGGAAGAACTCTTTCTTGTAGAAACCTCCTTCGTTTGTATCTGGAAACTCAACAAGTAAAGAATTCAAGTAGATGCATTTGTAAATGTCGTATTAATCTAGACAGAGAAGTGTGTGCCTTACGAGACGGATCGACACACACAAACAATAATGACATTCCCTCTAACGAGAATACTTTTGTTTTTCAGGAAACGGGAAGGGTTCTAAGGAAGCCACTACACTGCCCAGTCTTACTGTCAGTTTATTTTCGCAGTCTCCAACTGGTTTATGTCTCCATTACTTAAAATAAAGACGTGACCGTGAACTACTTAACAATATGTCGCTAAGAAGAGCAAAAAACTATTAATAGGTTCGTTAGTCACTTAACTCGCGCGACCCGTGTGCGGATGACGTGTGACAACTACCATAATACCCGCTGCAACTTGAGGCCAACATCCTTTGAAGAGGGTAAACTGTCTCTAAAACTTAGTCCGTATATCTCTGGACTTGAGAACACACATGAGGCTTAAATATAAAAACCAGCATTTTAGTTGGAAGGAGACGAAAGGAACAAAATTAGGGAATACGTAATTGGGGCTGGTTTATCGTATAATGGCCAATAATAGATTTACTAAGAAACTGTTAACTGTAATCAGTTCAAAAACGGTCAAGATAAACTGGTTGAAAGAAATTAACTAGCACTTACAAGAATTACACCTTACAGACTACACTATAAAAATTCGTAAAAAGGACCACTGGAAAACAGTGGACGGAAGAACGGAAGAAAACACCACAGCGAACTCATGAAGAGAATTTTTTTTTTTTGCTATTTACTTTACGTCGCACCAACACAGGATAAGTCTTATGGCGACGATGGGACAGGAAAGGCCTAGAAATGGGAAGGAAGCGGCCGTGGCCTGAATTAAGGTACAGCCCCAGCATTTGCCTGGTGTGAAAATGGGAAGCTACGGAAAACCATCTTCAGGGCTGCCGACAGTGGGGTTCGAACCCACTATCTCCCGGATGCGAGCTCACAGCTGCGCGCTCCTAACCGCACAGCCAACTCGCCCGGTGAAGAGATTTTGGGAGAAGAATAAGAATAAGAAGGGGAAGCCGTAAGACGAAGCTAACAAGTTCAAACACGCTCTTTATGTTGGGTATAACAAAGAAGGAAAGAAGAAGAAGAAGAAGAGGAAAAGGAAGAACCGAGCGAGGTGGCTACATGGTTCGGGTCACGTAGCTATGAGGTGCGTTTGGGAGATGCTTGGTTCGAGTCGCATTTTCGGTAGCCCTGAAGATGGTTTACCGTAGTTTCTGATTACGCATTTTCGCACCAGGCAAATCAATCTATGAATCAATGTTATTCAGTGCAGTCGCCCACGTGCCAGATTTCCTATTGGTTGTTTCTCTAGACCTCTCTTAAATGATATCAAAGTATTTGGAAATTTATCAAACATCTCTCTTGGTAAATTATTCCAATTCCTACTATTATCTTCCTATAAACAATAGTTTCCCCAATTTATCATCTTCAATTCCAACTTCATATTATGACCTTTCCTACATTTAAAAACTCTACTCAAGCTTATTCCTCTACTTATTCGTCCACGCCGTCTCTCCACTGACAGTTCCGAACATACCACTTAGTCGTGCAACTCGTCTCCTTTCTCCCAAGCCTTCCCAGCCCAAAGTTTACAATATTTTCGTATCACTACGCTTCGATCGGAAACCACCCAGAAGAAATCGTGCTGCTTTCCTTTGGATCTTTGAATCTTTTACATTTCTCGAATCAGTCAATCCTGTTGAGGGGTCCCATTCACTAGAACCGTACTCAAATTGGTGTCTTACCACAGACGTGTATGCCTTCTCCTTTACATCCTTACTACAATACCCTCATAACAATGTGAAGGTTGTTAATGTGATTATCCGAATGAAGATCTTTCCTTATATTAACACCTAGGCACTTACAGTGATTCCTAATAAGATACTATCACTCCATCAACACAGTAATTAAAACTGAGGTGAATTTTCCTGTTGGTAAAACTTACAACCTGACCTTCAAACCAGTTTTACCATCATATCATTGTCTGATGCCCATCTCTAACTTTGGCAAGATCTTTTTACAGTCGCTTCCAATCCTGTGACTTATTTACTACTCCATACAGCATAACATCATTCGCAAAAAAAGCCTTATCTGCGATTCCTCTTCTTTACTAATATTATTTATGTATATAAGAAAAAACAGAGGTCTAATTACACTCCCTTGCGGGAACCCTCTCTTGAACGTTACTGGATCAGATAATGCCTCACCTACTTTGCTGTACCTTTATTAATGCCAGGGTCACTGCACTTCTTTGATTCGTCTTTCGACCTCTACGTGCGAAGCAGAGAGAGTGAGAGAGACGCGCGCGTGGGTTGGCAAGGTATGGTCTAAGTCACCTACTGTATAACTTCCAGTGGTTCAAACTTCGGAGGAAAAAATCTGCAAACTCATTTCCATTAATGAATGAAACTTCCGAGCTAATTGTTTCACTGGTTTGAATCGATCAAAAGTGGGCAAGAGTGTCTTTTCAAATGAGATGCAACACAATTAGTTTTCAAGGTCGTATGCTTCGTTGTTTGACCGTGAATTACTCAAACATCCTGAAAATGTAATTAGCCATTTTCCCGCGATGTCTTAAAAAACAAACAAACAAATAAAAAATGCAGTCGGGAGATAGTGGGTTCGAAACCCACTTGTCGGCATCCCTGAAGATGGTTTTCCGTGGTTCCCCCATTATCACACCAGGGAAATGTTGGGGATGTACCTTAATTAAGGCCACGGCCGCTTTGTTCGCATTCCTAGTACTTTCTTATTCCATCTTCGCCATAAGACCTAACTGTGTCGGTGCGACGTAAAGCGAATTGTAAAAAAATTAAATAAATTGAACTCAACCTGCCTTCGACTTGTCAATGCCTAATGTAATGTAAAAGCAAAATTAAAGTAGTTGATGTTTGAGTCATCAGTCCATAAACTGGTTTGATGCAGCCCTCCATGCCACCCTATCCTGTGTTAACCTCTTCATTTCTACGTAATTACTGCATCCTACATCTTTTCTAATCTGCTTGTCATATTCATACCTTGGTCTACCCCTACCGTTCTTACCACCTACACTTCCTTCAGAAACCAACTGAACAAGTCGTGGGTGTCTTAAGTTGTGTCCTTTCATTCTATCTCTCCTTCTCGTCAAATTTAGTCAAAATGATCTATTTCAAAAGCTTCTATTCTCTTTCTTTCTGAGCTAGATATCATCCATGTTTCACTTGCATACAATGCCACGCTCCACACGAAAGTCTTCAAAAACATCTTTCTAATTCCGATATCAATGTTTGAAGTGAGCAAATTTCTTTTCTTAAGAAAGCTCTTCCTTGCTTGTGCTAGTCTGCATTTTATGTCCTCCTTACTTCTGCCATCGTTAGTTATTTTACTACCCAAGTAACAATATTCATCTACTTTCTTTAAGACTTCATTTTCTAATCTAAAATTTCCTGGAGCACCTGCCTTCGTTCGACTGCACTCCATTACTTTTGTTTTGGACTTATTTATTTTCATCTTTCGTTAAAGTTTAAAAAAAATTAAAAATTGAAGTTCCCGGGAGAAGCATTTCTTTGTTGTTTTTTGTTGTTTTCTTTTTAACGATATGAAATAACTGGTTCACCACATGTTGCCAAACTTTTCTGCGTTATATGGAACAGCTTTTAAATAATGGTTTTGCTTTGCTTTTATTTAGTTAAAAAACTGAATGTAGTATCTGCTCTGGATCGTGAATGAAACTGGCTTGTCCTATATTGTTTTATATAATAGGAGTCAATCGAGGGATGTTCCAACAATCAACGCTTTATATAACCTTTGTTAAATTATTACCGGTTTCGATTCCCCTTGACATCATCATCAGTTCAGAGCAAATAAATAAATCAACAGTGACATTTTCAACATACAGTAGCTGTTACAAAACAATGAAGGGTATTCCCCCAACTGCTTGTCAGACTGACTTAACTGCAAATTGTCTTAACATCGGTACTTCTATTCTTCATCAACGATTCGACTACGAATATTACACATTTAAAAAAAATGTTTTATATCCACAGCAACAACATTAGCATTTCATAGCACCTCTCAACTTCAAGTTTTTATATATTCTCTTAAAACTCTGCTCAACATTGTACACACGCATTGCAATTATTTGTGACCCGGATCTTAGGACATTCTTTAAGTTTAACGTGTTTTTATGATATATAACACATGTCAACCATTTTAAGTGCGTATGAAGGCAGATTTCATGTTGAACGTTTGTTAATACCCTATTTATTTATTTATTTATTTATTTATTTATTTATTTATTTATTTATTTATTTATTTATTTATTTATTTATTTATTTATTTATTCTGAACTGATGATGATTCCAATTGGGTCGAAACCGGTATTCATTTAATAAATGTTATATATTACATAAAGTGTTTGAATGGTGGAACATCCTTCGGTTGATTCCCATTATATGAGTCAAACGTCAACACGGAAATGGGAGTTATAAATTATGATTCTCGTATATTCACCAGGCAAAACAAAGTGTGTACGTCACATTTGTTTATTGTCAGTAAGACTTAATAGTTATCCTTAAGAGAAGCAGTTGTGTAAATTCACTATCAACAATTCATTTATAAGACAATAATGTTCACCTCCACAGTCGTCTTCTTCTTCTTCTTCTTCTTCTTCTTCTTCTTCTTCTTCTTTATCTCAGCCTTTTCCCACATCACGTAGAGTCAGCATTGTTTTGGTGGATTCTTCTTTTCCATAAATGTCAATCCAATGCTTCTTCCCTCTTCCAAACTTTTTCTCTTAGGTCCCCTTCTACTTTGTCTTTCCATCTCATTGTTGATCTTCCTCTCTTCCTTGGCCCTTTAATTTCCAGGTTTCCAATTCTTTTCCCCACGTAGTTCTCCCCTCTTCTCTGCAAATGGTCATACCATCTTAGCCTACTTTCTTGAACCGTCTTTCCTATGGGTTCCACTTTCACTGATCCTCTGATGTAATCATTCCTTACTCTGTCCTTTCTTGCAACTCCACTCATCCATCTTAACATTCTCATTTCTCCCACTTCCATCTTTCTCTCTTGGGCTTTTGTGATCCGCCGAGTTTCTGCACTATAAAGCATCGCAGGTCTCACCACAGATTTATGTCCGGCTCCATGGCTAAATGGTTAGCGTGCTGACTTGTGGTCACAGGGGTCCCGGGTTCGATTCCCGGCAGGGTCGGGAATTTTAACCATCATTGGTTAATTTCGCTGGCTCGGGGGCTAGGTTTGTGTGTGGTCTTCATCATCATTTCATCCTCATCACGACACGCAGGTCGCCTACGGGTGTCAAATCAAAAGACCTGCACCTGGCGAGCCGAACATGTCCTCGGACACTCCCGGCACTAGAAGCCAAACGCCATTATTATTATTATTATTATTATTATTATTATTATTATTATTATTATTATTATTATTATTATTATTATTATTATTATTATTATTATTACCAACAGATTTATATAGCTTTCCTTTCATCCTGCAACTGACCTTCTTATCACACAATACTCCACTCAATTGCTTCCAATTCATCCATCCATTATTTACCCTGCGTTGTATATCAGCCTCCACAGTAACCACAGAAAATAGACTACACACAAGACAAACTGACTTATCTGGATGAAGCCTCTTATATTTACAGTAATCAGAGTAGATATGATATAGGATGTTTGGGCTTATGCCGTGTCAAGAAAATAAGGTGAATATCTTAACGTTTCGCAGAGAAACCGGAACTCTTGCTTGTCTGTTTCAAGCGGAACTAGGCGAGATCTGGATAAGTGAAGGTTCAGCTAATCGGAAAAGTTCCTTTACGACGTAGTTAAAATAACAAAAATGCGAGGAGCTCTCTGCGAAACGTAAAGAACTTCTTCATATTTTCTTGACACGGCATAAACCCAAAAAGCCTATATCATGTGTATAAGTACGGGTCATGAAAACATCAACGGTATTATTCAGAGTATTAAGATAACTCAACTTATCTGGTTCTTAACGGGGACTGGTTTGTATTCTTGAATAATAGACTTACCTGGTTTTACCCTGGGATGACTGATAGGATGTACAAATAATAATTTTGTTAGTATAAATTAGCTAGCTTCTTACTCAGAGGCCTTCGGTTCGATTTCTAGCCCGGTCTGAGACTTTGCGTGAAGTTGAGGACTGCTTCGAGATGCTGGAAGTGGCTTCATCTGAATAAATGAAAATCTGAGGATCCTAACGTCCTGACCCCACTTCACCTCAGAAATCACTCGCACTCTCCAGATATCACGGAAACACACAGGAGAATCGTAACAAAATGGAACACAACGCATTTTTCACACACATTGTTAAGTGTACAAAATTTGTGTTGAATAACGAAAGGAAATTGCAATATTTCGCATCTGTGATCTTTGCCACGGGGCATCTAATTTTATGTGGTACCACAAGGACTTATTTTCAATTTCAAGAATCCAGTATGAGTTAGTTTGTATACGAACCCCTACATCAGAATAATTGTGGAGCTATCTGACGGCGAGATGTGGCCCTGCTCTAGAAACGCAAGAATAGCGGCCAAACGGATTCCTCACGCTGACTCCTAATCTTCAGGTTTTCAGGCTGAGGTAGTTCCGTAAGCCACGACCCTTCAGGACTGCAACGCCATATTTTTTTTTTTTTTTTTTTTTTTGCTAGGGGCTTTACGTCGCGCCGACACAGATAGGTCTTATGGCGACGATTGGATAGGAAAGGTCTAGGAGTTGGAAGGAAGCGGCCGTGGCCTTAATTAATGTACAGCCCCAGCATTTGCCTGGTGTGAAAATGGGAAACCACGGAAAACCATCTTCAGGGCTGCCGATAGTGGGATTCGAACCTACTATCTCCCGGATGCAAGCTCACAGTTTTCTTATTTTAATTACGTCGTTATCCAGATCCATATTTACCCATATCTCGCCTAGTACCGCTTGAAGCAGACAAGCAAGTTCCGGCTGTACGTGCGAAATGTTGTACATTCTGTCGGCGGGGTGTAGCCGCCTGTCTTTGTGGTCTTGCTGCCGATGGGTTACGGCACATTAAGAGAATATATTAAAGTTATTCTTTGTCTAAAGGGGACTGCGCAGATATTAACTTGAATGTTTACGGACAATGTTCTTCTATTGTAAGTTATTGCATGTATCCAAGGAGCGCCTATGTAAACGCTTTGTTGTATATTTTAAATGTCTGTGTATTTTTAACAACCTCTTTACTGTCTTGTGCACGTCTGGTAGATTGATTGTGTTATGGACGCAGCCGGACGGTCGGTGCTGCCATGTAAAAACTATGTTATGTATTTTAGCTCAAGGCTGCTTTGACCGCTGTGAAGCCTTCCTACGCTGTCTTGCTTCACTTAGCGACCCCCTCTTGATGAGCTCTAGAATTTTTAATAATATACACTCTTTAATTTATTAAGGCCCAGTTTCCTCAACGAATGTTAAGTGTTAACACTGCTGTTAAGGAGACTGAACACGTAATTTAACAAAATGTCAGTCTCATCAAAAATTGTTAACTCTAACATATTGTTAATACTTGTGTTAAACATATTAACAGCTGTTATAATATATTTCAGAATGGTAGCATGTAGAAGACGTAGGATTGAAGCGTTTTGCTTTATGAAGACTTTATAAACTAAAGAAGGCAAAGTAAGACCCATACTAAGAAAACGACTTTTTAGAATTGTCAAGAGTGCTGTTAAGGAGGCTTGCAACATAATTTAACCAAATGGCCGTCTCATCAAGAATTGTTAACTCTAACAAATTATCAATAACATGGCAGCAGCCCTGTGTTAAACCTCTTAACAGCTGTTAAAATATATTTCAAAATGGTAGCATGTAGAAGACGTACTATTGAAGCTTTACTAATGTATGAACATTATTTATAAACTGAAGAAGTAAAAGGATGACCCATACTAAGAAAAGAATACTTTTTCTAGTTGTCAAGAGAAAGTTTACTACAAAGATATCTAATTACCAAAGTCATAATAAACTAAGTACTAGAAGAAGTTGAAAATAATTTAGAGTTTCCCACAGATTGAAATTTATCAGTGTCTCCAGTGCAACAGTTGATTATAGTTCTTATATGTTATGCTTCAGACTCTTTTCATGTAGACGACTATGTTCATGAGTGCAAGACAAAAGTGTGTAGAATTCTGCATAGAATTGCTGCTGCCATTGCATCATTACATTATTTTGCCCGCAGTAAAAGAATGCCCGAAAATCATTCAAGACATATCAATTATCACATTTTCCCCGTGATGTAGGACCCTTAGATTGCATCCATATAAGAATATATTGAATGTTCCTTCATGTTTCACAGAGTTCGATAGCTGCAGTCGTTTAAGTGCGGCCAGTATCCAGTAATCGGGAGATAGTGGGTTCGAGCCCCACTGTCGGCAGCCATGAAGAGTTTTTCAGTGGTTTCCCATTTTCACACCAGGAAAATGCCGGGGCTGTACCTTAAGGCCACGGTCGTTTCCTTCCACTTCCTAGGCCTCTCCTCTCCCATCGTCGCCATAAGACCTATCTGTGTCGGTGCGACGTAAAGCAAGTACCACCTTCATGTTTCAAGCACACTCGCATACTTTCAAATTAATTCTATAACAACATTTGTCTCGAATTAATAATAATAATAAAGCCTTTGTTGTCTCTTACTTGACACGTTTACGTCTTAGCGATCTGCGCCAAGCATAACCTATAATCATGACCAATATAATCGTCATGCTATAATGATGCACTGCCGACTTGATGCGTCGCTCTAGCTAGCTCAGCGCAGCGAGGGATCCAGTCGGCCGTGTATAATGTCAACCATGTGTGACAAAATAGTATTTCAACGCACCGCTAGGAGCGCTTTATGTAAAGAAGCAAAAGACGCTCAATGCCAAACGCGTTCAGAAATCTCACGGAAACGTGTTTAACAGTTGTTTTCTAACAAATGTTGGGCATATGTTCGTGAAACAGGGTAATTTTAACCGAGCTGTTAAATTAATAACAACTGTTAGTTAACATTTGTTAAGTAAAATTTAACACAGAGTTGAAGAAACTGGGCATTAGAGTGATGTCTTCTCTTTGACTAGCTAAGGTGTACAGTTTTATATTATCCAGGAAAAGTTCGACCTTTATAATATTTGGAAAGTCTATTCTTTAAAATAAAGTTAAAGGAACATGTTTCGTCCCTCTTGGGGGCATCTTCCAGCTTACAATGGAGAAACGTTTAATAGTAGAGATAAAATATTTAGAGTGTCGTTACGATACATACGTCTTCAGTAAACTTAAAATCTATAAGGTCTGTTAAATGATGAGTCTTTTGTGTATCATTAAACAGCAGAGTGTCGCCGGGCTGGCATGACTGAAAGGCGGGTGGCTTACGTGCCAGGTGCACCTTACAGTCAAGCGAGAGTGCGAACACACTCGGCAGGACACTGGAGCAGTCACGTTCAGTTGTGACTAGTAATGTTTCCTCGTTCCATACTCAATGAAATGTTGATTGGAGTACAGTATAAAAATAGGCTACACGATAGTCGCACGAAAACATACCTTTTTAAAATAATCATGTTTGACTTCTGCTTGATATTAACAGACACGGTTTTATTTTCTCATAGTTACACATTCAGAGAAAACTGACAAGTTACAAATGGCAAAATACAATGATATTGGGTGTAACATAGTAATTAAAAGCTAATTATAATCATTATAAAATATCAGAGCCATCTTATTAACAGTGCCTATGGCAGTACTTATTATTATAGTTATGAAAACAAACTGAAAGAAATTATAAAATAAAATAAATTAATAAATCAAATGGCTACAACCCAGAAATGGTAGACAAAATTATACGTAAAAAAGAAAGTGGAGAAAAAAAGGAAAACCATGAGAGAAGAAAGGAGATCTCTGAACGTAGTCAGTTTGTAACATTTGCGTATTTTGGAAATCAGATTTTAAAATCGCTAATATATTTAAGAAATGTCAACTCAAAACAGCATGTAGAACCAGAAATAAAATATCGGAACATACATTTAATGCACATAGTATCAACAAAAAGGATATCTAAACCAATTTGGGAGTATATATAGGTTCACTTGTAACGACTGGAAAATGTGTTACATAGGAAGGACTGGCCGAGCCTTAAATCAAAGATATAAAGAGCATTTCAAGGCAATAAACTAAAACAAATATTCAGCTTTTGCGGAACACATTTATAACAATAATCATACCTTTTTAGGGATCGAATAGGACATGAAATTAATTATTAAAGGTACAGTAATTGTGGATTTGAACTAAATACCCGCGAAAATATTGAGTTATTCCCGGCGCAGATAAAGGAGCCTGATAAAATTGTAAATGAAACAGTCACAAGCAACATATTGTTCACAACCTTGAGGTGACGTAGTATCATGTGCTTCCAGCGTGCCCTGTACTTAAAGCTGAACGTTCGTCTAATACTAGATCAAAAGCCTGAACACGAGGATAATCTAGCCCTTCCTATTTATTTATTTATTTATTTATTTATTTATTTATTTATTTATTTATTTATTTATTTATTTATTTATTTCGCGGGACTCAGGCTATGAAGCCTGCTATTCTGTCCGACCATACATACACCTACATGAAGAGTTAAATATACACTAAATTATCTACAGTTTAATATCTTAAGGTATCAATTAAATGTTTTAATTAATCTAATACTTAGCTATGATCTAATCCTACTATGTTATGTCAGATATTTTTATAACATCATTATTAAGTTCTACATTTCTTGTATACAACCTTTACACGTGTTTTTATTTTTTCGTATTTTACAGTAAATCTCAACAGGGCTCTGTTTTTAAAACTCAATGTGACAACACACTCATGTAAGTTCAAATGTTCTTAAAATAATTTCAACACTAATGATGGACCTTAGAGTCCGAACACAGGTTTCAAAATAAAATTTAGTGTGCTGATACGACTGATTATTTATAAGGATAAATTAAAAGCTAATGAAAAGAAATTGATACGAGTAACTAAAACTAATCCATTATACCGGGAAGGCAAAATAAAACTGCCCCAGGAAATATTTGCAATAGAATTGACACGCGATTGACTCTCGTTGATGGACATCACACAAGATGGTGGAAATGGCGTCATCGGAAGAAATGAACAGCTGAGGATCCGAAAGTCCGGACTCCACTTTACTCACAAACCACCGGCAGAACTCAACACGCGAACGTTCTTCTGAACTCCTTAAACGCATCCACAACAGTAAATTTGTAAGGATACAGATGGAGATTCTTTTTGATAATTTGTTTATTTAATCGTATGGTGATTTTATACAATATATATACAAGGCAAAATCAAACTTTAAAGTCCATCCTTCTCAGCCATTCAGATAAACGAGGTGTGAGAGCGAACACCTCATCAGGAGTGCCAGGGTACGAATAAAGAGGACAGCGTTGGACCAGGTGTTCAATCGTCTGTTCTTCCAGGTTACAACACGACGGTCTTTTAATCCCCACTTGCACAGAAAAACGGTGTTGAGATTTCTTCGACCTTCGTTCCAGGGTTTCCATCACTCGAACAATGTTCTTTGATGTACGAACTCATGTTGGGTAGTTACCGTTTTTATTCGCTACAGAGTCCGTTTCACGCCATTTTGCCACAAACTTTTGCATTGCAGACTTTGTTGGAGGTTTTGCCAAAACACTTCCAGTCTTGCGCAAACTGGTTTTTGTACGAATCGTGCCTCGCATAACACTCGACATTGAACACGACCTGTTTTATCGTGAGCACCATTCTGTGTTGCATTCAACTGGTCATTAAACACGTCTGCTCCTCTCACCATTCACACGTAATGACACAGGGATGTACTCGGGAGATGCTCAGACATGTGACAGCAACCGATCGGTGCATCCAAATCGCGGTTTTCAGCATTTCCTGTCATGAGCAGTTTTCCTCTTCATTAACATGGGTCAGATCCGCGTCATTATCATCAATATTTTCCGATCCAATTACAACGGAATAACTTTGAAATTCGCTCAAAATTTACAAAATTTGCACATAAATTCACATAAATCACAAATTCACACACAACGAAAATTTTTGGGATGTTGCAAGAAAGTGTCGTAAATTTGAATGGAATATTGCTCGAGAAAAATTAAATTCAGCATGTAAGATAGAAAAATTCGGAAATAATAGATGTATTTTTCTCTACTAAATCGTTATCTAGAGGTTTGTAGAACCATATGATTCCATCAAAATGAACGAAATATTATTTTTTATCTCCAGATACCACCGAGCTCGATAGCAGCAGTCGCTTAAGTGCGGCTAGTATCGAGTATTCGGGAAATAGTGGGTTCAGACCCCACTGTCGGCAGCCCTGAAAATGGTTTTCCGTGGTTTCCCATTTTAACACCAGGCAAATGCTGGGTCTGTGCCTTAATTAAGGCCACGGACGCTTCCTTCCAATTCCTAGCCCTTTCCTGTCCCATCGTCGCCATAAGACCTGTGTCGGTGCGACGTAAAGCAACTTGTAAAAAAAAAAAAAGTCTCCAGATACAACGAAAACACATCGTAGAACCTCCATAAAATGGATTACAACGCAAGTTTTGCAGACATTAAGTAAACAAAATTGGGGTTGAATAACGAAATAAGATTGTAATTTTACGAGACTGTTGACAATATCGTGAGCACATAATTTTACGTGGAACCACAAGGGACAAGGAGTAATTGACGATGCTATTCGGTTATCGATCTTTGGTGCTGAGTTCAATAATGTTGAAATTTCTATAAATCACTGGGGCCGATGACCTCGGATGTTAGGCCCCTTTAAACAACAAGCATCGTCATCATTAGAGCCCGGATTTTGATGCATTAATAGGTTAGAATGCAAACTTACTGAAGTGAGTAGCATGCATAGTCTACCTTCACAACGACTGTGCTATGGGATTTGCATAAGCTTAAGGGGTATGGCCCGTCAGAACCCCTATAATTTGTTACTCTTACTATATTATGGAAGAGCGGGTGGCCGACACTTCCTACCAACCAAATTAGTTTGCATTCTAACCTGTTACTACATAAAACTCCGCTCTTTAGTCATCATAAATCACTTCTTACGATAAAAATTTGGATGGTCAATTTTGAAGGCTGTACTGAAGTTGATTTCTCAATGTTTTCTGCAATTCTGAGGACTGTGTATTGTTACTCCTGAATGTATTAAAATTATTTATCCAATTTTGAGATATAAAACTAAAGTCGAAAATTGTATTTAAGTCGAAAGTGAAAGAGTTGTAAAAAATGTTCTGTCTACTTTTAACCTCTCAGTTCATTTCGACATACATTCTTCCTTTGCGTGGTGTTTAGGCTTAGTTTTATCTTCGCTCTCCTAATTTGACGCTAGTGTTGCACTGTGTTTCTTTGTGGGCATTGCCTGTTGGGATCTATTGAGCGTCAAACCTCGCAATAGATCGGTTATATTATTTGAATCTTCCGAGGATATAACTTACCGCTCCCACCTTCATTTGGCTAACTTCCTCTCTGTAGAAACCATTGTTAAAAGAACCGACTTGATCTTCCTTCGAAAATCCCTCGCCGGCTCCATTAACCTTGACCCTTTTCTCCACCTTTCTCTATCCTTTCGCTGTGTCCTCAGAGGCGTTAATCTTGTCCCTCCGTTTGCCCGTACCACCTCCCAACAATCGGGTTACTACGGCCGCTCCGCATGACTCTGGAATGAACTACCATCTAAAATAAAAGCCTTTCATCTAACGCAGTTTATAAACCATGTAAATAAGATGTGAATCTCTGTGTGTGCATGAACGGGAATGAAAGGTATTGAAAGTGTTGTCGAGTGAATGAATTACTGTGTGACTGTAATTATGTGAATAATGTAATTATTGTGAATATTAGCTTAGTGGGTCTGTAGCTAATGTACGTGAGGCTTACCCCTTTTCACTAGACCAATCATAAAATCCGTATGTTATGTGGTAAATAATAATAATAATAATAATAATAATAATAATAATAATAATAATACCGGGCGAGTTGGCCGTGCGCGTAGAGGCGCGCGGCTGTGAGCTTGCATCCGGGAGATAGTAGGTTCGAATCCCACTATCGGCAGCCCTGAAAATGGTTTTCCGTGGTTTCCCATTTTCACACCAGGCAAATGCTGGGGCTGTACCTTAATTAAGGCCACGGCCGCTTCCTTCCAACTCCTAGGTCTTTCCTATCCCATCGTCGCCATAAGACCTATCTGTGTCGGTGCGACGTAAAGCCGCTAGCAAAAATAATAATAATAATAATAATAATAATAATAATAATATGGAGAAATATCACTACACTATAGTATGTTGATTGTAGCATGATGATGATTATTATTAGTTCCAGATATAACTGCCATTCGTGGTCTAAAAGTTATGGGAATCAACTCGACAACTCAAATTTTAAAATACCTGCTTCTCTTCTGATTTTCAGATACGATTTCGGATCCGATCAGCTGTGACACTTTGGCTGTGGATGACACCAGCTCACTTCAGGACACTCCAACGGAAACCCAGCAGCAAATGTCTACTGCTCAACCAACCAATCAGCGCCCCCTGAGGCTCGATATCCTGCCGCCACCGCCAGCCTCTAATTCCAGCCGTCGGTCGCCTCTAGTAAGTTGTTTATAATATTATTATTACGAACTGTTCTTACTCTATACATCATAGTTGCGCCCATGGCGCCTGTTAAGACCAGCACAGTGAAGTCGGACTGGCTTCAGTAGTAATCAGATACTGGATAAGTTAAACCTTCGCCCGTTATCTAGTCGCAGGAAAGTAGCCGACCTTAGATTCCTATATGACGCTGCTAACAGTTTATTTCGTTCTCCTGAATTTGCATCCTTCTTTTCCTTATATGTTCCAACTCTCAAAATCAGGATTAATCCGCCCCTTTATATTCCGTATTCCCGCGCCTCTCTCTCGTTCAAAGAAGTTTATTTATCCGCATACCAACCCTCGTTAACTCTTTATCTTCTGACAGGAACTTGGCAGTTTTTTCTCCGTAAGCCTCCTTTAATCGATTCTTCCTTAACTTAACCTAGTTCATTTTCTTCATATTCCTTTTTTCTCTTCTCATTGCTGTCCACTCTTTTGTACATAATGTAATGTCAAACACAGCGGTTTGAACGAACGAACAAGTGATACGGAAGCGAAGGGAAGGAGAAAGGAATGTGGCAAACCGTGCAATGTTTCTCCCTCCAGCACTATCTGTCAAACCACTTTTTTTCTATTGGCTTTACGTCGTTCCGACATAGATAGGTTTTATGGCGACGATGGGAAAGGAAAGGCCTAGGAGTTGGAAGGAAG
This sequence comes from Anabrus simplex, assembly GCF_040414725.1. Classification (NCBI taxonomy): domain Eukaryota; kingdom Metazoa; phylum Arthropoda; class Insecta; order Orthoptera; family Tettigoniidae; genus Anabrus; species Anabrus simplex. The sequence goes on from NC_090276.1 coordinate 39,433,899, forward strand.
CGGCCGTGGCCTTAATTAAGGTACAGCCCCAGCATTTGCCTGGTGTGAAAATGGGAAACCACGGAAAACCATCTTTACGGCTGCCGACACTGGGGCTCGAACCCACTATCTCCCGAATACCGGATACTGGCCGCACTTATAAGCGACTGCAGCTATCGAGCTCGGCTTTAAGTAAATTATTGTTATTTTTTTTTCATGTGTAGATACAAGTCAGGGATGGTTAATGAAGAAAGGGCATAGCCCCACATACACGAAGGTGCCTCCATCCCCACGTAATTTTTTTTTGCTAGGGGCTTTACGTCGCACCGACACAGATAGGTCTTATGGCGACGATGAGATAGGAAAGGCCTAGGAGTTGGAAGGAAGCGGCCGTGGCCTTAATTAAGGTACAGCCCCAGCATTTGCCTGGTGTGAAAATGGGAAACCACGGAAAACCATCTTCAGGGCTGCCGATAGTGGGGTTCGAACCTACTATCTCCCGGATGCAAGCTCACAGCCGCGCGCCTCTACGCGCACGGCCAACTCGCCCGGTCCACTTAAAATTACAATATGAAATGATTACAAGTGTAGGCTACATAAAGTTCTTATATACATTTACCAATAGTTATATATATATTATATATATATATATATACGTATTATTTACAAGCCAGCCCCGTGATGTAGGGGTAGCGTGCCTGCTTCTCACCCGGAGGCCCCGGGTTCGATTCCCGGCCAGGTCAGGGCTTTTTACCTGGACTTAAGGGCTGGTTCGAGGTCCACTCAGCCTACCTGATTAGAATTGAGGAGCTATCTGACGGTGAGATAGCGGCCCCAAGAATAACGGCCGAGAGGATTCGCCGTGCTGACCACACGACACCTCGTAATCTGCAGTCCTTTGGGCTGAGGAGCGATCGCTTGGTAGGCCAAGGCCCTTCAAGGGCTGTAGTGCCATGGGGTTTGGTTTTTTGTATTATTTACATAATATTTACAGGACCTATTCAACATTCAAGTAATTCTACTTACACGCACGCTAATCCACACATATACTCCTGCTAGGCCAGCTCGTTTATACCCACATTCAGCCTCACATACTTGGGATCACAAAATATTTCATCTGTCCTCTCACGCATACCGAACATTCACACAAGTACAAAATGACGTTACATACAGAAGCTTTCATTAAAAATACATTCTTTTTACCTCTTTACAAACGTTTTCGGTAGGAACTTCTTTTTTCTGTCCGACTCGTTGGCTGAACGGTCAGCGTATTGGCCTTCGGTTCAGAGGATCCCGGGTTCGATTCCCGGCCGGGTCGGGGATTTTAACCTTAATTGGTTAATTCCAATGGCACGGGGGCTGGGTGTATGTGTTGTCTTCATCATCATTTCATCCTCATCACGACGCTCAGGTCGCCTACGGGAGTCAAATAGAAAGACCTGCACTTGGCGAGCCGAACCCGTCCTGGGATATCCCGGCACTAAAAGCCATACGCCATTTCATTTTTTTTTCTGTGGTGAGAGAACAAATAAAGAACTCACTTTGATGATAATTATGTAAAGCAACTCAAAGAACAAACATCATGCGAGTAGAGTTGCCACGTCCACTGTTCTGATTGAAGCATACAACTCTTCAGTAAAATACGAATTCCATAATATTATGTAAAATGAACTACTGGGAAGTTTAGCAGAAAAATTAGTACAGAGACGAAAGACGTGATCTATTCGATCATAAATAGCAAACAATGTTTTTTTTTCAGTGTATAAATTCCTTTAAACCCTTATGTTTATTTAAGATTTAAAGACTATGTTCCAAAAAATACGAATAATGCTTTTAAAATGTTAGGCTTCATTATACGGAATTCATTATCATTTCGTCTAAAGACACTCTTATCCTTGTTTAACTCATTTGTTAGGTCCAGACTTGAGTATGGCTCAATTATTTGGAACCCAGGGATCACAAGGAATATCAATCTTATCGAGAGTACTGAAAACAAGTTTTTAAAATTCATGACTTATAAAATCACAGGAAATTACCCAACCTTCATAAATTATTTAGGTATACTGAAGGAACATTGTGTGAATAGCTTGCGCCATGGACGAAGTTGCAAAGATTTGACTTTCCTATGTATGTATGTATGTATGTATGTATGTATGTATGTATGTATGTATGTATGTATGTATGTATGTATGTATGTATGTTTAGTCATCAGCCTTAAGGCTGGTTGGATCCTTAACAGTTCCACCATGAGCTGTCATAGATGGCCTAGGCATCACTGAAAAGGCGTACTAGGGGAACGAGGAGTGAGGTAGTTTCCCGTTGCTCTCCTCACCAAGCCAGAATTTGCTATTGCATATCAGTCTGCCAAGCCCACTGAAATGCAAGTACCAACTGACCCTATGAGCAACAGTTTCACACCATTCATAGCAGGGACTGGCTGCATAAGGAATGGTATTACTAGCATCGCTCATACCTCAGTCACTTTCATATTGTCAAGGCCAAGGATAAGACAGAGTCAGATCAATGAAAGTAACAAAATTGCTTTAGCCCATACCAGAAGACTTAGTGCACTGTAAACTCTAGGTCCCGCCAGCAAAGGCATTTGACTTTCCTAAATAAAATAATTAATTTTGTAGTTGATGACTCAAATATATTGAAGTCAATAACATTCTATGTGCCACATAAAGTAAGTCGTCCTAGAAATATAGTCTTTCTATCAAAGGCTAAGACTGAAATCCATAAGAACACTCGAATTAACAGAGCAACGAGACTCTACAATAATATTCGTCCCTATGTTGATATTTTTAGTATGACTTCGACATGTAACACTGTACTTCTGAATATAATTTGATAGATTATGAAGACATTAAAAAAATAAAACTAGTATAAATGCTGTAATCCATCTTATTAAATCCTGTTAAAATAATTGTTTTAAATATTACACTAATTTTAATAAGAATTAGTACTGTAATATAATGTTATATTATCCTTAATGGTTTTTTTTAGTAATGTGACTTGTGTGTTACTCGAATTAATCTTTAAGATTATTCTAGCTATATATTGTTTTTGTTTTTATTTTGTATTTTTTAACGTCTACGTAACAATTGTCGTGAACATTGTAATTGGGACTCATGGCCTGTTATGTTCACAGTAAAGTCAATAAATAAATTAGTGAACTGTTTCGTAGTCCTATGATGGAGTAGAGTTACGTATATCTGTAATGGTGGATGGCCTTTAAGTCCCTTGTTACGTGCTCGTCTCTGTGTGTGTAATGTTTGTAATGCGATTTCTTGTGTGTATTTCAGAGTGGAGGCGAGACATACACGTCGCCCCTAAGTGAACCACTTCGCCCCAGTGGAGACGGCCTGCCCAGCGCGGGGACTCCCCTTAGTGCACACCACGAGCTTCAGCTGCTCCGGGAACAGCTAGAGCAGCAGGCACAGCAGACCCAGGCCGCCGTGGCGCAAGTTCACCTGCTCCGGGACCAGCTCGCTGCGGAGACTGCCGCCCGCCTGGAGGCACAGGTGAGTAACCATAGTTACTAGAGTTGGGTCGTTCATGAACTAACTAGTTCATTTGAACGACTCTTTTATTTGAACTGGTACGAGATCGTTCAAATATTTTGAACGGGTCGTTCACGCGAGCATACAGCATGTGAGAGAACGAAGACCTAAGCAGCACCATCTGTTGTAAAATGTACGCACTACCTCGCGCTTCGTTCATTTGAATGACTTCGTTCATTGAACGAAGTGCCGCGAGAATTGTTTACATGTTGACAGCACAAATGAACTACCTCGTTCATTTGAACGACAATAATAAGCTTGCACACGAATGGTCAATGGCGTGCCGTGTTAGTGATCACGTGACAGCACATCTCGCACATTTCTCAACTGGGGGAGAAGGAGTTATACAAAATTAGAAAGTTTATCTGTCTCTCCGTCTCTCGTAGATACCATTTCTTCACTTAGGCAGACTGGCGGTGGCATTGTATAGTTTTTTCTGTTCGTTCTCATAATAAACTGACCCGTTTGTTTGAACGAAGTGCCGCGAGGGCTGATTCTATGACATCGCCTCATGATCTACCTCGTTCATTTGAACTAGTTCACTTGAACGACTCAAGGCTATGAACGGTATCTAATGAACTAGTTCAAGCAAATGAACTAACTGGACCCATCCCTAATAGTTACTGTCTATAACAGGGCCTCTCAAACGCCCAAAATCTCACGCGTGCAAACCGAAGCGCAGAGGCTCCATGCCTCCGCTTGACTCGGATGGTGTAGTGCGCTGAGGGCGACGAAGCGTTCGGTGATAGACGGTTTGTTTATCAGTGAAGTAGATAAGCGCAAGACAACAACAAAGTAATGGAGCAACCTGTTTCGAACAAAGCAAAGACTTCCGAAAGTCCATTTCAATCGAAGTGCGAACTTTCGATTTTTTGGCAGCCGTGACGAGAAAGCCAAATGCTTAATCTGTGGGATAATGATTATGCGATCATCAAAAAGGTCTGTTTTCATTACAAAGACTTTGCTTGAATTCAACCAGAATTTGTCGAAGGAAGATTTTCCTAAGTTGCATCGAGAAGCAGCTAAGATTATTTTTATGTTTGGTTCCAGATTCATATGCGAAAACATTTTTTTCTGTTTTGACTTCTACGAAAACTAGATTGCCTGCGAGTATTTCTTATCGTAATTTAAAGAACGCTCTTAGAATTGCTCTCAGCCGATTACTGGTATAATTGCAAAGAAAAAAGGAAAAGAAGAGCTAGAGAAGATAAATTGTCTGCTCAAACCAAATTGAAGGAAGAGATTTTTAACACCGGTAACGTTGTCCCATACAACTGAGTGTCTCCGCTCACCGCACATGAACATTTCGCAGTGAGGGGAGAAACAGCGGGGAAGGTGAGTAAGGCGGAGACGGACCGAACGGGTGAGATGGATGTAGGGAAAGAGCGGCGGGGATTTGCACTGTGGTCGATTTAGTGAAGTCTCGTATTGCACCTTGCGCCGTGCAGTGCACCGGCGCATAGACCGTGAGAGGCCCTGGTCTGTAATATGGAGGTGTACTTCTCTAGAACCAGCTCCTCATAGCATAGCCTATGCTAGTAACATATTTCATTTCACACTACTACGTAATTACCTTCTTTCCGTACTCAAAAGAGTGCGGAAAATGATACTTTACAGTTTCACTCTGGTTTATTAGAAATCTCTCCTATTTGCCCGCTGTAGCGATGATAGCAGCTACCACTACACAGCGAGGGGCCTTCAAATAAGGCCAGTTGCCCCATGGTATTTAGCGGAAATTCTTAGAACTACTTGAAGAAAATAAGAACATAATAGGCAATATATTTAAGAATCCACAGTTCTAGCCCTTCAGACAAACAACTCAATGTTAAAAACATCCTCGAGATATGAGCTATATATTTTAGGTAAATAAAATATAATAAAGTACTAGAGGAACCGCGCTACTCCACAGCATTCGTTATAAATAGGCCAGATAACTCGTCTTGATATGCTCGTCGTAGTCATATTATTTTTCCTGCCCTGTTCAATAGTTTAATGAACATTTAATAAGAAGCGCGTTGTGGTATGCTGTAGTTCATCATACCGTCTGTTTGGTAAAATTCTATTCATATATTCGCATGTTTATCCTGCAGTTCTTGATGTAAAGCTTGGTATTGTATCGTAGAATGCAATGGTATTTTTAATCGCAGTTTTTCTATACAGAACGATTGTCTTGTGAGTTCATAGGTTAGTCTCGAAGAGCGTTTTTGGCCTGGCAGAGAACTGTTTTAAATTATGGAGTCTGTTTGTACGTAGACCTTTTTCTCTTAGCTTCATGGAAGTTACTAGGCACGCTCTGCCATCTGTTCAATACATTTGGAAGCTGGGAAAGGTTAGAGAATCAAAGAGTATCTAGCAGAGAATAGTATTCTTCCGTGATCAGAGGAAGTATACACTCGATGGCTTGACAGGTAGTAATCAAACATGGCAGCATGCAATGACATCACTAAGGATGACAATCACATATAACAGAATATTAACGAAAGTGTTAATCGCTTAGCAACATAATGTATTGCGGGTTAGAATAATCCTTCGCCTGCAATTATTGGAGTGATCATTTATGCCTGGTTTCCGGAATGGGGAGATATCTGTCCGATAGCTATTGATCTGTTACAACTGCCGACTCGACAAATCTACGCTGCATTGCACACCGGAATAGCAACTAACTTATCGAACTGCTAACTATTAGCTCGTTGATCAGGTTTCGGAAATACGCACTAGATGCCACCCATCGCACTGCTTTGCTTTTGTGCTTTACTTGTGTTCCCTAGACTGTGAGGCGCATGCGCATAAGTAATGCATCACATTTGAGCTTTCCGTGCAGATTCTGTTTTCTCCTCTTTGCCATGCAGCGAGAAATTGGTATTCGACTAGTTCTTGCAGACGTGGGTATCAGTTTCGCACTGTGTAAGGACAGTCAAAAGAATTTGACATTGAAGATTTATAATGAAATATGCACACTAGCAGCACATTTCACGCGGATTTAGTTTCCACTGAGCCTTATGAATATATAGTATCTATTCCCTGTTATTCCAAAATATGAACATTGTTTGACCACAGTGCAACGATTATTATTATTATTTCGTATGGCATGAGGATACATTGTTACAATTTGGTTATTAACTATATTTATACATTTGAGCTCATCAATATCTGCATTGCTGCTAAAGCTGAATGTCCAGTTTTGTTAGCCAACTCACAGCTTCATCACTGGCCTCGTGGATATCCTTTATTGTCCCACTGAATCTTCGGAGTGGGCACTCTGTGACGATATGTTGTACGGTCTGAGGCATATCAGAGCAGTCGCAATAAGGATCGCTGGTAATCTTCCACTTGTGTTTCCAACGATAAATATCGGGTAATTAACATAATTATATAACCTGTTAGTTCCTTAAGAACAGTCCCACGACAAAAGTGTGTGCTCACTGCCAATGAAAGTAAACCTGCAGTAGACCTACTACGATAAATGTGTAACTATCTGCTATACTCATTTACTGGTACCAGTGCTTCTATTGACACGAATGCAGTCACAGATACAAATATGATAAGACTCGGTGGTATTGAGAGTCAGCTAGTAGGCAAAGGGCAGTGCGTAGCGGCGCTTCTGACGGGACAGCGAGTCACTGTCTCGGTATCGCTTGGGAATGTTTCGAAACAACTGACACTCGGTGTTCCGGAACAAGGGAACCTAACTGCGCACCGGCACAGTGTGCCGAAACAAGGACATAATGCCCAACCCTAGATGAAAGTCATCAGAAACATCTTTCTAATTCCCTTACCATTGTTCGAAGGGAACAAATTTCTTTTCTTAAGAAAGACCTTCCTTGCTTGTGATAGTCTGCACTTTATGTCCTCCTTTCGTTAGTTATTTTTCCACCCAAGTAACAATATTCACCCTCTCCATTTGAGTGTTTATAAAGAATGCATGACTGCATTTATATATTCGTATTTTGTTTTTCTGTCCAAAAGGAATTACCCTGTATCATACCCTTGTCCTCTCATGGTATTTGTGTTTTTTTTCTCAGGCTCGTACCCACCAGCTGTTGGTCCACAACAAGGAGCTGCTGGATCACATCTCTGCTCTTGTGGCGCATTTACAAGAGCAGGAGAGGCAGCAACAGCAACAACGACATCACCAGCCGCCTGTCTCCAACACCCAGCCTCAACAGCACGTCACGGTCGTTCCTCAGGTAAGACCATCCTCTATGCTTCTCTTGGGCATGCCTTCTAACATGTAGAATATATGTGGAGGAAGCAGTCCCTTCTATAGTCTCAGCTGTCCCATTGGTTAACGATCTAACAGAGGTGTAGAACAGTGATGCACAAAATGTGACTCTGGAGACAAGAGCGCTTGTGTTGATTCTCAGAGAGACATCGTATTTTATAACTAGGTACTCCACCCCAAAAGGGAAGTAAAAAATAATTAACGGTTATATCATGTATCAGATTCCTCACGCAATTACATTTTCTGTTGTGTCTTTTGTCTGGGTTTCTTCTCTTGAAAAAGAGGACAAGTCTGATCGCATAGGCAGCCTAGAGGTGTCACATGCAAATGCAGAGGCCATACATTCTTCTTCTTCTTCTTCTTCTTCTTGCGTTAGGGCCTACTAGGGACCACGTTCCAATTTCAATTCTTCATCCTTTGTTGTTGTTCCTTTCTTTTCTTTCAATATTCCTTCGTTATTTCACTATATTTTTTTCTCTTTCTTCAGACCACTTTGTGCCAGTTTTCTTTGCCTCCCTCCTTTGGAATCCTTCCATCTTTAAAACTTTCTTCCTGAAAATTTATCTTTCCATTACTTCTTCTTCTCTGATGTTGTTTCTTTCCAAGTCTTTTTTTGATCTCTTGAATCCAGATGGTTGTTGACTTTTTCTTCCAAAGATACGTGAAGATCTTTTTGGTTAGTCTATTGTCGTCCATTTTGTAAATATGTCCAAAAAATAGCAGTCTCCTCTTCAGTACTGTTATAGATATGTTTTCTATGTTCTAATAAATTTCGTTATTACTTAATTTCCAAACTTCTGTAGTTTTTATAGGGCCTAATATTTTTCTTATAATTCTTCTTTCTAGTACTTCCAATCTTTCAAGCTTATAATTGAGTACTAAGCATTCTGGTTTCACAACTTCATTTTAAAATGTTTAGATAAACATTTTTTGTTATACCATCTGCTCTTTTCATTTTTTGTACCCTTGCCTCTATAGCAGATTTTTCCAAACCATTTTCTTGGATTGTTTCCCCCCAAAATTTGAATTGCTTTATCCTTTTGATTCAACCAACAACTGTTCCTAGCAATTTTGGAGCATTTTTTTATATTCGTCATGAATTTTGTTTTCTCTGCCGAAATTCCTAAGCCTGCCATGTTGGCTGTCTCTTCCAGAAGATTTACTAGTATTACTGTTATTGCAGCTTGATGCAACGACTTAAGGATTCCACTACTTACGAATTGTAAAATCTATATTTTTTGACTCATTGTACAAAAATCTTGACGTTACCTCCCCTGTGAATAATGATATTCCAGTAAAATTATTTGTTTGTTTATTTATTTTTGTGGAGAAAGTCTGCCTCGGGCCTGTCTGCATTGCAGGTCTTGATGTTATGCCACTGTTCTCCAAGTTCTTACAAATGTTCTACCTTCTGCACGCTGCCTTCTCTTGGTTTCCAATCCCCAGTGGTGTTTATAGAGTCTTTATCCGTGATCCGTAGCCCACATTTCTGGATTTCTTGGTCGTGTTGCCGAGTTGCAAGAACGAAAAATATAGAGATTCGCAGTTACCCAAATACACAGTAGGTAGGGAAGTATCAAGTTGCTTTACGTCGCACCAAGACAGATGAGTTTTAAGGCGACGATGGTACAGGAAAGGGCTAAGAATGGGAAGGAAGCGGCCGTGGCCTTAATTAAGGTACAGCCCCAGCATTTGTCTAGTGTGAAAATGGGAAACCACGGAAAACAATCTTCAGGGCTGCCGACAGTGTGGTTTGAACCCACTATCTCCCGAATACTGTGGATACTGGCTAAGCGACTGCAGCTATCGAGCTCGGTGGGGGGAGTATCGACGGGCCTCAAGTGTGAAAACCACATGTTGAATGTGAAGCAGTCATGTTAGCAAGTTGGTTGGTTCTTCCCCTCATTCCCCTCTGTAGCCCATCTTCAGGATTGAGCCAGGGGGCGTGCGGACTGGTGGGGAAGCAAGTACCTTCCCCTCTGCACGTGTTTGGTTCGTGCTAGATCTTCCATCCTGTACAACACTCCCTTCTCTTATACCGTCCTTTCAAAATAAGATTGCTCCCTGTGGGTGGGGGATGCAGACGAAGAATACACCCACAGTATCCCCTGCCTGTCTTAAGAGGCAACTTAAAGGGGCGACCAAGGGATGATTGTATTAGAACCATAACACTACTTGTGATTAGAACCATCACGCGGGGAACATAATGGGTGGCGTTTACTTGCGAGTAGTGCCATTATGTTAGGTACACAACAGGTTTGTGATTAGTAGCAGCAGAGAGTGGTTCACTGTGTGTTTCCTGTACCCGTGATTGGTACCATTGTGAGAAACACCACGAGTCTGGGCGTTGCCTGTGATTATTACCACTATATTTTTTAGATTTATTATTTTTCTTTAGATCTACAGTAATAATACCCATTTGATCCGTTATAAAGAAAAATAACAATGTCCAGCCTAAGCCAAATTTCATACAACTAACTTGGTGGACCCCCACACAGGCGGAATACCAGACAACCATGCAAGGTTCCACCCCTAGCTAAATCTGTTAAGCTGCCTCTAACATGGACGGATGACCAGCTCACATGCTAGGGCACCCCCTACATCTAAATTAAGCCTATAACTAATTACTTACAACATTAAATCTATACTAATTCTAACCTAGTACCTCTTATCATTAACTAATAAATCACTCACTAATACTATCTCAATACACATAAATACACCTTCACTAGAATAAATACCCATTAAACTTCGCTTTCTTATCATCTCCTGCTGAGTATACACACAAACCTTTGCACATTCCATTCCTCCTACATTTCCTCTACTTGACTCTCTCAGGGTTGCTGATTCCATGCTTCAGCGGTATTATGAATGTCACAGACCTCATACACGCTAACCTTAGCACATTCCATTCCTACTACATTTCCTCTACTTGACTCCCTCGTGGTTGCTGATTCCATACTTACGTTGCACTCACATTCTGCTAATACGTATTCTACTCATGTTGCAACTTTATCACTGCACTACCTGTCTGTTCCTGCTCATCTTATTCAACCATGCTTAATCTAATTAAATAATCATCTAAAACCAACTTTGCTTGCCGATTTACCATTAACTAATAAATCACTTACCAATACCATTTAAACTTCGCTACCTCTCTTATCATTCATCCATCATCATCTTTCATACTTAACACTTCAATTCCAGTCCTCATTTACTTTATAATTATAATACACATTAAGACATCTTTACTTGAATAAATACCATCTAGACTTCGCTACCCCTCTTCTCATCCATCCTTCGAATTCAACAATCCATCCATCTTATATCTCAAGACATCATTACTTGAATAAGTACCATACAATTACAGTACACTTAAAAACACCTTATCACCCCGCTATCTCTCTTATCATTCATCCATCATACAATACACATGCAGACACCATCACTTCTTTACTTTAACCATTACAATGCCTTTCGAACTCAACAATCCATCCATCTTATATCTCAAGACACCATTATATGAATAAGTGCCATACAATTACAGTACACTTAAAAACACCTTATCACCTCGCTACCTCTCTTATCATTCATCCATCATACAATATACATGCAGACACCATCACTTCTTTACTTTAACCATTACAATTATAGACACCATCACTTCTTTAACCATTACAGTGCACATACAGACCCCATCACTTGAATAGATACCATCTAAACTTCGCTACCTCTCTTATCATATATCTATCTTCATCACCTTTCATACTTAACACTTCAATTCCAGCAGATACCATCCAACCTCCTTTATATCTCCAAACTCGTAACAATTACACTACACATATAGACATCATTACTTGAGTAAGTACCATCTAAACTTCGCTGCCTCTCTTATCATCCATCCATCTAAACTCTGATCCAACTTCTAAACATCAATACATATCTACCACTTATCATTCTTCACTTGAATAAATACCCTCTAAGCTTCACTACCTCTCTTATCATCCATCCATTGCACTCCACAATCATTCTCTTCAATTCCATACCACATATCCTTACATATATACCTCTTATCATTAACTAATAAATCACTCACCAATACGATCTCAGTATACATAAAGACACCTTCACTTGAATGAATACCCTCTAAACCTCGCTACCTCTCTTATCATCCATCCATTGAACTCCACCATCATTCACTTCAACTTTGACACAACAATCACTTATACTTAACACCGCCCCTTACAGATATCTATTTCATAACACAGGCAAACCATGTTACTTACTACTGTTACTTGTCTTTTTACTTCTCGTAATTACTCCTTCTTCCAGTTTTCCCTTTTTACCCCATAGCTCCTTCAAACTCAAGCTTCTCCCTTTAACCACGGCACTTCTTACTTCTGCTTCCTCCCTCAAACCATTATTCTCTCTCCGATTCTGTCCACTTGTCTTTCCCTGTGATTCTTCTTCCATCCTCTCTTCCTGCATCCTGCTTTCTTCACTCTCGCTGACCTCCGACACTAGTTCGTTCATTAATTTCCTGACTACTTCCATCCTCCTTGCATTTCCTTTTTCTTCAGCTCTTTTTACGATCGCTTCCCAGGAACCCCATCTACTCAGTGTTCCTCCCTTTACAGTATGTACATCAGCCCTGGTAGTTTCTTCTTGCCTCGAACTCTCAGCCCTGCTTTTTCCTTCCTGCCTCACATCAGCCCTGGTAGTTTCTTCTTGCCTCGAACTCTCAGCCCTGCTTTTTTCTTCTTGCCTCAAACTCTCATCCATTGATTTCAGTTTCGACACTGTCCACTTCCGGGTCCAATTCCTGTCGCTTACCACAAGTATCTGACCACTAATCCAGCCCCTGGATTTCCGCTTTCACTAAGTGTTTCTTTAGAATTTTGAAATTCCTACTCTCTTCTCTTCCGAAATCCCTCTTAACTCCAATTTTCTCACTCTGCAGATTACCAGCGTTCCTTATCACTATATCTGCCATCAATGAAGATAGCAGCGACACTTTTATGGGCCTGTACCCTCCCAACTTGCCAACTCTCTCCACATTGTCTATATCGACCTCACTGAAATTAATTTTCATTTTATTTTGTATGAGATCTACCACTTTGTAAATAATGTCCACTTTAGATTCTGACTTTTCTTCCTCCACCCCCTAAATAAATATGGATTTCTTCTTACGCTCCTGTCTGCAAACTGCTATTTCTTTCTTCAGGTTTACCACCTCCTCTTCCATATTTTTTATTTTCTCCCTTAGTGACACCAGATCTTTCTCGCTGTCTTTCATTATTGCCTTCGTATTTTTCATGTAATCCTGGATCCACTGTCTCGTCTTTTCGTACTCCTGGACTTGCTCCTGAAGCATCTTTTTTAATTGCTCGAACGGGCATAACTCCTGTACTACCTCTTTTACCACTTTTCTCATCCTATCCATCTCTTTGCCGTCCACTTGGCCCGACCGCTTCCCCACTCCTACTCCACTCCACTCCACAGGCGCACGTCACACGACACGTCTGTTCTCCTTACTGGCTTCCGCTAGACTGATTACCACTATATGAGGAACACCACGGGAATACCGGCGACCGTGATTATAGTACACCTAGGTGAAGAACACCATGGGTTTGTGTTGCCTATGAGTGGCGCCATTATGTGGGAAACACCATAGGTCTACGCTACTTTTGATTAGTACCGCAACATGACAAATACAGTGATTCTACTTTACTAGTGATAAGTACCATTATGAGGGGCCATTGACCTTGATTTCGGGTCCCTTTAAGCAATAAGCATCCTCGATTCAGGATCGTGCTTTAGACGCTGTCCCTTGGTCAGTAATACTATTATTTATGATGGTTTCTGGATCGGTTCCACTGATTGTTTTAAATTCAAATCCCTCCATTCATTCTTCATCACATTTTTTTAAAAATTCTGGTCAGTCGATGATTTTGAACTTTTAAATTGTAGTTACATTTCGTACCATTAGGGCCGATGACCTAGATGTTAGGCCCCTTTAAACAACAAGCGTCATCATCATCATCATCATCATCATCATCATCATCAAAATAAGATTCGAACTTAGGCGAAGCAGAACGACCCCAAATATTCCTACCTGTTGTTTGCAAAATTGCATTGCCTTATTTTCCCCATTTGACTCTAGGTGAAAATTACAAGTTAGTGTTTTGTTCCCATCCTCATTTCCCCTTCAGCACCACTAGTGAATACTGAACGGCATTTCCCCTGCTCACTACATATTACACCATAAGACAAGAAATATTACCACTGTTTGATAACATCTAGCAAAGAAGGAACTGTTATCTTCAACATATGCAGCACACACGCAGATTTCATCTTCATTTGTTCTGTACTACTGTGAGGTTTGCATGTTGTTTCCTCCGCATGTAAGGTTTTCAATGTTCGCCTAATGGTGCCTTGCTTATGCTTTTCATCTACCACTGTTTCTTACTATGGATTAATATTTATAAGGCATGCTTTATTTTCTCTTTATTATTTGACGGTAGACACTGACTTTTTGTTCAGTTTATTATTTATAATACCGCCATGTTTTTGTTGGAATGGTATTGTATTTTTAGTTTATTTTCAAGATATTGTTGTTTTCTTTTGTTCGAGTTTTTGAATCTAATAGTAGAATAGCGCTGATATTCGATGGATTTAACTGCTTCAAGCTGTTATGCATTTTTATTGCCTCTCAACCAGAATAATTAAGGGAAGAAATTACTCACGTTTTGCATTTTTTGTAGTTAATTCTCAAAAAACCTCACTTGTTTTTCACGAAATTTGGCGCACTTATAACAAAGCCTGGGCAAAAGTTCAGCCTATTTCCGCGCAGACATCAGGCGCGGTTTCACTGTTAATTGTTTCTTTCTCGCGGACTTCTCGCACAAGGCTGCCAGCTTTTGAACTTACGAGCTAGTGGTACATTGTTAGGTGAAAGCATGCCGGCTAGTGACAAAGCCATTGGACTGTGATGTAGTAGCGGGAGTCTGGGGGGGGGGGGGGCGTAAGACCCTATGTTAGGACAGCCAAGTGGATTTAGGCCTCTAGCATTTCATAGGGCCATTACAGGTTGCATTTAATTGTGTTTTGTTGTGTGCGGATTGGTAACGGAACATATTTGTCTTGAATGCTGGGATGACGTCGTATCCAATTACAGTACCGGTCAAACGTTTAGGACCACATAAAAAATTCATGAAATGTAATCTAACGACCTAAAATTGTGGTACTAGACCTCTGCATTCTTTTTTCCTGAACTCTCTCATCTAGTATGATATACGTCACCTGATTTCATTGAGTTACGCCAAGTATTCTAGAAGTTATAAATTTTTAACTGTTGGAAGGTCACATGAGAAAGTCAATCTTTTTGAAAATATTATGAACTATATACTCTAATTGTTTGCAAGTATCACCACCAGGATTCTTTTGTACACTTAGCGATAGGTGGGGGTCGTTTAAGTACAAACATAACAATTCGGGAAAATGCGGCACCGATTTTTTGTGCCCTTATTATTATTATTTTTTGATGGTAAATTTTTACTTGTTCTTGTCATAGGTCTCAGTGTGAGCTATTGGCATCAGAAATATGTTCTTGAATCATATCAGCAGAGTGCAAATGGAACCATCAGGGCAGATAAGTCTGACGCCGATAGCTCGTACTGAGACCCTGGGCTATACATGACAAAGAAAGAAAAATTAACAATTTTGGCACTGCTTTGAGCAAAATAAAACACGCAAAAAATGGTTCCTCGTATATTTGGAATTTTTATATGCATACTAAATTGCCCCCCCCCCCTATCGCTAAGTCTACAAAACAATCTTGGTGGTAATATTTCCAACCAATTACAGTCACATCATATAAGCAAAATTTTTGATTTTTTGGGGTGACCTCCCAAAAATCAAAAATTCATAATTTCTACAGTACGCGGACTAATTTAATGAAACCAGGTGACATATATCCGATTATATGTGAGAGCTCAGACAGAAAATTACAGATGTCTAGTAGCACAATTTTAGGTTATACATGACATTTCGTGATTTCTTAAAGTGGTCCTAAACTTTTGCCCGGTACTGTATGTCACAGCCAGTGGAAATGCCAGTGCGAGCTTCAGCAATGGAGAATGGCGCATATTAAAGTACATTCGGTTATAAAAATAAATGCACGTTGGGGGCTGGTGGTAGGTCCCTGGCTGTAGTTCTGAACACATCTCCCATCTACAAGCTATTCCACATAACATTCGTTCTCATTCAAATCCATTATAACGCCGTAAAATTTAGGGTGCTTAACTAACTTGCATCTACAGTGAATAGTACATTTTTAGGTCAAGAAATGTTGAGTTACTTAAATTACAAATTACTGAGGTAGTTAGGTACATTCTGCATAGGGTCCAGTATATGTTGGCTTACTCCTGTTATTTTCATGATCCATTATTGACGGTATCACATCTCGCATTCTTACTGTGACCCGGGGATTGTTGACTTCCTGAAGCAACTTTCATTTGCAGCAAAGACATCTCCTTACAATGTTTTATTCACGTATCATTACTAATCAATTATGAAACAGAAGAAAACTGATAACTGAACAGGGTGTGTTCCTGTTGCAAATGTGATGGTAGCATGACGCGATTTCCTATCTGTGAAATTCAAACTTGCCGAGTAAGTTATGAGCTTAATAAAAAGTTTGAGGTGTTAGGGGTGGTGGTCTATACCGCAGAAAATATGGAACATCTATCTGAAATGTTTGGTAATTTGACAAGGCATCGAGAGAGAAGCATGTCAGATAGAAGTGTAAGAAGAATGTTTCAATAATAATGGTATTGTTTTCACGTCTCACTAATTACTATTACGGTTTACGGAGGAAGAATATTTTGAGATAATCCATTGACCTATGCTTACCACAAGATCTACATGAAGACGATCCCGACAAGCGCCTTCATTTCTGTAGGTAAGGGTTGTTCTGCCCGAAGGCACGTCCGAACCTCTGTAGAGGTGTTCCTGAGCCGGAGTTTACGTGCGGTAGGGTGGCCAGTTCCTTTCCTCCATTCCCTTACCCCCCACCAACAGCGCGTGGCAACCCATCCAACTTCTGACCACGCCCAATGTTGCTTAATTTCGGAGCTCTCACGGGATCCGGTGTTTCAACACGGCTACGGCCGTTGGCTTCAGTTCTGTGAAGGGTACACAATTCAAAATGAGTTTGATCCTACATTCTACAAACGGATCTTGTGGTGCGACGAAGCTACATTGAAACTGAATTGACGGTATTAATAGGAATAATTCATAATTATGTTCAGTGGCCCAATGCAAATCCAAATCCAGGCGCTGAAAGACAAGGTTTTCTTTGCATAATTTTCCGAAACAGCCCAAGACTCGGAACTATTTAAAGAAGTTATTGATTGTAAATTTCTCCTGAACGTATTTCATGTTCTTTCAAACAATTTGAACCATTTAGAATTGCCTATAAAATTGTTTTAATGTCAGAGATGAAAATTTTAAATTTTAATTCATAAAATATTATAAATTAAAACTTAAGATAATGAGTAATTGATTCCGATAGTTAAAGCAACTTACAAGAGAATAAATACAGAGGCTTAGGACACTGGGTTTGTTAGTTGGCATGAAGAGGTGCATTGTTTTAAGTAAAGTGATAAAATATTTATAACATATTATTGACAGTTATTAGCAGCATGTGGCATAAAACACACTATTTATGCACACCATTTGAAAGGCAATTGATTGCTTAGATTGACCGATAACTTAATTTGTTACGATTTTTAGTAAAAATTAGTACATTTTATTGATATCTGGTTAAGGCCCCCTAAAATTAATTAATTAATTAATTAATTAAATAGAAGTAACAGACATGATAGTAGCAAGAATGATTGCTGTTATAAACAGGTGGGAACAATGGCAGGAGAGTACTCGAAAGGCTAAATTATGAATAAACTAGATGGGTATAAGTACCGGTTCTTTAGTGGGGGTATATGAGACGAATAGAGAAGACTGGGTTATCTGGGAGAGAAGTAATCACCCATTGAGGTAATAGAAGTAAAGAAGTAAAGTAGAGGGAAATCTAGACGAGATGCTTACACTCAGTTTTCATTGAAGTTAAGATTAGAGGTGACAAACTAAATGAGGCCACAGTCCTAGTTACAAATAGAGGCGTTCAGAGGCTTGCAGACTGAACCTTAAAGACATAACAGTCTGTAATGAAGATATGTGTGTAATTTTTGTGTCAAATAATGGAGAAACTTCCTCAATATATATTTAACCAGCACAACTGCAGAGAGGTACTTTATTTTTTGTATCTTTTTCAGACCTTTTAGTCACCCCAAAATTTATTTTTAAAGAAAATATTCGACAAAAAAATGTTCAGGTTGGAAAGCGTTTTATGGGTTGTTCAATACTGAAAGTCGTATTGTAAGAACAACGAACTTATGAGTTTGTTATTTAAATTACACAGTGAATCATTGACCAAACCATCGTTATTTTCATTATCTCGTTTGTGTATTGCTTTACGGATAGAGTCATCAGCCGCCCGCATATAAACACATAGCCACTCGCAGCTACCTCTTCGTTCTCGAAAAAAGACTCTGTACCATCCCATTCAGTATTCAACCTAAAATAAGAAAGAAATGCGTCCGTATCACCTAGCTGATCGTAAACCTGGAAAAGAATACTGTCCCGCATTGCAAATGTGATTATAGACCTGAATTTTATGCTCGGCCGCAACACATGTGAAATACTGCACCGCAATACACAGGTGATAACTTACCTTAGATGCTGACCCGCAAAGTAGGATTGACGTGAAATCGACAAGAAATATTCGTCCGTATGTGATAAACACACAGAAAGGATGCGTCCATTCGTGGCACATAATTCCATTTGTTTGTACGCTGTATTGGCAAGGGTAAAATTCCAAGGCAACTTACCCGCCACTCGTTATGCCAGGGTTGGATTACCACTCACTACATGCTAACCTGCAGTGATTAGTGCTAAAAACAAAGCAATGAATGAATGAATGAATGAATGAATGAATCAATCAATCAATCAATCAATCAGTCAGTCAGCCAATCAGTGAATCAATCTTTCACCACGGATCTGCATTTTGGTCTGTCGCCCAGGTGGCAGATTCCCTATCGGTTGTTTACGTAGTATTTTCTTAAATGATTTCAAAGAAGTTTGAAATTTATCAATCTTGGTAAATTTGCTAATCCTAAACTCCTCTTCCGATGAACGAGTATTTGGCCCGATTTGTACTCGTGAATTCCAACTTGAGCCTCATATTACGCTTCTTCCTACTTTCAAGAGCTCCACTCGAATCTGTAATTTACTAATTGTCATTCCAGCCCAATTTTCCACTGACAGCACAGTCGAGCTGTTCGTCTCCTTACTTCCATGTCTTCCCAGCCCAAGGTTCTCAACATCATCGCACTGTCAAGTGCTTTCAGCGTTAGTGCAACAATCTGTTCCTCGCACGCGTATTACAGGGCAATTTCCTTGCACAGTGAGGTATTGTCAACAAGAGATTACAAGTACAGTGTTTTCCTGAAGAAGCCTTGTATTATTTTTGGAAATTAGTTATATTTCCCAAATAGTTCGGGTGTCTTCTTCGACTTTTCCACAAATAATTGACAACCTATTTCTTGAACGTTGACACACGATTCTCTTTCTTTGCCAAAAAACTTGTGAAAAAACCTACTATCCTTTTAGGATACTCATCCTAAATACTTGAAATTATATGTTGCTTGTATTCCCAACCTGACATTAAGTTCTCTTAGGTTCCTTACCTACTGACATCACTGTAGTCTTGGAAACGCTAATTTTCTTATAATATTCATTGCACCTATTTTCAAGTTCCAAGTTATTAGATTGCAGATTTTCAGCACAATCTGCCATTAAGACCGTATCGTCAGCATAGGACAAACTGTTTACTACATTTTCACCTAAGCGAATCCCTCCCTGCCACTTAATAGCTTTCAGTAAATGATACATGTAAACTATGAACAACAAAGGTGAAAGGTTACAGCCTTGTCCAACCCCTGTAAGTACCTTGAAAAAATAAATAATTCTACCATCAATTCTCACTGCAGCACAGTTGCCAACATAAATGCCTTTGATTGGTTTTAATCACTTACCCTTAATCCCGTTATCCCTCAGTATGCCTAACATCTTTTACCTCGGCATTCTGTCATATGCACAAAAAGAAATAAAAATGTATTTTCTGGTGAACATAATGTTTTAAAAATGTGACTCAGTTCTCCACGCTGATACTGCGTTTCCTAATTCCTGTATTTGGAGTCAAAAAGGGAAACACGCCTGCTGATGGAATTGTCCCTTATCTTTGGTTTGCTGGATATTTTTGCAGTTCAATGAAAGTTACCTTCAATTACATTGCTACGCAGTTCAAAATCAGGACATAACATAACGTAGCACTTGTTGTTACATAATTCAGTTGTATTAGGCTGCATTGAAAATTAATAATTTGTGATGTTTTATTTTATTTTTTGTAGTTCATTGTTTTTACTGCATGTAAATAAAATTTAGTTTTGTATTGAGGTTTGTTTATATAATTATTTCTGTGGCATCCCGATGTGAATGTTGATTTTATGTTTTATCATTTGTTGCATTTTCTGTATCTTTTGTTATAACAGTGATTGATATAACCATCGTGTTTATTTTTTGGTCTGTAGTTATGTAGTGTAAGGGTGTTGAGAGGATGTAGTTAGGTAAGCTTGTGGAGTATTGTTTGTGCACAGATTTTCAGAGAAATGGTTATAAAAATATTAATTTGTAATGACTTCCATTTAAACATTCAAAGATTGAACATATTCAGACTGGATACATATATGCCAAGCTTTAATATTTTTTTGCAATCTTATTAACATTACTTTATATACCATTTTCAATCCCAAGTAACAGTGCTCTAAGTAGCTTCAAATTTTCCGCTTCTTAGATTTGTTCGGTAAAATGGTTTAATTACTTTGGGAACCCGCGAAAATTATTTTTTTTCTCTATTTTGAATTCATAAAAATTATTTGCATACATACATCGCTCGCGTCGCCTGGTAAGGAGAGATAGAATAACACGGATCACGCATACTCAGTACTCAGTAAGGCATGTATTCACGTTTTGAATAAAAATCTATTACTATTCAACCAATTTTTTTCAAAGATATACAGTGAAACACTTGCATTTAGGGAGGATGTTTACACAATAAGAAGTTCGCACATAGTCTGCTGTTCCTTAAATGATTAACAAAAAACTTAAAATTTTTGTGATATATTCTGTATGATTTCCCGAAAATAGCTTATTTCTATTAGTCATCGCGTAAGTGGTCGGAATGCTGAGAGGATCATGTGTAATTACTGGGAAGGCCATACTTAGAAGCACATGCTTCAATGTTCGCTGTACCCATTGCCCTGTACAGAAGATGAACTATTTCAAAGCACACAAAATGTATTTGAAGTACCAACGTTTTGATGGAAATGTATGTGACAGTGTGTTATTTTAGCTGTATATTCCAGACACGAGAAGAAGAATAAAATTACTTCCCCAAATAACATTCTGTAAAATTATTTTAATAGTTCATAAATATTTTTTATTAGTTAGCAGTTATCAACTCAGCTTTCTAATAAGAAAAGTCACAAAACACAAGACACTGCAAACAAGCTACTCGACTGTCATGGCCGCTCTACAGAAGGCTTCAAACGCTTCCCTGTTGATGTAAGCACTAAACAGAACACTGTTCTCATTCTCGTTTCAAAATAAATCTAGTAATCGGAATGACCTTCTTGATCGGAATTCCACACTTTTCCCCTCTCTCTCTGGCAACCCTTGACGTAGACTTTACATTCTCAAGCATTTCGATGCCATTATCTTAGTGTAGTTATCATCGGTCAGTTGTGAGAAAAAATGTGACTTACTGATTTGACTATCTCATGAATCTTTCATTTCTTCCTAAGACAAAGGCTGGCAAAATTCCGCTCAATCAGCAGCTCTTCAGCTGAGGCAGGTAGAGGAGCAGAGTATGCTCTCTGACGGAAGGTACAGCCTAGCAGCTACTTGCACGGCTCTCAGTTACAACTAGTGAGGAGACGCAAATCTAAACAGATTTAAACTTTTAAGAGTTCTATTGTACCTATTGTGTCGTTCTGTTCAGTGTATTAAATTGCGGTGAAGAAACAAAAATGATATTTGTATACAGACGACAAGTGCCAAGTAAATATATTTAATTACCGTATATTCATTTAATTAGGTTATGCGTAGGAAACAAAATTAATTATCTTAAGACGTAGAATTTCACGATTGCTAAATGGTATTATAATACATAAATTTGGGTATGTTAGGTCGTGTATTAATTATTATAAGCTGACACGCTTCGAACCTGCGACCAAGATCGTCTTCAGAGCAATAAAAAGTATTTCAGTTGCAACTGTCACTCCCTAGACTCGAGATAGAGAGACCCTGTTAGAAATACAGTAGTCACAGAGAAAGATGTTGACAAGTTAATTATGGAGGGTAATCATGATCTACTCAGTATATAGCCGTCACCTTTGTTAAACTTATTCCTGTGTTGAACAAATTCTATCGCATCACGAATGATTCTAGGTATGAAATGTTTCTCTTTACAAATGACAGAAATAGCATCAAAAATGATCTGATAGTCATTATGTATGGCATGTTCCTCCACAGCAGATTTCTCTGTCTGGCAAACACGTGGATGCCTGCGAGGTTCCTTAACACTAGCTGCTACCTTCCTAGACGTTTGGCCAACATAAACAGATCCACAGGAGTTCCTGTTGTTGAGTCATCAGTCCATAGACTAGTTTGCTGCAGCTCTCCATGCCACCTTATCCTGTGCTAACCTTTTCATTTCTACATAATCATTGCATCCTACATCTGTTCTAATCTGCTTGTCATATTCATACCTTGGCTATCCCTACCGTTCTTACCGCCTACACTTCCTTCAAAACCCAACTGCATAAGTCCTGGGTGTCTTAAGAGGCATCCTAACATTCTATCTCTTCTTCTCGTCAAATTTAGCCAAATCAATCTCCTCTCACCAATTTGATCCAGTATGTCTTCATTCGTGATTCAATTAATCCATCTCACGTTCAGCATTCTTCTGTAACGCCACATTTCAAAAGCTTCTACTCTCTTGCTTTCTGAGCTTGTTATCGTCCATGTCTGCACTTCTATACAATGCCACGCTCCAGATGAAAGTCTTCAGAAACATCTTTCTAATTCCTACATCAATGTTTGACGTGAGCAAATTTATTTTCGTATGAAAGCTCTTCCTTGCTTGTGCTAGTCTGCATTTTTTGTCCTCCTTAATCGTTAGTTATTTTACTACCCAAGTAACAATATTCATCTATTTCCTTGAAGACTTAATTTCCTAATCTCGCATTTCCTGCATCACCTGCCTTCGTTCGACTGCACTCCATTACTTTTGTTTTGGACTTATTAATTTTCAACTTGTACTCCTTACCCAAGACCATACCATTCAGCATCTTCTCGAGATCTTCTGCCGTCTTAGATAAAATAACAATATCATCAGCAAATCTCAAGGTTTTGATTTCCTCTCCTTGGATTGTGATTCCTTTTCCAAATTCCTCTTTGATTTCCTTTACTGCCTGTTCTATGTAAGCATTGTAAAAGGAGTAAGGAATCATATATATTCCAGCACCGTTTAAGCCAATAGGACCTTTGACAGATCCTAAGCAATTGTCTATGATATTAGGCTTAAAGATGGTCTTGATATTGTGCCTTCTGAGAATATTGCCAATACTACCCGTGACAGATTGTATTAATGGCAAAAAGGCCAGAATCAAAGGATGAGAACCACGTGACAATCTGTCTTTTGGCTTAGGATGTAGCACTTCGTTAATCTGTTTCCTTGAGTAGCCATTGCTCAGGAATGTTTTGGTTAGGAACTCAAGTTCACAGTTTAACTTACTCTCCTTACAAACCTCTCTTGCTCGGCTGATAAGGGTGCTAAGCACAGCACGCTTGTGACAATGATGGTGACGAAAGAATCCGTGAAGATATCTATTAATGTGGAACCTAACGTTCCATCTGATTTCCTAGAAATCAAAACATCCAAGAACGACAAAAAATAATTATGTAGACATGTGATAACTAAATACTCCTTTGGCTGCTACCTGTACTCATAGAAATACTGCAGGCTAATTAAAAGTTTATTTAGGAATATGGCATAAACAATGATCGACAAACAAACTGTTCGATTGTATTGCATAAAAACATATGTTTTATTACTCTGATTTATTTCAAGATAACCCAATAAATGCACACGGACGCACAACACACACACACACATATCAAACCCCATGGCCCAACAGCCTCGAAGGGCCGTGGCCTACCAAGCGACTGATGCTCAGCTTGAAGGCCTGCAGATTACGAGGATCCTCTCGGCCGTTACTCTTGACTTTCTGGACCGGGGCCGTTATCTCACCGTCAGATAGCTTCTCAATTGTAATCACGTAGGCTGAGTGGACTTCGAACCATCCCCCAGATGTAGGTAAAAATCTTTGACCTGGCCGCGAATCGAACCCGGGACCTCCGCACACTGCCCCTACACCACGGGGCCGGCTATATATACATATGGTTCAAATCAACCATGAGTAGCCATGCTCACTATTTGCTGTCTATTTACAAGTCTCTCTTCCTTATGGCACAGCTGGCGGTCCGGCCCGTTGAAATTACCTGGAGACGGTTAATTCATACTTTAACTTCTCCGAGTCTAGTCACCTCATACAGCAGCTGTGCGTAGACCGCTGGATTTGAACACAGGGCCACGGTGTACACAACTCATGATGACTATCCTTGGTTCGGCTCCAGAGACAGTCCAGTAATTCACAGAGTCACAATACCGGCTTTCCTCGCTGTCTCACGGCTATCCTCAGTCCACAGAAATACTCAAACACACAGTACCCTCAGGTAGTACACAGTCTTCCGTTCCTTTCGTTGTATGCAGTCTAGCTACTTGACACTCCGACATACACTCACACTCGCTCGCAGCGGCCTTATATTTATACCTCGAAGATGGATTGTTAGAATATGCAGGGCTCGGCTACAGATTGAACATTCCTGCTTTACCTTCTAGAAATCGTGTGGAGAAACTAGATGAAGGGAACAATAGAGGAAAGGCTGCAGCATGTCCTAGGGCGGGCTGCGAGATTGCCCGATCTGGCTTAGTCATCCCTTCCAGGAAATACCGAAGGGCCTGTGACAAGGCTGACGGTCGCTTCGACACGCAACAACAATACCCTCAGACAGGTACATTGCTGTGGCTTTGCTTGCGCCTTGACTCCGCATACCGCCATCTAGTCTTTACAGCACGAACTATTATAATAACTCATGTGCTCTTCTGCGCTCATACCGTTAGCTCAAGAAATGGGGTCTCTCTAATTGCCCACCTATGCTTTAAGACTTGCGTTGCGCAACGTTGTCATGAAATCCAGGTGAGGCAGATCCTGACCTGTCCCCACCCGCATCTTTTGTGTCTGAAATATTATATATTCAGTGAATGTATTTGTTAATAAAATAGTTTTAATCGTTCACCTTGAATGTCAAAGTGGAGTCTTAGCTTTCCTGAAACTCTGTGCAGTGTTCTTTAGCATGTAACTGTAGCTGCTTTATCAGCCAACATGTAATATAAGCCAAAACAATGTAAGACTTGTTTGACTGTATGGTATTCTGTTGAAATTACTTACATAGTCCTTTCTCTTTCCTGAAATCAACTATTTATTCTTGGAGCATTTGGTAAAATGATACATATCCTTGTTCTTTTGGTCAGTCTTTCTGTGTCACTAATTCCTGCAGTTGCCAGGAATTATTCAGGGCATTAATAATAGTGGTAGTGTGTTTTAAAATGATGAATACCCATCTTCTGTATTCATTTTTAGTTTCTGAATAAGACCAAATTTTAGTAACTGAGGTAGTTGGAAGAAAGGCATAGCTGTACGAATGTCGTATCAGTACTTTCTGGAGCTCCTAACAAGACTTAACTGAGTGGATCCTACTCCCATAACCATCGACGGTTAGTATACCACTTACAGTTCATCCCAGCGAAATACCCTGACATTACCCTGGATGAAAACTTGTCCTGTTTCAACAACAATGTAACAAGTATTTCCTTCTTTTCACTCTCTAAACAGGCTAAAGTATACATTTCTCGAGAAGCTAAAACGAACAAATATCGAAACACTAATTGTATTGCCTAATTTTGATTATTGATATTTTTATTATTGTAATGATGTGTACAGGGGCGCTGGATTGAGCCTGTAAAATTGTCCCCAAAATAGTGGAGAGTGGTGGTCATGATTATTGTTTTAAGAGGGACTACAACTGGCTAACTATCCTCTATTAACACTAATCAGAGGGAAAACGTGGAAGGGATCAGACACTTCAAAAACTGAAGGTATCGGCCAAAGAAAGACAAGGGCCACCAACGGCGTGAAAATCCGACTCCGTAGGCCTCGAATGCTCTAATACCGTCGGAGTCGGAAAGGAACAAGAGTTGACCAAGGGATAGATAAAAGTGACAAAAGAAAGTGGAAGCAATGTCAGGACTCAGGTAAGGGCCCCGTGGTCGACAAACCAAGTTACGAGCCCCTGGGGCCCCTCTTAGTCTCCTTTTACGGCAGGCAGGTGAAATAGCTGAGATAAGCTGAAGAAAGCTATTCAGTGTTCGCGTCGTCGCATTACTATAAAGGGAAGGAATTCTATTCACGGTGTTTTCATTAAAACAGTTTTACGATACTGCC
The DNA here is from genome assembly GCF_040414725.1 of Anabrus simplex. NCBI lineage: Eukaryota > Metazoa > Arthropoda > Insecta > Orthoptera > Tettigoniidae > Anabrus > Anabrus simplex. The sequence goes on from NC_090276.1 coordinate 39,460,469, forward strand.
AAATGGCCTCAAACTTCCTCCAGACATCCTTGTATTATAAGAATAATATATCTGTTTTTTCTTTGTTGGACTATGATACTGGAACTTCTTCGAGAACACTTCTAGAGAGGAAGCATTTTCGAACAACTATGTATATGATTGGTGGCTGCTCCTTGAAGTAAATTCGTGCTCGTTATTTATTTATAGTGGAGAATATTTGAATTTACCTCCACTACAGTATTGCAAATAAAACTACTTAGACGAAAAATTATAAGGAATACAGAGAAGAAGTTCTAAAACTTAAAAATATTCCAGATCTGATTGAAGGGAATTATATTTAGTTAATTATATTGTATGATACGTCCTGCTCCCTGCTGATTAGTAAGAGTAGTGGCCTTCCATACAGAGAATCTCGTGTTCGAGGTTGGCGTCAGGAAGGGCATCTGGCCGTATATATATATCCATAAATTAATTATTCTGACTGATATCCAGAAATGCCTTCGTTCCATCTACGCCTCTTTTTAATAATACTAGTGGAAATATTATTAATTAAAAATACAAGAAGATGGGTATTTCAAAACACGATGTCAGTGTTGTTGAAAAGTATGAGTAACAGTTTGAGTTTGTTCAAAACAGTTTATTTTTTCTTTAATCATTGCAGCCAGTGATGTGAAGCACAAATTGGACAAGCCCAGTAATTATAACGGTAATTGGCGTTAGAGTCTATTCTGTCTCTATATTTATAATGTCAGTGAATTGGATCTATTGAGGAATGCTGTACTCAAGTTGCTTTCAACTTAACTGTTTATGAACTGCCTTCTTTTTTGCTTCGATTGCCTCATATGCTCTTCTTCTTTTTCAAGTATACCGTGTTTACAACTATTAAAACATTCACTTTATACAATTCATCTCTTTAAAACGATATTTATATGGAATACTACTAACGTATATATTGCCCTCCATGATTTGAGTTCCAATTTCTGAAATGTCTTTTTTTTTTTTTTTTTTTTGTCATATGTTGACATGTAAACCAGCCTCCGGACTACGTCTACCATCTGTGAGTTGTTTTATGCAACGAGACATTAGCACTGTATCCTACAATGTGTTCTCCGTATCTATGCCGTAACGTTTCCCACCATTGTTTTGCAGGTTTTTCGGATTTTTCAACTACGGTACATTGTCTAAATGATGAGATATTCCCCGCTATTACAGTCCCGTGCCAATAATAACTTCAAATGCCTTCAGTGATAAAACATGTGGAAGTCTCGTTGACATCCTTCCCATCGGCGGCCTGATGATGATGATGATGATGATACGACGTACGAGGTGAAGATGTTACTACTACTACTACTACTACTACTACTACTACTACTACTACTACTCGGAGACGCCGTCTCTCAGGCCAGAATATTTGTTACGGTGAAGGAGATGCTCGGGGAAAGTGGGGGGAGTTGGCGGCCATAGCCTTTATTAGGAACGGTCCCGGCATTCGCCTTAAAGCAAGAGAATGGAAAACCACAGAAAATCATTCTCAGGACAGCTGACGGTGGGGGGACCAGTCCCTCTCTGTCTCCCGAATTCAGAGGCATAGAGCCGTGGTTACCCCTCCTCTTCTCGGTTGGTCGGTCGGAGTGCACAGTTGTCCGACCACGGATCTGCCGTGGCGTATTGTTGGCTGAAACGTACTCTGCAACTGGCGACGATATGATAGGCAAGGGCTAGGAGTGGGAACGAAGCGATCGTGGTCCTAATTAATGTGTGCAGTCCCAGCATTTTCCTGGTGTGAAAATGGGAAACCCCGGAAAACCATCTTCAGGGCTGCCGACATTGAGGTTCGAACTCACTATCTCCCGAATGCAAGCTCACAGCTCCGCGCCCCTAACCGCACAGTCAACTCGCTCTGTCAGCAACACTTCGCAAAGCCCATTTGAAGCGCTCTGAGTGGCTCACTTCAGCAACTGATAAAATAACAAAATGATTTATCAATGTGACAACCCTCTAATGCTCATACACCCGGTTTACGTTTCTTCCAACCACCACCAACATATCTTCTGTAGCGGGTGTGACAAGAATAGCAACAGACGTTACAGAGTAAAAACGAACTAAATATTATTTGAAATCTTACACAAATTAGCAAACAAACATATAATTACACAATGATCACTTATTAACATTTGAACGAAAATCGTATACAACGTCGTTCTGAATTTGAACTTTGATATTTCGAATAGACACCTCCATCACTGGGAGAGCGGCTCCTTTTCTCACCAGCGGGGATGACACGGCCGGACAGTAGTTGTAGAAAGGGCACCCTGCACGTGAACTGGTTTTTCGCCCGTGTGGGGGGCCAACAAGCTAATTTTAGGATTATAGGGTTAATTTAGATGTAGGGGCTGCCCTAGCATGTGGACTGTTCATCCGCCCAAGTTAGTGGCACCTTAGTAGATTGAGTTTAGGGGTGGTGCCTTGCGGGGAGACTGGTATCCCGCCCGTGTGGGGGGGCCACCGAGTTAGTTGTTAGAATATACTGTAGGTTTGTAGGGTTGGCCCTTACATGTGGACTGGTCATCCGCCCATGTAAGGGGCCGCTTAGTAGATTTAGTTGGTGTGTTTTTAGTTCTGTTTATAATTGTTCAGTTTCGCTGGTTGTAATGGTTCTTTCTGTTTTATGTAATCTGGCATTGTGAACATGTATCTGGGCTAACAGCCTGTAAAGTTCAATAAATTACTTTCCATAGCTCTCGCTAGAATACACACTTCCACAATTAGGTCTAATTAAAATAGTTAACAATTCTTTCATCATGCTATTCAGTCTTGAATTTTTTTCTCCAAACACACTAACTTGTCTCGAAAATTGACAGTAAAATCCTTGCAACTTTACCATTAATATAATCTGTTCAAATGACATTGAACAGAAATAATTCTCTCAGGGAATGAAATGTTTATATTGTAACTACTGATTTCCAAAAAGAAGTTTAATATAATGAAATCACCTCTCGCTTTCCCATGGAAAGCATCCTTTCCCGTTTCCATTCTTCAGTTCACAAAGAAACATAGGGCTTGTCAAATGGTGTGCAATCTTGTGCATTTGTGCTTCACATCGCCGGTTGCGACTGTTACATATACAATTATTGCTCTCCTTGTTCCAGGTCTTTCATAAGGATTATAAGACCAGAACTAGTTCTTGATTTCCAGAGGAAAGTAACACACGTTGAATTTATCTTTGTTTCATGTTGGTAACATTGTGTATGTGCATGATTTTGTTGTTCTTTTCTAGTTCTGATTGGTTATAATTAGAACTCGGATTTTTGGGCAGTGTTAGGTTAGAATGCAAACTAATTTGGTAACTAGGGAGTGTTGACTAGCCCGCTCTTCCGTAATGTAGCAAGAGTAACATAAATTCTAGGGGTTCTGCTGGACCGTACTCCTTATGTTCATGCGAACCTCATACCACAACCGTTGTGCAGGGTAGTCTATACTTACTACTCGGTTCAGTAAGTTTGCATTCTAACCTACTACTGCATAAAAATCCGGACACTAGTGATACAATTAAGAAAGAGTTCCCTGTAATACGCAGGGTAAAGAGGTATGAGAACCCTAAGAAAAACATTTTAGTGTTAATTGTTGCATATTCCTTGTCACTCTTGTTTATTGCAACCATCATCATTCATTTCAGCACCGCCTGCCGGTTGAAAATTGAATGGATATTATTGGCTTGGAAGTCGAAGGAAATTTAAGGCCCTCTTTTCACTAGACTTCGACAGCCGAACACCGGGAAAGGCAGGTCCAAGTATTCAAACGGCAGTCTCCTTGAACCCTTCAGACTGGGTTTCCTGTGACTGCGGTCTCGTGGCCTGGAGGCAACATGTGCCACTCACCGACTCTCCTCCCCCCTTCATCTCCCATAAGGAAGTTAATGTATTAGCGGCTGAGTGTTGACATTCGTTACTTGAAACTCTCGCTACAGTAACGAGAGTAGTGAGTATTTTGGATGTTGAGGCGTTAATTGATGCTGTCCGAGATAATTATAAAACTTTTCCAGGTGTTTCAAGAATTTCTGAAACATTTACATAAAGTCTCCTGTTTGACGATCTAAATTATAGGATAAACCCTTACTCACCTCCTTCTGTTTCTTATCCTCTTCTCTGCAAAATGACGACACATAAACCCAGCCCCCGTGCCAGTGGATTTAACCAATGATGGTTAAAATTCCCACCCCTGTGACCAAATGCCAGCACGCTAACCATTCAGCCATGAAGCTAGACCCCCCTCCACCCCCACCCTCTCCCTCAGAGTGTAACCGTAAGCAAGCAGAAACATCGCAGCAACTTTCTCGGGTTCCATCATTGTACTGGCTAAGCTTATATCGAAACATATCTTGTTATTTTGCTAAAATCACAATGAGCCCTCATTAAAAAAAATAGTTCCAAGTTTTAACTAGTGGGTGCCGAAATAAAAACCGGCAACACTGCGATCCCCATAAGAGTTGCCGTGATTCTTGCAAGCCGTGGGTCGGTACATGAGAGCGCGTTCGCCGTCATTCTGTTCCCGCACACCCATTACAAAACCCACAAACTTAAAAAAGATGAATAATCATGTTGAAAAACAATATAACCTCATTACATCAAGTATTGAATATACTGCCCCTCAGCCTGTAGAAAAGCACTGTAGCGTCTGATGATATTCCGGTTCACTGTGCAATTCATCCTTATGAGTACTCTAAATTTCGTTATAAACTCATTGAAAGTTCCCTTGTGAGAGAAAAAGAAATGTCCTCTTGAACGCCCCCCTTTGAGAAATGAAATGGCGTATGGCTTTTGGTGCCTGAAGTGTCCGAGAACATGTTGGGCTTGCCAGGTGCAGGTCTTTTGATTTGACGTCCGTAGCCGACCTGCGCGTCGTGATGATGAAGACGACACATACACCCAGCCCCCGTGCCAGCGGAATTAACCACTGATGGTTAAAATTCCCGCCCCTGTAACCAAAGGCCAGCACGCTAACCATTTAGTCATGGAGCTGGAACTCCCCTCCCCCTCTGAGAGTAACCGAAGGCCGAATTCCATGTTGTTCCAAAGATAGACTGCCAAGAATTGTCATGTTTGAAAAGGAAACAAAAATGGATGTCTAAATCTCACGGAGCTTGAACGATTCCTCCTGTGTCCCTCTTTCCACTTTATGAAATGGTCGATTCCCGGAGCATAGTTTGAAAGGATCCGTAGCCGTGCATTACACTTCTGTTGGAAGGAGTGCATATACGTCAGGAGTGCGGTCCCTTATAACAGCTTGCAACTTTGCTACCCTGGTAACAGAAGATCTGTGCAGTGGATGTCAGCGACCTCTGACAGCTCATTGAACAATTTTTTTAGTATTTGAATGATGTGGCCTGATTGGCAGTTAAAGGAAAAGTAGTGATCCTCAACAACGATGACTCTCGTATAGTATAAAGCAGGTGATTATCCGTCAAAAACGCTTCATTGCGGGTCTGTGGTTTCTCTGATTTAATCACACATGAAATAGTTTGGCTTACCCGATATTAGCTTTTCCTCTTTACGGAACTGGGTCACTATTATCAAGCTAATACAGGTACGTCGATAATAATCTCATACCTCTTTCCCTCTGTGTACTTATGATATGTTTGTAGTAAATTATATTTATGGTCCTTGCTCGATTTTATCACCCAAAGTCTGATATCTCTTCAATAAATGCTGAGAATATTTAATTTGCATTTCTTATTACTCATTTGTCTTCAAGCTGTATATATTCAGATTACGTGAGTTTCTTCACTTTGACTAATTGCATTATACATTCGGACTGTCTCAAAAGTAAATGCGTAATTCATATTTCATTCTAAGTCAAGCAGACAGGCTGGTAAGAGTAAGCCTAATGTACTCCTTTGCACTGCATTTTATTTTGCCATACCATCAGTTCTATAAGGCAGTTTTGATATATGTTACGTGGACAATGCAGTTATTTTGGGGACAATTGTGTGGTTGTCTACTGAAGTGTGAGAGGAACTGGAAAAGTAAGATTCCCATGTATTTTTTCTCTTAAAATCTTCTTCAGTGTGCCGAAACTGATTTTGAGTAATATAAAATACCTAAAAATTAAACAACTTAATTAAATTAGAACGATAGGTTTCTTTCTTGAAAGAGCAGATACTGTCAAATCAAACTCAAAATATTTAGAAGTGTATAAACCCATATGCTTATTTCTGTTTAAATCCTTATAAACTTTATTTTGGAACTTATCTTAATGAAGTCTTCTCTTCTCTCCACTCAAGCGTAGAATGCCTGATGATATCTGGAAGCAACCATTGACAGAACCCTAAACCTTCAGAAGTACTGCATGAATTGTAAAATGAAAGTTAATGCACGAAACAAACTGTTGCATAAATTGACTGGATCACAGTGGGGAAGCCAACCACAGACTATCAGCACATCAGCCTCGTGAGTCCGTTGCAGAATATTCATGTCCAGTTTGGTTTCCATCATGTCATGTCGAACAGGTGGACGTAACCCTCAGTGAGACCTGTAGCTTAGTGACAGGCTGCTTAAAGTCTACCCCAGTCGACAGGCTGTATCATTTGGCAGATATTTCTCCACCTGTATTCGTAGAGAAGTAGCTGCGAACAAGAAGAGGACTAGATTAGAACAAGAAATTGATCATGCACTAGATGGCCATATGCCCACAGTTCAAATACTCAAGTCCAGGGAAACGTTTGCTGTGAACATTACAGGAACTCATTGAATGGCCTGAAATGACAAAGATTACAGCTGTGGAAAACCAACATCCCGCGACAGTTGGTAGTAGTGGATCGTTTACCACCTGGCAACTGTGAAAACTTCACTCTGAATAGACTGAGGACAGGAGAGGGCACACAGATGCTAACATTATCAAGTGAAACTGAGGTGAAGAACAAACGATGAAACATTTGCTTCGATGTCCGATATGTCCATCATCTTGTACTGATGATGAACTGTTTCATGCTTGACATTGCAAATATCGGTCACAGTTTGTATAACATAACTGTGGAAATAATATTTGACTGTGTACAAGATGTTTGGAACACGAGAATAATTTTAAAAGAAATCGCTTCGCTTGTGTGCAGGTAGCAGTACTCTTAGAGAATTGAGTTTTATGGAGGAGGCATATTCGGCGTAGTGTCAGTGGGAGAAATGTCCCGCAAGAAATGGGTACTCAAAAGGAAAATATTTTTCTCTCATATATTTGGAAGTGGCCAATGCCATGCCACTTGTATTTTACGGAATTTTTTTTTGTCTAGTTTTCGTTGAAGCTTCTAGATAGTTTAAGAAGTGCGCTGAGATTCATTGGTCCTGCTCTGTGTATGTTTTGGGAACGGTTATTGTTGCTATAGTCGGCACCTCAACCAATCGGATCGGATTAGAGTTGGTGAAGCATTATCTGCTTCTTGCAGTCACACATGATCCTGTACTCTGTACAACATAGCATTATCCGCAAAAAAAGCCATATCTGTGATTCCTCTTAGTTCTGCAGATCTCTTAATATGGTTGTGAGAGTACATAGGGGTTGTAGCAAGGATTTATTTATTTATTTATTTATTTATTTATTTATTTATTTATTTATTTATTTATTTATTTATTTATTTATTTATTTATTTATTTATTTATTTATTTATTTATTTATTTATTTATTTATTTATTTATTTATTTATTTATTTATTTATTTATTTATTTATTTATTTATTTATTTATTTATTTATTTATTTATTTATTTATTTATTTATTTATTTATTTATTTATTTATTTATTTATTTATTTATTTATTTATTTATTTATTTATTTATTTATTTATTTATTTATTTATTTATTTATTTATTTATTTATTTATTTATTTATTTATTTATTTATTTATTTATTTATTTATTTATTTATTTATTTATTTATTTATTTATTTATTTATTTATTTATTTATTTATTTATTTATTTATTTATTTATTTATTTATTTATTTATTTATTTATTTATTTATTTATTTATTTATTTATTTATTTATTTATTTATTTATTTATTTATTTATTTATTTATTTATTTATTTATTTATTTATTTATTTATTTATTTATTTATTTATTTATTTATTTATTTATTTATTTATTTATTTATTTATTTATTTATTTTATTTATTTATTTATTTATTTATTTATTTATTTATTTATTTATTGCGCACCACAGGGCTTAGTGTCCTAATGACAGTGGCAAGTACGTCTTATAAACTACAATTAACATGGCGGTACTTATATCTAAACTAACTATAGGGCCTATGCTAATTTCATCTAATCTAATCACCTATAATATTAATATAAAATATCGAAGTATTTTCCTAAAACCTAAAGAGCCTTATATTAATATGGTGAAAAAAACACACGACAGAGTAAAATGACAGAAGAAAGGAAGCAATTTATGTACAAGCATAATATTATAAAACTTCACCTTACAGTTTCCCCTATTTTTAAGACATCATACAATTGTGCGATAAAGTTCAGTTAGAAACTCGTGCATTGGGAGACTGAAGTCAATGCCGTTATTTCTCTGAATGGCACTGTTGAAGATACTAAAGAGAATTTTCACTGGCGAGTTATTATGGGCAAACGTCCAGGTTTTTCATTTAAAAATGTTATATTATATCTGAAATTGAAGCAAGGTTCATGGAAATTTAAGAGAGACAGTAATTCAGGATTATCAATGGCATAGCATATAATTTTAAAAATAAATTTTACTGCATCCTTCCGTCTGCGAATTTCTTAACTCTCCAGTCGGAAATTTAAAGGGATACCACTATAGGGTACCGTACGGAGGTAGCAGATAGTTTGTTTTATATTGTAAGTACTTTAAAAGGGTGTTAAGCTAACCACTCTACCCCATCAAGTGGCGAGGTTACGGATAGTGGAAGCCTTTACCTTCCAACTCTCCAAGGGCCTTAACGGCCTGTACGGAGATGACTTTACTTTTTAATATTTTAAAAATCTTTTATGGAATTTTTTAATCTGATGGACGTATGATTGACGCCTAGGGCTCCAAACGATGTGAAGGAGAGGGCATATAAGTCTCTGGTACGATCCCAATTAGAGAATGGTTTCCTCACCAGGAATTACTCGACTCGTGAACTGAAACCAATCCAAAGAATAGTAGCTTGATTTGTTCTGGGTGATTTCCGACACAAGAGGTACGAAAATGTTGCAAAGTTTGTGTTGGGGAGAATTGGGAGAAAGGAGACGAGCTGCTTAACTAAGCAGTGCGTTCCGAGCTGTCATTGGAGGGGTAGAGATGAATGACATTAGTGGACGAATGAGTATGAATTGTATTTTTTAAGTACGAAACATAAAGTTGGTATGAAAAGGACAAATTTCGGGAATATATTAGTTTATACGAAGGAGTAAGCGTTTGGAGTAATTTACCAAGGGAGATGTTCTATACGTTTCCAAAGTCTTTGAAATTATTTTAGAAAAGATTTAGTTAAACTAGTGATAGGGAATCTGCCACCTGGGCGACTGCCCTAAATGCAGATCATTGATGACTGATTTGATCTTTACTTCCGGAAGTACCGAGCCAGTTGGCTGTGCGGTTAGTCGCGCATCTGTAATATTGCACTGGGGAGATAGTCGGTTCGAATCCCACTGTCTGCAGCCCTGAAGTAAGTTTTCCGTAGTTTCTCATTTCCACACCAGGCAAATGCTGGGGTTGTCCCTTAATTACGTTCCACGGCCGCTTCCTTCTCTCTCGTAGCAGTTTCCTATCCCGTCGTCGCCATAAGACCTGTCTGTGTTGGTGCGATGCAAAGCAAAATTGTAAAAAAAAAAATTAAAAAACTTTCAGAACTATAATGCCTGAATGTGCGCACTTGATTTCGCTACAAAAAAGGTTTGAATATATATATCCTCTATGTTAATGAAGTTCGTAACATGATATGAACTTAATGCCTATTCCACTTCGGGGAATATTGTCTTAATAAATGCTTGAATCCTGTTGAAGACATCAGACTTTGGGTCATGAAACTCTCTGTGTTCTGATCTCAACAACTATTTTAACTTTGTGTATCTTTTTCTTCTCTCTCTTCTCTTTTCGATTCCATCCTTCCTCTATCTTCAGATGTCCATCCTCTGTGACCCTCAGACCCCTACTGTAGCATCCGTCTACCTGCCGGACTTCCAAGATTCTCAGGACATGTACCGGCACCATCAGCAGGCGCAGCAGTCTGCGTCCCTCATCGAGAACCGGGCAGTGTCTTCGGGATCGTCGCAGTACCTGTCAGCAGTGCCGGGCTCGCCGCAGCAGAGACACTCTATGATAGGACAAAATACTTCCCCTGGAATTTTCACTTTCAACATCCAACCACCCCCAGTTACACCTCCGTCGGCGGATCAACAGTTTCAACAGCAGCTGCTGCAGCGTCTTCAAGCTCTTAGTGGTTACTCTCCTCCCATAAGAACTCAGCAGTACGCTCAATACCAGTTGTACCCGCCGCAGCCGGTACCAACTTCGTCACTGTTTTCACCGTCACCTATAGGGTATCGTCTGTCTCAGGCGTCATCTTATTCTAGTTCACCCGTGATGCCACATAGAGTATCTCAGCAGGAGCCCGTAATGATGCAAGATCAACCTCCTGTGTCCGTTCCTAGCTCATCGGAAGATTACTCATCTACTCCTCCACATATTATAAGACCTCTGTCGCAAGTGGGTACTCTGACAACAACCGACAATGAAGGTCGCGTGCGGGTCATCGTTCCAATCCCTGCTGCCGACGAGGGCGGCGCGTCGACATCCTCTTCGTCTTCGGCGCAGCCCCCTACTCGATTAGACCCGCCTCCTCAAGGCCGACAAGAAAGTTCCAGTGCTTCAACATCTCCATCAGCAAAGAGACACAATCAGCTCGCATCCCAGATGGTTACGCTAAGAGTTTCTGGTGGAGATGATAATGCTGCTGGTGGCGGTGGTAGTAGTAGTGGTGGAGGAAGTAGAAGAGGTCTGGCTAACGGACCTCCCTTCATTACACGTTCCACGAGCGAGAAGGTTCCAAACCGCAGTGAACTTATGTCGCAGGTGCAAAGGACAGCTTGGGCGCGACACACCACTAAGTGACACCCGACAGGAACTCCGTCACATATCATCAGATGATTCCCTTTAACTCATGAAGAGTTTGGAATTACAATGCCACAGTGTGCAAGGGGATTAATATTATGGATTGAGAGAGATTAATGGGAAAGTCTCTCCTGAGTAGGCTGGTACCCCCACGCGCTCCCATCGTCGCCATCGTTTCGATTGCTTCAGATTAAGCATATCAGGGAATATAGAGTGAAAAGAATGACCTTGCCCACAGTCAGTGGCAATTAACATAGGGTAAAGTTCCCCACTCAAAAACTGGTCCCGCTAAGGAAGGAAACATGTAGAATAATGTTTTCCCGCAGATACTTATCTTGCTATACACCATCAGTGGCAATTTGTGTAGAGTGAAGTGTCTCCCAAGATTCTTGTGCCGCTAAGGAAAATAGCTCAGTAGTAATTTACGCTTGATTCAGTTTCTTGCTAAGGAAAGAGGTTTTTACACAATCAGTGGTAATTTATGTGGCCCAAGATTCTTGCGACACTAAGGGAAGGAGTTTACACAGTTAGTGGTTATTCATGCAAAGTGTCCCTCTCTTAAATGCTTGCCACGTTAGGAAAAGGGGTTTACACTAACGGAGGCGATTTATGTAGGTTTCTGTCTCACCCTATAACTTTTTCTTCTAGGGAAAGGAGTTTACAGATTATTGGTGGGAATTTATGCCTGGTAGTGTGTTCTGTTGAGGAAGAAAATGTTTACACACTATCAGGGATAATTAATGTTCGCTGACGTGTCCCACCCTATTCCGAGATCTATCAATCATGGGTAAAGCCAACCTGGCGACCCACAACACTGTAATATTGGGGAAACAAGGATGAAAGATTTTCAGTTATCCGTAAACTGAGAATACAAGATGAAATAAATGACACGTATGTGCAGTCTCTCAAGAAAGCAATGAGCGCGTGGTATTATGTAAGTTCCTCCCAGATACAAATTTTTTCCGAAACAGTTGAACTTATATAGAGATATAATGTCCGTTGTGGGACTGTACGGGGTTTGCACTAGGGCCATCAAGGAATTAAGTTTCCCTATTTAAAAAAATACAAAATAGTTACAAGAAATCCATTATTAGCGCCCGATACAGCAATGTCGGAGGTATTTTTCGACGTAATCACCACCAGAATTGAGACACTTGTCATATCATGGGATGAACTTTTGTATGCGGGTGTCGTAGAAGTCTGCCGTATGGGAATAAAACCAGCGTATGGCATTCGTGTTCAGCTCTTTGTCCATGTGAAAATATTTACAGGAGGACAGGAATTCCTTGAGGAGATGAAAATCACTGGGAGCAAGAACAGGACTGTATGGTGGATGATCAAACACCTCCCAGTCGAACTCTTGAGTGCCGAGCCGTGTGTGGGCGAGCATTGCCGTGGACCATCACAACACCTGCACTGAGCATTCCAAGCCCCTTGTCTTGAATGGCTCATCGCAGTTTCCGTAGAAACTTTATCACAGACCAAACCTCACAGGCGGCGGGAGAAAGAGTACGAGCTACTGCTGCTGCGCTGCTGACACCAGACGGGACTTGTCCGGCCGGTATTTGATTGCTACATCATAGATCTGTCGCGCATGGCTAAATACGTTTACTTTACATGAAAAGAAATATAAATTTCTGGATGGCCTCATTAAAATTAAGTCTGATCAAGTATTGTATGCGAGGACCTTACAATACCATGCGGTCATTCTCTTCTTAAGCTACTAAACATGAAATCTTGTCTTGATTAGTGATTTCGTTTAAACACGCCCTGACTTGTGAATATTATACTATACTTCTGTTATCAGGTAATATGTCAAAATATAGATGGATGAACTAATTCAGATTTTTATTTCAATATTAGACCGTTAGTTTCCAAAAATCTTTCAGATTGTTAAGATGTCGTATAAGAATAGAACATTTGATCAATGGTATAGGTGTTAACCTAGATTGCGTATTATGATAGAAAAGAAGTCATCTGTATATTTATTATCAATGAATAGACACGATACCTCGAAACCCAACAAGAAGTTTACTGTAGCAGAGAAATGTTCTAAAATTGAGCGCAGGATTATGTAGGCCGATTAGATATTCGTTCTGATTTTAAATAATAGTAGTGTAGAAGTGAAACGTGGAGTGTGTGTACGTCAGGAAAGAAAGTTACAAATCATTTGAAATATGGTAAATACTGCAACTGGTAACGATTTGAAAAGGGAAAAAATTATGTCAAATTTCCCTATGAGATAAAACAAATGGTCATAAATGTCTTTCATGTGTCTCGGTCATGGCTATCCATCAGCGGCTGCTAATTTCAGCTGACCGCCAATCATAAGACATAGCCTCCGTGGTCGCTAGGTAACAATACTGTCTGGTTGTCCATCCATACTTTATATCACAGCTTGCACGGTTGCTAGGTTACACTTCTGTCACACATTTTCTTACATCAAAGCCTCTCAAACGCAAAAAAATTCACGCGTACAAACGGAGGCGCAGAGGTTCTTTGCGCCGTACATTTGTCCGGCTCGGCTCGGTTCGGACCAGCGTTTTGTCTCGGGGTGACACGGCTAAGCTCGGCTCGGATCGACTCTGATGGTGGAGCGCAGTGGAGCAAGTGAGGAAGGGAGAGACAGGTGGAGCGAGCAAGACAGGCGTAGGAAAAGAGAGAGACAGCGCTATAGCTAAAAATCGAGGAGTGGTGACTGCACTCTGGTCAACCTAGCGAAGTCTTCTTTTGCACCAAGCGCCGCGCAATGCACCGGTGCATGCACCCTGAGGGGCCCTGTCTTACATGATACTATTTCGTTACACAATTTTTCGGATGATTTCCAGCTCTGACATATTTATGTCCAAATTTTGTCAAGTCAAAATAAAACATGTCTTAAAAGGAAGACGTATTAGGTAGGTGTTTGTATGTCTGCTACAAAATGATATGAATCTGATACTCATTGTTCAGAAAATTGGATCTCTACATACTGTTCAGTATGTCAAAATGCAACTTACGTAACAGTGGTATGCAATGACCCTCTAGACCAGGGATGGCGAACCTTTTCCAACTAGTGTGCCATTTTAGGTCTGGATTATTATTCTCAACTGTTTACTGTGCCACTTGTTATTTTCGTTTGTAATGGATACAACCTCTACCCCTACTAACCACCGCTACCACCGACTTCCATCCCTAATTCCAAATTGTGTTTCATAATATATTACATATATATATTGTAAAATACCAAATACATGTGATTGCATGTTTCATGGTCGTATTTTGCGAATACCGCAAAAATAGTTAGTAGCTTTGTCATTTATGTTAGGTTCATAACTTGTCTTCACAACGTTCACTGTAGAAAATATCTGCTTGCAGGCGTATGATGACCCAAACAAAGTAAGTAGCGCTGTAGCAAGTTTCTTCATGGCCGAAAACTTTTGTGGGAGACTGTTCCACTGTTCAAGTATTAAGTTCTCCGGCTTCTGGAGAGAGTATTCACCATCCACAGCACACCCGATTTTCACTAATGCTTCATCAAATTGTACGAAATTTTCACCCATACATGCTTTCTTAAAATTCAGTCAACTCCATTTCTAAACTGCCAATATCTAACCATTCAAAAAAAAAAGTCATTTGTGCAATATGAGGTTTGGAAATAAAGTGCGATACTTTCTCCATATCTCAATATTGGGATCATTTCTTGGCAACTATTTGTCTTACAAAATTCACAACAATAAACAGTTACTCACTACGAAAAACTACGCGATGCTGGCAACCACACACAAGCCAAATTTCACTAATTCACTTGATATGGGTGAGCGAATGGCTCGTCGGCTGCATCTGACATTTATTTCACTTGACTTCAGGACCTCTGGGTGTTGTAGTGTTGCCATAATGCACGTTCGAACGGAACTAGAATTTAGATATTCGGTATTTATTTCTTAAACCTGAAACACTATGACTATACGATGGATGAGATATGTATAGTCTAGAGTAAAAAACGTACATAAAAATGTTAAGATGGTCATGTGGTGTGCCACCGAAATCGTGTTCGCGTGTCACCTAATGACACGCGTGGCATAGGTTCGCCATCCCTGGTCTAGACGGTCTAAGCACTGTATTCAAGTAACTCGTTTGAAAACAAGAACTCTTTCTAAAAATATCCTTGACATACCTTTTCCTTTTCAGATTGAATTTCAGAATTGTGATTAAAGTACCAATTATTTAATTACACACTGTAATAGGCAAAATAACTTAGTTCAAGTCTAAAGAAATCGGTTATAAACTGTAGTATAATATCGACGCGGACGGTGGGCGAGCAATACCTCGTATTTGACAATGCTCTTCCGATTTGGTGTACTTGGGGACAAAACATGACGACCTCGCCTCACACCACTACTCTCCGGCAGCAGCCCGGTGTCTTTATTATGTCTACTGTAGCCGGAGTTGCAAAACCGTCTACTGCACTCGACACGAAGAGTGAAGAGAGTGTAGAAGAAAGTGGTTTGCCAGCCTCCCCACACCAAACAAGGATCACTTAGAACTCCTTAACTCAGCAGAGTGCAGGATGTGATTGACAGCTGGCTTCCAGCTCGCTTCCAGGAACTGAAGCCGTCATGCTCTGTCCCCAGGTATATTCCTAAGACTGGCCACACATGGATATGCAGTCCTTCAGAACAACGTTCGTTGTGTTCATTTTCTTGTGCTAATGTGTAAAGGAAAATGACTCTTAAGTGTATTATACTGTAGGATTGCGTAAATACGTCATGAGCAAATACATTCCTACTCTCTCTCGTTCTCCTCAACCTGATGGTTGGTAGATAGCATGACTGTTCTCCTCCAGCGACCTTCTATCCTGAGCCAGCTGCTTGATTAGTTGATATGGACGTCGCCCTTTAATGCCATCGACGAACCCTGCTCTTGGTCGTCCTCTTCTAGTCTCTCCTTCCAATTTCCCTTCAAGCAGTGTGGTGCACCTTGATGAATGCCGGAGTAAATGCCCTATCCAACTACATCTTGTTTTCGTGATCATTTCCTCTAGACTGATGGTTTCTTCAGCTCTCTTGAGAACTTCATTTGCTAGCCTGTGAGTCGAAGGTTTTCATAACATTCGACGTCAGTACCACATTTCGAATGCATCTATTGTTTTCTTATCAGTCTTTAATAGAGTCCGGGTTTCAGAGCTAGAGGTCGCAATGCTCCAAATGAAGCTCTAAATGAAATGCTTTCTTACTGGTAGGGATATTGCCTTAGAGGTCAACAGACTTCTTTTTTTTATTGAAAGCTTCTTTAGCCTGGGCTATTCGAGAACGGACGTCCTTTTCACACCTCCCATCAGATGCAATGATGCTTTCCAAATAACTGATTTACTTGAGCCAATTTTTCTCCTTCCAACCAAACATTAACATCCTGTTTACCATCCGGAGTACATTTCATTATCTTAGTTTTTATTTTGTTAACATTCATGTTACATTTTAGTATTAGTAGATCATTCAATTTCTTTACTGAGGTCTCTATCTCTTTCTCAGTTTCAGCCATGAGGGCAGTATCATCCGCGAAACGTATTGTTTGGTATAGTTGGCCATTTATTTTTATTCCATGGGTGGAGGTGGCTGAAAACTCTCTCATTGCTTCTGCTAAATACACATTGAATAACAGAGGTGACCGACCACATCCTTACCTTACTCCTTTTCTTATTTTCGCGTTGATTTGCTCCTTTCCCATAAGCGATGTCTGGTTCTTGTACAACTGATAGATGATTTTCCGATCTCTGCAGTCCACTTACAGACTTCTAAGGGCTTTAAATATAATATTCCAGTTAACATTATCAAACGCAATCTCTATATCAATGACAGCAATTAGGATATTCTTATTGATTCTTAGGGCTTGTTCATTAATTGTTCTAAGGCTCAGAATTGTTTCTCTTGCTCCTACAGTACGGTGCAATAAGGTTCATTTTACTGTACATAAAGACATAGGAAAATGAATGCAACGAACATTATTCAGATGGACTGCACATCCATATGTGACTGGGAAACGTGACCAGTCTTAAGAAAATTAATGGTCTTTTATAGCTTCACTAGTACCCATTCTTCATACGGATTTTAAAGTAAAGATTAAAGTGGATAAATTGAGGAGGCCAGAAAATGTATCTCTGTCTTACAACACGGTCTTGTGGACAATATTTACGATATTCTCATCGGGTACATAAATACAGCGTCTCTCATCTAAACCCAGACTGAACGTACTGTGTTTGTTCTCTGCGCTACTGCACCTGCCTCAGCCGAACTTACGTCGCGCGCGGCCGCCCTGCTTTAAGCGTGTATACAATCGTACATGAAATCTTATATCAGATGCTAGAAGTGTCGTCCTTCCTGGACTGTACCGGCATTTTATCTGGTAACCACATTCTGGATGACGCGAGTTAGTTCTGCCACTGTAATGTTCCTGATTTCATTTGCAATGTTTTCGTTCAGTTCCTCCAATGTGTGGGGATTTTTTGGTTGCAATTTTTCCTTCAGTTTACCCCACAAGTAAAAATCACACACTGTTAGATCTGGAGAACGAGGGGGAAACAGACCAGCACTGATCACTCTGTCTGCAAACACTTCCGAGATTGTAAGAAGGGGATCTTCTACTTTGTGAGCAGCGGCTGAATCTTACTTATTTTTCTTCTTCCGTTAACTGATGGAAGAACGGTGTCAAAATGTTATCTTGGTACCTCTCTGCATTTACTGTCATCTCGAAAAAACAGGCCAAATGATTCGTCTTGAACTAACACCACACCAAACACATATCTTCCTATCATAATGAGGGACTTCATAAACACCATTCTGCATACCAATAGCGAGAGATATGGCTGTTCACACGACCATTCAAATTAAACCAGAACTTTTACATACGAAAATACAGTGTTGCAGTGATAACTGCCTCACCATAACAGCTGAGATTCAGACAGGCGACTGATGCTTGCCAGGCCGAACACGTGCAGGCTGCTTGCAAGGTCAAGAACTATACACGCGCCTCCCATACTGAAGCTTACGTTTCGGAGAGTAAAAACGCAGCTTCGACGGTCATAGTTTATATGAGAGATTCTATATACAGGATGGAGCGAAATTCGCCGCAGCGCGACTCCTCACATGCAAGCAGTGAAAAAATGTATCTCACAAAAGTTCGTACTTCGAGTGTATCCGGCAGGAAAAGGACGTTGAAGGGTGGCAATCTGGCAACACTGTAACCACATGTAGGGTAACTACTCCTGTCGGCACATATTCTTCGTGCTGTACAGTTAGTGCAGTGGATAGAGTTTTGTGTTAGCATGCAGGAGGTCGAGGGGTCGATTCTGGGTTGAAGCGTATCTTTTTTATTTCGTAAATGTAGTTCAGGTGGTATGGTATCTGGCATCTTAATCGTCAACAGCGATTGTAGTGGGTCCTCTAGAAACCATTTGCACTTACATACTACGATCCTAGAAATGGACGAATAATCGTTTTCATTGGTCAGCTTTGAAAGACGCCCTTTCCACGTCGTGGGCGTGAATTATTCGCACCCTCCTCCAGTGGTCTCATAGATTAGTACCAAGTATTATTCTTGCCTCGTTCAGGTCCATTGCATTTCGTTAGGGCCTTACGTTACCAGTAGGCCTAGGAAAGTATTTGTTGTGTTCAGCGTTACAAAATGTTGTAAATGTAAGATACATGTGACCTAAGGTACGGTGTCTTACTGTATTACAGTACGTAATGTCCGATGGAAATTAGCAAATAAAAAATGTAACTCAACCCAGGATCGAACCCTCGACCTCCTGCATGCCAACCCAAAACTCTATCCACTGCACCAACTGTACAGCACGGGCAATGTTTGCTGACAGAGGTACTTACCGTACATGTGGTTACAGTGTTGCCAGATTGCCACTCTTCAACGTCCTTTTTCTGCCTGATATATTCGCAGGACGAACTTTTGTGAGAGACTTTTTTTTATTACTGGCATGTGAGGAGTCGCACTGCGACGCCTGAGTGCGCACCTCGACACTCGAGAGCACGCTACGTAAAGCTGGTCGTGACTGAACACTGGTTCTCTAGATAATGACGCGTGAATTATAGACCAACCAAATGTGAATCCTAAATCTACACAATATTAAAAAGATAAAAACACGAAATATAAATACGATGACGATAATGGAATTGGCCGAATAAATAAACCGCAGCCCACAGCAGTTCTCAAATATAGATGAGTACGCTTAGCACTCTCAACAATACAAATGCAGCCACCAGACGCTTTCCGTACAATTCTTCAGCTGGCCTGTTAACAAACGAACAACGCCTTACGCGCGAAATGACTAGCCTTTTCGTTAGTGAAGCTCAGTTTTCTCGAAAGCTGTTAGAGTTACAAAGAAAATGCTTATGACGTTTCTTGTAGAAAATTAAATTTCAAGGCCACACGATGCACTTCATTTTTGATAAGGTCAACCATTTTCCCGTTATTTTACTGGATGTAGAAAAGTTGCCCAAATTTGGGACGTACCCTTGTAAAATCCCCTCCACCAGTTCGAAATAGTGAAATATATCAAAATCAAAAGTATCCATTGCGTGACTCCAGATCTCAAGCTGTATCCTCACCAAATTTCAGGTCAATCAGTCCTGTAGTTATCGAGCCTATCCGAAACAGACAGACATACGCCATCTCATTTTTAGTAATAGTAAACATTGTGTAGCCTTTAGCGCTAATTGAAGAAGCGATTTTACTTACAAGCGAGAGGGAACTTGATCCTTCAAGCAAGATAAAGTGGCAATCATCTACTTCGGCCTACTGTGCGCCATTGGTCTGAAGTATCTCGGTGCTTTTCTAACTCGAAAACATATAAACCGATTTTTATATACAGGGACAATTTTTATTTATTTATGACGAGGATTGTCACTCGCCCGGTCGCCTGCGCTGCGAGCTTGTCTCCTGCGAAGCATTTAATACGGCCAGCTCTCGACCGGCACTGAGGCATCGAGTGCTTTTGCACAAGATATCATGTACTTTACAAACAATGACGTAATGAAAATGGCATTCGAACAACACACTGAACACTAAACACGTGGACACTTGACTAAACTGAACCTTACGGTGATAAAGCTCTCAGCAGACTGCAAAGGAGGGGAACTTGTGGTGCAGAGAAGCGCATTACGGCAAAGTGCTTGGCGGGAGATACTCTCACAGCACAGGGAGCCGGGCGAGAGACAATCCCCGTCATAGATAAAACAATGTTCCTATAGATCCTTTTCTGTGCAGGCTCAGTTCTTCTCATCGGTATGGGCTGCTTACTATCACACTATTTCCCAAGGGAGGCATGCAGTGAAAGAACATGTTGAGCAGGTCGGAGAGAAATGCACTTCTGGGACCCTTAATGGTTGGTCGTTTAAAAAAATTGAATCTTGCCAATTGTGTTTAGAATTTATCTTCATACAAAAGAGTTCATATATTACATTATCTTCGTAACTGGAACATGTTTTTCATTTTTTTTATTTGTACAGGCCCGTGTATTATCTGATAAAAGCCAAAAGAATGGGTCATGTTAAACGAGGAGAATACGTACAGGATTTCTAATTATATCTTCTGTATTTAAAAATGCCACCTGCTTTTTTGTTCGTAACTCCGTCTGTCAGGAAATTACGTCTTAACATAGTGAAAGAAGAATTTCGAGCATGCAGCCCAGAGCACTCGTATGACGAGTGAGGTAGCGCACAGTGTAATTGTGACCTGCTATGATGATAATAATAATAATAATAATAATAATAATAATAATAATAATAATAATCGTAAAAAGAGAAAGGGAAGAACACAAACTTGGTTATGTAGACCAAAGGTATCGACGAAATGTCACTGTAATATTTGTCCCAAATGGAACATAATAATTGCTTTTACACCAATAAAGTAAAAAATCCGCGGTAAATCAAGAAATACCGTCGTTACTAAAGAAATGTGTATACGTACTTATGGGCGTTAGACAGGACTCCTTTATGTTGTATTCCGCCGCTCGTGCCGTCTTTTGTTTCTATCTTGAGGTCTAGGGCTTGCACCGACGAATGGGAGTGCTATTTCTGTGAATTGTCATTATCTTTGTCTAGCGCGGGCAGTTCAAACAGCAAAATAGCATGATCCCTGGACCAATAAATATATCACTTAATGAATGAGTTAGGACACAAAACGAATGAGCAACATGAAGAAAACGACACCTAATTAATTCAAACAACTTCAGTGAGCAAAGACATCGCACACGAAAGTGTTAGACAAACAAAACGCATACGAAAGCGCTGCGACGTAGCAGAAAAAATAGTTGTAAGGTAGTAAAGTATGTATCCATAGTATTCCCTGCAAGTAAAATATTTCGTACTATTTCTTAATTTTCCACAGATTTTACACTTTATTGGAGTAAAATGAATTTGGGACAAATATTACAGTGACATTTCGTCGATACCTTTCGCCGATACCTTTCGTCTACATAACCCACAAACTTAATACAGTATATTTCGTAAGAGAATATGAGGTGATCAGGTCAAACAAAAAAGATGACAACACAAGCAATGTGAGGCTCAGCTAGATGTACCGTGGTTGCCACCTCACAGTACTGGAGGTGTAGAAGGACGTACACGAAGGGATATTGAACCAAATTATTTCCTATGTAGGGTATGTTAGTTTTGTAGAGATGAAGCAGTTAGTTCAGAGTAGTGGAACAAAGACAGCGAATAATCTTCCATTTTAGATGTTAAGACCTCGTATTACAACCTGAATCGATGTCAAATAAACCATTTAACTAGAAAGACTTTTTTTTTCCATTTGAACTGGGTTCCTAATCTATGTTCAACTCGTCGTGACCCACCTACTTCAGGGAGACTTTCTCATGTTCTCTGTGGAGAATGTGGGAGAAAAAGAAGAACCTGCTAAGACAATGAAACATATGTTTAAGGGCAGATTGCGAAGACAACCCTTTATTGCAACAACTAATCACCTTTTTTCTGTAAATGTTATTTCGAATGTACGCATGTCAGTTACTACTTCTGTCACTCTTGTAAGTATTTGGTGCTTATGAGCAATTCCAGTACATAAACAAAATATGGACCATCTTGCTACCATAATTCGACAAATGTATCTGTGAAAATTTCACTGGAAGTAGTGCATGAATTATATTTTACTAGATGTTACCCACGGCTTCGCTCGCGAGGATTTCGTAATTTAATACAAATTAATTATTCCTCTGTACTGCACTTCTTCTTAAGCCGTCGTCTCCAAACGGAGGTAGACGATCCACACGGCCAGCTCCGATCTTGACGTTGCAGCCATGCCATGTGGATTTATTGGAATATCTCTCAGGATCTTTAATGCAGGGGTTTCCCGTTGCCTTCTGCATCCTAATGCCGTTGACCAAACTGGTTCCTCCGCCTTTGGGAACAATTTCTTGTCCCCAGGACAATAGAGTGCCCTTACCCATACCCGCTCATCCTCTCTCAAAGAGAATGTTGGCACTTGGTATACGGGATCTCCTTATACCGGGAGATAACCTGTCCCTTCATTCGTTAGCCGCCTGCATGTAAAATATTATTTTTATATGCAGTCGTTGCCCCCTCTCTACCGCGGGGAGGTGAATGTCAGGATTTTACCGCCATTGAAACAAGGACCAAATGGCATTTCCTTGTTTCTCTGGTTCTTTAGAGAGGTACTGCACTAAGACATCTGAAAATCCCTCAAGTATAAAAACTCACCGAAAAATTGTATTTCATTTACGCCAGAACCTCTTTGTAAACCACGTTTTTGGCATTGCCTCTTGCGGCTAAGATGACCAGGCTACTGACAGAGCTAAATCTGGAACATGCGACATGGAAGACATGGAACTCTACATGTGAGAAACAGTCCTCTTTTAACTCGACAAAAAAAAAAGTTCCTTTATTTCTAAGGGAGATTCCAAATACCAATTTTCACATCTGTAACATCTTAGTTTTGAGATATAAGTATCCTCATAAAGAGAATTCAACTACTTCTTCACTTATTTCCGATCACCAGCTTAAGTAGATAGTCCGAAAACAAAAAAGTACTTGTTTCTTTATTTTTAAAGGAGATTACAAATACCAATTTTCACGCCTGTAACATGTTAAGTATACGAGATATAATGTATATATACTCATTTTAAAAACTGCCCCACTCCTTGGCTGAGTGGTCAGCGTTCAGGCCTTCGGTTCACAGGGTTCTGGTTTCGATTCCGGGCTGAGTCGGGGATTTTAATCGCGTGTGATTAATTCTTCTGGCTCGAGGACAGGTTGTTTGTGTTTGTCCCAACACTCTCCTCTTCATATTCACTCAACACACCACATTACCACCACAACAGGAATACACAATAGTAATTACATCCCTACACATAAGGCTGGCGTCAGGAACGGCATCCAACCGTAAAATAGCGTCAAATCCACATGTGCGACACAGTTCGTACCCGTGACCCCACAGATGTGGGAAAATCTGTAGAATAATAATAAGATACTCATTTTAAAAATTCACCCGCTTTTTTATTCTTTTCACCACCTTAAGTGAATTTTTCATCTATTTTAAAAAGAGATTCCAAGTAGGGCCTACCAATTTTAAGGTCTGTAATAACTTCAGTTTCTGAGATAAATGTATCCTCATATAAAGAATTCAACTCCTTCCTCACTTCATTTCGAACCCCCCCCCCCCCCCCCGTGAGTAGATTTACTGAAAACAAAAAAAAAGATGTGTTCTTTTATTTTAAAGGAGATTCCAAATACGAAATTTCATGTCTGTAAAATGTTAAGGGCAAAAGATCTTCTTAGGTCGACGCCCCGAATACATGACATAAAAAAAATATATTTCCCTAACTTGTATAATAGTGACTTAATTCAATTTTCTTCGATTATTTTGAGTCCACAATTCTTTGAGTATTTGGTTTAACATTCTTTTTAAATGCTATTTGTTCGGGGCGTCGACCTAGAAAGATTGTTTGCCCCTACTTGCACCATATGTGAGGAACCTGCGTGTATTTTGCAAATGGCGGAAGTGTAAAGTGTTGAATGTGAGGAAAGGAACGTTAAGCATGATACAAACACCCAGTCCCCAGGCCAGGGATATTAATCATTTACAATTAAAAACCCCTGACCCGGCCAGGAATCTAACCCAGGGCCGCTGGGTGACAAGGTTTTCATTGATCTAACACAGTCATCACAACATTCGACCTTCCTGTTCGGTAGCGCTGATTGGGAATTAGATGTGGGGAGAGGGAGAGGCGGCATAAAAATACCCGGGTTTGTGGGATATAGCCACCGGTGGAGGGGAGGGAATACATCAAAATTGAAAAAAAGAAAAGGCTACAGAATTGTAAGTTTTTTTGATGACCTCTGTGCGAATTTCGACAGAGATGTAAAGGTTTGGAGTTTAACAACTAAAGTGCGGTAGTAATCGATTTTTGAGATTTTGAATCAATATTATACAATGCAACTTTCACCAACGGAACAATACTTTCGCATGTATTACAATTAAAGAGAAGTACAGCGTTATTATATAATTAAAAATAATTTAGTATTTGACTACACACTAAGAAATTAAGACACTAGATAGAACTAAACAGGCACATTGCCTGAATGAGACTGCCGGACTGACGAATGCGCACGGCAAGCGGGTTTATCATACCCCAGCGTCTATGACCGTGGCAACAATATACTCCTGCTACCCTTCCTCTCAGCATATGCTGCACGCTGCTGGGCGAGTCTCCACTGCTTGGCGCTGTGCAAGTCGGTTACCCGCGACGAATGACATTTTGTACGTATTTGCGCTATTTGTCTTAATAATTAAATAAATTTAAGGAAGGAACTAGCTAATAAGACACCAGGGTTCATACAAATTGCGTTTTTTGAAATAATGGAAATAATTCCTATAATTCCTAGTTTCCTAGACAGGGCTCAGTGTTGGGCAAAGTGTAATTAGACTAATGACTGCAAACTAATGACTAAATAATCATGATTCATGATTAAGAGATCAACCCGTTTCGTTTATCAACCATGACTGATGATTAGTCCATTTTTAGTTGTAATCAGTCCGTCATGATTGAAAAACTGAGATTCTTTCTAGAACACATGGCACTTTGCAATGCAAAATAATTAATATAGTTGTAAGAAAAAATGAAAAAGAGAATCTCTGACAGTGGGCCATTTTTGTAACGATTCGAAATAATGTTCTAAATGCAAAATGAAAAGGATACAAACAGTGAATTAAAAATAATAAAAATGTATAAATAGAATAATTTCTTGAACCACATCATTTAAAGAACTACTTCCCTCAGTTGAAGGTTGCTACAATGGCCAAAGCATAACGAGACAATGAAATTTATAATTTGGACTTACAATGATAATTTTGTTGATTACTTTATTCATATAACGCCAGTAAAATACAAGAGTAAAGCATATAGCAATGATTTCTTAGCAATGAAAATGAACCTCGTAAAACTAACAAACAATTAAATTCGTATAAAAACAGAAATAAGGAAATGTGTTCCAAGTTGAAGGAAGGATTACATATCTGTACAAGGTGATATTCCGATACGATTGAGAAATTGTCCATTCAAAGGCAAGTGATGTTTTTATATTGGTTGTTCCTATCTGTCTTCGCAATCAGCGGTAAGAAATTGTCTGTTCTTGTGTTGTAGAGCGGATCTCAACGATGTACATAGCTGGTGTTTGTAAATTAGTTGTGTATAAAGATAAAAGGAGGTAAATAAAGTTTAATGGTACTGAAGAGTTAGTACCAGTGTTTATATGAAGAGTTATTCTTTACTGCTCCCATGATACCCATTTGTAGATTTAGAAATACGAGACATACCATAAAACACAAAATCACTGATACATTTTGCCACTGCAAGAATGATGCGGGGAATTTGTATGGTAAGTTTTTTGATACGCCATCATTTTTAAGGTCTCCGTGGGGACGTTTAAATCACTGCTGCGTGCCCCTTTAACGGGGTATGCCAATTCTAAATTACCTTTTTCTGACACGCAACTTTTTCCTAGAATTTAAAATATGCCAAACAAACTTGTTTGGACTTGATTAGCTTCAAACTTTGTACGAACATGCACCGATTTTGTTTTTCAATAATTTACAGTATCCACTGTCGGCAGCCCTGAATATGGTTTTCCGTGGTTTCCATTTACACACCAGGCAAATGCCGGAGCTGTACCTTAATTAAGGCCACGGCCGTTTCCTTCTCACTCCTAGCCCTTTCCTATCCCATCGTCGCCGTAAGACCTAACTGTGTCGGCGCGACGTAAAGTAGGCTAAATTGAAAAAAAAAAAACAAGAAAAGTTCTCAAACATAGAAATTGACATTAGATTACCAGAAAATCGTCCGGCTCTGTGGCTAAATGGTTAGCGTGCTGGCCTTTGGTCCAGAGGGTCCCGGCTTCGAATCCCGGTCGAGTTGGGGATTTTAACCTTCATTGGTTAATTCCAATGGCTCGGAGGCTGGGTATTTGTGCTGTCCCCAACATCCCTACCACTCACACACCACACATAACACTATCCTCCACCACAATAAAACGCAGTTACCTACATATGGCAAATGCCGCCTACCCTCATCGGAGGGTCTGCCTTACAAGGGCTACACTCGGCTAGAAATAGCCACACGAAATTATTATTATTACCAGAAATTCGATTGACAAAAATGATAATAGATAATGTAACCTCGCTTAAGAACTCAACACCTTGGCTTAACGAACTTCGTAAGGAACTAAAAAACGCAAACATAAGTTTAACAGACATCCTAGAAAGAGACATCTTTACACACAAAGTAAACAGTTGGGGAGCTACATCAGAGCAACCATAACAAAAACAGTACAGATCAAAGTGGTCGGAAGAACGTAAACAAGGCTTCTCGGAAAGAATAAAAACCTATTGGAAAAAAGAAAAAGGACCCACAGAAGAATAGTAACGTCTTCCAATATTGGAATAATTCACTAATCATAATAATAATAATAATAATAATAATAATAATAATAATAATAATAATAATAATAATCACTAATCACAATTTCCTCCTTCCTGCGTAGCCAAGTTGCATGGGTGAATGTGAGAATGAATGAAGTATTAACTTGAGTATTTATATAAAATCATGCACTCACGTAGATCGAGTTTCCCACCCAACTCTAGAACCGATGGAGTGTATATTATAAGTTACTTGTTTAACTTGTTTCTTTTAAAATTATTGTTAGAATCATCATTATCTTATTATTACTCACTGTCATCTAGTTACATGCCGGCCCCGTGGTGTAGGGGTAGCGTGCCTGCCTCTCGCCCGGAGGCCCCGGGTTCGATTCCCGGACAGGTCAGGGATTTTTCTCTCGACCTGAGGGCTGGTTCGAGGTCCACTCAGCCTACGTGATTAGAATTGAGAAGCTATCTGACGGTGAGATGGCGGCCCCGGTCTCGAAAGCCCAGAATAACGGCCGAGAGGATGCGTCGTGCTGACCACACGACGCCTCGTAATCTGCAGCCCTTCGGGCTGAGCAGCGGTCACTGGGAAGGCCAAAGCCCTTTCAAGGGCGTTAAGTGCCGTGGGGTTTGGTTTGGTTTTTGGTTACACATATAATCTTGTTTATACGTTATCATACACACTCCTATTCATTTGTAAAGATATACAATTTAACATGTAACAAAGAATGTGGTTAAGTGTAAGAGAGGGCCAAAACCCTTAACTTCGCCACATGTAAAGGAATAAATAAATAAAGAAATAAATGGAACAATTTTTAGGAGATTGATACAAAATTTCAAGGATTTCCGAGAGAAGGAAAAGAAGGAATAGAATAACATGTGGACAGAAGAGACGAGGAAAGGACACAGTGAAATAATGAAGAACTATTGAAAAGCAATTAAGGAATTAACAAAGAAACCGAAATGAATACAGTGGCTTATTTTGCGTGGTCCTAAGGTGCCCAAAATCGATAAAATAAATAATAAATAAGTATTTGCAAGATTTTTTTGCTTATGAAACTTACATGTGATTGAGCTGTCATGGAAGCATATAAGGAACTTTTTAAAATGCTAAGCTGGTTTCGTTACGTACAGGTAAAGTAAACTCGTGTCCTTCGCCCGAGGTGGTGCAGCTTTTTTCAGGAACACACCAATGGAGGTGAGCTGCATGTACCAATTCAACCGCAGCTATTTTTAAATTTCTGACAAAACCGGGAATCCAATCCAGGTCACCGAGGATGGCAGCTAATGGTGCTGACTGTTAGGCTACGGTGGCGGACGTTACGTGCAGGTTACAAAAACGAATGAAGAATATATGATAATTATATGTAAATAAACAATACATTCAGGTTCTACTTATAAACTGTCTCATATTTTTCACAATAACATGTTTAATTATATTGTTCAGCTCCTTAGAAAATGGTTCACATATTAGTCAATAATAAATTATGCTGAGAACAGGAAAAAAAAAGTGTGTTTGAAGCTACGTAGAAAATATTTCTGAAATGTACATGGAATGAACTTGTATAGAATGTTAAAATTTTGTTAGGTAGGTTTAAAAGTTCGTACGTACAAGTAACAAAAACGAATGAGGAATATTTGATCCTTATATGTAAATTTATTCAGATTCTGTTCATAAGTTGGGTCATATTTTTTCACAATAATATGTTTAGTTTTATTTATTATGCAATTTTACTGCAACAGGTGCAGGTTGCCCCAGGACAAAGAGGACCTTAACAACAATAATGGATTTTGTAGATAAAGTAGATAAAATTAAAAAATAAATGAAATTTCTTAGAACTGCCCTCCAAAAGACACGACTTGATCACGTGAAAAATGATGAGATCCGATCTAACCTAGATCTAAATGAATTGATGGAGGAAAGACGTAGGCCATCTAGACGTGAATGGTTTGAGCATGTTAAACGAATGAATAGCACAAGGTTACCATTTGCTTATTTGTAAAAGAGAATAACAGGTAGAAGACCAGCTGGAAGACCAAGAAGAAGAAGAAGATGGATGGATGGACCAACTGAAGGAAGACGTGGAGAGAAAAGGATGGAATTGGGAATCTCTCATGGACAACAAAATCTTTTTGAATACGCAAGTTTGGAAGACGCTCGTTTTCTAACATCCTACCCGGCTCGCTGCAAGGGCACACAGATGACGATGATGATGATGATGATGATGATGATGATTAGATAATGAGATTCTATGAGGTTACGTGTAGGCAAATGAGTGACGCGCGTCAAACATTTATCTGAGGTCCGCAAACATGGCTCTTAAAGATCATGATGTACTTTTTGAGTGTGGTAATGGCGATGTTAGAAATGAAATCTCTATTCAGCCCAAAGGCATTGCAGAGGTTGACAAGAAATGTAGGTATGGTTCCTCAAGCACCTAACATCAAGACGATTACAGGCATGGATGAGAGTTCGTACATTTGCTTATAAAAGTCCACCGTTTCTTCACAGATTCTAATTTTTCTGCATCAACCTCTTCTCGCTGGTTTTCGTTGGTCTCAAGTCATCAATGATGAAACCTTCAGAACAGCTTCAGCTATTCAGAAAATGATTAACATATTAGTTAGTAACAGATTGTGCTAAGAACAGAAAGAAAAAAAAAGATGTGCTTGAACTTCCTATCTGTGATTTCCAAGTTATACACACTTTACCAAAATCTTTGAAATCCTTCAATTCAGCTCAAATCGAAATCCATTCTATACATCAGACTTGTTGTGTTTGTACATGCGAAGTTTACGTTACAACTTTCATTTTCTCAAATGAAACGAAAACAAGAAGATGGGTGACTTGTGGGGTTTAAAAATAACCCATTCTATTGTCGGTAGGTAACATATTTTACAGAAGAAGACGGAACTCATCTTTATGACCCTTGTCTCGAAGAATGTTATTCAAGTCGCCTGTATCTAAATCATACGATGCGCTGCGTCATAAGGCTTTGGCAGCGGATCTACTATTAAGATTATTTTTATTTATAGAGAAGAATAGCACAAGTGACCTTCACGTCGGAACAAAGGGACATCCCACACTGCCAAATTCTTAATTCACAAATTTTTGTGTCGAAAGATATCAGGGTCGTCTTTTAAAGTAGGAGTATTTATCATTCTCTTTCAAGGGTAAAGTCTGCTCGCTGAAAATGATAATGCATTAGCTCGGAGTACTCGCTGACATGCGTTTTCTTCCTGCCACAAGAATTGAGCCTACTCTTATACGAAAAAAGAAAGAGCATCAAATAGTGTGTATCTCGTCCTGTGCTATGGTTTTTCGTAATAAAATATTTGTCCTTAATATTTTTACTGGAATGTCTTTAATTATCTGGCCTCAACATCTTAGGTTTTCCAAATGGTACAGAATAGCTCACAAATGTTCATATTAAAATCAAGAAGTATGTTTAGAAAATGGTATTTTAATGTTAAAAAAATTCTTAGGAAAGTACGAAAAACGTAAAATTAAGCAACTTCTTCAACCGTGCCGAAAGTTGAAGGGCTAAAGTGCCCGGAAACGTTTCGGATTGGAGTCTCGGATAGCTCTATCAAACTAAAAAAAAATAATTTCAAAAATTACTTCCGGCCTAAACGCAGTTTCGGAGAAACAGCCTAAAATCGCTTGTTTCTTTACTAGTCTTCTTTTTGATTCAAATCCTAGCCAAATTAACTTATTTCCATACTTCTTTCTGTATTGTGTTGCTTGGTTCAATACCTCAGACTTTTTTTTAAAATGTCCACACCGAATTTAATGATTAAAGGCTGAAGTGAAATTCTGTATTGACTCACATTAGCGCTCCTAGTGGTGCTTAAGTGAAACAATGCATTGACTCACATTAGCGCTCGTAGTGGTGCCTAAGTGAAACAATGCATTGACTCACATTAACGCTCCTAGTGGTGCTTAAGTGAAACAATGCATTGACTCACATTAGCGCTCGTAGTGGTAGAAAAAACTGCTAATCAAATGGACCGGATACCGATGATTAAGAAAAGGATTGTGTTTTTATGAGTAAATAATAATTATATTCTCATACTTTTTTATATTTTATTTACCTAAAATTCGTAGCTCATATCTCTAGGATGTTTGCAACGTTGAGTAGCTTGCCTGAATGGCTACAACTGTGGATCTTTCTTTCTTTCTTTCTTTCTTTCTTTCTTTCTTTCTTTCTTTCTTTCTTTCTTTCTTTAATCATTTATTTACTCGTGCCAGAAGCACCAGTTGAATGCAACACAGATAATGAACAATAAGAAGTAGAATACTTAAATTAAGATACATTACAGTCTATTATTAATAATCTATTATCGGCACACTTTATCTTGGTGCATTTGTGTACGGGGTTGAGGAGTAAGGAGGGAGCTGTCTCGGTTACGATAGTGCTGCCAGCTGAATGAAAATGAAATCTGAATTGAATCGAGAATATGATCGATCGATATGAAGTTTCTAAACCGTTATTATCTTAAGACAACAACTATGTCACATATACATTATATAACATTTCTCGATGCGAATCTTGTTCCTAGCATGAATTCTATAGTTTGGCTTTGCTGTGTAAATAACAACAGTACTAGTACGTAAAGTGTACGCCAGATGTCGGACAACGATGCTTAAGCGATTCATAGTTTGTGTTTCAAAGGTTGCAAGTACGAATCTCGAAGATTGCCGAGGTCGACCGATTCAGCACTAGGGTGTAAATGCACCAAGATAAAGTGTGCCGATAATAATGGTTATAAATTACCTGAGTCGGAACTGAAAGGAGATGGATTCAGATATTACATAACATTTCGAATGCAAATTTTTTGTTTCATTTGTGCTGACAGTCCAAGTTTCATGTAAAGGAGGATTGAAAATAGGAGTATCCGAACTAGCGGTGTCTTTCAGTGGGTTGGAAAGGGTTTGGGGCAGTTCCCACAGCTGGTAGATGTTACGCCAAGGTACAGTATGTATGTATGTTGGATATTCAGCCCGAAGGCTGGTTGTATCCTAAACAGGTTCACCATTAGCTGTCATAGATGGCCTAGGTGTCACTGCAAAGGCGTACTAGGGAAATGAGAAGTGAGGTAGTTTCCCGTTGCTTTCCTCACCGAGCCAGAAGTTGCTATTGCACATCAGTCTGCCAAGCCCACTGAAATGCCTGCACCAACCGACCCTATAGTCACTCAAAAAAGAGAACGAGCGCATGGTTTTGTATGTCTCTCATATGCATATTTCATCAGACTTAATTTTAATTATTAGCAAAATATAATTCATCTCCCATGTACATAGGAACCCTGGGGATACACACCAACATACATTATATGTACAGGTGCAATTGTTTCCGAGAAAAGTGTACTTTTTTATTCAGCAACGGTACATTTGGATACCGCTTCTAATCCTCCGATGATATTTTTCTTTTCAACAAGTCAGCTACTTAGTCACATAATTTTTGTTTCCTGGCTGTTGATTTCATAACGAAAGTTGCGACTGACAACTTAAACTCTGTTGTGTAGCATTGCCATAGTCGTAATATTGAAAGATGCGTTATGGCAGTTCTTATAGGGAGGTCCGTTTACTGCCTGGCTTGGTGGGGAGTAGAGGATATGGTTACCATGGAAACGTGGGTGGACCCACTGTGGTTGCCATGGAGATAAGCCTGCTGGATGGCTCGTGTTAGTTGGAGTTGTCAAACCTCTCATTTCTGAGTTACATACAACAGAACGAACAAACAAGTGAGCTGGAAGTGAAGAGAAGGAGAATGCAGGAATGTGGCAACACCGTGCAATGCTTCTCCC
This sequence comes from Anabrus simplex, assembly GCF_040414725.1. Taxonomy (NCBI): domain Eukaryota; kingdom Metazoa; phylum Arthropoda; class Insecta; order Orthoptera; family Tettigoniidae; genus Anabrus; species Anabrus simplex. The sequence continues at coordinate 39,493,315 of NC_090276.1, forward strand.
CTCCAGCCCTGTCTGTCAAAAAGCTTATTTTATTATTACGGGTATACTGTATTTCTTCCTCATCCCCAGTAATGAGAGCATCATCATCATCGGCGGACCTTAAATTAGAAATCTGACCGCCTACTGTCACACACTAAAGATATACCCACTTTTGACCGTTACGCATTGAATAACTCTCCATGGTATCTTACAACTGGTAAGTATAAACATGATGTACACAGTACTCTAGCTAAAGAGATCACGCAAGAACTCTCCTTTTGTGGTGGTGGTGGTGGTGGTGGTGGTGGTGATGGCGGTTGTTGTTGTTGTTTTAAAGGTAAGTACAGTACGTCTTGGTTAATTCGAATTCATGAATAATTCTCAGTTCTTGGCAGTCCTGTACAACACAACGTTGAAAATTTCTGTTTTATTCGAATGATATTACTTCGAAGTAAAAATACCACATTAGAACACTCATAATTTCAAAAATTGATGTTTAAAGATGATGGAAGGCTGCCTGGAGGAAGAGAATTGTAAAACTGTGGTGGTGCTGGAAGCGGAACAGTAGTTTTTGTGAAGCTGAGGAAAGATGCAAGTTCTTCGTCACCTGAGGATATGTGACTTCTAGATAGCGAAACTTGGGAGTTTCGGTAACCAGGTCAATCCGCTCATTGGGCCTAAACTTAGAACTGCAGATGGAGCTGATTAACAGCTGCCTGCAGATGAGAGTCCACTTGTCACTGTACGTATGTTGGGTATTCACCCGAAGGCTGGTTTGGTCCTCCACAACTATGCCAACAGCTGTCACAGATGGCCTAGGCATTACTGAAGAGGCGTACTAGGGAAAAGAGGAGTGAGGTAGTGTTCCGTTGCTACTGAAGACCATTCATTTCACATGGATTAAGCGACAAGGGCTATGCTTCGCTACCGACAAAAACTGATAAGGACGACTCAAACTTTAAGCAGGACACCCCTCGACAGTAACCAGATTTATTACTGTCTACACTCGCCTCTGTTGTAACCAATAGCAGATTGCTCTTGGCCAATAGCATGTTTGCTTTGTCAGTGACAGTGTACATGGAGTGCCGGTCCTGGAGCCGACTCGCTTGTTAGGTCTTCAGTATTGCACAGCTGCACGCAGTTCTGTCCAGTCACGCTGCTCGCTCTCAGAGGCTAAATGGTTACAACGGAGAGTTGACAACTCTGTGTCTCGAGTTGAGGAAATCCTGGCACTCCGCAGACAAGGAATGTAAACACAGCCGGCCAGCTAGGCTTCGAAAGCGTACCGGTCGTTAACGAGGAAACTGCAAGAACACAGTAAAGTGTTAGCGAGGATACCTACGTTTGATTTTCATTCCAACATTAAGCCCAGCCTGGTGCATTTAAATTGTGAAGTACAGTATGTTGTGTTATGTTCAGAACTGTTTACAAAATTCTCCATCATGTCCGCTTTAAAGAAAATGTGGTGATTACAATAATACTGAAGGTCGAAGTTATAAATCAAGTGGAAAACGCATCTCGAGAAATCACTGAAAAAGTAGGGATCGGGTGAGTACGGTGTGTGATATTGTTTAATTACAATTCGTGATTAATTCGATTTTTCTTTTCTGGACCCTCCAGGTTGTAATCAACCAGGTTGCACTGTACAACGAGGGCTCAGTGGTAGAGTATCGGCCTCCAGATTCCAAATAGTGGGTCAAACCTGGCAGACAAAGGCGGATGTTTGAAGGGCGGGAAAACGTCCATTCAACACTTCATGTCGTACGATGTCGACATGTAAAAGATCTCTGGTGACACATTTGGTGTTTACCCGTGTGAAGCAGAGAACTTCATTCGAAGTGATGAACAACTTAACGACACACCACATTTTCGATTCAGCTACAGCCTTTCTAGCAGTGACAAAGGCTAAGAAAAGGAGACAGCAAGAAGATCAAGGCTATCAACTGAGAGAACATTACATAGTCTGTGCGATTGTTCAGTAGGAGTTCATAGAGGCAGGTTCGCAATAGGTTTGTGGTTAGTAGCAACAGAGGGTGAATCAGTATGGGTTTTACAGTACTCGTGATTAGTACCACTATATGAGCGACAGCGTGGGTCTGCGTTGTCTGTGATTACTACCACTACGTTTGCGACAGCGTGGGTCTGCATTGCCTGTGATCAGTACCCGCTATGAGGGGAACACCACGGGATAGTACGAGTTCCTGTGATAGTATACCTACGTATGTGAGAAACACCATGGGTTTGCGTTGCGTGTGAGTAGTACCACAATGTGTGGAACACCGTAAGTCTACGTTACTCACGATTAGTACCACTACATGAGAAATACCATAGTTCTAGCTGCCTTTGTGGATCAGTGGTAGAGTGTCGGTTTCCGGATCCCAAGATAGCGGGTTCAAACCCGGCAGAGGTAGTCGGATTTTTGAAGGGCGGAAAAAAGTCCATTCGACACTCCATGTCGTACGATATCGGCATGTAAAAGATCTCTGGTGACATATTTGGTGTTTACCCGACAAAATTCATTAAATCTCAGCCACAGACGCCCAAGAGAGTTTCGGTTTACTCGGTCTGCCATCTAGTGGGCCTAGAGTAAAACGGAACGTCGAAATTGACGAGCAGCCAGCCAGATGGCGTCAAATTGAAATGTCTGCACACGGTAGCTGAGGCCATACGATTATTATTACCATAGTTCTTACTTTACTAGCGATAAGCACCATTACGAGAGGCCGTTGACCTGAAATTTGGACTCCTTTAGACAACGAGCATCATCGATTCAGGATTGTGCTTTGGAAGAAGCCCCTTGGTCAGTATATACTATTGTTTTCAAGATAGTTTCTGGGAACGTGGGGCATTGCGGCTCGAATCCACTGATTGTTTTAAGCTCATAATCATTGTTCATCGTCTCATTTTTTAAATTCTTCTCAGAGGATTAATTCTGGATTTTTTTAAAACTTTCAATATTGTGAGCCGGATCCACTGATTATTTTAAATTAATCCACTCATTCTTCATCATCACGTTTTGAATAAATTCTTGTCAGTGGATGCGTTTTGGACTTTTAAATTGTCATTATATTTCGTACCATTAAGGGTCGATGACCTAGATGTTAGGCTCCTTTAAATAACAAGCGTCATCATGTGGAAGAAAGCTTAGTGTTGTGTTAGTGGCAAAATGATATACTATATATCACAGTGTATGTAATAATGTAGGCAATAATAATAATAAACAAATCAGTGTACTACAGTGTTACGTACATCAATCTGGATAGCCGAACGTCATGCGTAGGCAGATACAGGAAAGCTCTACATAACATTTAGAAACACTGTATATCGTGTTTTATGTTTTGTGTGGTGGTTGGTGTTGTAAGTCAAAAACACTATGTTTTGTGTAATGCAGAAACTTAACGCTGGTTAATAGAGCAAACGCCTGAAAAGCCTTACATCTGATCTGTTTTCTGACATGCTCTATTGGTGAAAAAATATTTAAGTCCCTCCATGGGAACTTAGAATTTCCATTCGGAATTGCTAGGCGGGCAATAATTCCATTGTGGAGATTTATCTCCCGTATGCAGTTAAAAGACTGTGTCTGTTATAATGGGCTTCTGACAAGTTCACCTGCATGCATTCACTAGAAAACGGACTAGCATACCCTCCCTTCATGGATTACGAGGATTGGCCTACACAGACCTGGATAAAGCAAACGCACTTGCCAACACACTTGAATCCACCTGTATCCCTAATGATGACCCTTCTGACGACGACTTCATCGATCTAGTTGAAGATGAAGTCGAGGACCTAGGTGATACCATCCTTCCCCCTAATTTTAAATTTATCACCCCTCGAGAACTCTACTCAAGTATCCACAGACTCAAAAACAGAAAAACCCCAGGTCTGGATAACATTTCAGCTACTTTTCTGAAAAACCTTCCTAAAAAAGCCCTTACATTCATTACTAAAGTCTTTAACGCCATATTCAGATATGGCCACTTCCCTACACCATGGAAAACAGCCAAGGTCATCATGTTACCAAAACCCCTTGCAGACTCCACCTTCCCTCAAAATTACAGGCCAATCTCTACTATCTATTCTTTCAAAATTATTTGAAACACTCCTTCTTTCCAGGCTAAACACTATCATTGAGAATAATCAACTAATTAACCAAGAACAATTCGGTTTCCGAAGTAAGCACTCTACGGTTCATCAACTCATGAGACTTACAGAGGAAATCACCAAAAACTACAATGACAGAAGGCACACGGGAGTCTGTTTTCTAGACATATCGCGTGCGTTTGACAAGGTATGGCATGAAGGCCTCATATTCAAGCTCAACTCCTTCGGCATCCCCCCATTTATGATTCAAATAATCAAAAGCTACCTTGCAGACAGGAAATTCCAGGTACAAGTGAACAAAACCCTGTCCAGCCCTCGCCCCATACTGGCGGGTGTCCCCCAGGGTGGAGTTCTTTCACCAATTTTATTCAATTTGTACATGGCTGACATACCTAAGCCAACGCACGCGAAGGTCTACATGTATGCTGATGATACGGCAATATCCTCTGTCTCTTGGCAACCACCTAGAGCACAAAATTACATCCAAGATGCCCTCTCCACCCTCGAACCATGGTTTCGGAAGTGGAGAATCAAAATCAATGTCAACAAAAGCAATGCTACATTCTTTTCTAAACGTACTAGGATAAACCCTCTCCCACTGGTCTTTTTCGGCGAAGTGATCCGGTGGAGAAATGCAACTAAATACCTAGGTGTTATCCTAGACAGAGGACTCACGTTCAAAGATCATATCAATTCGATTTCGGCCCAAGCGAGCAGACGCTTATGTGAAATTATCCCACTTATGATAGCCGATCAAGGCCTAAATCTAGAAAACAGGCTCACGCTATACAAGACATCCATTCGACCTATTTTAGAGTATGCCAGTCCGGTCTGGGGAATGGCAGCCAAAACTCACCTGGATAAGGTGCAGCGCCTCCAAAACCGTGCGCTGCGTCTCATCTCTGGTGCTCAATGGTTTCAACGAAATCGAGATATCCACCAATCCCTTAGGATTGATGAGATCAGAAGCAGAATAAAGAAGACATCCCGGAAATTCTTTTCTGGTCTGACTACTAAGCCCAATCCCCTCATCTCGACGCTGGGCAACTATGATACCCTTGGTCTCCGCTATAAGCGACCCAAGGTTGTCTTAGATTAGTCGCCCCTAAAAAAGGGCGCAGGTCACATTCTGACCAGTACTGATTTAGTTGATTCCAGGTCCCCCTACCATACATCAATGCAGTCTCCTTCAACCAATTAAGAGATAGCACCCAAGACCTACACGGTCGGAGGGCTAGAATCCTCAACGGATCCAAATCTCCTGGATTCCGTCTGAGACTTGGGGCATGGCCTGCATGCACCCCAGCGTCAGTGGGTAGGGTCTGACACATCCCATTCTGATGAGTCTAGTATTAGACCTAAGACAAAACGCTGGTTAATAGAGCAAACGCCTGAAAAGCAGAAACTTGTCTTTTTCGGAAAACAATTTTTGTCCTTTGCGATTCCGCTTGGAGCGATTTTTACTGTATTATTATTATTATTATTATTATTTCTTTCTTAATCCGTTTACCGTCCAGCTTTGATTTTCCCCTCGGACTCAGCGAGGGATACCACTTCTACTGCCTTAAGGGCAGTATCCTGGAGCGTGAGACTTTGGGTCGGGGGATACATCTAGAGAGGAGGACCAGTACTTCGCCCAGGCAGTCTCACCTGCTATGCTGAACAGGGGTCTTGTAGAGGGATGGGAAGATTGGGAGGGACAGGCAAGGAAGCGGGCGTGGCCTTAAGTTAGGTACCATCCCAGCATTTATCTGGAAGTGAAGTGGGAAACCACGGAAAATTACTTCGAAGATGGCTGAGGTGGAAATCGAACCCCCTCTACTCAGTTGACCTCCCGAGACTGGGTGGACCCCGTTCCAGCCCTCGTACCATTTTCCAAATTTCGTGGAAGAGCCGGGAATCGAACCCGTGCCAGCTAATCACACTAAACGCTACATCACAGAGGTGGACTATTATTATTATTATTATTATTATTATTATTATTATTATTATTATTATTATTATTATTATTATTATTATTATTATTATTGCCGGGCTGAGTAGCTCAGACGTTTGAGGCGCTGGCCTTCTGACCCCAACTTGACAGGTTCGATCCTGGCTCAGTCCGGTGGTATTTGAAGGTTGATGATGATTGTTGTTTAAAGGGGCCTAACATCTAAGGTCATTGGCCGCTGGTATTTGAAGGTGCTCAGAAGATACGTCAGCCTCGTGTCAGTAGATTTACTGGCATGTAAAAGAACTCCTGCTGGACTAAATTCGGACACCTCGGCGTATACGAAAACCATAAAAGTAGTTAGTGGGACTTATTATTATTATTATTATTATTATTATTATTACACAAGAACCTCGTTTATCCGGATTAAGTGGGACCGGAAATGATCCGGATTATCGAAAATGCGGATAATCCGGCAAAAGCTAAAAAAACAAATACAGTACATGTTATATAATCTATTAACATAAGTGGTACAGTAATACCTTTTTTCAGTTGTACAAAAAAATATCAGAACACTTTTCGCACATTTATGACTGTTTTATGCACTAAAATAATGCGAATTTTTCGGTTTTACATTTGTATAGTGTTTGCGCGCAGCACGATCACGAAGACGTTTTATTAACAACAGTTCTGCGGGTGTGGTTTCAGCCAAGGATTCTAAATAGGCCATCAGTTTGTCTGGCTGCATTGCTGCCTCTCAATGAGTCATGGTTTCTTCTGATGGAACGCCGGTTTCATTTTCGAATTCACCAGCAGTGAATTAATAGTGCATTGCATTCAGAAGAGCGTGGGTTCGAATCCCACCTCGGCCGTCCTGGGAATGGTTTTCCACGGTTTCCCATTCTCAGTTCCAGGTGAACGCCGGGACGGTACCTTTGATACACCGTGACCGAATTACTTGCAATTCCGTTCCTTAACTATCCTTGGCGGAAAAGACATTCGAAAAGAGTCGACGCCGTAACAAAAAAAAATACTGTACAAGTAAAAATAAACTTTTATTATTTTCGATCCGGATAAACCGGAGATCCGGATTAATGAGGGCCGGATAAACGAGTTCTTGTGTATTATTATTATTATTATTATTATTATTATTATCATTATTATTATAGCTGCCTCTGTGGATCCGTGGTAGAGTGTCGGCCTCCGAATCCCAAGATAGCGGGTTCAAACCCGGCAGAGGTAGTCGGATTTTTGAAGGGCGGAAAAAAGTCCATTTGACACTCCATGTCGTACGATGTCGGCATGTAAAAGATCTCTGGTGATACATTTGGTATTTACCCGACAAAATTAATTAAATCTCAGCCATAGACGCCCAAGAGAGATCCGGTTTACTCTGTCTGCCATCTAGCGGACCTAGAGTAAAACGGAACGTCGAAATTGACGAGCAGACAGCCAGATGGCGTCAAATCGAAATGTCTGCACACGGTAGCTGAGGCCATACGATTATTATTATTTATTATTATTATTATTATTATTATTATTATTATTATTATTATTATTATTATTATTATTATTATTATTATTATTATTATTATTATTATTAGCCATAATATCAGATGCAAATTGTATTTATTTACATTGTATCAAAATGTTCTCTGTGTTTCAGCTGTCGGTATCGGACAAGGTTAGTCGCTGGTTCGAACTACTCAACGTTCCTCTGTCGAGACCAGAGAGTGGCTTTGTCGATGGCGGGAATGAGGACGAATTATTGGAAGTGGAGGTGGACTTCTCCGAGGGTTCAGAGTCTTTACTGAACCGTCTGCGAGGGAGGAAGCGGCGAAAAGCCTTACGTCTGGGCAGAGTGACAACCTTCTGACATTACATGTAGTATTAGGTGTGATAAGGGTTGTACTTAACTTTGTTGTCTTCTTGTCTTGCATGTGAGATTTTTCACATCAGCTACATCCATAACAAATCAGAATGAGCACATTCTTTATAACCTACAACGGCAACGATTAAATTTAGTAAATGAAATAATCACGTGTCCAGATTCTCTTTTTTTTTTTTTTTCAATAGATTTACAAGGTGAACCTAAAAACCATAGTGGTTCATCATTAAATCATCACAAAACCTCTCTTGTAAATGGCTGAATGTAATGTTCCGATTTCAGACGAGTTGTTGGAAAGAATAAACTTTCTGATTGCTTACAGCCTAATCCTTGATTTTAACAAATTTTCCATTTGGTTTAATGCTGAAAATAAATAGATATATGGACTAAAAATGGTTGAGATTATAGCAATTGTAGGCAACAAAGTTAAGTACAATCAAATTTAGCATTTTTTTGTATTATCAACAATAATTCTCTCCCATTTCTTGAAAGACATCCTTCATATCATTCCATGAACTTCTGTGGCGACTATTGTCAGTAGGTAATATTAGATTTTTACTGATATCGATTTCACAAAACCCATGGTCCTTATCAATATATTTAGTTTTTTAAAAAAATAATTTTTTCATTTAATTTGTATGATTCATATCCATATAAAACAAAAAGAATTGTGCATAATACGGCATTACTTTATTTCTAGTTAAATTATTTAAAATTAAAATTGATATAATATTGCACTGTAGATAAACTTTCGGACACAAACAGCTGAAAATTTAGGATAATGCCCATGAAAAGAATTTTGTTTCATGGCATAATTTACTTTGTTGAAACATTTGTTAGTGATTGATTTGGTAAAGAATACCTTCCCGTAATGACGTATCTCTAATATGAAAATGGCTGTCTACATTTAGGGACCATTCAATTTTTGTGTTCATATATATTATAAGAATGTATGTTTTTTAATCAATTATATTGTTGTGAACCTACAGCTAAGGCAATGAAAATATGGAGACAAGGCAGTTGATAGCAACTTGAGAAGCACACCATGAACGAAGTTGGTATAAGCAGTATCAACATACGTCACATTTTTATTAGAATTTATTCATTTATTGATCAAAATCACATGCTACAATATAATATAAACACCTTATTTTTATTTATTTTATTTATGAATTTTTATTTGCTGAGAATTAAACACTTTCTATACAGAACTTGATGAAGTTACAATACCTGCGTCAAGTTCACACATGGTGAGCGGTGTTTTGTGCAACATTAACTTTTATTGGTCTTTTTTGGTCCATATTGACTTTGACTTAACAATCTCACTTCACTGAAGAAACAGGAGTTGATATGAGTCTGCCTTGTCAATACTATGTTTACAAAATTGTTTAATAGATATTATCTAATCGCACATGTTTTGAAGAACACAAACTCCTAAAAATCTTGAGGAATTGATCAAAATCACATGCTACAATATAATATAAACACCTTATTTTTATTTATTTTATTTATGAATTTTTATTTGCTGAGAATTAAACACTTTCTATACAGAACTTGATGAAGTTACAATACCTGCGTCAAGTTCACACATGGTGAGCGGTGTTTTGTGCAACATTAACCTTTATCACAATTGATCATTTGCATTTTCACTTAAACTAGCCTCATTTACAAGGCAAAATGTCCATGTATTATGATTTTCCATATAATTTCTCTTATCAGAAGCTGTCGATTGAGCTGTTTGTATGTTAGAAAAACACAGTATCACAACACCACGATATATAATAAGATTTTGTAAATACAAACAAATGATATCAGAAATGTTCATATTTACAAACATAAATATTGTGCTTTACTGAGTAGAACAGAAGTGAGTTTGGAAATATATTTGCAATAGCTTAGAAATTATAGGTTCAAATGTAAAACACTGTACAAGTGGCTGTGTCCTTCCAAAGTGCACTTTCATGACTAAAGTCTCCTTATATACTGATTTTTCATATTAATGGCCTTTTTTCAACCTAATTGTGCTCTCTACATTGTAAATATCTAAAAACGCCAAAATGTCAATCTCGCCCGTAGATGGGTCTTTTTTTACCTTAATACCAAACTCCCTGCTTACTTGTTTGATGTTGTTCAAAAAGAGTTGAAGGCCTTCTAAATTGACAGCAAGTAACATGGTGTCATTTTCCCAGCAGATAATGTTCATTCACTTCCCATTGATCTTAATTCCAACTTCATCAAGGGAAATTAGATAAATAGCTTAGGAACATAAGTTAAAAATGGTAAAAACAAATGATCATAAATATGACTTTAAATAATTGAAAATCAAATTGATAACACTGTATTTGCATCTAATGAATCATTTTTGGAGACATCTGTATGGAATTTGGAGTTGACAAATGTAGGAATCAATGCATCGAAAGGGAGAAAGTGACTCGGGACGTATGAAACTACCACTAAAATGAAATAATCAGTTTTCTAGAGCAGCGGTTCTCAACCTTTGTGGGCCTGCGGCCCCTTTGCATCCGTAAACTATTTTACGCCCCCCTAATGAATTATTTATTTACAAAAGTCCTACATTTTTATTAGAGTTAATATTTCAAAACATGTTGTATAATTATTTTATTATTAATTATGAGTGCTTAATAAATAATATTACATATTTTAAGTCATCACTTTTGTTGACTTCAAAAAAGCTTATGACAGTATTCATTGGGAGTCATTACTGAATACCCTTTAAGAATTTTGCATTCACAGAAAACTGATCAACCTTATTGGAATCACTCTCAAGAATACTAAAGCAAAAGTTAAATTTAGAGGAGAATTGTCAGAGCCATTTACAATCAAAACTGGACTTCGGCAGGGGGATGGTCTCTCAACTATTTTGTTTAGTTGTGTACTGAAGAAGGCATGCGAGAATGGAGAAAGAAATGCCAACCGAACATCAAGATTGGTAGAAATATAAAACTAAACTGCTTAGCATTTGCAGACGATCTTGCACTACTGGCAAATAATGTGGAAGAAGCTAAAGTCCAAATTGAACAACTAGGAAACATTGCAGCAAAAGTGGGATTACAAATTTCATTTGAAAAGGGAGAAATTATGCCAACCTTTGAGGTGGACACCCCTGTCATTCAACTAAACGATAACAAAAAAATTAAGGTTGTAAAAAGTTCAAGTATCTTGGGGAAATTATAACTTGGAACCTAAGTGAGAAAGCCTCAATAGAATACAGAACAACAAAACTGAGACAAGCACAAGAAGTCACATGGTCAACATATAAGAAGAAATCGCTCTCGATAAACGCCAAATTCAAACATTATGGTTCAATAGTTAAACTTGAAGCAACTTATGCAAGCGAAACTCTGTTAAAGTTGAATACCAAAGCAACAACGAATAGTCCGGCTCCATAGCTAAATGGTTAGCGTGCTGGCCTTTGGTCACAGGGGTCCCGGGTTCGATTCCCGGCAGAGTCAGGAATTTTAACCATCATTGGTTAATGTCACTGGCACTGGCGCTGGGTGTATGTGTCGTCTTCATCATCATTTCATCCTCATCACGACGTGCAGGTCACTTACGGGTGTCAAATCGAAAGACCTGCACCTGGCGAGCCGAACATGTCCTCGGACACTCCTGGCACTAAAAGCCATACGCCATTTCATTTTTTGCAACAACGAATAAAATCCAAAAAATAGACAGAAGGATCATCAGGACAATCATCAATAAAAAACATCAAGTAAATGGACAATGGAGACGGCTGCCTAATGAAATAGTCTATTGAGAAAATGAATCAATTGTGGATACAATGCGAAAAAGGAGAAGTGCCTTTTTTCAGCCACATAGTAAGACTACCAGAGACCAGACTTCGGAAACAATTATTCAATTTCTTTTGTAAAAGTAAAACCACGAACAAGTGGTTTGTTGAGGTCCAGAATGATTTAGAAGAGCTGAATATAACTATGAAACAAATTGCAGAGAGAAAAGAGAAGAGGATTCTGAGTAGAGATACAAAACTAAAATTAAAATTTAAAATGATGAAGTTCTGGAAAGAGAAGAGGAAGTTTAGAAAACATTACAACTAATATTGTGAAGACTGTAGTGTATATGGATTGATTTTAGTGCTCCAATGTGGGCGTAAACTATGCAAATAAATAATAACCACTTTACAAAGAAAGTCATGAATTAAACAAAAAATAATAAAACAAGAGAATAAAACAAATGACAGTAAATATATAACAGAGGATTCTACACTCAGTGCAATTAACATTTTAACATTTCAAACTACATCAATCAATTAATACTGATCTGCATTTAGGGCAGTCGCCCAGGTGGCAGATTCCCTATCTTGCTTTCCTAGCTTTTTCCAAAATGATTTCAAAGAAATTGGAAATTTATTGAACATCTGATTTGATTTTGTAAGAAATAAATTAATGATTAATGAGAGGGCTGGCACTGGTTTTCTTTCACAAGTTTTTTAATGTTTCGTTCCAACTGTGATAGTGCACACCTCGGATCACTTTCAACATCTAGCTGTGCTCGGTATTTTGATTTGATGTAAGCCAGTGTAGAAAATTCAGATTCACATAGATATGTTCATGGAAACTGCACAATATAATATGAAAATAAAATAAAAATGTTACAATTATTTCCTGTAAATTTGACGCACATTCATATTTATCAGTTGATTTATTACTTTATTTTCATTGTTTTGGTCATTTTATTACATTTCTTATACACATAGAAGAAAGTGTGTGCAAAAGAAATGATAAAAATTTCAATAATGTTTACTATACTTCATGATAAAAATTCTTATATTTTTATAATTTTTTACACAGTTCTTGAAGAGAAATTCCTTGTCTTAACACTTCTTCTTTTTCTTCTTGTTTCAAACTTTGGCCGCCTGTGGACCGCATTGAACTTAAGGCTTTCCCTTCTTCTTCTTGTTCTCCTCCTTCTCCCAGAACCTCTTCATCCTTTCACTTCTAATCTTCCTTTCTTTCTTAGATATGACCAATTTGGGTCTACATTTTGGTGGTTTCTCCTGGAATGTTTTGATGCTGTCCACTCGGATTCTAAATTCTTTTCTGTTGTGAATCATATCCATTGTAAGTCCAATTTCTATTGCATCTCTTTTTACCTCTTCTACCCATTTTGTCGAAGCTTTCAGTCCAGTGATGTACTTGAATATTTTCTAAGTTAGCCGTTTCTCATCCATTCTTTTTCGATGCGTATAGAATTTAACTCTACTATAAAGTAGAATAATTTTAGGAATATAATTTTTCTACATGTGCGATTTAGCGGTGATGAAGATAAGTTTTTGTAGTTAATTTTTTTCTTTGTCACAATTTTATACTGTTTAGCAAATTCGTGTGTGTTTTTCATTGCTCACCACGCCCCCCCACCTCCAGGTTGAGAACTGTTGCTCTAGATTAGGGATGACAAACCCATGACACACGTTTTCAACATTTAATAAATAGGTCGAAAATCTACCAACATAACACATTTTAACATTACGCTTTAATAAATAAGTATGTCATGGTTAATTCTATGGCCATATTTTTCACAAATGTTATGAGGTTAAAGCAAAAATATATCTTATTTTTGAAATTTAATTTTCACTGATGTCTGCATAAAATCATGAAACATTCACTCAAATGGATTTATATGTAATGCAATCTAATACATAAACAAAGCGAAATGAGGGTGTTTCATGATAGTTTGAAATAAAAATAACCGATGGCACACTAGACCGTAAAAGGTAACAAATAAGACCTTAATTGATATGCTAGTCGGAAAAAGGTTTGCCATCCCTGGTCTAGAGTATGATGAGATGAGGCCTCTTTGCTAAAAGAGCCTTCTATATGTCTTTCAGTCATGGCCATCCATCAATATTTCACTTCACAGCCTGCACGGGTGCAAGGTAACATCGTATCACACATTTTGTATAGCTAATTTAGTGATGCAGATTTTCAGATGACCCCCAACCGTAACACATAGAGGGAGCAAATATAAACAGAATTTTATTTTTTATTAAATTAATTTATTTAAAAACACAAGGCAATTACAATTTATTTTTCCACATAGTTTCCTGCTTTGGAAATGCATTTGTCCCAGCGTATGGGCAGCTTTTTGATGCCCTCGTTGTAAAAAGAACAGTGTCGTGTCACCAGCCAGTTGCGCACAAAGTCTTCAACACTCTCGTCATCTTCAAATCGTTGCCTCCTAGAGCTTCTTTAAGCGGTCCGAACAAGTGGAAATCGCAGGCTGTAAGGAGGATGATCAAGTGTAGTCCAGTGATTTCCTGTAGCTTGGAGACAGTTAGAGCTGCAGTATGGGGCCACACATTGTCGTGGAGGAGGATGACTTGTCGAATCGGTTGGTCTTGTCTTTTGCGGCGATATGCAACCCTCGCCTTGTTCGACAGCTCGCAGTAGTAAGCAGCATTGATTGTGCGTCGCTCATACTCGTCGATCATCGTCAATAATATCTTTAATGGCACGAAGATGGCGATCGTGTTGTTGATTTTCCACACGTTTTCATCCTTCCTAGAACTTTCTATGCCAGGCAAATATATGCGTCCTTGACAATGTTTGATGACCGAACTGTGCAGTCAATCTCTGGCAAATTTCCACCGCTGTAATTCTTTCACAAGCAAGAAGTTTTAAGATTATGCATTGCTCAGTGGAGGGGTGCACCTGCTGCTCCGACATCGTGAGTGTTACTGATGAAACGGCAGGAAATATCTAACAGCACATTCTTTCTACCCCTAACGGTCCCGCCTAAGCATAGCAGAAGCACGGGGACAGTCCTACCAACTGTCGATGTTCAGGAACAAAAATCCTGTTTATATCTGATCGACCTTTGTACGTATGTCAAAAGAATAGAAGGAAGGACACAAGCTTGTCTCGCACTTTTCTTGTATCATATCTCTTCAGCAATGTAAAACTAGACACTGCCACTAATCTAATGCAAAGTTTAAGCAACTTAATTAGAACCACTTGAGTGCTGCTACCAGCTGTCATCTGTCTTGTCTCTGAGTGATATGTGCAGAATTCTTAAGTATTTGGTTCATGCCATATTTCTGTATGTACTGTTTACTATTTGTATGTAAATATTTAAAAATATGAAGATCAAAATCCCACAACAGAATAGTCTAGTCACTGGAAATCTAAGTTGTCAAGAAATTGCCAAGGCACACAAGAGGTATACCTGCATATATTTAACTGATTTGAGCCTAGCAGTTTCTTGCCTCCCTGTTTGAACAAATCTTTTGGATTTAAAGACGGATATCCAGTGAAAATTCTACTGTATTCTATCAGTGAGGATTTACTGATTTGTGATTTTAAATTTTGTCATTCGATGTTTCAGTGTGTTTTGACATAATAATTCGACTAGTTGACTAAAAGAGCAAAGGTTTATCATTTCTTTTCTTACAGGATAAAGAAAGAAAAAAATAATCCACAAATAGCCTTGGATAGTGCATTTCTCCCTACCATAAATAGCTAATAATTTTATGTACCTTGTCTCTCTATTATTCAATGCTATGCTGCCAGTGCTTTTAAACTTAATATAGGTACCTTCCTAAAGTTTTATTTTTTTCAATCAGACATCAGTGAATTTCAATATGAAATTTGGTAGGCACATTGTACTCTATACCTAAGCTAGACAAGACACCTAAAAACTTGTCAGAACACCTCCATTTACTTTGATTTTTACAATCCCTTGCCAGTACCTCTCATTTGCCAAATGAAATCAGTTTGAGACAAAACATTTATTCTTATAAATTTTTCAAATCTGTGAAATGAGAGGTTCAAATTTTTAAGCCAAATTTTTTTCACACATCAGCCAAAGAAAGACCCACTGTGTTCTTGTCTAAGGCTAAGTTTATACGTAAGTACTAGTTGAAATTATCCAGAATTCATGTTATTTTGACATTGCAATGTTTGAAATTTAGAAAGTCTCAAACTAGAAAATATTGAATATGCGATATCCCAGCTCAGTAGGAACAAATATGCAAGTCTTTTGTTTTTAGTGTACTTGAATCTGTTCAGCTTCCAAGATCCATCCTTAATCTTCATGACGAGAAACATAGCATAATATAATCTGCATAACACACTCATGTGCCTCCATTTTTACTCCAGTCACTTAGTCTCATTGATTCCCAGTATTATGAAATTATGAGAGAAGGTATTCAAAAGTCTCTGCTTCTAAAAGCAGGAGGTTATTCAAAGGTTAAAGGCTCAATATTCTGCAAATTTAAATTTAGCAGTGCTGAACCACATTCAGATAATGTGTTAATCTCACCTGCTGGAAAACTGAAAAAAGGCTTCCTCCTAAATTTTAACTTTCCCGAATTGTAAAAGGGCGAGCCTCCATGGCTCGGGCAGCAGTGCACCAGCCTCTCGCTGCTAGGTTCCGTGGTTTAGATCCTGGTCACTCCATGTGAGATTTGTGCTGGACAAAGTGGAGTTTTTTCTCTGGGTACTCTGTTTTTCCCCATCATCTTTAATTCTAGAAACACTCTCCAGTATCATTTCATTTTATCTGTCAGTCATTACTCATTGCCCCACAGAAGTGCGACAGGCTGCCGCGGCTGGCACAGTTCCTGTCCTGGCCGCTAGATGGAGGCTTCATTCATTTTATTCCGGACCCGGTCGAATGACTGGGAACAGGCTGTGGATTTTAATTTTTTTTTAATTCTAGAAGCTTCTTGATACAAATAAAGATGACAATGGACAGTGAGATCCAGTATTTTTGAGAAAGTTCCCATTGCAATGGACCAGAGGGGGGAAACCTGCTATCTAGTGGTAGTATATTGAATCAGGAGAGAAATGCACCATCTGTGGTAGATTTTAAAAATGATTGGAACTTGGTATATTTAGAAACACACTGAATATGTAGACCTTTGGATATTTTAGCAACATACATGTTTACGGTAACTATTTATGATTGAAATTAATTTAATTAATAATTTAGTTACCGAAGAATGTGGACCAATTCTGCATTTTATTGAGGAATTAGAACCTCAGCTAATAATACGTAAAAGAGGATGTGAGTAATTGAGATCCATGACTTGAACTGTACTATGTTCCCTAAAGTAATTGTAGTACCAGTAAGTTGGCTGCCATGTTCCATGAGTCAAAGACTGAATATGGTGCACTAGAAGACTAAACATTAACGTAATTATTATTACCTCTGTAGACCAAACTTATTAGATGGTAGAAATAGTGATAGAGGTAGTTAGTAACAATCAGTGGTTAATTCCGTATACCAATAAAATATTGCTCCCCTTTATTTCATGTACTGTACCTATTTACATTTTTTTTTTAAAACCATAGCGCAACAGCCCCAAAGGGCCATGGCCTACCAAGCGACCGCTGCTCAGCCCGAAGGCCTGCAGATTATGAGGTGTTGTGTGGTCACCACGACGAATCATCTAGGTCGTAATTGTTGGCTTTCTAGACCGGGTATTTACCTTTTATGAACATTAATTTCATGAAGAAATTTCTACGATGGTTGGTAGTGTGTTGTGAGAGAACAAAAGCAAACTGCAAAGCAGGGACAGTTCACACCTGTGACTCCAGCAGGGTGTAAGGGAAGCAACAGAGGAAAAAAAAGAAGGAAACTGCATGAAATTATTGAAGTGCTCTGTGACAGTACAGATAGGAAGTGTATTATCCCCTCAACTCTTCATCACAGTCATGAATGAAATCCACAAGAGTGTACAAAAAGAAATGGGAAGCAAAGAGCCAAAGGCCTTACCCTATGCAGATGACATAGTAATATGAGGAGAAGGTGAAATGGAAATAAGTGTGAAAAAGAGTAATACAGTAGTGACGAAGAGGTGATAAAGGAGGAAGAGGAAATATTGAAGTAAAAGGAAGACATTTAGAAGTTGTGAAAAGCTTCAAATACTTGGGGAGTATACTTGCAAAAGATGGGAAAATAAATTAAGAAATTGGAAAGTGAATGGGTTTTAGCAATGTGTGAGAGAAATGCTGTACTACACAACAAAGTGTGATGGAAGCAGAAACTAAGCAGCAGAGATGAAATTCCTTAGGGGAATAATTGGGAAGAAATGAAGGGTTAAACATCAAAAACATAGAAATCAGAGAGAGAATTGGCTTCCCCAAACTGCAAAATACGATGGAGACCGGTATGGACACATGATGAGAATGGAAGAAGAAAATAAAATTACCGATTCTTACACGTGTTCACGATATTTTCACCACTTGCTGTGTTGCAAAATGGCTTCTCGGTTGTAGGTTAGTAGACAATGGTAGATAACTGAAGTCAGAGTCAAGGTATTGCCTTGTATTCAGGGTCAGTATGAGATTCCACATAACAAAGTTAGTATTTACGGAGAAAATAATAGGAGGAAGACAATGGGGAAAGCCCTGAAAGAGGTGAATTGATACAGTGGAGGAAAGTATAGAGAAGCGGGGACTAAAAGCAGAAGAAATATTGGAGGAAGGAAGGAAGTGGTGGAGAGATAGAAAACCGTGGAGGTCCTTGATTCACAACCCAACCCGGAAGACTGGAAACGAGAGGAGACTGGGCATACTTTATTCAGTACATAAGCGTGGTCATGCTTATAAGCAATATTGTACTGTTTTCATATGTAAACTTTGGACACTTTTTAAAGCTTCATGCCTACGTTCATTACTAATTTACAGCACCAAGATTCAGGAACCTAATTAGATATCTGATGGAACATCCAGGTTCATTTGAATAAATGCCATCGACAAAGTGCTTAAATTTCAACAACCCTACAGCATAAGTAGAATTCTTGCCAAACAATCTGAAAGTTACTTCTGAACTGACAGGAAGAGACACTGAGAGACAGCAGTATTCTATACCAATTAACCACTGTATTTAGTTCATTTTTATTTCTTAGTTAATTTAAAGGTGCATTCAAAATGTAGCATATTCTTGTATGACTACACTGTGCCAAAGACTCTTATTGACTGAGATGGTATGTCCTGCCTTTGTGACACTGCACTAATTCTTCATGGCTTTCATTATTTCCAGATATCACCCTTTTCTCTTGTTATTAACTTTCTTAAAGTCTCCTTATGCCATCCTACAGAACCTGTCTTTGTTGCCTTCTTCCAACTTCGGTGTTACATGGGGCAGTACGCTATATCAGTCAATGATATATCAATATATGTTTTAACATTCCTAGTTTTTAAGCTTATGTTTTGACTTGACAAAATAAAGAATATTTAACAAACAAAATACATGACATTCAAATTTTTTAAATAAGTAATTATTGTATGCAGAAACAAATAAAACATTAGTTGTTTTGTATTTTGTGTCTTGCCTTAAATATTTACCTCCTTCAGGCCAACAACTCACTCTCTTCATCAAATTATAGGGTGTATCAGATCTATACTAACAACAAAATTAGGGATGCTCTTTATATTACGTTAAGAACGATATTGCAGTAGGATTGTCGGAGAAAACTTTTCTTTTTCGAGGAAATGAGGTTGCTTTGATACTTCCAGGCACTGTCTGTTGCTGTGAGTCAGATGAGATATGGGAAGGAAGAGGGAGGTGGGAGACCGGAGATGAGAGGTAATGCGCGATACACCAGACATCCTGAACAGAGTCGAAAGGTCACTACTACACCATTGTGAACCGTACATCGAAGTAGGAAGGGGGGCATATTGAACATCTACTGTAATCAAACCTTTGGGCATATTGTATCCATCGTTCAGCATTTCATTCCATTTACTATGTTGTGATTGAAGGAATACACAATTGTGGGGCAGCAGCGTTGCATCTTCAAGCATTTTAAATATTAACCCTTTATAAGGCAGTACTCAATAAAACACTTTCTTTTACCACTAACTTTATTTACAGGCTCTATAAGTGCTAAATAATACAATTTAAGAGAAAACAAAGAAAATCCAGTGCTCAGGAGGTAGTAATAATACTTCCCACCACCTGCTGTCTGCCATTCAGAAGTGGGAACATATTTCCCATGGACCACATACGGACACAATTTCAGTTCAGTTAGTTCACTTTTTATTAAGCAGAAATATTTCGGACACCTATATGGGCTATGGGAAGCACATTCCCATATACAATGTGAAAGAAATTTATGTCTCAGAACTCCTCAATTGGTAAAAGGAAGTAAATAATCTCAGAAAAATTAGAAAAATGCACAATAAACAAAGAAAATTAATGTAAACAGTATATGAGTCGCCTAAAAGCAAAACGGATAAAGTCCACTCCAGCACTTTTTGAGAAAATGACAAAAAACCACTACCACCTTCCATTAAGGCTGTTGCTTACGCAATATAAGCATAAAATCACAAAAAAATCACCGATTATTAGAACAAGTGATAATACTCGTAGTATTATTATTTAGACTGTTATTATTGTTTTAAAAATAGACTTTATTGATTTTGCTTCTAAGAAGTGGACTTTATTCACTTTGCATGTTAGCAGTATGGATTTTACTCGTTTTGCTACTATTTATTAAAAGCACAAAATACAAGAAGACATAATATCCATGTTTCTTTCACTATGGTATAAGAGTACCCTGGGTAGACATTTAAACACACAGTTCAGGAGCTTCCTGTGTTGCACTGCAAAGTTCATTATCGACATTTTCGTTGACATCTGACTGAAGACTCTCCCAAGAGTCAAAGAAGCCAAAGTACAATTCAAGGAGCCTTTTTACATATGACACTTTATTCTTGTTGACTGAAGTAGTATTCTTTTGAACAGGTGAAGGGTTTATAGCCAATACATTCTTCTTAGTTTTCATCAGGTATCTGTAGGTTCCAGTTCTATGATAGTAGAACGGCTCCCCAAGAACCATGAGATGAGACTTTTTGACCGTCTGAAAAAGTAGTGCTTGCAAGGTGCGAATTTAAAGTGCCATTGTTGAATAGGTTTCATGTGTTCTGTTGCCTCTTGTTTCCAATTAAATATATCCATGTCAATCCCGGGTTGACGAATTGTTGAAAATCTTGCAATGATGTTAATGTAGGTTTGTGGATCTTTGATTACTTCTCTCTTCTTGAATTCCTTTTCACAGAGACCGAATAATGGATCGGGGGAATGAAGGAATGACCTCTTACTGGAAAAATTAACTGTACCTCCTCTACGTCTCTTGGTGCTTGCAGGAGCCATCTTTGGAGCATAGCTATCATCGTTCAATTTTTATTTTGCCCCCCACATCCATCAGCGAAAAGCTTTATCTTCTTAATGTTCGTTAAGTCCAAGTTCTTCACTGAGATTGACTCTTTTCTTTCTTGCCTTTGATGGAGACAGTACAGAAGGTGATACTTCCATTTTCAAAATTGGAAAGCAAGCAATCTCTGTTATAAAACTATGAATAAAGCACTAGTAAAAAGCATGCAGCTTTAACATAATAGTAGCCATGTTGTATGTTGTTGTCACATGTCGCAGAAGTCAGGTTCTGGTTGGTTGAAACGTACTTTACTCGTTTTGCTTTTAAAACGTGGTGGACTTTATCCTTTTTGCATCTAACCTGAGTTTTTAAAGGGGAAATACTTTAAGATTTTATGGCTTTTGCGAGTATATTATTTCATGCTTCAGTAGACACATCTTTTACCGATATATTTCTACCAATATCTCATTTTTTGTAAAAAGTGGACTTTATCCGTTTTGCTTTTAGACGACTCATATAGACTTATAAAATGTTGATTTCGTGCCCTAATTTCACTTCATAAATCTTGATCACAACAGGCGTTGCGCTGCCACACGATCACTATTCAGATGTTTTCCAAAGAAGCTTAAGGTTCTAAGGAGATCAGAATAGTTCCACAGATATTCCCAAGAGTGCAGCACACATCAATACATGGAAAATAAACTCCCGGCGCCCAGAAATGACAAAAAACCGAGGTGGAAAAATAATTCCCACCGCCTTATAAAGGGTTAAAGAGAGAGGTGATGCTACCACGTGGCACGTCCCAGGTGGTGGATAGCGGGGTCCCAACCGGCTTGCCGGCAGACTTGGGAGAAATAAAATACCTTTCGCGGACCAAACACACAACTCCTTGTGGGTGGGGGACGCAGACGAAGAACACATCCATGGTATCCCCTGCCTGTCGTAAGACGCGACCAAGGGATGATCAAATTAGAACCATGAGACAAATTGTAATTAGTACCACCACGCGGGGAACAGCATGGGTCGCTTTTACTTGCGTGTAGTACCACTGTGTTTAGGTACAAAATAGGTATGTGATTAGTAGTAACAGAGCGCATTGCCGGCTTTTACAGTACCTGTGATTAGTACCACTCTATGAGCGACACCATGGTTCTGGCTTGCCTATGATTAATACCCACTATATGAGGAACACCACGGGATAATGCGAGTCTCTGTGGTTAGTACACGTATGTGATGAACACCATACGTTTGTGTTGCCTGTAAATGGCGCCGCAATGTGCGAAACATCGTAGGTCTGTACTACATGTGCGAATTCATTACCTGTGAGTAGTACCATCATGTGTGGAACACCACGAGTCTACGCTACTTTTAATTAGTACCGCTACATGACAAATACCATGGTTCTACTTTCCTATCGTCTATCGATAAGTACCATTATGAGGGGCCGATGACTTGGATTTTGGACCCCTTTAGCCTACAAGTATCATTGATTCAGTATTGTGCTGTAGAAGCAGTCCCTTGGTCAGTAATACTCTTGTTTTATGTAGGTTTCTGTGAATATGCGGCATTGCGGGTCGGATCCACTGATTGTTTTAAATTCATGTCCATCCATTCATTCTTCATGCTCACGTTTTGAATTCTGGTCAGTGGAGGATTTTGGACTTTTAATTGTCATTCCATTTCATCTCATTTCGTACCATTAGAGGCCGATGACCTAGATGTTAGGCCCCTTTACAAGCATCATCAACATCGAGTAATAAAGAATGTTAGTGCGACCAACAGACGATAGGAGAAACGATCTGGTGGATTCCTTGGCTGATAAGTATGTCTTAATTACAGTGTGTTCTTGTACTGTGTGTGTGCAGTTACAGCTGTTAAATAAACAAACTGTGGATGTTGCCTGTAAGAGACAAGGATAATTCTGAGGTAACTTGTGCATGCGTGTGGAGCATTATCTCTGTCTCCACCAAACACCTCACTTCCCCTCCCTCCCCTTCTCTTCCCTAAAGCATGGCAGCAGCTTGTGCTCTGGTATAGCAAATATGGTGAGTATGTCAATTTGAATTGCATGCCCGGAAGTAACCAAGTAACCCCATTTTCTCGAAAAGAATCATTTTCCCGCAAATCCTATTGCACCATCATTCCTAAGATAATACAAAGAGCGTCCCTGATATTTTTTGTCAGTATAGTTATGATACACACTATATACAACCTGCGACAATAAAGTTCGCTGAATGAAGTCAGAAAGGTCGACCCGGCAACATTGGTGACATGCAATGCTGCACCTGCATAGCAGCAGTTTTTTACCACCTGCTCCCAACATTGTGGAGTTAGGTCTTTCACGGCACACACACAATGCTTGTCTGATACAGTGTGTGTTTAGTGCGATGGTTATGAACTGCGAACAGGAATATGAACGACCAAAAGATCAATGTGCAGTTTTTTTTTTTGAGCTTGGCAAGACACCGGAAGAAACGCATGTGGTGCTGGTACATGTTTATGAAGATCAAGGGCTGTCCTTGAAGTGTGTACGAGTGGTTTACCCGTTTTCGAGGAGGCCGGGAAAGTATTTCTGACAACCCCCGTAGCGGAAGACCGGCGACCACCATCAGTGACAGAAACATTGAGAAGGTGAGGACATTAATCACGAACGATCGACGATTTGTCGCACGGATTCGCGGTTAATCTGCAGTTCATCCGCTATCATGCACACAATTTGTTACCCAGAAGTTAGGGAAGAGGGAAACGTGTTCTCGTCTTGTGCCAAATCACTTAGCTGACAATCAGAAGCAGGCATGTTTAGAGGCTTCACAGGATTTTGTCGAAACAGCGGATGCGACACCAAATTTCTTGAACTGTATTGTCACCGAGGATGAAACCTCCTGTCTCAGGTACGACCCTGAAACGAAATGGCAAAGCATGAAATGGCGTTCTCCGGGAACCCCTCGTCGGAAAAAGGTCAGAGCTGAAAAGTCACACATCAAACTCGCTTTGAAAGGAAAGAGATTTAAGGATATTTCTGACATTCAACTAAACGTGACAAGGCTTTTGAACACCATCCCAAAGGAAGCCTTCTGGCAAAGTTTCCAGGACATGTATTGCCGATCTCAGCAGTGCATAATTATGGGAGGGTACTATTTCGAAAGACAGTAAGGTCACTGTCGTGCATTGTTCATCTATGTTGATAGTACAGGACTATTCACCGAACTTTATTGTCACAGATTGTACAACAGTACTAGGTAAGTCAAAAAACAGTGACAATGATGAAACATAAAAATGTATCCAGCACTTTGTTTTTTTAAAGAGTCTACTGATTTTGAAATAATGCATGAAATAAGGAAGTGTCATTCAATATACAGATAATTTGAAATTTATTATATCTCCTTCATGTTTTATGTCAAATTCTCATGCTGCTTCCAAGTATCCAATGACCTGGTAACAGCACGTGGGCTTAAGGGTAAGTGTACATCTAGTTCTTCACCAGCGATGCAGTCAAGCCACGTTAGTAAACACGAGCTGTACGTTGTTCTAGTGTCTGAACAATGTGTCCTAGCCCTGCAACATATCAACCGTTGTGGCGTACTTTTCAGAGCAGATGATGAGCACATTGAAATAGTGAGAAATCTGGATCAACACTCAATATTGATAATTTTCTCCACAGTACCTCCAGCCTGTAGACAGAAGAAGCAACATCATTTAAATCCCAAATATAAAAACTGATGTCCAACTAAGTCCTCCTGCTACTAAGAAAACAGGGTGGGATTGCTTGAACTAAATTGAAAGATGCCCGTAAGATGACAGTAAATTTTGCACCAGTACAAGCTGCTGGCGGTAGAACGAGAAGGAGCAGGATTGTCTTCAAACCTGGTGACAAGAATGACTGTTCAGTTTTTGAGACTTTGTCACCTCCCTTTTGCACATAATTTTTCTGGGTTTCAGTAGATTAATTTTTAGATTATACTTGTTTAAGATAATTTACTATCCCATTAATACTACTTTGCATTGTAACAGGTGTTAATGTATCATCCCCAAAGATTAGACCTTTGAATATCTCAAGACATGGAGAGGCTTCTTTCTCAAAGCCTTCCGATTGGAAGATGTCATTAATAAACAATAAAAATTATATTGGTGACAGTTTGCAACACTGTCTGTGATCCAGTTTAGAAAATATCTCTCCCAATACTACCCCCGTTTCACTTGGATAGACCATTTAAATTCTGCATATGTGTTTTCAATTGCTCTTATCATGTTCCTTGATATTTCAGTCTGCCTTAACTTATAGACAACAGCCTGCCTACTCACTGAATCAAAAGCTTTCTCTAAATTAATTGCCGTAATGTACAGTTTACCTCTTCTTCTTCATGTATCTATCCATTATTGTTTTTACTGCCATTACATTACTACGTGTCCTCATTCCCTTTCTGAATGGTGATTGGTGTCATGACAGGATTGAGAACCCCCTGCCCAGTTCATTAGTACTTTTGTCAATATTCCTTTATATATACAGGGTGAATAGAAATTCGCGCACTCGAGTGTCGCAGCGCGACTCCTCACATGCCAGCAATAAAAAAATGTCTCTCACAAAAGTTCGTCCTGCGAGTATATCCGACAGAAAAAGGACGCTGAAGAGTGGCAATCTGGCAACACTGTAACCACATGTAGGGTAACTACCTCTGTCAGCACATATTAGTCGTGCTGTACAGTTGGTGCAGTGGAGAGAATTTTGGGTTAGCATGCAGGAGGTTGAGGGGGCGATCCTGGGTTGTTTGGTAAATGTAGTCTAGGTGGTATGATATCTGGCATCGTAATCGTCAACAGTGATTGCAGCGGGTCTTCTAGAAACCATTTGCACTTACATACTATGATCCTGCAAATGGACGAACAATTGTTTACATTGGTCAGCTTTGAAAGACGCCCTTTCCACGTCGTGGGCGTAAATTTATTCGCTGTGGACAATTAAGATGCCAGATACCACACCACCTGGACTACATTTACGAAATAAAAAACATACGCCTCAAGCCAGGATCGACCCCTCGACCTCCTGCACGCTAACCCAAAACTCTATCCACTGCACCAACTGTACAGCACGACTAATATGTGCTGACAGAAGTGGTTACAGTGTTGCCAGATTGCCACTCTTATGTCCTTTTTCTGCCCGATATACTCGCAGGACAAACTTTTGTGAGACACATTTTTTTTATTGCTGGCATGTGAGGAGTCGCACTGTGATACTCGAGTGCGTGAATTTCGGTTCACCTGTATATATCTTACTTAGTGAATCTTGCAATGTTACCACTGTACAGTTACTTGGATTTGATCCAGATGCAGCTCTATAACATGATCTGCAGAGCTGCAGAGCCACCAGAATGAAAGATATAATACACAGCAATTAGCAATCCCTTCATACTGAGTGTTGTTATCGAACCAAAGATCGATACCCATTCTGATACTGGTGATCTGACCGGGCGAGTTGGCCGTACGGTTAGGAGCATGCAGCTGTGAGCTCGCATACAGGAGATAGTGGGTTCGAACACTGTCGGCAGCCCTGAAGGTGGTTTTCCGTGGTTTCCCATTTGCACACCAAGCAAATGCTGGGGCTGTCCTTTAATTAAGACTACAGCCTCTTCCTTCCCATTCCTAGGACTTTCCTGTCCCATCGTCGCCATAAGACCTATCTGTGTCGATGCAACGTAAAGCAAATAACAAAAAAAAATCTGGTGATATGGCAACCATGTCAGGATCTGTGAACGACAGAACATCAGGTTGAAAGCATGAGAGAGCACACTTAACTACGGCTTTCTCCGATGGCTAAGAGTTGCCCATTAAATTCTGTATGAATGGCACACCTTGCAGCATGACTGGCCTATTACTGTGACCATAGAGTTAGTAAATAATACACTAGAGGTAGCACCAGTGCCACCGTCTGCAAGAGAATCACTGCAGCAAGCAAAGCATGTTGAAATCTCATCTGTCTGGCAAAAAGCTTGCTCTACCATACTCATCAATATAAACAGAGCACTTTTAAAACTGTGTGGATATTGATATGGTTTAAAATTCCTACATGTCAACATTCTCAGGTACTACAGTGTACTTGCGATGCTTCTGTTCAGTAGAAAGAAAGTCCAAAAAGCATATACAGAAGAAATGTGAGGTAAAAGAGAATGGATGTGATTAAGTAACACAAAATCAATTTACTGTTCCTATTAAGTCTTCAAACAATGTACTTTAAAATTAGGGGTACGCATATTATTTCCCTATCTTTTGGGTAAATGGCCAGGATTTAAGCATAATTTTATCCAACGACCGAAAACATTCTCTCTCGTACGAAGAGAATGAGCGAGTTCTTAGGCCTACAAGTAATCATGAACACGTTTCTCCGTAATGGTAGTGAATTCTTCCGAGTTAGGTAGTCATGAAAACGAAAACAGGAACATTAGTAGCATCAGATGATGTGTTCCCCCTCCATTAAGAAAGCCGGCTCCCAAAACTGTATGGAAGTCTTGGAATCTCTGTAAATACAAGTGTGTCGATATTAGATCAACACTTTCTTGATATGCGGAAGAAAGTTTTTTTTGAAACGTTTTAACTGTTAATTGTTTGTACAAGTCAGTTATTTATATCGTTGATGTCCCTCGAAATAGGGGGGTTACAAATTGAGATGTATGTTTATTTGTATTTTTTCACCGGGCAAGTCGGCCGTGCGGTTACGGGCGTGCAGATGTGAACTCGCATCCGGGAGATAGTGGGTTCAAACCCCACTGTCGGCAGCCCTGAAGATGGTTTTCCGTGGTTTCCCATTTTCACACCAGGCAAATGCTGGTGCTGTAACTTAATTTAGGCCACTGCCGCTTCCTTTCCATTCCTAGGCCTTTCCTGTCCCGTCGTCGCCATAAGACCTATCGGTGTCGGTGCGACATAAAGCCAATAGAAAAAAAAAGAAAAAAAACCCAACAATTTGAATTATAGGCTGGTTGGATTCTCAACAGTATTCTCTTTTATTTTTGATTAAATTTGCTTTACATTTCACTACACAGGTAGGTCTTTTTTTTTAAGGCTATTTGTTCGGGGCGTTGTTAAGGAATCTATTGTATGGTTGCATTGCGGCAATTCTATGTACAAAAGGAAAAGGACAGTCTCCTCATCTTCAAACAGACAGGTTCTCTTCTTATTAAGCTTAATTCTGAACATTTTCCTGGTAATAATTGTATAATTTTTTTGTAAATACCACCACTGCAGTTTTAAAGGATATGTTAGTAGGACTAATGGATGAATAAAAAGTTATGCTTTGCTTTCCAGGGCAGAATTCTTTATATCTAAACATTTCATTGTGACCATTTTTACATGAATTCTGATTTGTACATGTCTTTGTCTTGAGAAAAAATGTTATTTACAAAATAGTTCAACAAGTAGTTCACCTACCATCAACCAACCACCTCCAACAACTTTCTTGCAAGAATCTGTTTCATCCCAACATCTGAAATCTTGGTGATATTAATAAGGAGTTCTTTCATCACTGGATCACTCTCCTTAACTTCAGGTTGTAGAGTGCCCTGCATGCCACTGATTATGTCCATCAGTATATTGAGGATTATACCAGAACAAGATTCCTTGATGAGAGCGGGCATCTTTTCATGAACTTGGATGCACTTTTGGAACATTAATGATCCTCTACTTGGGGATAGGCCATTCCTCTTGATCACCTCCTGGAAACAGAAAGGTACATAATAATAATAATAATAATAATAATAATAATAATAATAATAATAATAATAATAACAAGAGCCTGGAAGTTAGGCAAAATGCCTTTTTTTACCTGGGTGGATATATCGAAGTGTCAAATATAGATAAAGATATTTCCATACATCTGAGAATTGTAGGACCAATCATTATTTCACATTATTTTCAGTTGTTATGGATATTTGCCGTTATTATTTACATATTAAAATTAATAATTGGAAAGAAAATAACATTCCAGTGTACCTACTGTATTAATAATGAGAACAATTTCATTTTAATTAAATAGATAAAAAAACATTTGAATATACACTGAAACCTCGTTAAGGCGTTTCTGCAGGGGACAAGGAAAAAGAACGTGTTAAGCGAAAAAAAAGTACTAATGAATATACGAATAAAAACTATCCAACAAGGATATGGATTAAAATTATCCACCTATTCAATACAATATGTCTGCAATGCAGATTTTTACATTACAATATAAACTTTGGTACTAGTTTCGACCCTGTTCGGGGTCATCATCAGCCAAAAGCATTCGATTATACAATTCAGTTATAGTGTTCTAAAACAATATATTTTAAAACAAAACACTATGGTTAAAATAAACTTAAAAGTTAAATGATGTTGAGGTACAGATAAAAACAAGTGTAATCTAGTAACATGGTGATGTGAAGTAGCTACAATAGAGTCCAGTCGTTATTTCTCATGTAAGTTCTAAAAGTATGCTTGTTGTGTACCACTGAGTTGAGTGAACACACTTATAATAAAATAATCGCTTCAACATGTTTTTTTTTTTAGATGTATTTCTGAGTCCAAATAGTCCAAAAGCGAATCTTTCCTGAAGATTCTGGTAATATCATGGCCTAGTTAGACACTGTTAAGTTATACACTATTTCAAAGTATTGGCATAGAGTAAAATTTTTGGTACTGAGAGCTTTTAAAATTTGTCTCTTTCACTTAAATTCTAACAGTAATGTGGCCTTGACACACCAGTTATACACTATCAGCCATGCTGCGCATACTGTCGCGCAAGGTCCAATTGCTCCGCAATGAACTGAGAAATCTACTTAAATCTTCTCACTAATATATTCAACCACTACGCACAGTGCTTGCCTTCAGCTTATTAGACTTCTACTGAAACTTATTCAATGATACGTTTTTAATTCGTCACATCAAGTGCATTTTATTTCTCTTCACTTTATTGTCTTCAAGTTTGCTCATTTGAGCACTGCAAAGACAGGAGTGAGCTGCGGGAAGCAGGTAGAGGAGGTGCTACTGGCCAGTTCATTCGCCAAGCTCTCGTCCTTTCTCTCTCGCACACAAATTGCTTCCCTACCTTGGCAATTGCTGCCACTCCATGAGGCAAACAGGACCGTGCGGCACTAAATGCAATATTTTTCAGTATTCTTGGACATACTCCACCTTTACATCTATGTAGCGTGAAATGGATGTGTTTAATTGCAATGAGTGGTACATACATACATTATCATTATAGACTGTTATGCCTTTCAGCGTTCAGTCTGCAAGCCTCTGAGAATTTACTAAACGTCGTCACAATCCTCGATTTGCAACTAGTGTTGTGGCCTCATTTAGTTCTATACCTCTTATCTTTAAATCGTTAGAAACAGAGTCTAACCATCGTCGTCTTGGTCTCCCTCTACTTCTCTTACCCTCCATAACAGAGTCCATTATTCTCCTAGGTAACCTATCCTCCTCCATTCGCCTCACATGACCCCACCACCGAAGCCGGTTTATGCGTACAGCTTCATCCATCGAGTTCATTCCT
This sequence comes from Anabrus simplex, assembly GCF_040414725.1. Classification (NCBI taxonomy): domain Eukaryota; kingdom Metazoa; phylum Arthropoda; class Insecta; order Orthoptera; family Tettigoniidae; genus Anabrus; species Anabrus simplex. Next base: position 39,523,883 of record NC_090276.1, read on the forward strand.
AAATTAGCCTTTATCTCCTCATTCCGAGTTCCCTCCTGGTAAGTTGTAATATAAATGTTATATGGGTTTACTTGTGTCCCCTACGTAGGTTTCTTCCTTCTGGATCTGCTGCCACTCCAGTTCAGTTCACATTCCACTGCATCTTGCTTTATCTGAATAAGCTACGATTTCCTTGGACTATCCTCAGGTCTACTGCTTTCAACTACAGTTTCCAGTAACTTTCTTGTAGTTTTCTGGGGTTCCAACTGTTTTAAATGACTAAACCACCTTAAACTTGTCTTGGATAAGAATTCATTTAAGCTGGATCGATAGGATGCGAGTGTATTTGTTTGGTACAATGTGAGCAGACTCCTAAAGTCTTACACTCGCATGTCACGAGTGTTGACATGATGCTGCACTTGAACAGCGCGTGAGATGGTGGATGTTGTGTGAGAAGGGACAGCAGCTGTTGCTGATATATTTATCATTGAGATAGTTAAGCGTGTCAAAAAAAATGGAAAACATACACACAGTAGTGGATTTTAAGGCATAGTGCACTGGATGCTTCAGCAAATTTCCTGTGTGAAGTTGAATACAAAGATGAAGGCACATACATATCCAGGTCAATCATTACTTCAACCAAAAAATCAGTCAGCGATGTCAAACCACTGAATTGATGCTGAATACATTTCTTCAAGTGATGGGCCTGACTTAGCAAACTGTGAAATTAAAAAAATTTATCAGTATGTCTCATGAATGTTCTTTATTTTCTTGTTGATTTCATCAATGCTCACGCAAGTTAATTTTCTCCACCATCCATAATAATACTGAACCCCTGGCATCTTTATTCTTGTAAGTAGAAAGCCTAACATTTCACAAAACTACTACTGCTTATCACATTTGCACACATTCAACTATTTTACTATATCTGCACTTCATTCCACTTCTTCCTTGTACCATCTTCAAGCTTTCAGCCGTCTTTTAATCTGTACTTACACAGCACTTGCAGGAAAAATGTTGGACACAATCCTTCACACAACCCCAAACAATTAAATTCGCATTACCTGTTGACGCGATACAAGTGGTGGGCCAGAGATGAGCACCCATCATGCGAGTCCTCTTGCTACAAATATGTATCAATGTATTATATGCACATATGAATGTATGTACATTTTATGATATGTATTACCATTCAAAGACATTATAATTGCAGTCCTCACCTTTATAATGAGGGCGAAGTTGCGAACGCAGTGATCGAGACAGGAAGTAGCACACTCTCGTTCTGAGTCAGTGAGATCTCTTCCAGCTGTCACCGAGTGGCACAAGAGAACAATAGCTTCTGCCAGGTGGGTGAAAGTGAATGATGCCGTGGTCATATTGAGAGGCAAGTCGTACACGAGCAGGCTCATGTTGTGGATGATAGTGTTCCATTCCTTACTTGTGCTGTTTGGTAGAAGCTGTAACATATATTTTTTATATGACAGCTGCAGGAGTAGATGTTTACATTTTTAACACTGAAAAGCTATTTGGAGTAAAATTTGACTCCACACATATTTCCTATTTTGAAACTACAGTAAAACCTCGTTAATTCGAAGTCGTTGGGACTCAAAAATCGGACTTCGAATTAACCGCCACTTTGCAATTCAGAAGTACCAACCCTTGCCGCATTACGAAATATTCAAGTGTGCAAGTGCAAATGTGCAAGTGCCTTATTAATTGGATTACTATACTGTATGCATTTTAGATGCCTAGTATTTACACAGAAAGTACCCGATGCCCTTAAAATCAAACTTTCCTATGACTCTATCCTTGTACGATTACCCGCCACGGCACTTCTCTCGTACTTCAGAAATGTAAACACTTTGCGCGTCTCAAAGTATTCTAAGACCCATTAATACATGCAATCACCTCGATTCACAGTTTAAACCTTTCCAATGCCATGGAAAAACTATTTCCGAAATGTATCCAACAAGGTGCATTTACAATGTTCAAATAATGCATTTGGATAAATCACTGATGAACATAACCTCACACAATTCAAAGATGAGGATAAATTATGCTGGTTCCCCTGTGCAAATGCACTATTTTTTGGATATCTGCACTGTTTGCATTTTTAGATGCTTTGTACTGGGATGGAGAGTGCCCGACGCCCTTAAAACATTGTAGCTTATCGAACTTTTCTATGACGAGGGGATAAAGTTTCTCGCTTCCATGTGCATTGCAATTGCAATGCACTACAATGACCCCCATCCCCGACCCTTGTACGATTCCTCGGCTAGCACTTTCTCCTTTAAAACCATAAGACTGTTTGGGCTCGCATTAAAATAAAGCAATGCAGTTTCATCGGCAATGACAGTATTGTTCAGTGCCTACGAATTTATTATATGAGCCACGCTTTTTCGTCAACTGTCGGCATTGCCAGTGTTCATGCATTCTGTTTTCCCGCACACTGCCTGTTGCGTGATATTACGGCGTTCCTTAAAAGGTTGAATACAAAAGAATTCCAATTTCATTCAACTTGGCAATCATGAAGCGCACTGTAGACCCACCGAAGTGAGTGTAAGTGCGGAAAGCTACCCCTCCACGTTCCGGAACACGCGTTCTATTATGACGCGGATAAATTTTGAGTTGAAATTAATCTGTAACATACTATTGTTTTAAAATGTAAAGGCAGTTTCGAATTAAAAGTTTGAATTTCGGTAATGGGGCCAGCATTGTACTTCGAATTAGGAATTAACCGTATTTCGAATTAAACAATTTAAATAACATGCAAAACTGTATCTCATGTTTCCGGGAACAAGAGCTTCTTCGAATTACGTGGGATTTTGAATTAACCGATTTCGAATTATCGAGGTTCTACTGTATAAGACAATGGTGTTGACTTGTTGACTAGAAGAGAAAGCACAGGGGAAGGAATTATAAAAATATGAAAATGTAGAGAGCTTCAAGTACTTGGAAAGCAAACTGACACAGGATGCAGGGCTGGAGATAGATATCAGTAAAGGATTCTTTATTTTATTTACAATTTGCTTTACATCGCACCAACACGTATAGGTCTACAACATAAAAATGATATGGAAGCCACCACCTTATCAATACAGTGTTTATTTACTATTAATTACAGTAAATCCAGTATCGGTTTCGATCCCTGTGGGGTCATCCTCAGCTGTCATATATCAAACTAGTTTCAAAAACATCACATTACAAAGCGTTGCATATGCATGAAAACTGACCCAATTTGACAAATGATTAAAAACACGCTATCACCCAAGACATCAAAATGTATATTGTTTGACACTTGACATAGTATAATGCCATACTAAGATGCACGCTGTAACTAAATAAACTTCAGCTCATTATACGCAATTTTAACTCAGCATTTAGCACATACTGAGAATATAGTACACAGACAATGCATCCGACCGATTATAAATTAAGACGTAATTCTTCATAACAACGTCTAGAACCTTCAAGATATTTATATCACCTGCAATATTATACAATCATCTGAAGAAGAAAACACTGAAATGAACTAAAAACAGTTATAAGTTTCAATATTAAATAGTAGCACTCCATAATACCTGTGTACGTACCATACCAACAGGAATATTGTAGTAACAACAAACATGTAACAAGTTAGAGTAGAAAGAGGACCCATTTTATTTTGTTTTTACTACTTCATTCATTCTTTAAACGGCCTGTTATATCGGGTCAACTTTTTATGTACATATAATAACTTCACAAATATCAGTGTACATAAGTAATGTAAAATTTTAATTTATGTTCATTAGATCAACGAAATAATGAGGTGACATGCCTCTCACAACATGTAACTTTTAAGTTAAAGAGGAAAGGACCCATTTTTATTATTCTTACTATTTGAACAATTGACTTGTTTTTAATGACTTGTCAAATTGGGTCAGTTTTCATGCATATGCAACGCTTTGTAATGTGATGTTTTTGAAACTAGTTTGATATATGACAGCTGAGGATGACCCCATAGGGGTCGAAACCGGTACTGGATTTACTGTAATTAACAGTAAATAAACACTGTATTGATAAGGTGGAGGCTTCCATATCATTTTTATGATGTGGTAGCAATCAATACGGAAATGAAGCTCATAGATTATGACATATAGGTCTTACAGTGAAAGTGGGATAAGAAAGGGCTAGGAGTGGGAAGGATGTGTCCATGGCCGTAATTAAGGTACAGCCCAAGCATTTGCCTGGTGTAACAATAGAAAACCATCTTCAGGGCTGCCGACAATGGAGTTCGAACCCATTATCTTCAGAATGCAAACTGATAGTTACATGACCCAAACCTCGCGGCCACTTGCTCGGTTGTAAAGGATTCAACAGGGGAATGCATTCTACCATAGTGATCACAAATACAGTATAAAGATTGGACTTTCCACCTAATCAATACTATTATTTATTATTATTTATTTATTCTCCAAGAGATTGCAATTCTGAAGAAGGGAACATTTTCACCATCCCACTTCAGATAATAACGTATTAAACTTAGATAACTTGCCCTCGAGCAAATTACATGAAGATTTTAAACTTATTCACCCCTCCAAAAAACATACACTTGTTTTATTGTAGAAGTCAAAGTATGTTAAAAACATCAAGACATGTGATACTTTATTATTAAATTTTAAGAAAACAGAGTCCATACTGATGCAAGTTCTATAAAAGCATAGTACCATTTAAATTAGAAATAAGACATTTTCAAAATTTAAAATAAGAGTATTTAACATTGTAATACAGGAATCAATGGACTGTTGAACAATTTTAGACTTTCATATTTCTCATCCAAGCACATTTTAACACTACATTGTATCAATGTAACTTAGAATTAGTCATTTAAAATTAGAATAAGTAGTGTTTTAACATTATATGTTATTTTTAAAAAAGATCAAGGTTTTTCAGCAGCTGAAGATGACCCATACATTGTGTCGAAACCGGTACTGTAATGTAAATATTTTTAAGTACCTTGTAATAAATAATAGTATTGATTAGGTGGAAAGTCCAATCTTTATACTAGTGATCATTGGAATTATCAATACATGACATGAAGCTAATAGATTATGATTCTACCACAGTGTGAGAAACCTGGTATGGAGGAAAGAAGTACCAATGAAGTCTAAGTCAGAGCGCACACTTCTTGGACACGCGATATGGGACAGGAGACACGACTGAAATAACTTGTCCTGTCCCGTGTCCCATAGGCCACGTACAAGCACATCTGTGGGCCATTAGCTAAGATGTCCTCTAGTGATTTGGAAGGCTTGTTGTAACAGTACTTCGAGAATTACGAAGAAGTCGGGTGACTAGATGAAAAAAGAGATTTTGGGTCAACTCATACTCGCATAGCGTGGACTGCCAAGAGAATGGTGCTTTCGTGTTGGCTGAGAAAAGATCCTTCATAATTGCATACATTTTATTACAGAATGAACTGGAAGACATTTCAAAAGTTACTGCATATGGTAAAGCCACTAATTGAAAAAAAAAAATAAAAAATTCAGGGATCCTATTCTACCAGCTGAAAGATTATTGATAACACTCATGCTGAATGCTTCGCCTATTTCTCGCCAGATATTTTGACATATGGACCTATTTGAATAATCCTTTAATCTGTAATTATACAGCACTTCATGCTTCTCCACTTCCGCTATAAAATTTGTAGTAGTTGCCTCTATTGAGCTGCATATATTGAAATTAATACACCAAACTCACGCGCGAAGTGATGGGACACGTCCTACGAAATGCAACAGGCGATACCTCGACGGGACATGTCCACTGACACATGGGACAGTCCATGCCCTTGACCGATAAGTGTGCGGGCTTCCTCTTGATTGCACGTGCTGTATCCACTTGGAACATGTCCCTTTTGTCGCATCCCATGCGTCATGTCCCTTGTCCAATAAGTGTGCGCTCCGCCTAAAGAGGCAAAGTACGAGATGTACTACTGCCCAACACTGTGATATGCAGCGGAGACCTGGACTCCGACAAGACAGGAGAAGAAAATCCAGGCCAGTGAAATGAAATTTTTAAGAGGCATGACAGGAAAGACATGAAAGAACAGAGTACAAAATGAGGATGTCAAAAAGGAAATCGGAGCTGAAAAGCTTTTCAATAGAATGGAGAGGGATAAACTTAGATGGTTTGCACATGTAAAGAGGATGGAAGAGGGAAGGATGACGGAGACCCAGATGACGGCTGAAAAAAATCAAGAACAGTATAATTAGAAAGAATATGGAATGGAACACAGTTTAGGAGGAACAATGGTGGTCGGATAGAGGGAGTTAGAAAGGTGCCTCTAACAACCCAACCCGGTGTGACCTGGTAAAGTGAAAAAGAATGATGATGATCTATATCCAGCAAGGACCAGCAAGGAGAGACAAAGCACGCAAGGAGTACATCATTAAGATAAATTCAAACATTTCAATTATTAGGAAGGTGTATGCATCAGCAGAAATGTATCAGGAAGAGGAAGGTGTACATGGAATTTTAAATGATTTTACTGTAGTTCATAATATTCATCAATTCTTCAATAAAATAATTATAATAGCAATTTCAGATGAATTGGGAAAATTACATTCGCAACAAACAAAAAATGTATTGGGCAGATCACAAGAACCAAACAGTGCAACATTCAAAGAGAAAATGAACGTGGAATGAATCAAGTGGTCCAATGTGGTTAATGATGATGATGATGATGATGATGATGAATCACAAATTTTCAACTGAAATGATGTACAGAAGGCCTGTAGAGATTTAAGAAGAATTAAGAACACTGCGATCAGAACGAATGAAGAAGCACTGGGCATATAAGAAGAATCAAACACACCGAGCTCGATAGCTGCAGTCGCTTAAATGCGGCCAGTATCCAGTATTCGGGAGATAGTAGGTTCGAACCCCACTGTCGGCAGCCCTGAAAATGGTTTTCCGTGGTTTCCCATTTTCACACCAGGCAAATGCTGGGGCTGTACCTTAATTAAGGCCACGGCCGCTTCCTTCCCACTCCTAGCCCTTCCCTATCCCATCGTCGCCATAAGACCTATCTGTGTCGGTGCGACGTAAAACAACTAGCAAAAAAAAAAAAAAAAAGAATCAAACAGTACAACCTTCAAACAAAAAGTGTACATGGAAGACTCAAGTGGCCCAATGTGGCCAATAATAATAATAATAATAATAATAATAATAATAATAATAATAATAATAATAATAATAATAATAATAATAATAATAACAAGAAGAAGAAGAACAACAACAACAACAATAATTGTGATTTGACAGAATGGAACATGTATTTCTGTTTTTAATTAAATGATCTCTTTTTTCAGCTATAATATCTTATTAAATGCTTCCTTTATCAGGTATTTTCTAATTTTAATTATCCATCATTAGTTTTGACAAGACTGTAAAACTTCGTAATTATACGAAAACAATACTGTACATTCGTACGCATGTTTAAAAGTGATTCGATGGAATCTGAGGAGCATGTCATTCTGTTATTCATGTTCATGTGTTCTTTGACAGGTATGTTATACTGTTATAAATTTTGTATTTTGAGATTCAACAGACAGTTCGTGGGGTAGATTACTGTAGTCATATCCTAGTTTGTGAATCATGGGCAACGGCTGAGTGGCCTAGTAAGTGGTCCTGAGAGTCGGGATACCAGTTACTATGGAATAGGAGTGGGCATCTTGGACATATTCTGGGTCATGGCCCTCCTTGCACTCAGGCGGCTAGACTATACAATCCATCAGGGTCCCTAACCCACAAGAGGAGAGATTCTCACTCGGACCATGTATAAGGAGGGTAGCATCTTACTTCACAGAATTTTTACCGAACATGCTCAGAACGGTTTATTATTTTCTTTTTACAAATGGCTTTAAGTCGCACTGACACAGATAGGTCTTACGGCGACTATGGGATAGGAAAGGCCTAGGAGTGAGAAGGAAGTGGCCATGGCCTTAAGGTAATTAAGGTACAGTCCCAGCATTTGCCTGGTGTGAAAATGGGAAACCACGGAAAACCATCTTCATGGCTGCCGACAGTGGGATTTGAACCCACTATCTCCTGGATCCAAGCTCACAGCTGCACGACCTTAACCGCACGGTCAACTCACCCAGTGGGGAATGTTTTAAGCAAGTCTAGGATCTAAGGAAGTAATGGAGTCCCACTTCCATTTGACAGGCAAAGGACTCCTCGGAAACAACTTGTAGAACTGGCTAAGTCAGCAAAGAGGATGCATCTGGATGAGTTAGGAGTTAATGGTATTCAGGTAAGGGGAGAAAATGAGGAAGAGATAGGGCATTATAAAGTGTCCCTAACAGGTGTTAAAAAGGGAAGGGCAGAATGTGGGGTAGGACTGTTAATCAGGAATACTATTACATGCAACGTAAATGAGCGAATGATGTGGTTAGATTTGGCAGTTGGAGGAATTAGGATGAAAACTGCCTCAGTGTATTCACCATATGGGGGTGCAGACAAGATGAAGTTTACAAGTTTTATGAAGTATTGAGTGACATTGTAGTCAGGGTCCACAGTTAGGATAGAATAGTGCTAATGGGTGATATCAATGCGAGATTTGAAAATAGAATTGAAGGATATGAAAAGGTGATAGGTAAATTAGGGGAGGTGAAGATATGGAAGCTAATAGGGATGTGAAACATTTACTGGACTTCTGTGCTAGTATGGGATTAGCAGTTACAAATACATTCTCCAAGCATAAGGCTTGTTTCCCCCTGTGGGTGGGGGCGGTAGAATAACACCCACGGTATCCCCTGCCTGTCGTAAGAGGTGACTAAAAGGGGCCCCAGGGGCGCTGAACTTTGGAGCGTGGGTTGGCAACCACGGGGTCCTTAGCTGAGTCCTGGCATTTCTTCCACTTACTTGTGCCAGGCTCCTCACTTTCATCTATCCTATCTAATCTTCCTTGGCCAACTCTTGTTTTTTTCCGACCCCAACGCTATTAGGTTTCCGAGGGCTAGGGAGTCTTTCACTTTCACGTCCTTCGTGGCCCTTGTCTTTCTTTGGCCGATATCTTCATTTTTTGAAGTGTCGGATACCTTCCATTTTTTCTCTCTGATTAGTGTTATATAGAGGAGACTGGGATTCTTTGAACATATCATGAGGATGCAGGATTCGAGACTTCTGAAACAACTAGTACAACACAATCTTGTCTCAAAAAATACCACAACAGGATGTAAATGGATCAGAGAAGTAAGAGAAGATCTGAAGGGAATAGGCCTTACAACAGAAGACACCACAAATAAGATAAAATTGAATACAAAACTCAAGAATACAAACCTCCGCTTTACCCTTATACAAAACAAACCAACAACACGCACATTTTCAACTGAGGAAAGGACACGAAGATCAGAGCGTCTGAAGAAGTACTGGGAGGACCGCAAAGCCCGAACAATCCCTCCAAAGAGACCTGAACGACGGACTGACTAAAGTGATCCTATGTGGTCATAAAAGAAGAAGAAGAGGATGGTTGCCAAGTTGTACTTCCTCTTAAAACAATAATAACCACCACCACCACCACCACCACCACCATAAGGCTTGTTCACTGCTACACATGGGAGGGTAAGGGACACCAGATCCATAACAGCCTATATCACAACCGACTTTGAATTCAGAAAATCTGTTAGGAATGTGCAGGTATTCCAGGGATTTTCCAATGATACAGACCACTATCTGATCAGTAGTGAAGTAAGTACCTCTAGGCCTATGATGGAGAAAGTGAAATCTGTCTGCAGACACATAGAGTAGAAAATATCCAGGACAAGGAAATTAGACAAGAACATGGATAAGATTAGTGAAAAGTTGAAAGAAAAAAAAAAAAGACAGTAACCACCTTCGGGATATAAAAAGAGAATAGATGGCACACAGATATACTGTAGCGGAAACAGCTAGGGGATGCCTAGGAACAACTGTCTGTAAAGATGGAAAAAAAGCAAACCTCTTGGTGGAACGATGAAGTCAGGGCAGCGTGTCAACGTAAAAGAAAGGTGTATGAGAAATGGCTCCAAAGAAGGTCCGATGCAGACAGGCAACTGAACAGAGATGAAAGAAACAGAGCAAAACAGATAATTAATGAATCCAATGAGAAGTCATGAGAAGATTTTGGTAATCTGTCACGAACAACTGAGCTCGTGAGAAGGAGGACAATGATGTCAATATTAATTCCTCACCCTTTGATGTTTCCTCTTGCTTTCTTTCCAATACGCCATCATTTCCTCTCCTCAGATCACTTTGTACTAGTTTACTTTTTGGTTTTTTTTGCCTTGGAATCCTTCCATACTTAACACTTTATTTCTAAATATACCTCTTCCTTTGATTTCATCTTCTGTTATCGTATTTCATTAATCTTTCTTGACTTCTCGAATACAGGTTGTTGTTGACTTTTTCTCCCAGAAGGTATATGAATATACTTTTTGTTAATTTATTTTACTCCATCCAAAAGATATTACCCCCCCCCCCCCCCCAAAAGTGATTTTACATATTTATTATTTTTTTTTTTTACAATTTGCCTTACATCACACCGACACAGGTAGATCTTACAGCGACGATGTGGGAAGGAAGCAGCTGTGGCCTTAATTAAGGTTCAGCCTGAGCAGTTGCCTGGTGTGAAAATGGTAAACCACAGGAAATGCTCTACAGGGATGCCAACACTAGGGATTTCTGTAGTTTCCATTGGACCCAGGATTTTTCTAATGATTCTTTTCAATATTTCAAACTACGAGGGTCGAGTCATGTCATGGCAACTATTTTTTTTTTCTCGTGAACAGGAGACAAAACAGAGAATCTAAGATATGGATTTGGAAATATAGGGCATGTACTTATGCATAGTGCCTGAAGACAAATTCTGACTTCAGGAGATTCTCGTAGGCAAGTAACAGAACACAGACCATTGGTAAACATTGTTTTATTATGGTATAGACAGCAAATACACAAGACTACGTACAAAGGACAGGTCTCCACTGGTTACAGACCTTCGACCTTCGAAATAATCAGCCAAGGTTTCCGCTGTGCGTTGCCAGCGGTGGGGCAGGCGCAATCGGCAGTTGATACTCTACCCCGTTTGAACGTCTCCACCCATCTTGCCACTGTTCTTCTATAGGGCATGGCATGCACACCTAATGCTTCCCGCAGCTCTGCATGGCATTGGCGTGCATTTCTGCTGTGGAGAACCGCTATTTTAATATACGATTGTTGCTCCTGCTTGTTGACTTCCAGTTTGCGACGCTCTCACTCACACATGAAATTGCGGGCATACTTAGACCCACACTGTTGTTTACATACACCATCTAGTGGCAACATACGCAAGTACATACCGTACGTTTTCAAATGCATATATTAGATTTTCTGTGTTGTCTCCTGTTTGCGAGGAAAAAAAAATAGTTGCCATGACTTATGATTCGACCTACGCATAATTTAATGTTAACATTTGCTTGCGTATACATTCTGGTTTCACTATTATTCTCACCCCGAATGGAAATGAGAAAGAAGCTATAATTAGAAGGGTGGGAAAGAAGGAAATGGCTTTCAGACTATGTCATGGGACTTACAAATCCAAGTCATATCCATGCATCATATAATCATTTTTCATTTTCCAGCTCCAATTTCCCAGGTGTGGTGTCCATATCCATTCAAGCAAAATTAAAACTTTACTGTACGGTAGTCAGAGCACAGCATCTATATGCAGTGGAAACTGTGACCAAAGTAACAGACCCAATCACTGAAAAAAGAGAACGGAGATTTCTTAGGAAAATCTTAGGTCCAAAGAAGTCACTAGATTCACAAGCCATGTTCCGATTGAGACTGAATCGAGAACTTTATGAAAAAGTTAAGAAGATAATAACTACTATGAGGAAAAGAAGACTATCATTTTATGGGCACATTAAGAGGATGAATCCAAAGAGACTAGTACACAGGATGCTTAGTCTGCAAGAAAAATGGAAGGCAGAACCTCTATGGCTTAAGGAGATTCACAAGGACTTGGACGAAGTGGGGATCCAGGAGGAAGATATACAGGAAAGAACAACATTTAGGAAGAAAATTGCAGGAATGAGGGATGCACTGGAGGAACTCGTCAAGGCATGTAACATCTCAGTTGAAGGACCCTAAGATTTTCATCTGTGCTATTTTAAATTCACTGATATTTCAGTATTCTTACGACACAACGTTTCATACGTCGCATTTTAGCCGGACGCAATTATCATTGAATTTTTATACTTACTATGTTCAATATCCTTGTTGCAGTTTTAAGGTTTGTACATTTATTTTTCAACTGAAGATGTCCTGATAAAGGATGAAACATGTATGGAATTTTAATGTTGTCTTAAAAGACACAAGCAATTTGTATGATTAAGAATTCCACAAGTAGAACAAAGGAGACGTCAAAGACTTAAGAACATCTCGAAGGAGTGCAAAGAAAAGGGAATAAGTTTGAGAGATAGGAGATCTGGTGGATTGTGAATATATGGTCCATAGATGACCTTAATGAATGAAATAAATACTACTACATGCCCTTCCCACCTTGCATATCCTATAGCACACTTTTCTAAATGATTTTCTTGAATTATCTCTGCCAGATATTTGAATTTCTTCACCTTCACCAATATCTGTTATTACAAATTTTGGAGAACTTTTTATATTTGTAATAAATTTGGGATTTTCCTTAATGTTAACATTTCAAATGAAATGAAAATATTGCAAACTTTGTGTGGGAAGACTTGGGAGAAAGGAGACGAGCTGTCAGTGGAGAGATAGCATGGAATGACATTAGTAGATGCCTATGCTTGAAATGAGTTTTTAAAAGTAAGGAAAATCATAACATGAAGAAGATAAAGTTAGAATTCAAGAGGACAAATTGGGGCAAATTTGTTTATAATACAAAGAATTAGAGATTGGAATAACATACCAAAGGAGATGTGTGATAAATTTCCAACTCCACTGAAAACATTTAAGGAAAGGCCACCTAAGCAACAGTCCAAAATGCAGATCAGTAGTGACTGTCTGAATGTGTATACTGTGTATACTATCAGCCATTTGAAAAAAAGAAATTAAAAAAAACAAATGCAGACAGACAGAATCATCTGTATCTCAGCTCAACTAACAAAAGTGATGAGCTACAGTAGTATATCTGCAGTTCTGTAGTTAAGGTTTGGATTTCACAATTTATATGAGATTCACCCTCTGGCAAAGTCTGCAGTTTGTTCTGTATTAGCTAAAATGTAAAATCAACCATAAAAATATAAAAATGGATTTTACATGAGCAATCACAACTTCTTTCAACTGTCCTGATAATGGACTTTCATTAGGTTGCCAGAGGGGAGGACAATATTAATCACTAATAACTTGCTCTGTACCTACCCTGATAAGGGCAGTTAAGAAATCTGCCTTTGAATAAATTTCTCTCCTTCCTTCTTCAGATACCTTCATATTGCCCAAATGAACGAGTTTAACTTCTAAGTCTGGATGAACAGGCACTTCATCTCCACAGGAGTTCCACAATGCTCTAAAGTAGAGGACAGTCCTAGGACTCGTGATAGTCAGCAGCTCTTCCTGTAGCCACATCATGGTCCTATCTGAAAGACAAAGTAAAAGAGGGTTATTCTAGATCAGAGGTGCTCATCTGGGCACTAGTTGAGGCTTGCCCAGTGTGGCCAGCTTTCGTAGTAAGCATATGCCACGGTGAAGCGACAGAGCGAACACACTTTGCAGGAAAGCGAGGGAGCATTGAAGTTCAATTGTGATTACGAAGCTCTCCTCCACGGCTCAGCAAAGTGCTGATTGAGACACATTATTTAAAATGAAACTCTATAATTGCAATATCAAAAAACTGACCTTTTCAAAATATTCTGGTTTGATTTATACTGTGCTCCATATAAACAGTTAGTGTTTTCTTATATTTATTCATTCAAAGAAAACTAACACGTTATAATTTTTGTGTAACAATCTACAAAGGTATAGGGTTTAAGCATACAAGCTACGATTTACAATTTCTTGGATGGGAATGTCAATATTGTTCTGTTATTTATGCCATTTCTTTATTTCTGTTATCCATTAAGCTTTGCTATTTGCTTAACATCGCACCAACACAGATAGGTCTTATGGCGAGGATGGGACAGGAAAGGTTTAGGAATAAGAAGGAAGCGGCCGTGGTCTTAAGGTACAGCCCCAGCATTCGCCTGGTGTGAAAATGGAAAACCACGGAAAAACATCTTCAGGGTTATCTCCCGGATGCGAGCTCACAGCTGCGCGCCCCTAACCACACAGCCAACTCGCCCGGTATATCCATTAAGCTAAAAGTAATATAATTACATAATGCAACAATGATTTTGCACAGTGCTGTAGTGTAGTGTGACTTCCCTGTCCACTGAATTTCTGAAAATAGTATTTAAAAATTTAATGGGCGTCGGTGATAATAGCTACCCTCTAAATGCCGAGAGGGAGTTTCATGAGTGAGAACATACAGTACACAGGATATTTACTATCCAAGATTAAAGTACAGCAACAACAACAATGTAAATATAAATCGTAATTCATTACATACATTATAAAAATATTTGAGGTTGTAGGCCTACCTCTTTATTGTCATCATCATCATCATCCTAAACCATCTCCAGTTTCCCGGGTGTGGTATATGAGCCTCCTCCATCTCATCCTGTCCTTGTACCATTCTTCCTCCACCAACTTGTCCCAATCATGACCTCTCAGCATTACATCGCTCTTAACTAAATCTATCCATTTCCTTCTTGGCCTTCCCACGGGTCGTCTTCCTTCTACCTTTCTGTCAAATTCCTTCCTTGCAGTTCTGTTTACTGGCATCCTCTTCATGTGACCAAACCACTTCAGTCTTGATATCTGAATCTTATTTAGGAGAGAATTGTCTATTCCTACTTCTTCTCTAATTTTCTCATTCCTAATCTTGTCTCTCCTGGTTTTCTGGATCATAGTGCGTAGGAATTTCATTTCAACTGCCTGAAGTTTGGAATTATCTCTATTGGTCAGTGTTGTGGTTTCAAGACTGTATGTAAGAATTGGTGTATAATAGGACTTGTACAATGTCATTTTTGTTTTCATGGGTATTTGCTCATCCCACAGCAGGTGTCTTACCTGGTGGTAGAATTGTGTTGCCTTATTAATCCGATTGTTCACCTCATGTTTTGCTAGGTTGTCATTTGATATAACGCTACCCAAGTATTTGAAAACTGGAACGCTGTCCAGTTGAGCTTCATTTAACATGACTATTGGTTCTGCTCCTTCCCCATACACTTTCATCACCACCGTCTTGGTCTTGCTGATGTTTAAACCATATTTCTTAAACTCCTCATTCCAGCTTTGTATTCTCTCTCCCAATTCATCTTCTGAGTCACTCCAGATCGCAACATCATCTGCAAATGTGAAGGCTTTGATATCTCCATGTTCTTTCCGTTTAATAGATTTCATTACTACATCCATTACAATAATAAATAGAAGTGGTGACAATGAGCTGCCCTGCTGCACTCCTCTCTTTGTTTCAAACCAGTCCGACAAACCACATCCTACTTGAATACAGCTTCTGTTCCTACTATACAACATTTTTACTTTGTCTATGAGGCTGTCTCGCACTTGAAGTTCTTTCATGCATTGCCAAATTCTTTCCCTTGGTACACTATCGTATGCTTACTCAATGTCCAAAAATATTAGGAATAAAGGCTTGTTCTTCTCCCAGTATTTTTCCATTAGCATCCTAATTGCAAATATAAGGTCTGTAGTTGACCTTCCTGGTCTGAAACCATACTGCTCTTCTTCCAAAATTGGTTCAACAATATCTCTGATTCTGGTCTCTATTATTTTTTCCAATATTTTCAGGACATGAGACAGTAGTGTGATACCACAGTAATTAGTACATTTTCGTCGGCTTCCTTTCTTGAACAGAGGTACAATGATGCCCATCTTCTAGTCCTCAGGAATAGTATTTTCCTCCCACATCTTGTTGAGCAGTCTATAGAGCCATTGGATTCCTGGAACTCCCGCTGCTTTCAGCATATCTGCACTTAGTTCATCTACACCCACTGCCTTTCCTTTCTTCATGCTCTTGAGCGCATTTTCAACCTCAAGCCATGTAATTGGTGGTTCAGTTGTGGTTCCTCGACTTGGCTCTCCTCTATCCGTTGTTATGTTTTCTGTATCTCCATTCAGCAGCTTTTCGAAATAGATCTTGAGTTCTTGTTTAATTTCTCCCTCTTCTTGTGCCAGAGTTCCATCATCACGTTCTATTGCTTTTATGGTCTCTTGATCCCTTCGCTTGTTTTTCACTACTCTGTATAGCAATTTCATATTTCCTCTACTGTCCTTTTCCAGTTTGTCTGCAAACTCATTCCATTTCTTCTCTTTTTCTTCCCTTACAATGTTCTTTACAGCAAGTTTCTTGTTCCTGTATACTCCTTGAAGTCTTTGAATTTCTTGTTCATTTCGTTCTTGTCCCTGTTTTTGTTTCTCCTTGTCCAGTGCCTTCTTTATTTGGTTTCTTTCTTTCAGCGCTGTTTTCACTCTATCATTCCACCATGGTGTCTCCTTTTTTCTTTTGATAGAACTTGTAACTCCACATAGGTTTTTGGCTTCTCCCACAAAGGTGTCTTTGAAGGCCTTCCATTCTTCATTAACGCTGGTTACTTCACACTTCGGCAAACTTTGTTGAATCCTTAGTTTGTATTCTTCCTTTATTTGGACTTCTTGCAACTTCCAAGTTTTAATCCTTGGTTTTTTCGTAATAAGTTTCTGCGTTTCATTTGTCTTATGTTTGAAGTCTACTACCAACAATCTGTGGTCACTGTCCATGCTTTCACTAGGGATGACCTTTACATCTGTGATGTACCTGCCACCATCTTTATTTGTGATTATGTAGTCAATCAATGTTCTATACTGGCCATCCCAACTGTACCTTGTTATTCTGTGACTGTCTCTTTTTTTGATTATAAGATCATTTCTTCTGCACAGATCTAATAGTTGTTCTCCTTCTGGGTTCCTTTGTCCAAATCCATGTGGACCAATGATGTTCTCGTACCCAAGTCTGTCTACCCCAACTTGCGCATTTAGATCTCCAATAATAATAACATTTTCCTCATTAACTGTATCTTCCAGGTCTTGCCGAAATTTCTCTTTGTCTTCCTCACTGCAGCCTGTCTGTGGGGCATACACTTGTATGATGGTGTACTTAGTGTTCTCCAGTTTCATGGACATTTTAATGATTCTATCACTTTTGCAGATAACTTCAGCTGTAGCATCAGTCCTTTCGTTAATTAAGAATCCAACACCATTTTTCGCTACCTTCTCCTGTCCACTCCAGTATAATTTATAACTTCCACGAAGTGTCTTACTTCCAATCCCTTTCCATTTGGTCTCACTTAATCCCAATATTGATATTTTTCTCCTATCCATCATGTCTAGGAGTTCTTCTTTATTGTATCTGGTCAAAATATATAAACCGCAATGAACAGAAATAACTTATTTCTTACAACGTAAATTGAAAATGATGTGTATTTCTGCCCTCTTTCTTTCATTATTTTCTGCCTCCATTTCAAACTCTGGGAGATCATGGGTTCAAATCCCACTGTCGGCAGCCCTGAATATGGTTTTCCGTGGTTTCCCATTTTCATACCAGGCAATTAAGGCCACGGCCTCTTCCTTCCAACTCCTAGGCCTTTCCTATCCCATCGTCGCCATAAGACCTATCTGTGACGGTGCGACTTAAAGCCCGTAGCATTTCAAACTCGGGCATCGCCAAAGTGATCAAGAGTGACTTGAAGAAATTTGCCCAGCCTTCACGGCCTGTGACGTAGCCACATCACTGTGGTTGAATAGCACATGCTGCGCTCCTCACCTGCCAGGCCACCCACTTTCAGTGCTGGGTGCCCGCGGGACGTAATTCCCAGCGTGAGCACCTCTGTTCTAGATATTGATATTTCTATCAGAAAAGTTGCTGTGATTCCCTTCATCAGTGATGACATTACTGATGAAGGGAATGGATGATTTTTCCAAAACATGTATGGTAAAATAAAGTTTATTTACATGGCGGACTCATGTTCTGTAATAGATTCCAACCACACAAGACCAACTGTGGGTAGCAGTGCATGATGCGTGGGTCCAGATCCCTCCAGAACGATTACAACATCTTGTAGAGTTGATGGCTCGCCGTATTGCTGCCGTTCTGAGGGCTCGCGGAGGAGAACTCGTTATTAACAATCACACTCAGTGTCTTCCCATGACTTTTGGCCACTCAGTGTATACTCTAAAGATGGTAATTGACGTTTCAAGGGAATAATCAGACCATTTGCTCAATTTTCTAAGAACTCTTTGTAGATCACTTATCTTACCTTTTACACAGATTCCTTCAAGAAACTGAGCTGCTACTATTTCCACAAGACGGAGAGCCTGTTCATACACTGACAAGGCTTTGGAGGAAAAGGTGAAAAACGTTGTCTGACTAGTCTCCATGGTGTGCGCCAACATAACCAGGATGGCTGCTTCATTCATACCGCTCTTCTGCTCGACTGTACCATCAACAAACGTCTGATAACATAAATATACAACAGTATTCAGTACAGCATTGAGTTTACTGAAGGAAAAACAGTGGGAATATGGAAAAGATTTGGTGATGGTAATCCTTGGTCTAGAGAAGTCATACGATAGTGTTAATAGAGAAAAAGTGTGGGAACTCTGGAAAGAAAAGGACATGGAAGGCAATCAAGAGAAGTAGTGAAAGCAATATATAAGAATTGTTCCAGCTGTGTCCAGACTCCAGTGGGGAGAACAAAATTCGTTTAGAAACCAAACTGGACTAAGACAGGGAAGTGTATTGTTTTCATTTATGTTTATAATGGTTATGGATGAAATTCTAAAGGAAACAAAGGCAAGATATGGAGGGGATATGAAAATATTGTTGTTTGCAAATGACAAAGTAATCTGGGAGGTCAACATTACAGAAGTGCAAATCTAACAAGAGGCTTTAAATGGCAATACAGTATTGAGAAATATGATATGAAAATCAGTGTGGAGAAGAGCAAAACAGTGGTAATGACAAGAGGAGAAAGAGAAGGAAAAGGAACCGTTAGTATCAGGGGGGAAAAACCTTGAAGTTGTCGAATACTTCATACATTGATGATATAGATGTTGATTCCCATAGGGAATCTGAAATATTTGTCCTGAATGAGCAAATTTATAATACCAATATAAATGGTCCGTTATTGGACATTATAAATTTTCCAGCTAGCTCATTCCTGGTTGCCAGCGTTTCGCCCTCGTGTGCTAGGGTGGGCTCGTCAGTTGGTACCTAGCACACCTACCAATACGCTGGCCAGTGCATACCGTGGAGGCCACTGCGTAGGCTAACTGGAGCCACCGGCAGTGCCAATGCACTAAGAGACTTTGTCTCATCACTAAAAATTGATGCCTGCTTGGCCATCAGATGATATAGATGTTGATTCTCATTCAGGACAAATATTTCAGATTCCCTATGGGAATCAACATCTATATCATCTGATGGCCAAGCAGGCATCAATTTTTAGTGATGAGACAAAGTCTCTTAGTGCATTGGCACTGCCGGTGGCTCCAGTTAGCCTACGCAGTGGCCTCCACGGTATGCACTGGCCAGCGTATTGGTAGGTGTGCTAGGTACCAACTGACGAGCCCACCCTAGCACATGAGGGCGAAACGCTGGCAACCAGGAATGAGCTAGCTGGAAAATTTATAATGTCCAATAACGGACCATTTATATTGGCATTACTTCATACATTTGCGAATTGAAATAATTTAAGATGCAAGGTCGGATAAGGAGATCAGCAGATGGGTACAAGCAGGAAATACGTTCTACCAGAATGAAAGGAACCTGGTGTGGAACAGAGAAGTTCCTATGAACTGTAAAGAGATAATGTACAAGATGTACTATACTCCAATATTAACATATGCATCACAGACTTGGACTTTGACAGCAAGAAATGAGAGTAAAATTCAGGCCAGTGAGATGAAGTTCCTGAGAAGTATAGTAGTGAAGACAAAGAAAGAGGCTGAGGTTTGTACATGTTATGAGGATAGAGGATGGAAGAATACCAAAACAATGTTGGAGGTAAAGATAGAAGGAAAGAGGTAGGCCTGGACTGGAATAGAATTACTGAAGAGGAGTGGTGGAGGAGAGGCAATGGTGGAGAAGTGCCATTAACAGGAGCTGGATAAGGGGAAATGAAATTACACTCAACTCTCGATTAACCGGGATACTGTAGGGTAATGCTTCTCGGATAAGTAAAATTGTGGTTAACCCACAAAAAGTTAAAAATAGAACATGCGTACTGAAAGTACAGTTAAAATGACAATAAATGATACTACTGTATTGTTTTTTTATTAACATTCCCAATTTGTTGCAGTAAAAGTAGCACTTAGCACAATTAATAAATGAATGGATGAAAACCATAACGGTATAAGTAGCATTTTGGTCATTCAGAGAAAAAGGTATTTAAACATCTTCAACACTCATATAAAGCATGCTATTTGTAGTTATACCACCCACCACTAGAGGGCAGAATATTACCGCTATCACTTGTATCTCTTTGCTGGTGAGAGGATACATCCTCCCGGAGTTACATCCAGCACTTAACTCATTTTTTGAAAAAATGTCACTTATACCGTTATGGTTTTCATCCATTCAAATGGAAAAATAAACGGCACTTTGCGTTGAAACTATTAAGGCAAATAAAAATATTCAGACAAACTAACTTTACTGTTTCTGAAAATAATCAGTCATGGTTTACTGCTTTTGTGCCGAGAAACAATTTTTCTTATTTTGCTTCTCAAGTTTTTCAAAACAAGTTTATCAGTGACTGGCCCTCGATGTACTCCAGCAATGACTCGACATTTGCCAAGGCAGCCCCATGCGTAACTGTGTGTTGTGCTTGTGCAGCGCGAGCAGCTGTTTCCCCCTCCTCATCACTTTCACTTCCCATTCCCTCCCTTCCCTTTACTTTGTCAACAATCTGTTTGTCTGTCAGCTCTTCGTAGCCTTGGTCGTTCTGGTCACAATCGAACCATTAACGAATATTATCTTCGTCACCTTCCTCTCCACCTGGGACAGTTTTTACGGCTTCAATCACTGTACTAACAGTATCGGCTTCATCAAATCCAAGAAATCCATCGTCTTCAGAAATATCTGTGATGTTTTTTTTCCCAAGACCGCACAATTGATATTGCGGCTAAGCTGCAACGCAGTTGATCCGATTACGGTAAGTCAAGAGTTGAGTGTAATGATGATTTGAGTTTTAGGCATAATAATAAGATTTTGGGCTTTTGCCGTGAAATTCCTTACGTTTCGCAGAGAACTAATCGAGAGATCTTGCTCGTGAGCAGACAAGATTTTCTTCTGAAGACATGGAGCAAACTTCTCTGCAAAATGTAAAGGACTTCACCTTATTTTCTCACAGGGCAAAAGCCTAAAAACTTATCGTGTCTAGAATTACTGGCCGTGAAAGCATCAATATAAATATTGAGTTTAATTTGAATTCAAAAACAAAGTGTCTAACATACAAAACCATTATTTAACAAGGAAATTGGTAGGATGTGTTGCTGATATGGCCAATGAGACCTTAGGGAGGAAAAAAAGAAGAAAGTTTGGTATACTTTGTCTTGTGGCAGCCCATGACTTTGGGAAGTTGTAATTAATTCAAGAATTAACAAAAATAAATAAATTTAAATAAAAATTCAAATTTTGCCATTCTTCAGCTACCTGGGGTTCGAGAAAGAGGAAGGTGTAAGAAGTGCTGGCCCCAACAGCTGGGATGACAACAGCAACTTCATGGCTCCACTTATGTTGAAAAGCAAGCAGCTGCAAACAACAAACTGCAACTGCGTTCTGCTAACCCAGGAGAATATGCAACAGCAGCTCCAAAACCAGGATGTCATCAATGAACCACATTAATGACATACTGAGGAGGAAGAAGAAGAAGAAGAAGAAGAAGAAGAAATAGAAATTTTATGACAAATTTACAATTGAGACTTATATTGACAAAAGAATTAGGATGATTTGCATCATGATATTATTATGGTATGTGGAGAGTCAAACAGATATATACAGTAATTCTCCTGTTTTTCTAAGCAAAAATACAATACAGGGTTATTCAAAAAGATGGACCCAATTTAATTAATTTGTATTTCACGAAATATACACGGACATTTGAGGGTGTTTAGGGGTTGCACTAAGGATGTAAAGGAGAGGGCATATAAGTCTCCGGTAACACCCCAACTAGAGTATGGTTCCAGTGTACGGGACCCTCACCAGGATTACTTGATTCAAGAACTGGAAAAAATCCAAGGAAAGGCAGCTCGATTTGTTTTGGGTGATTTCCAACAAAAGAGTAGCGTTACAAAAATGGTGCAAAGTTTGGGCTGGGAAGAACTGAGAGAAAGACTCTTTTCTTTTTTCAGGGCTCACCTGTTTCATGTTTTCCATCTATGAGATCTTTTAGTCCCCTGTTCGAAGATCAATGACAGTATATACTGAATAACACTACGATGAAATATAACATGAGGGAGTCTCTTAAAGCCATATTACGCTAACCAGGCAATGTTTTATCCACCATACAATTCGTTTTTCATCCAACACCTGTGATTTTAAGACAACTGTAACAAGATAGCAGTCCACAATAGTTCACTCTTATGGTGTAAAAGTGTTCACAACTATAAATAGTTTAATGCCATCATGTGAGGATTACGTTCATCGTTCCGTATGAATAATCATTCACAGCAATGTACCAATAACATTTCCTATCATTCACCCACACTTCAAGCTATTTTAATGGTCACTAAATGTTTTAATAGACATATTATATTCTTACTGATCATTTTTAAATTGTTGTAATTAGTTTTATCGCATTATTAGATGTTTTTATGTTATATGTACTGGGGTCAGGGCCCTGACCTACCTTGAATTAGTTTATTCTGGCTGATGATGCTCACAAAGTATGAGCGAAACATGTCCTAATTTTAATATCTGTTAATGGTTTTATCCCAAATATAAAGGATTACTATGTATTGGAAAGGTGGTTTTTATTAATGTATCAACTTCTTATTCTGAATTCCAATATTGCTCTATAATGAGATTCACAACTTGCAAAGTGGTATGTTCCGAGCTGTCAGCGGAGAGATGGCGTGGAATGACATTAGTAGACGAATAAGTTTGAGTGGCGTCTTCAAAAGTAGGAAAGATCACAATATGAAGATAAAGTTGGAATTCAAGAGGACAATTTGGGGCAAATATTCATTTATAGGAGGGGGAGTTAGGGGATTGGAATAACTTACCAAGGGAGATGTTCAATAAATTTCCAATTTCTTTGAAATCATTTAAGGAAAGGCTAGGAAAACAACAGATAGGGAATCTGCCACCTGGGCGACTGCCCTAAATGCAGATCAGTATTGGATTGATTGATTGACTGACTGATTGATTGATTGACCCAAGAAGATTAACGGAGAAATTTTGACATTTTCTGTTTTGATACCTTATTACAGCTACACCATTGTATGCTAATAAAAAATAAAAAAATCCAGAGGGTACAACTCGTGTATCCTGAAGTTTTGAGAAATTTGAAATTTAGTGTTCAGTCATTTTTCCCGTGATGTGGATACAAAGAAACAGACACATACACAGACAAACATTAACTGAACCTATTTTCAACTTCCGTATATTTAATCCAAGATAAAAATGAAGTAACTTATAAGACAAAAAGTTTGAAGTACCTATAATACATATAAAATTATACTTTTATTTAAATATATAGGTACTAATACACTACCTGCAGAATTAACAGCCACAGTGACACAGACTGCCAATTCTTGACCAGCAGATGAGAATGGAGGCTTGGTAACAAACACAGATTCAGAAATTTGTCTCCATCTATGACAGACTCGTTCACAAGGGCAGCAACCTGAAAGAAGTGATTATGCTAAATAATTCACGAGATTTTTCACATGGATTAATTTTCAGGAACATGGATACTCCACACAGAATTGCAGTGATAGCTAAGAGATGAGAGAAGACCAAAGGTCAACCTTAATAATGAGTAATATAAGATACCGTAATTAGATCTGTTAGCCAACTTTCTCTAGTGAAACTGGAACTTAATGTATTAACTTCACTATGTCTGGTTCAATTTCTTTCACTATACCCTGTCATGCCAAAAGTTCTGTAGAAATGTCCCCCCTGTGGTTGGGGGTGGTAGAATAACACCCACGGTATGCCCTGCCTGTTGTAAGAGGTGACTAAAAGTGGCCCCAGGTGCTCTCAGCTTGGGTGCATGGGTTAGCGACCATGGGGCCCTTAGCTGAGTCTTGGCATTACTTCCACTTACTTGCGCCAGGCTTCTCACTTTCATCTATCCTATCTGACCTCCCTTAGTCAACTCTTTTTCTTTTCCGACCCCGATGGTATTAGAGTACTCGAGCCCAGGCAGTCTTTCATTTTCACGCCCTTCGTGGCCCTTGCCTTCCTTTGGCTGATACCCTCATTTTTTGACGAGTCAGATCCCTTCCATTTTCTCTCTCTGATTAGTGTTATATAGAGGATGGTTGCCTAGTTGACTTCCTCTTAAAACAATAATCACTACCACCATCATCATCATCTGTAGAAATGACATCCACAATAAGTGAATGGATGTTATTTATTCATTACTGACTACTCATAGAATACCATCCACAAATTATCCAAAATATCCAGACTTTGCCTCAACGCACTTCTTCAAGTGATCTGGCCACTGGTATAATGCCACATGCACCAATTTTAGCAGTAGTGAGGATGCTGCCTTCACCAGATTTGCTTTTAAGGATTCAATACTTTGATGCCTCCTCCTCTCCAATGGATTAACATCAGAGCTTCGACCGGTGCTGTGAAACTTGGGCACATAATTCTCCAGCCACTGTTGTGTCGGCATGGCCTTATGGACACGCACAATATCCAGTGATTACCCACAAACAAGGTGGAGCTTAAGGGCTTCCACAACTCTCTGATGAGAAAATTTTAAGCATTCTTGGGCTACTTAATTGTATAAATTTGAATGTTTCATCAGGTTAAATTTTCAGCTCAATTCTACAGTAGTCAAAATAAATGCTGCATATTGCCAGAGTGTTAATATTGAACGTTGGGATCCAGAAATACGTTACGATATCAATACATTGGTTTGTTTGTAATGTAATTCTAGTGGAAACAGTCCATGTTTTTACCGTGAGAGGGCAGTATATGCAGTCTACGGTAACCGTGTCAGCTGTAAACATTGCAGTAATTGTGTTGTGTGTCATTACAAGAATTGTGGTGCTTCAGAATGGTTCGGACAACAATAATGTACGATCAGAGGCTCTGTACAGTCCATCTACTGGAGCAGGGAACGAGACAGGTGGACATTGCAGTAAATGTTGCTACGAGTCAAACTGATGTCTCTAGAATCGGGAAAAAGTTTCTAGTGACAGGATCAGTTGAGTGGCCGCAGAAGAAAAACAACAGGTGTGCAGAACCGATATCTGCATATAACAGCAAGTAGAAACCCTCAACACAATGCTACACGTCTACAGCAACAGTTCCAAACAGCCACAGGAGTGCAGGTGTCAACACAAATGATATGAAATAGGCTCCTGAGCAGGGATTACGTGCCAGATGACCTCTCAAGGCTCCTGGTCTAAGTCAAGTTCGGAGAGGTGCTCGTGTGGCTTGGGCACGAAACCACTCTTTGTGGACTAGGCAGCAGTGGGACACAATGCTCTTTTCTGATGAGACTATATCAGTCTCCACTCTGACAATACTGATATTCGTGTGTGGAGGCAACGAGGGACAACGTTTACACTCTAACTTTATCGTTGACCACCACCTTTATCAAGGCGGTTCAGTCATGTTTTGGGGCGGAATCACGTATGGCCGCAGGACACCCCTAATGCTAATATGTGGGAAGATGACTGGTGTGAAGTATCGGGACGACTTCCTTGCATGAATTGTGGCTCCATTTGGTGAACATTTTGGGGTGGGATTCACGCTGATGGACAACAATGCACGTCCCCATCGTCACAAACTTGTGAACACCTTCCTAGTGGAGCATGGAATCAGTTGGATGGAATGGCCTCCATATTCTCCAGATCTCAACTGAATTGCGAATGCATGGGCCATGCTAAAACGAGCGGTTTACAATAGTCCTGTCCAACCAGAGACCTTACAGGGCATCACTGAGGCCACTATGGAGGAATGGGACAATATCCCACAGGTGTATCTGGACAATTTGGTAAGGAGTAAGCCTAATCGCATTCAAAGGCGTCTCCAATTATGGTGGCCAACTGGTTCATAACCAAAGTGTTATGCAAGATGACAGTGAGAAGAAACTGTGTTGTTTGCAGTGGAACCTTTAGTAAGGTTTTGTTTATGATTTTTCCTTTGTATTTATCAAGTGGAAATGTGTTTATCTTCTTTATTTTTGGTTTCTTATGACTGTATCTGACAGAACAAAGTCAGTTTTGACCACTGTATTACACTGATATTCCTTTCAATGTTCAGTCTGTAAGCTTCCATGAATTACCGTATAATCTCGAGTACCATCTGCACTGTTTTTTTTTTAAAATATCGCTTCCAAAATTGGATGGGGATTATCACAGATATTTTCATTTAAGAAATATTTTCATTTTATATTTAAGAAATTGTGTTACGAGAAACTTCTATTACGCTCTCTCACAAGACTCTAACAGACACTTGAAGTGCGCCTGCGCTGTGAGTGAGTTTCTACATTGGTTGTTCCCCCTTCTGTCCCTTCCCCTTCCCTTCTCAAACGTAGTCTTGGTGGCTGGTTGCATCCAGCGTTAGATTCTCACTAATTATTTGTCGCTCTCTTGAGCAACTACTGGGAGGTTCCTTTCGAACCCAAGGCTTCTGGGCTGCGAACATCGGAGCGTAAGTCGTGAGTGAATGTTGTATGTGTGTGTATTGAGTGAGAGGTTAATGCTTGTGGCCGCGAATGTGTGTGTAAGTGGATTTGAGTTGTGCTTCTGTGTGTGCTGTGCTGTTTGGATGGGCCGGGTTCGTAGTCCAGGGGCCTATGGCCAGTTGAAGGCCGTTTCTTTTTCTTTAATGTTAACGTTTAATATTACTTTCTAGTACTACTTGTTTCCATTACATTTTCTGGAGATAATAGATCTCCTGTTCTTTCTTGTACGTAAGAGGCCAATAGGAGTTTATTGGTTTACTTTTGAAACAGTGCTTCAGTTATAATGTTGTACATATGTTGTTGTCAGTGAATAAAAGATGAATTTACAGATGGAAAGCTCCCTCACCTCGGTCCACCTAGCTTCCTCTCTGGGAATGTTCCTATTTTCCTAGGCTCTAATGTTAGCACCTTCTCAGGGTCTTATTTAAAATTTTGGGAAATTTATCTTTCCGAATGTGCGTAAATCGGGCATCACCGCTGGCGCGGCTTGGCAACTGCTCTCTCCGCTCTCAGTATATGCTACTTCCATGCTTGGCGTCAGTCTCACGCACATTCTCAGAGTATTAACATGAATTCCACAAAGCATTTGTGATCTTTTACTGCGAGTGAAACTGAAAGTACCAGTAGTTCGGGAAGCCAAAATTATTGGAAATCGTGCCGCAGGTAGGAAATATGATATTGACGAGTCGTGTATTCGCAATTGGAGAAAGAAGAAAAATGTACTATTAACATGTAGTGGTGATCGTAGAACTTTGAAATGCCAGTGGACAGGACTGTGAATGTTAAGGGTGCGAAAAGTGTTACCATTAGAACAGGTGGTAATGAAAAACAACGGTGCACGGTAATGTTGTGTATTCTCGCCGATGGAACCAAATTGCAGCCGTACACTGTTCTCAAGCGAAAGACGCTTCCTAAAAACTACCCGCTGGTGTTATTGTCAGATCTCAGAACTCCGGCTGAATGGACAGTTCACTTGTGGAAGACTGGGTAACGTGTGTCTGGCAACCTCGCCCTGGTGCATTATTGGGACAAAAGAGCTTGCTAGTTCTTGACAGTTACCGCGGCCACACAACAGACGCTGTGAAGAAACATATCAAGGATGGGAAAACAGACCTAGTAGTCATTCCGGGCGGGATGACGTCTATGCTACAGCCGCTGGATGTTTGTGCGAACCGTCCGTTTAAAGCAGCCTTAAAACAGCTCTATACAGAATGGATGGCGGCTGATAATCACACACTGACGCCAACTGGTCGTATGCAGCGCTCAGAAGTTCAGCTGCTGTGTTCGTGGATTTTGACGGCATGGAATCGTAAATAATTGTGACATCACTTTTTTTAAATTTAGTTTTTTCAAAATAAGGGTGCGGGTCTTATTCAGTGGCGGGTGGTATTCGAGATTATACGGTAACTATGGATCGCTATAATCTTCTATTTACAGCTAGTTCTGTAGCATCATATACTTCCAACCCTCAAATCTTTAAATAATTAACAACTGCCTCTGATTCTCCTACCCTCCATGGCTGAGATCATTATTATTGTAGGAAAACTATCCTCCTCCATTCACCTCATGTGATCTCACCATCGAAGCTGGTTTATATGTTCGGCCTTTATCTCCTTATTGTACTAGCAATCATTCTCCCTAATTTCAAATCAATTCCTTCCAACTTATAAATAAGATATCCTGAGTCACCCAACTTTCACCCCCATATATGAGGGTACTCCCAAAAATAAGGTCTCCTTTTTTTAAATATAAATACAGAACTCTGTTCGTGTGGCTGTTGGTCACAATATTGTGAAGAGTGTTTCCCCGCGCTCGCATATAAACATGCACACGCCGCGCTGAGGCACTTGGTCTTAGCTTGGCAGCCGTTGAGTATGGAGCTCCCATTGGATGTTACCGCCAAG
Organism: Anabrus simplex; assembly: GCF_040414725.1. Taxonomy (NCBI): domain Eukaryota; kingdom Metazoa; phylum Arthropoda; class Insecta; order Orthoptera; family Tettigoniidae; genus Anabrus; species Anabrus simplex. The sequence continues at coordinate 39,552,765 of NC_090276.1, forward strand.
TGCAAAGTGCGCACAGTTATTCGGTTTTTTAATGCAAAAGGTACTGAACCGATTGAAATCCATCGCCAATTGATGGAAGTGAATGGTGAGTCATGCATGGACGTCAAAAATGTTCATAAATGGTGTAGAGAGTTTGCAGCCAGTCGGACTGATATTCAGGACGAACGAACAAAGGAGCATGAGACAGTCGATTTCCGTTGAGACAGTCGTGAAGGTTGAGCAAAGCATGCGTGAAGATCGGCGGATCACCCTGGATGATCTCTGCACTTTGGTTCCTGAGGTTTCCCGAAGCACCACTCACAACTTCCTGAACAGCATGGCAGCAAGCTGGTATGACATGGGCATACAAAAACTGTCACAGCGTCTACAAAAATGCATAGACTGAAATGGTGATTATGTAGAAAAATAGCTAAATGTTCAAGCTGTAAAATGATGTAAACTATTGTAGAAATAAACAGGTCTATGTATTTATTTAAAAAATAGGAGACCTTGTTTCTTGAATTACCTTCGTAGCAAAACCAATCTGAAAACAGACTGATGTAAAAACAGCATTGAGACAGAGTTCACTTCTTTCTTAGACAATACCATTGAACAAAAATGCAAGATCACTCTATTAGCTCTGCTGCACCTAGATTCCATTTCATAAGTATAGGAGAGGGTTAAATACTCATACATTATCCCATTGGGATCCTTCTCTCCTTTTGTGTTTGGAAAGAAGTACCATATGAAATTACAAAATGGGAAGTCATTGGCCTTATTGTTGGTGTGAGATGGACAATTCCTAAGGAGACCCTGAACTTCCTAGGAATAAACAAAATCTCGGACACCTTTACACAGACCATAGCAGATTCCGAGTTGAAAAATTCATTGGCAATTGTTAGACACCATTTGTACTCCCCGACTTGAAATACCATGTATTGGATTTTATTTTTCAAATAAAATCTGAAAGAGAAAGATCTCCCTGATGGTTGGTAATTTTAATCTTGAGTTTTAATTCAAGCCCTGCTTAATCCAAATATTAGATGAAATAAATATTGTTCAAGTGAACTGATTAGGAGGCCAATCTTTTGATTCCCTAATAGGAGTGGCTATCAGCAAGATTATCTCTCTTGCTTGCCTTGCCACCTATTTTGTCTATATCTTATGTCTCTTCCCTTTTTTCTGTACTTATCCGGCTTTCTTCTCATCCGACACTTATCCCATATCGGGACTCAGAATCTGTTGGGACGCTCCCTCGATGAGTGTTGATGCCCACTCTCCTGGTGAGGCTGGGGGGTGGGGCACGAGTTCGTCGGGGACTGGGAAGAGATGGATGTTGAGGTGCTGGGACTGCTGGGTCTGTTTCTTCTTCTTATTATTATTATTGTTATCCCCCCTATCCACCTGTTCCTTCTTTCTTTAAAAATCCCTAACCTAGCATTCAAGTCTGTTACATTTCTTTCTAACTGACATTACCTTAGACGTTGAAATGCTCATTTTCATCTTGTACTCACTGCACCTCTTTTCAAACTCCAAGATATTAGATTGCAGGCTATCAGCACAGTTTTCCTACTACATCTCTACTGAACTGAATTCCTTCCTGCCATATTATACCTTTCAGTGTAAATGATCCGTGTAAACTATGATCAATAAGGTGAAACATTACACCCTTGTCTAACACCTGTAGGTACTTTGAACAAAGAACTCATCCTACCATCAATTCTCGCTGTGGCCTGATTGTCAACCTTTGACTGACTACCCTTAATCCCATAATCCCTCAGTATGACCAACATCTTCTCTTGATACTATGGTATATACCTTCTCTAGATCTCATTTCACCGACAATATGAATAAAAGAATTACTTACAAGACGAAGACAGTTCTCCTGTTCTGAGTCCGTCCATTCGTGTTCTACGATGACCTGGTACAGGGAGGAAATGACCAGGCTCCAGATGTTGGCATCTTCCAACATCTCATCTGCTCCAGCAGGCAGAACTGTTCCATCTGATAACTGCTGGACGGGAAGGACTTTAAGAGGCCACAGTGTCTTCAAAATGTTCACCATTAGAGAACACTGTTGTATGCTGGTCACGGCTTCCACGATCACTTTCCTCATGACCTCCTTCGGGTTCTGGAGACCCAGACGAATAAAGTCGGAGTAGAACTAGAATTAAGAAACCAACTCACTGTTCATATGAAAAGAGAACAATATCCTCAACAAGGCAACAACAACAACTAACATCTTCTATCGTTAATGCAAAAGAATAAACAAGTCTTGAATAAAGTCATTAACAGAGAAATACAAACATCTGGTTCCTAGGCAGAATGGTTGGCATACTGGCCATATGTTCATACGGCACCAGGTTTGATTCCCACCAGGGCCATGGATTTCAAATGCAAGTGGTTAATTGCTCCAGCTCAGGAATTGGGCGAGTGTGCTAGTCTTGAAATATTTCTTTTCACACAACGCACCGCACTACAAACCCCCAAAAGAGTAGTGTTACGAAAATGTTACGAACTTCGGGCTGGGAAGACTTGGATTATCTTCTCAAAAAACTACCTTAAAATAGTACCTTTGTGAAGCTTAACACAAAACTAATTATTAAAAAAAATAATAAAATAGGTGGGGAGGGTTGAATGGAGCGGCGAAGTGGGAATGGAAGATGGACCAGCTTTTGTTCTAATTTAATTTATAACAATTTCCTATTGACGTAAATAGATGTTAAAAAAATGTTAGTATACGGCACTTTTGTTCATAATATGTGATGTGTGTGTTTTTTCTTAGTTGTTCATTTTTAAAATGTTTTTGAAAAGGACTTTTTCATGTTGATATTACATCTTAATTAAAAAACTGTTCTCTTCAGCTGCTCTTCTGAAGTGAGTGTTGTTGTTTGACTTAACTTGGTGAAATTGGGCCCCTTGAATTTTTGTTATTTATTTTAAGGGACCCTCTGAAGCTGATTGCTGTCTTATTTTTGTTATGGAAAAGCTTCCCCAAAGTCTTGATATGTCATCAACCTACTGTGTCCTTGGAGGGATCTAGCAGCAGCTGCTGCAGCTTTCCGTCTAGTGAGAAGACTTTTCTTTTTTCGCTAGTTGCTTTACGTTGCACCGACACAGATAGGTCTTATGGCGACGATGGTACAGGGAAGGGCTAGGAGTGGGAAAGGAAGCAGCCGTGGCCTTATTTAAGGTACAGCCCCAGCATTTGCCTGGTGTGAAAATGGGAAACCACGGAAAACCATCTTCAGGTCTGCCGACAGTGGGGTTCGAACCTATCTCCCAAATACTGGGAGAAGACTTTGCTATGAAGGTATTCATATACACTTAGATCAAAGAAATAATCCAAATTGAAATTTCAATGAAATATAAAGTTATATATTGAACATTAAATACCGAGAGAGTTGGCCGTGTGGTTAGGGGCGTGCAGCTGTGACTTGCATTCAGGTGATAATAGATTGGAACCCCAGTGTCGGCAGCCCTGAAGATGGTTTTCCAAGGTTTCCCATTTTCACACCAAGAAAATTCTGGGGTTGTGCTGCATCCTTCCCACTCCTAGTCCTTTCCTATACCCCGGGTTTCCTTACTCACAACACATGCTAGAAATGCGATTACGACCTGATGGCACAATTCTGGGCAAAGCCCTGAGCTTGGAGGGTAAAGCAGAGGAAGGAAGGTAGTGGAGGGGTTAACTACTGCTGAGCTATCGGGAGCAAAACGAAGTCTTGTGACCCTCATGTAGTTGCCAGGAGCCGAAGTGAACGCTTGGGCAGCATCTAGTGAAATGGATGATCCTCCTCTATCAGACATGTTGCAGCACAAGGACTTGTCTACATGCACAGATTTTTTGCCATCAGATACTAATTGCACTTCTACAGGCCACTGCAAGAATCTCCATTACTTGCTATTGTGATGTACCAATCGGTTAGCTGCGTTGAATTACATTTTGTGGGCGAGTCTGAGTTGCTCAGAGGCGCTAACCTTCTGACCCCAACTTGGCAGGTTCGATCTTGGCTCAGTCCGGTGGTATTTGAAGGTGCTCAAATACGTCAGCCTCGTGTCGATAGATTAACTGGACCATAAAAGAACTGCTGCGAGACTAAATTCCAAAAACCTTTTTAAAAAAATGTTGTTAGTGGGCCATAAAATCCAATAACATTATTATTAATATTGTGTGCGTTTTTCCACTACATTTTTTAATTTTTAAGAAATTAAAGGAAATAATTAGGTGATAAAACAAAAAGTTTTGTATTTTTTAAAAAATAAATCCTAGTTTTAGATGGCTAAAACAGAATAAAATTGTATTTTTTTTCTCCACAAAATGGGAGGGAGGCAACTGTCCTCCTCCCTAATCACCACCACTGAACCTAGAAACTGACAGAACATCCAGGCCAATGAAATTAAATTTTTAAGAAGTATGAAAAGAAAGACAAGAGAGGAGAGAGTAATAGATCAGAATGTCAGAAGAAAATCGGAGTGGTGGCATTTTTTAGCGAAATGGAAAGAGATAAAATGGGATGGTTTGGACATGTTAAGAGTATGGAAGAGGGAAAGTTATTGAAGCAATGATGAGGCTAAGACTGAGGGAAGAACTACTAGAGGTACTCCCAGACTAAAGGGGTTGGACTTGAACGACAGAACAGTATAATAAAGAACCCAGATGGGAACACAGTTGACGACCAGCATGTGTCATGACTATATTGAACTGACTGCAGCTGGGAAAAGGAAACCTGTGTTCTCTCTCGGACTTTTTAAATGGGTGTACCGCCCGGCTAACATGACGTAGAGATGTGCTAATTACGTAATACTAATACATATTTGAGTCGTTGGGTGCTCTAAATTAAAATTCAGGCCTAAACACTGTAAAACTGATCATTTCAATGATAATTCTTCATTACTGTCAGCATAACTGCACCAATTACATCAGAGTTTAAATATTTAGCTTGACTATCATGTAGTGTGTGCAAGCAGTGACTGGATTGGCATGGAATCGCAAGCGAGCACTCGATTTCACATGACGTCACAAACCCATAGGGCACTCCACAGCAACCGAGTGGTAGACCCTTGTGTTACATGATTATGAACGAGCAGCAGAACACTAGAAGTTAAAAATACTCTGTTATGTCCTGAGATCGAGCAAATGAAAGCATCATATCTCAATACTACTGTGTGTTTTTAAATTCACCCCACCTAGGCTAACATATGAGCTCGTCAAAGAGACTTTCTTCATAGAACAACGAAGGCAAAAAATGTTTCTTCCATCTACAAGGGCATATCAGACATTTTAAAAGAGCAACAGCTGTTCATATCTGTTACGGTAATTATATCAAATGGAAATTCTAAGTTCTAGATATCTAATTCCCTCCTTGGGAACTTAGAATTTCCATTCGGAATTGCTGGCCGGGCAATAATTCCATTGTGGAGTTTTATCTCCCATATGCAGTTATCAAACTGTGCCTCTTATATAGGCTTCTAATAAGTTCACCTGCATACACCCCAGCGTCGTTGGGTAGGGTCTGACACATCCCACTCTGATGAGTCTAGTGTCAGACCTAAGACAAAATGCTGGCTAACAGAGCAAACGCCTGAAAAGCCTTACATCTGATCTGTTTTTTTAATTATATCAAAACTGCAAAATTGTGAAATTGAAATTCCTTCAAAATCTACCATATACAGCAAATATTAACCATCCACTCTAAGACAGTGCTTCGGCTAATTTCGTGGCTGTACACTGTAGGTTGTGTCCGTCGCAGGTCCTTTCACCAGTGACAAACAGGGCTATGTTCTCAGTTTTGGTGCAACATAAGACAAATAGTAAAAATAAATAAACAGGTAAATAATCGTCTAGCATCGTTAGGGGAACACCTCTGGAGGCATTATGATAAAAAATAATGTTTCTCCATACTGCACTGAGAGCACTAAGCATGCATTATATTGACAGCCATGTAAAACCATCATCAATCAGAACGCTAAGTGGAGAAAAGCAGAGTGAGGAGAGAATGAGATGATAGTTCGCATGATGTCAATGTTGTTATAACATATTTTTAACTTAATATTTTAGGTTGCAATAATAAGCCACAAACTGGACATCCTGCACATGAATAATAATTGAGGGTTTACTGTAATTAATGTACTGTATTTGATGCTAACCATTTTAATTATTTCACACAGAGTGATAACCTTTCAAGCCAGACTGCTGCCATGCAGAACTGAACCGCTTCCCAACCGAGCTAGTTAGCTGCGTGGTTTGGGCTAAGTAGCTGTTCATTTGCTTTCAGGAGATAGTGGGTTCAAACCCCATTAGAGACAGCCTTCAAGATGGTCATCCATGGCTTCCCATTTTCACACTAGGCAAACCTTATTTAAGGCCATAGTTGCTACTTTCCGAATCCTAGTCCTTTCTCACCTTTTCGTCGCCGAAAACCTTCTATGTGTTAGTGAGATGTTAAATTCCACGCAGTAATAGTAATGATCACTGTTCTCCCTAGGACCTTTTTAATGGGCGCACCACCCTGCCGTTTTTATAGAACGCTTGGCTAACACAACCTACATATGTAATACATATTTGAGTCATTAGGTCTTCCAAATTAAAAGTTAAATACTGTAAAACTGTTTACTTAAATGATAAATCTTCATTATTGTCAAAATAATTGCATCAATTACATCAGAGTTTCAATGTTAAGCTCAATTATCACGTAGTGTCGTGCACGAGCGGTGTCTGTATTACTCTTCAGTACAGAATAATATGAAATTTATTACCTATGGTATCTGCAAAGAAGTGTAACAACAACTACATGTACTGAATGAAAAAATTGAGAAGTATAGCATGAAAATCAGTACAGAGAAAAGCAAGACTATGGTGATGTCGAGAGGGGAAAGGCAAGGAAAAAGCACTGTGGAAATTGGAAGTCAAGAGTCTGGAAATTGTGGACAGCTTTAAATACCTAGGAAGTGAATTAATGCAAAATGCTAGGGTGGACATGGAGATTAACAGGAGGGTACAGCAGAGTAATGCATTGTACCAAAGTGTAAGAAAACTTGTTCGGAGCAAAGAAGTACCAAGGACTTGAGACTTGGATATTGACTAGCAGGCAAGAGAGTAGAATTCAAGCCAGCGAGATGAAATTTCTAAGAAGTATGACAGGAAAGACACAAGGAAAGACAGAGTGAGAAATGAAGATGTTAGGAAGGAAGTAGGGATAGGAAACCTAAATGACAGAATTGAAAAGAATAAACTAAGGTGGTTTATACATGTAAAGAGGATGGAGGAGAATAGAATTCAAAGAGAGATCCTGGAGGCAAAGTGCGAAGGCAAGAGAGCAAGAGGAAGACCCAGAACAAGGTGAATTGAAACAGTGAAGAACATTACAAGATATTAGAATCATTCCGTATTGACGGTTTTCACTTTACAATGGCGAAAAATGAGGGTATCCTCCTATTCAATACATCATATATTCCATCATTAGACGGAGCAAACAAATTCAGACATGTTTCGGCTCGCTTGAGCCATCTTCAGTGAAAAAAATTAGGGGGGTTGGAATAATTTACATAATATAAGTTGAAAAAATGCTAAAAAACATAATGAAAGAGCAAACAAAAAAACAAAAGAGAGCTTAGACGGAAAACAAAATTAGCACAAATATACAATATTTACATCAATATGCAGAGCAAAAAACTTACTGCGACAAAATTAAGTGAAACAGGTGTTAATTTGAAATAATAATTGATACTAAAAACTCCGTTAACCTAAGAAACAAGGGAATGAGAAAACAAATGATGCAGATGGAAACAAATAATAGTAGCGCATGGTGAAGTTGTGGACCTCATAGTTTACAAATTATTGGTTTAAAAATGACAAAACAGTTTGAAATTGCAGTCAAAATCATCCTAGTGGAAACCCATCACATCAAATTGGTCAGGAGGAGAGCGGGAGCAAACATTTTTGAGAGAAACCAAGCCTGAATTAACCTGCAGGCGAAAAGCCTGTGACAAGGAGAAAAAAACACCATGAAATTTAAGGCTTTAGAAATAGCAGCATTCTCAATATCTTCTCAATCTAGCGGTCCCTTTCTTCATTATTGTTTCATAATGTTGGCTGGTGTTTTGCCTTATTATAGAGGGGTCGGAAGGGCCGCATATAAAAATATGAGAAGCTGTGTTAGGTAGAAGACAGATGCATAGTAAATTGTAGTAATCTAGTGGAAACCGTCAATGAAGTTCTAATCTGTAATGGAAAAAAATGAGGTTGTATGAGAAACATGGGTTGATAAGTAAAAAGTGTGGAATGGTTGTGAAGAAAGCTTAAACTTACGGTGTGCAGTAGGTGGTTGTCCTCTCTAGTGGCCTGGCTTTCTCAAAGTAACGGTCTCGTTCGCGTGATCGAGTCTGTTGTTGGTTCGGCTGTGTTTGCTAGGATGGAAGGAGCGGAGGGGGAAGGGGAGGTGCAGGGCTGGTTTGAGGAAGGGAGGGGTGTTGAGTTGGAGAGATGGAGGTGGGTTTGTTTGGCAAAATATAAGGAATGAATGTTTCAAGAGGATGTTAGTTTATTCGCTGACTTCTAAAGCTGGAATGGTGTGGCCTTCACAAAGTGATGGTCTCGGTCGCGTGATCGAGTCTATTGTTGGTTTGGCTGTGTTTGCTAGGTTGGAAGGAGCGGAGGGAGGAGGGTTGTTGTGAGGAGGGGGGGAGGGGGGTGAGTCGGGGAGATGGAGGTGGGGTTTGTTTGTGTTATGGAAATTCTGACAAATGTATGGAATGAATGTTTCAAGTAGAATGTTCTTTTTCTCGCTGACTTCATTTAAATTGTGAGTGGGGTTCATAAACTGATCTAAATCGATGTGGATGCTCTCGAGAATGTTGAGCAAGGTGCCTTTTTGCTCATAATGCAAGATCTTCAGGTCTTTATCTATTGAAGTGTATTCGTGGCTGGATGCTTTATGGTGTTCGCTCATAGCTGAAAAACGATTATATTTGAGAGCGTTGCGATGTTCGGCGTATCTTATGACGAAATTACGGCCTGTTTGACCTATGTAGCTGGAATTACAGGATTGGCACTCTAATTTGTAAACTCCTGTTGCTATTGTTATTGTTGACAGTGTGTGGATTGAAAATGAGTTTGGAGTTGGTGTGGGAGGTTCTGTAAGCTATTTTGATGCTGTGTTTCTTGAAAATATTAGAAATTTGGTAAATGTTACTATTATTGAAAGTGAATGTGGAAAATTTTTCTTTTGGAGCGGAATCTTTTACTAGGGTAGTCTTGGGTCTGCTTTTGTATCTATTGATGATTCTGTTGATGAAGGTTCTATTGAAACCATTGTGTTCTGCAATGTTGTAGATGGTATTAATTTCTTTTTTGTAATTATTGCGAGATAAAGGGATAGTTAATGCTCTGAGGACCATGCTATTGTAAGCTGCTTTTTTATGTATGTCTGGGTGCACAGAGGTCTGATGGATGGTATTGATGGTGTGGGTGGGTTTCCTGTATATATTGAAGGATAAAGTGTTGTTGCTGTTGCGCGTAATGGTTAAGTCCAGGTAATTAAGGGCTTTATTGTTTTCTGACTCTATGGTGAATTTTATATGTGGGTCAATAGAGTTGAGAAATCCAAGTACTGTGTTGCTGTTAGTAACGTGGGAGTCTAAAATAACAAAGGTGTCATCTACAAAGCGTGTCCAGTGTTGAATGCCATTGATCTTGCCAATGCGAGCCGAAACATGTCTGAATTTGTTTGCTCCGTCTAATGACGGAATATATGATGTATTGAATAGGAGGATACCCTCATTTTTCGCCATTGTAAAGTGTAAACAGTGGAGAACGGCATAAGAAGACGAAATTTAGACTGGGACAAGATTATGGAAGAGGAATGGTGGAAGGAAAGAGGAAGATGGAGAAGTGCCATAAAAACCCCGTCCCGGCAGGAGCTGCGTAAGGGGAAATGATGATGATGATGTGTCTGTATTAGTGTGGAATCGGACGCGAGCACTTGATTCCGCCCGACATCCCCAACCTGTATGGCTAAGACCAACTACAACCTAATATTTTAGTTGAATCTTGGTATGGCACTCCACAGCAACCGAGTGGTAGGCCCTGGTATTACATGATTATGAATGAGCAGTAGAACACTAGGAGTTTAAAATACTCTGTTATGTCTAGTTTGTGATAATAACACTAACTAATTTTGGCATTAATATTATTGTTAATACCAGTAGCATAGCCAGGATCGACTGATAGTGGGGGCTTATAGTTACAAAATGTTGACAGAACATACTGAAGGTGCTTTTATGTGTGTGGTGTGCGCATGCACGAGTGCCATTATAAGGACACTCATAAAAGTAAAATACGTTGATGATCAGATGGCAGTACCGGTACACTAGAAAATCCTACATTAAAATACAGAACAAAAACAATATGATTAAGGTGAATAGTTTTATGGTGAATGGTAGCTTATGTTCAGATAATAACCTAAAATACAACTTTCGGTGCTTATTAGAAAATCGATTCAAGAGATCTGTTCATTTTACATTAATATTCATGGGAACGTTCAAAAGAGCCAACCCACTGGTTGTGCTTTCACTGGTTTATTGTCAGTTTATGTTTATTTTCTTTCGTAAAAATTCCATGGGGTGGGGATCTAACCCAAGTAACGCCCCCTTGGTTACGCCCTTGGTTAATGCTCTGAGGGGGACTACATTGAAATGTTATCATATTCAGTTTTTACCTAGTATTCCCTTTCCGGCTACTATTCCTGCCACCTGGGAGGAACACTGATGATAATAATTATACAGTTCCCCATCAAGACAGATCATTACCTTACCTTCTCATCCATTTTCTTCTCAATGTTTACAGCTTTGTTGAATGTCTCTGTCATTTCAGCAGTGAAACCCTCAGTGCACAGTATAGGACTTATACTGTATTTGGTAAGACAGATATTCATGATCTCCAGTTGAGATCTTAGCGGAAGCTTCTGCAAACAATCTAAAGCTAACAGTTTTAAACTATCATAGGTTTCATTTTCTTTAGCAATAGCAAGGTGAGAAATGGTTCGTTTGAGAATTATGTCCACTTCTTCATAATCAACAAATTGCATATTATTTTGTATACAATGAATACACTCCCTATTAGTTATTAATTCATTAAATTTGAACAAGGCCTTAAACCACTTCTTCTGAGTTTTGTCTTTACTAGAGACATTTTTCAAAATAATACTCAAATCAGCTTCTTTAATTTCATCATCTTCATCTCTAGGTTTAACGGCCATACTTGTAAGCATTGTAATCAGGTCTTTACAACGAGAAGAATCAATTCCTCTGGCTTTAACAGCATTTATATTTTCTAAACAGTTGTACATAGCTTCAGCTAAGTCATTTTGCAATGAGCGTTCGCCACCAAAGGAAGAATCACATTCAGCAAAATACATCCACAAATCACAAGTTATACAGGAAACAGTCTCAATGCCTGCTTCGAATAGTTTATCATGAAGTGAATTCATCAAGAATTTTTCATTGGATTCTTCACTCATCTTCCAGTCAGTATAATCATAGTCAACTGCGATTGAATAAATATCCAGCGTGTCAGATGAATAAATCTCAGAAGGCCCTTTATATTTTACATAATATTCCAAACAGCCGTTAATAAAAGAAAGCATGTTGGTTAGGAGAACACCTGCTTGATCATACATCAAGGTCTGAGTCATACCTGGCAGTTTCAAAGCAGGAGGGTGGATGACATTGTTTATACATTTTTCGTAGTGGCTGAGAAACTTTGATTGAATGTATTCAAGCATATCAGCAAAATTGTCATACCCATTAATAATAAAGGCAATAAGTTTGATATAGACAGCCTTTGCAAATTCTGCACAAGTGTACATTGTGGACGATGGTGGTGATGTTGCACTTTTTGCTATTGCTATTTCAAGTAATTCTGAGCTCAGAAAGGCAGGGCATAATATAACTGCTTCACACATGTATTTTAGTAATGACAGTTCATACACTATTTCCAAAAGGAGATCCTTACTTAATGCTGGAGAGCAGTCAACTAAATGTCCACAATTCGAATCGTCTTTTAACCATTCCTGTGCTTCCAAATCAGTATTAAGGATAAGAAATAAAGTACATTTCCTTAAACTATCTTCATTTTCAACTTTTTTACTTTCCACACAAATGATGTCTTTCAAAGTCTGAACCACTTTGTGTATCTTCGGAATATGGTCTGAAAAAAGAGAATAAATCTATTCTTAGCATTCTCTACGATACAAATTTGCATACACTCTCATTACACACTATAACCTAACTATTTATACTCGCCTGCATTTGACACTGACAGTTCTTTCAATATTCCTTCTCTCTTCTGAAGAGAAATGAGGGCACCTTGAATTGATGCCAATTGTTCTGTAAACTCCATTTGTATCGGAGGTATGTCTACGGGAAGGTTACTAATCTGAGATGAACCCTTTTAAAATATTCATTTCACTAACAACACATTCGTATGTCCCGGACATCGTCAAAACACATTTCGTTCCTTTCTTTTGTTTATCGGATCACTGCCCATAACCAACCTCACCTAAGTAAACATCCATAAAGGCAAGAATTCAATGATCATATTCTTTGCGGAGAGAACAATATTAGCGTAACGATAGTAAAGAATTTAAGAATTTGTATTTATAATAGTTATAATTCAATAGACGTAGAATGTTTGAGAAATGAGTCCAATGTAATTTAATTGTCCCATATAATATTACACTTACGATTTTGGACAGCTTGACAATAAGTAACAAATGAAATGCGACGCGAGATTCTCTTGTTTTGTTTCCCGTTAGTTCAAACGCGAGCTAAAGATATACATGTAACATACGTGTCGCTTTGCAGTATTATTAGAGGATGGTGAGGAAAAGTTAAGATAGACAGAAGCAGGGACTTCACTTCCATCTTACTTTCATTGAGGCAGCTGTGATTGAGAATTCTGTGATAAGTCACACAACCTAACCTTTATTAGTTTGGCACTGTGGATCCCCGTCACTTTCCACGGTGTTTATTTCTTTTACACGATTACATTACTCGAAAATATCACCAAGAAAGGTTTATAGAAGCACAATGAATATAGTTACATGTATTGCACCAGTTAATATCGCCGTAATCAAATATTGTAAGTATATGTTTTTTCCCTTTTTCATGTCGTAGTAATCAAATTACTTGCTGTTCGCAGTTGTACTCGCCGTAGTGCTATAATTATGTAGCCTATTTTATAATCTTGATCGATTTAGTTCTCTGAATCATCTCATTACAGTGCTTCCAGCCAAGGACTTCTTTCTTTCAATTGGGAGGGCTACAGTAGTCGAATTTCTAATTAAAAATCCGCAACATTTTTTTTTTTTCCCCCGTGAAACGCCACGAAATGTGTGTCCGTGAAAAAATCCACTATTTGTTAGCAATAGTAGGCGTACATGTTTGGTCAAGGTCACCCTATTTACATAGATGCTAATGATATCTTTAAGCCGTCCAGCTTCATAGCTAAAAATTGTCAGCATGTTGGCCTTTGGTCCATGGGGTCCCGGATCCGTTTCCCGGCCGGATTTTCACTTTATTGATTTATTCCCCTGGCTGGTGGGCTGGGTGTTTGTGCTGTCTTCAACATTAGAATTCCTCTTGGGGAGGGCCCCATCCCTATAAACGCACATGTCTTACAACATCAACTCTAAAGACCTTCACCAGGCCTCTCTGGAGGCCACACACCATAATTATATTATCTATAAGCACAAATATTCACTCAGATGGATATTCTCTGATGAAATGAATACCAGAATCGTTAGGTAAAATTTCGTGCTTGGTCTGCATATTCTTTCACTCTCCTGTTGTTACTTCCAGTTGCTCTTGCATGGCTGCCTTCTTTAATTGCTGATCTAGATGAAATTGCAGTAAATGTTTAAATTAAGTAACTTTTTCATGCTGTGTCAAAATATTTGAGATTTTATGCATTTGTTTAAGATTAGTGTAGAGCCTATGTATAGGACACTTCACCCCTCTTATAAATTAAAAAAATCAACATTTTTGAACATTTAATAGTTAATGAAATACTGTAAAGTGGGATAACTTCAGCCATACAGGGTAAATTCGGCCATTGATGAATAGCAACACTATTTTCTCCTGCCTCCTATGCTTCAGTAGTCCAAAGAACATCGATTTCTTTCGCAGCCCCGACTATTGTCTTGTTTGGTAACAGCAGAAAACAAACTGTTCCCTAGCCCCACCATTCTAATCTCCATTCCAGTGGTTTATGGGGTCAAAATGTAAGTACATCTGGTAACTGATCAACACAATTTGATGCATTTTATTCAAATAGGTTTCTCAGGGAATAGTTTTCTGATAAAAGTCGTCCTCTTCCGGGGTAACTTTGGCTATGCCAAGAATATACAGGAAAAATTACTAGGCCGCAGGTATTGTAATTGCAATCCTTTTTACCTCAAGAATGCTTTAGAAGAGATTAATAAAGGCACAGGGAGGGGAAAGATGGTTCCCATTTTCAATGATAAATGTGCCTGTAGACAGAATATGTTGCAGCATAGACGGGTATCAGTTAACATGGACGTTACACATTTAAAAACTTGATTGATGGCCCAGATATTTTCTCATTTAGAAGACGGTGTATTTTTCGACCTTTTCTCTCCATACAATTTTGTGTCTTTTACTTATTATCTTTTGTACCATCACAAATATTTATGGAATGCAACATGTAATTTGTAATATACAATGCCTGTATGCTTAGGATAAATAAAATAGTTTCTTCTATGGGGAAAATGTGCATTGATTGGAACTATCCTGTAAATTTGATCACTATATGTCTGTTTCACCACAAATCATTTTAATTTGTTATTGTTGATACTGGGCATTCTGCAGGTTTAAAAAGAACATTAATGGTGTCCAAATCAACACTAGTTAAGTCAAAGAAAACTTTTTTTCTTGAGTTATTTGTATGGTGGCCAAAGTTACCACAAAACATGGGGTAACTCCGGCCACTCTTTCGAAAATCATAAACCATTACTGAATAACAATTAGAATTATGTTCATATTTAAAAATGAAGAACAAACATAAAATGGATCACGTCAGTTAACTCGGATATGGAACAACTAGATATCTCACTGGGACAAACTCATGATCGACTACTGTTCTGTCAAGCCATTCGACACAGAGTTTTCCCAACATCCCTTACAAGTAAGAAGACTACAGGAACTAAGTGGTCAGAGGAGAGAAAGCTGGCTCATAGTCAGCAAATGAAGGAGTATTAGAAGAAGGAGAAGAAGAAAGCAACAACTTTACTGAAGAGTAGATACGAACCCCGTGGTCCTCAGTAGACGACAAAGAAGAAGAACAAACATGGCAGAACTTATATTTTTTCAGAAACTTAGAGGGAATATTTCACGTTTCAATTTGTAAAATATATGAAAAAGTGGCCGAACTTACCCCATTTTACGGTACCCATTAAAAATTAGACTAGGCCACAATCGTAATTCGTGCTCTAGTTGCGTAACATCTTCGAGTGCTACTCTCTCTCTCTCTCTCTATTCGTTTAGTCGATTCCGATTCTCTGTGACCCCATGAACTAAAATACGACAATTTCTTCTGTCCTGCACTACCTCCCGAAGATTTTCCAACCTGGAATTTAGTACTTCTGTGATGCCATCAATCCATCTCATTCTTAGCCGCCCTCTTCTCCTTGTGCCTTCGATCTTCCCCAGCATTAAGGTCTTTTCTGATGAATTGTGTCTTCTCGTGATGTGTCCAAAGTGCTTAGTTTTTGTTTCAGCATTAGGCCATCCAAGGAACACTCTGGTTTAATTTGCTCTAAATCTGACCTATTTGTTCTCTTCGCAGTCCATGGGACTCTAAGAATTTACCTCCAACACCACAATTCAAAGGAGTTTATTCTACGGCGTTCAGCTTTTCTTATGGTCCAGGTCTCACATCCGTACATCACAACTGAAAAAACCATAGCCCTTACTATACGGATCATTGTTGTTAATGTTTTGTCTCTACTCCTGAAGATATTGTCAAGATTGGTCATTGCCTTTCTACCAAGTAGCAATCATCTTTTGATTTCATGGCTACAGTCACCATCAGCAGAAATCTGTGAGCCAAGATAATTGAAAACAGAGACTACCTCCATTTTTTCTCCTCCTACATGCCATGAATTGACAGGTGTAGTTGCCATAATTTTTGTTTTCTTGACATTCAACATTAGTCCAGCCTTTGAACTTCCTTCTTTCACTTTCATTAAGAGGGTTTTTAAGTCTTCATTTTCTGCCATCAGGATAGTATCATCTGCATATCTCAGGTTGTTTATATTTAACCCAACTATTTTGATTCCTCTTCTTCATCTAATCCCACATTTCTCATAATGTGTTCCGCATACAGATTGAAAAGGTAAGGTGACAATATACAGCCTTGCCTTACTCTTTTCTGAATCTGGACCCATTTAGTTGCTCCATATATGGTTCTCACTGTATCTTCTTGGTCAGAGTATAAGTTCCGTATGAGTGCTACTACCGGAGAGTTAATGCAACATACATACACATTTTCTTTCTACGGTAAAGAAAATCAGAACTCTCTCAATTTCAGTGAGAGAATGTAAGTAATGTCAATGCACGTTGTCATCATTTAATACAAAAATAGATCCTGTCTGTTTATAGTTACATATTTTGAACATTTTTGTACATACGAGCTAGTATGTGCTTCGCTATGTAAATCTACATTGTATACAGAATTCTAGATGAAATTGTGTATACATTGTGAATAAGATTTTATTTAATTGCATAATGGCAGGTATTTAAAAATTAAATTTTAGGCTCTTTCCCCTAACCTACCATTTCATCCAACGTGAATAAAGTTATTCATGGCCTAGACTGTAGTGCTTTATTCCCTCACTTTACATACCAATTTTCATTCAATTCTGTTCTCCCATTTTCTCGTGGCTCTGCATTGAAATGGACTTAGCATCAAAACTCAAAATTCATGAATATCTCCGTTATCATAGCCAGTGCAGTAAAAATATATAGAACATCTTGATTGGAGTTTAATGTTATTGTCAACTTTCGCTTGGAGGGTTGTGCCAGTGCATAGTGAGCCACCTGGTGATGAACGAGTGTACTACTACAGCTCCACGGGTAAAGCATTCTTAAATTCAAACCCTCATTATTGTAGAAGACTTCCTCGTGAACAGTCGAGATTTTCTTCTGAAGATGCGGATCAAAGTTCTCTGCAAAACATAAAGAGTTTCACCTTGTTTTCTTGACACGGCATAAGCCCAAAAGCCCCATATCATGTCGTCTTAGTTATTATTCCATCCTGTGACTTTCCAGATATTTGAAGCTCACTGCCACTTCTAATACAATTTTATCATGCTTCTTCCTTGTTACCGCCATTATTTTACTCTTAATCTTTCTTAGCTTCATACCCCACTCTTCACTCCATGTATCTAGCCCACTCTGTACCTGTTGGGGCTCTGTGCATCTACATGAACTGCATCACATCAGTAGACTTATTGTTTCTCTTTCCAGGGGGAAAACGAGACGAGAAGTTAATCCTGCCATTGAATGATTCCATCAGCACTACGCTCTGTACAGAACAGGTGAGTTGATTGTTTGTTTATCCAACTCACTACTTTAGTATGATGATGATGATGATGATGATGATGATGATGATCATAATAATAATAATAAGGCACTCCCATTAACCATTCACATGTGAAAAAGCATAGAAAAATGACTTAAAACAATATGTAGTAAAGTAGCATTGAGAAGAGATCCTTCTTCTATGCTTGCCAAGGCAGAGGGATCCACCAACCTGCCCCTAGAATGGGACCGGGTATGAAGTGAGATGAATCTTCTTAGCCAGTTTTTACGAACAGAACCCCCCTGTGGGTGGGGGGACGGAGGCAAAGAAAGCACGCACGGTATTCCCTGCCTGTTGTAAGAGGTGACTGAAAGGAGCGACCACGGGATGATGGATTTTGAACCAGGAGATTATCTATGATTAGTACCATCACATGAGGAACACCATAGGTCGACTTCACTTGTAGTTAGTACCACTGTGTGAGGAAGAACTCTATGGGTCGTAATTAGTTGCACCAGGGGTGAATCACTATGGATTTACAGTACCCATGATTATTACCACTATATGCGGACCACCTTGGGTTTATATTATCTGTGATTAGGACCACTATGTGAGGAACACCACAGGTCTGGGAGAAGCCTGTGATAATTACCACTATGTGAGGAACACCACAGTTCTGGGAGAAGCCTGTGATAAGTACCACTGTGTGAGGAACACCATGGTCTGGGCGTTCCCTGAGAGAGAGAGCTTATCCACAGGGGATAGCTGCCCTAGAACAAGGGGTGCAGTACAGTAACAGCATCAAATAGATAATAATTTTTGCACTATTTATCTTAGAATAAAATGAGCTTGTTGTTGTTTGAGTCATCAGTCCATAGACTGGTTTGATGCAGCCGTCCATGCCACACTATCCTGTGCTAACCTTTTCATTTCCACGTAACTGTTGCATCCTACATCTGCTCTAATCTGCTTGTCATATTCATACCTTGGTCTACCCCTACCGTTCATACCACCTACACTTCCTTCAAAAACCAACTGAACAAGTCCTGGGTGTTTTAAGATGTGTCCTATCATTCTATCTCTTCGTCTCGTCAAATTTAGCCAAATCGATTTCCTCTCAATAATTCGATTCAGTACCTCTTCATTCGTGATTCGATCTATTCATCTCACCTTCAGCATTCTTCTGTAACACCACATTTCAAAAGCTTCTATTCTCTTTCTTTATGAGCTAGTTATTGTCCATGTTTCACTTCCATACAATGCCACGCTTCACACGAAACTCTTCAAAAAATTCTTTCTAATTCCTAAATCAATGTTTGAAGTGAGCAAATTTCTTTTCTTAAGAAAGCTCTTCCTTGCTTGTGCTAGTCTGCATTTTATGTCCTAACTTCTGCCATCGTTAGTTATTTTACTACCCAAGTAACAATATTCATCTACCTCCTTTAAGACTTCATTTCCTAATCTAATATTTCCTGCATCACCTGCGTTCGACTGCACTCCATTACTTTTGTTTTGGACTTATTTATTTTCATCTTGTACTCCTTACCCAAGACTTCATCCATACCATTCAGCAACTTCTCGAGATCTTCTGCAGTCAACAAGTATAATTAAAGAACCACCTAATCGATACTTTATTTTTTGCGTTGGGCAAAATTAAATATACATTATCACTCACAGAACATGTTTCGACCACTTAGTGGTCATCATCAGCTGTTGGTCAATAACCACAAGCGTATCTGTGCTTATTTTTGCGAGTATCGATTAGGTGGTTCTTTAATTATACTTGTTGATTATACTCATCGATACGGTCATGAAGTGGACAACTTGCAATACGAATGCTAACCAAGCAGGTAATATTACGAACATCTATCTTAGACTGAAGATGAAACTCGTAAAAATAAGCACAGATACGCTTGTGCTTATTGTCCAACAGCTGATGATGACCACTAAGTGGTCGAAACATGTTCTGTGAGTGATAATGTGTATTTAATTTTGCCCAACGCAAAAAATAAAGTATCGATTAGGTGGTTCTTTAATTATACTTGTTGATTATACTTGTTGATACAGTCATGAAGTGGACAACTTGCAATCTTCAGTAGTCTCAGATAAAATAACAATATCATCGGCAAATCTCAAGGTTTTGATTTCCTCTCCTTGGACTGTGATTCCCTTTTCAAATTCCTCTTTGATTTCCTTTACTGCCTGTTCTATGTAAACATTGTAAAGAAGGGGGGACAAACTGCAGCCTTGCCTCACTCCTTTCTGGATTGCTGCTTCTTTTTCAAAGCCCTCGATTCGTATCACTGCAGACTGATTTTTATACAGATTGTAGATAATTCTTCGTTCTCGGTATCTGATCCCAATCATTTTCAGAATCTTAAATAGCTTGGTCCAATCAACATTATCGAATGCCTTTTCTAGATCTACGGATGCCATGTACATGGGCTTGTCCTTCTTGATTCGATCCTCTAAGATCCGACGTTAAGTGAGGATTGCTTCACATGTTCCTACATTTCTTCTGAAGCCAAATTGATCTCCTCCCAACTCAGCTTCAACTCGTTTTTCCATTCTTCTGTAAATAATACATGTTAAAATTTTGCAGGCATGAGATACTAAACTAATGGTGCGGTAGTTTTCACACCTGTCAGCACTGGCTTGGGAATAGGTATAACAACATTCTGCCAAAAATTGGATGGGACTTCTCCTGTCTCATACATCTTGCACACTAAATGGAATAACCTTGCCATGCCGGTTTCTCCTAAGGCAGTCATTAATTCAGAGGGAATGTCATCAATTCCAGGTGCCTTGTTCCTATTTAGGTCACTCACAGCTCTGTCAAACTCTGACCTCAAAATTGGGTCTTCCATTTCATCAGCATCAACAGCCTCCTCATGTTCTAGAACCAAATTATCTACATCGTTACCTTGATACAACGGTTGGATATGCTCCTGCCATCTTTCTGCTTTGTCTTCTTTCCCTAGAAGTGACTTTCCATCTGAGCTCTTAATATTCATACACCTAGATTTCCTTTCTCCAAAGGTTTCCTTGATTTTCCTGTATGCAGCATCTACCTTTCCCAGGACTATACAACCGTTGACATCCTCGCACTTCTCCTTCAGCCATTCTTCCTTAGCTACCTTGCACTTTCTGTCCACTTGATTCTTTAGTCGCCTATATTCTTTTCTGCCCTCTTCATTTCTAGCATTCTTCTATTTTCATCGTTCATCAATCAGATCTAGTATCTCCTGAGTTATCCACTGATTTTTAGTTGATCTTTTCTTCCTTCCTAACATTTCTTCAGCAGCCCTACTGACTTCATTTTTCATGACTATCCACTCTTCCTCTATTGTGTTTCCTTCAGCCTTTTCATTTAGCCCTTGTGCAACATGTTCCTTGAAACAATCCCTCACACTCTTTTCTTTCAACTTGTCTAGATCTCATCTTTCTGCATTCTTTCCTTTCTTCAATTTCTTCAACTTCAGGTGGCATTTCATGACCAACAAGTTGTAGTCTGAGTCCACGTCTGCTCCTGGGAAAGTTTTGCAATCCAACACCTGGTTTCTAAATCTCTGCCTAACCATAATGAAGTCTATTTGATACCTTCCAGTGTCTCCAGGTCTCGTCCATGTATACAGCCGTCATTTGTGTTGTTTGAACCAAGTATTGGCAAGGACTAAATTATGATCAGTGCAGAATTCAACCAGCCGACTTCCTCTTTCGTTCCTTTGTCCCAATCCAAATTCTCCTACTGTGTTACCTTCTCTTCCTTGGCCTACCACTGCATTCCAGTCTCCCGTCACAATTAGATTCTCGTCACCTTTTACATATTGTATTAAATCTTCTATCTCTTCATATATTCTTTCGATTTCCTCATCATCTGCTGAACTAGTAGGCATATAGACCTGCACTATTGTGGTGGGCATTGGTTTGTTGTCTATCTTGACGACAATAATTCTTTCACTATGCTGGTCGTAGTAGCTTACCCGCTGCCCTATTTTTTTATTCATTATTAAACCAACTCCTGCATTTCCCCTGTTTGATTTTGTGTTGATAATTCAGTAGTCGCCTGACCAAAAATCCTGTTCTTCTTGCCAACGTACTTCACTTATACCAACTACATCTAACTTTAGTCTATCCATCTCCCTCTAACCTACCACAACGATTCAAACTTCTAACATTCCACGCTTCGACTCGCAGAATGTCAGTATCCATCTACCTGATGATCGCCCCCTTTCGTGTAGTCCCCACCCGGAGATCCGAATGGGGGAATATTTTACCCGAGAGAAGCCGTCATCAGTACATCATTCATAAAGAGATAGCTGCATGTCCTCGGGAGGTAGTTACGGCTGTAGTTTCCCGTTGCTTTCAGCCGTGTAGCCATATCAACACAGCTAAGCCATGTTGAGTATTATTACAAGGCTGTATTAGTCAATCATCTAGACTGCCGCCCTTGCAACTGCCGAAAGGCTGCTACCCCCCTTTCGATGAACGATTCCTTTGTCTGGTCTCTCAACAGATAACCATCTGATATGGTTGCACCTGCGGCTCGGCTATCTCCTTCATTGGGACACGCAAGCCTCCCCACCGCGGCAAGGTCACATGGTTCGCAGGGGAGGAAAAATGAGCTTATATATTTTTGAATTTTGAAATTCCCCTGTTGTACAGCTATCCCCGATCAGGAAAACTTTATTTTTCTTTACATATACTGTATAAATGGTGATTTACCATTGACAATGAATCATGTAAAGCATCTAAAGAAATTTCTTTTAGAAACGAAACAGGAATACCAAAACAAAGAAAGAAATTAACTGAAAATTTGGTGACAGATCCTCGTGCACCGAAGAGTAACTCAATCACCTCCCAGCAACTGGTGTGTGTGTGTGTGATACTTTTCTTCAAAGTATTTAAAACAGGGTTCATAGTGTCTCTTCTTTTCAGAATCGACCTCTTTGGCCTGTGAACTTTTACTCTCAAACCTTATTGTTGAATCAATAACAACGCGGATGTTCCTTTGCCTGTCAATCGTGACAATGTCTGCATGTTTACTGTATCCATCGCTAGAGATATAGTACACTTCTTCAAAGACTTCAAATCTGCCAGATTTTGTGAGAAGTTCTGCAGTACTGCTCCTGACCCTACGGTGCCTGTTATTTCTCAATAGACCGAGCTCGATAGCTGCATTCGCTTAAGTGCGGCCAGTATCCAGTAATCGGGAGATAGTGGGTTCGAGCCCCACTGTCGGCAGCCCTGAAAATTGTTTTCCGTGGTTTCCCATTTTCACAGCAGGCAAATGCCGGGGCTGTACCTTAATTAAGGCCATGGCTGCTTCCTTCCAATTCCTAGGCCTTTCCTATCCCATCGTCGCCATAAGACATCTGTGTCGGTGCGACGTAAAGCAAATAGCAAAAAAAAAATTCTCAATAGTTCCTCTTTCGAGCAGAAACCAAGCACATGAGGGAGGGTTTCTGTCTCGTTGCAGTGACTGCAACGATTATCTTGGCTTCTACCGAGAACGCTTCGGACTGCTATCACATTACATTTCATTTTAATGGTATTAGTCCATTGAGAAGTTGAAAGTTGTTTGTTCGTTGTAATCCAGGTTTTTGATTGGTGTTCATTCTGAAAAATGCAAGACACCTTTCCCGCAGTGTGGTAGTTTTATCCATGTTTCAAACTGCAGATCTCTCAATTTCTTCCAAAGAGTCTGTACCTTAGATTGTTCATTGGGAGTGAAGCAAAGGCTTCTCAGACTACCCTTTATTTCTTGTTTGTACCAGAAGTGGGTCAACAACAGAGTCCAACCTGTTACAGATGTTAATGTGTTGAAGGAAAGCTTCCCACGGTGCTGTCATAATGCCTAAACCACAAACTTTTTTTGAGCTGTACAGTCTGGATAATCCATTGGTAAACCAATTATATCCTTTACTGTACTTCTGATTAATTTATCTACATCATCTAAAAATCTGCGTTTGAGTTTCAATTAGGGTGCACACTGTAAAGGATAAAGCAAATGTGGCCAAATGTATTATTTATAATATACATTTTCTGATGTAGTTTAAGAAAAATTGAGTTCACAAGTCTCGATAAATGATCATTCAGTTTAGTTATAATGTTCCTTTCATCAATATTATTTCGTTGTACCACTACGTGAGGAACACCACAGTTCTGGACTGCTCCTCTGATTAGTACCACTGTGAGAGGAACACCATAGGTTTGAGTTACCTGCGAGTACTACATTACCTGTGATTAGTACCACTATGTGAGGAACGCTGTGAGTCTACATTACTTGTGATTAGTACCACTGCATGAGGTACATCATGGTTCTATTTTACCAGTGATTAGTACCATTATGGGGGAGGGGGCCACTGACCCAGATTTTGGACCCATTTAGACAAGCATCATTGATTTAAGATTTGGCTTTGGAAGCAGCCCTTTGTTCAGTATACACCATTGTTTTAAGTTATTTAATGGGAAGATGCAGTATTGTGGGTCGGATCCACTGATTGTTTTAAGTTCATAATCATTGTTCATTGTCGTCTTTTTGAATTCTAGTCAGTGGATGGTTTTTGGAATTATTTTAACTTTCAGTATTGTGAGTTGGATCTGCTGATTATTTTAAATTAATTCATTCATTCTTCTTCATCATAATGTTTTGAATTCTGGTCAGTGGCTGAATTTTGGAATTTTAATTATCATTACATTTCATCCCATCTCATTACCATTAGGGGCTAATGACCTAGATGTTAGGCCCCTTTAAACAACAAGCATCGTCGTCATCATTTTACGACCAGATGCCCTTCCTGACGTCAGCCTCATCAGAGAAGTTAATGAAGTGCAATGAATGACGTGATATAGGATAGTAGGAAGGGAGAGGGTGAAACCTGGTGCTAGCAAATAGTTACTCCTGTTGAATAACACTAAGGAGTCTGTTCGAGGTCTAGATGAGCACCATGGAGAGGTTTTGGAATATAATTTAATCCAGGTTTTTGGCACGCAATCGGGTGATTAGAAATTGTTTACCACAACCTCCATACCGCGCTGGCCAACATTCTGATGGCAACATTTCTTTCAACCAACTGGACTTGAACCGGCTAACTACGGCGTCGGACCATATAGCCTTCACGCCTTAATGATCATGGCTACCAGGTGAGCTAATCTGCCGCTAGAAGTATTCATACTTTTATAGTAGAATTAAAATGGTATATTTCCAAAATATACCATTTTGTGCATTATTATTGGCCGGGTGTGATGTAGACAAGTTGCCTATTTTCCATGACAGAGCTCGCATCATGACTGGCTACAGGACTGCCACTTTCATTAAAAATGTTTAAAATTGCGCTGTTGACTTTGTCGTGGCATGTACTGAATAAATCTTAAGTTTTGTCACTTTCTTACTTTTGTGGCATTTTGGCTGGATTTCAGGGAATTCTAGAGGCGAGTTGGCCACTTCTGACCTTTACCTGGGATCTTACACCCCCAGACTCGCTTTGCTTGCCCTTGAGACCGTTGATATTTTCCAGACCAATGCTTTTGTTTAAGGGCAATAAATTAATTCCAGTTTTGTCCACTCTCTGCATTGCTCTGACTCGTAATTTGCCAACATTGGCAACCCTTGTTGTTTACTTGTGTCGTCTGAGTCTTGCCACATTGGGTCTCTAACCTAATATTTTACCAATAATAATAATAATAATAATAATAATAATAATAATAATAATAATAATAATAATAATAATAATAATAATAACAACAACAATAATAATAAATAGTAGTAGTAGTATTCCTTGGTTATTACATGGAGGCATTTTGGTTTGACACGACTTAAGGCTGCCTATGTGAGAATTCCTCTCTTGATCTTCCTCTATTAAATGGCAGAGAAACCAGAATATTATTGGGTGACCTGTTGCAGTGTTGTAATAAATTTTGTCATTTGAACACTGTCATATGGCGAATGGCTGGGACAACGTTGGACCTCTTCCAGATGCCTTTTAACAACTTTTTGCAAGTTACCTGTTCATACCACTGCACTGCCCCTAAATAAATGGATGTGTACCACTAGTTCAGGGCTAAGTCCTTATTTATTATTGTATTATCTTTACAATTTTTCAATCAGCTATATGAGCCACATGGACTCCAAAATGAAAGCTTAGCGAACAAGTAGGGATGATGTAGTACTCGCTAAAGGTCAGTGGTGCAAAGGTATAGCACATCTTTCTGGACAGGTTAAATTGCGACACGATACACGTGAACTCATGTGAGGTGACAGTAGTGTGTTCCGCCTTTATCCTCACACCACACGACGTTCAAGCCTAGTCGGTAAATGTTGCATTTACTATGGAAGAAAGTTCAGCACAGCGTAGGCCATCGACGCCAACGAGTTTCAAATCTTCTTGGGAAGAATAGTATTTGATACTTTAAAAAAAAAACATACGTACACACAATATGTAATAAAATATTGAATCACATTAAAAAATTTAATCTGCAGCGCCATTGTTCCTTATGTTATGCCAACAACTATGATAAATATGAAGGCCGAGAAAGGATAGCGTTACTAGAAAAACTTAAAAATACCACATTTGAGGATGTATGTACACTGACTGAGCAAATGTCATGGGTTAGCGGAGCACTGATGCGCAGGTATGTTGTCTGCGCACCACACGCCCCCTGTGCCAGCGGCAGTTGTATAGGAGACCCTGTGAGCAGTGGCTGAGCATGTAACAGATATAACATGGAACGTCGTCGTGAGCTGACACCGTTCGAACGGGGTATGGTGTTAGTGCCCGATGGATGGGAAGTACGATTTCAGAAGTGGTGCGGGAATTCGGCTTCACACGATCAACCGTATCCAGGGTGTATCGTGAATGGTTGAATGCGGGTGTCACCGTCCACAACAGATGAACGACCGGCCGTCCAGCCACCCTCGATGACCGTAACCGGCGACATCTGAGACGGATTGTCAGTAGTGACAGACGGGCAGCCGTGCAACAAATCATGGCTCAATTCAACACAGGTCGTACTGGACACGTCTCCCAGTAGACAATCCGTAGGAACATGGGTTCTATGGGGTATGGGAGCCGGCGTCACACACGGGTGCCACTGTTAACCCAATGTCATCGGGCACGACGACGTGCATTTGTCGCCAGTCACCAGGGATGGACACTGGAACAATAGCGTAACGTGATATGGTCGGACGAATCACGATTTCAACTGCACCATGCCGATGGGAGGCACTGTGTATGGCACAGACCACATGAAGCGATGGATCCCGCCTGCCTCGAAGGTGTGGTCCAGGGCGCTGGTGTCTCTGTTATAGTCTGGGGTGCATTTTCCTGGTATGGAATGGGACCCTAGTTGTTCTGGAAGAGACTTTGAATGGTACGCGGTATGTTGAGCTGCTCGGAGACCATCTCCACCCATTTTTGGCCTTCCAGTGCCCCGACAGGTCTGCGGTGTTTCAAGATGATAACGCGCCGCCACATCGCTCCCACGTCACCCGGGAATGATGCAGCGGAGGTCCAACGACTGCCATGGCCACCCAGGAGCCCTGATATGAACCCTATCGAACATATCTGGGATGTCCTGGAATGCAGGCTCCGTGCCATGGATCCTGCACCCACGAACAGACCAGCATTGGCAGCCGCTCTGCAAACAATTGGTGTCAGGTGCGTCCAGAGGACTACCAGGGACTTGTCGACTCACTTCCACGGCATCTCACTGCAGTTCGTAGGGCTAGAGGAGGCCCCACACGCTATTAGGTGACTATCCCATGACATTTGCTAAGTCATTGTATATTTCATATTATCCTACTCAACTCTATTTATATTATAATGTTTCATAATTCCTCAGAGATGATTTATTTATGTACTGGTACGTATTTCATTGCTGTTGTTCAGATGATAACATTTCCGAGCAGCAAGTACATTACCGCTGTGTAACCCGCCTGTCCGCTGCTCTCTTCTCACGTGACCGACAGTCGTCCTGAGCGGAGCAAGTAACTCCGGCTCCCTAGAGCAACTACGTGATGACGTCTGCATTATAATGTGACTCATATAACTGATGATTGTCCCATGAGGGAAAGTTATGTCATATCCCAAAATAAATTTGCAGCTTCATATCTAGTTCACTGTATTATAACACACCCTTTTTTTTTGTATGATCATAAAATAAAAGCTGGTTACAAATCTAACGTAAACTATTATATATAGCTAGGTTAATGCAAAAGTCAATTTTCTTCAGTTTTTTATAGTCCTGTTTTTCCAAGCATCTTTCATTTTTAATACAGTTCTATTATATGGTATTGATAATTTAAAGGTACTACATTGAGATTAAATAATGAAAAAAATATTATTTGTATGGTATAGTTTTTTCTCTTGGCATTTGTAAAAGTCGATTTATTTCTGTTCTGACAAAATGTTGGTTAGCCTGTTTTTGCGAGCACCCGTTCATTTGTCCCCTTCCCTCTGGAAATGGCGTTGAGTCTAGAGGCCAGTCTCTTGTTGTCCATTCTGACTATGAGACTGTAGAAGATAAGTCTCCTTTTTTTTTCATGGCTGATGATATGCTCTCATTTATTTATTTATTTATTTATTTATTTATTTATTTATTTATTTATTTATTTACAGATATTCATCTCTCTCTCTCTCTCTACTAATAATCCATTCTATTGCTGCTGTTATTTATATCCTAGTTTTTATCCCTGTGTGTTTTATGTTGCAGATGCATGCCAAGACAACCATAATGGCGAGCAGTGAATTCACCGAAGACAGAATTTGGTTGAATGGCAGGTAAGTGTTCAGACTGCTAACACATAGAACATATGTGCCGTGGTAATTTACTGGAACCCTAATGTGTGTTTCAGTTTTTCAGTATCTTGTAGTGTAAAATATATTAGTGTATTTCTCTAGCCAACGGTTACCATGACACAGAGGTTATATCATCAAGCAACATGATGCCATCCATTTAAAAGATTTTTAGACTCTAATATACATTTGAAGCAGGTCAGCTGGAGTTCTAATATTTGAGTAGTTTATGATCACATTGAGAAATGTCCTTGAAGTTAATGGACTGTTTTCTTCAATGCAGCAATCATCTTACAGCATCCTGTTATTCCTAGCCCATTCCCAGTTACTTGGGATCGACACTACATGTGTATTAAGCCTAGTTTTACGGCTAGATGCTTTTCCTGTAGTTTTGCACTTTGGGTGGATTGTTTGGAACGGGCGATATTGTTGCAGTTAGTGTATAGATCAAAGTCCATCAAAAATCAAACTTGGTTAAAAACGTTAACTATCGTGTGGTCAAGTTAGTTTTCCGGTAAAACAATCAGGGTTCTCGAAAAGGAGCTTTGATATTTTCATGTACCGAGTTTAAACAATCAAACTCCAGTCTTAGCTGTGGAAGAATGACTAGGATTCATTTTTCTGTTGTATATTTTTTGTTTCACTGAGTTTTCTGCAGCTGTCCAACCTGACCTAAATGA
Organism: Anabrus simplex; assembly: GCF_040414725.1. Taxonomy (NCBI): domain Eukaryota; kingdom Metazoa; phylum Arthropoda; class Insecta; order Orthoptera; family Tettigoniidae; genus Anabrus; species Anabrus simplex. The sequence continues at coordinate 39,581,822 of NC_090276.1, forward strand.
TGCAAGCTCACAGCTGCACACCCCTAGCCTTGTCCCAGTTGTGCATTGAAATTGCCAAGTAGAAGTTTGATGGGGTTTTTTTTGCTAGGGGCTTTACGTCGCACCGACACAGATAGGTCTTATGGCGACGATGGGATAGGAAAGGCCTAGGAGTTGGAAGGAAGCGGCCGTGGCCTTAATTAAGGTACAGCCCCAGCATTTGCCTGGTGTGAAAATGGGAAACCACGGAAAACCATCTTCAGGGTGCCGATAGTGAGATTCGAACCTACTATCTCCCGGATGCAAGCTCACAGCCGCGCGCCTCAACGCGCACGGCCAACTCGCCCGGTGAAGTTTGATGTTGGAGGGAAAGATATTGATTAATGTTTGATCCTGTAGGTCCCAGAATGTTTGTTTCATCTCTATGCTTTAGTGTTCAATTTTTTTGATTGGTGGAAGCATGTGTGTTAATAATGAATTGTGTAGGTCTTATTTTCAGAGTTAGGGTAGCAAGTCTGGGGGCTTGAGATTGAAATTATATAATAGAGTCAATGATTTTGAGATTTATTAGAACCTGGTGAGTTGGCCGTGCAATTAGTGTCGTACAGCTATGAGCTTGCATCCACACGAGGCAAATGCTGGGGCTGTACCTCAAGGCCACAGCCACTTCCTTCCCATCCCTAGCCTTTTCCTATCCCATCATCGCCATAAGACCTATTTGTGTTGGTGCGACGTAAAGCAGATTGTAAAAGAAATTTAAAAAAATAAATTCATTACCAAATTTTGGGCAATTTTTCATCCCTTTTTTTTCTAGGATTCCTTTATGAAGTTGATTCCTTAGGGTCTTTCTGTTCCTAATTTCTTGAAGTGCCATGATTAGAATATTGTGTCGCTGATGAACTTTAATTTTCCTGTTGCCATTGATGTTTTCACGGCCCATACTTATAGCCATTATACAGGCTTTGTGGTTTATGCCGTGTCAAGAAAATAAATGAGCTTTGAATTTTGGCGCCGCACAGTGCTAGCGTTCGAAGCGGAAGCTGACGGAACCATCAGAATCAGTCTGAGAGGGTCACATAACATAACAGGAGTACGCACATATGAAGGTATGACGTTGACACAAGTCTGGAATGAAACATCTGGTGATCAGGAACGTACGAATTTGAAAAACACCGAAACGAAATAACAGTAGTGAAGGGACTGGGAAGGGAAGAACCTACGTAAATCCTTAATGGCTGGCAGCCATCTATTACTTAATTGATAGTCAGTGTCCCTGTTGAAATTGTTAGAATTTCTATGTATTTCTACAGCTTCCCGTATAATCCTGGACCTATAGTGTCTTGTTTGGGTAAGAGCTCGAGCATCTTGGAACTTCTATTGGGTAATGTCTAAATTCAAAGCTCATTGTTTTAGAAGCCTTTCTCGAGGTCAGTCGGGATTTTCTTCTGATGACGCAGAGCATAGTTCTCTGTGAAACGTGAAGAATTTCACCTTATTTTCTTGACACCGCATAAGCCCAAAAGCCTATATCATGTCTATTTAATTTTCGTGGTTTGACCCAGGAAGTTAACATTATTTGTTGGGAAGCATGAGATTTGTTTACGTTTAATTGTGTGTGTATGTCTTGGGGGGTTCAGGCACTCTGAATGACAGCACATCAAATCCGAATGCTGTCTTCTCTGCAGTTTATGGTTGCAGATGGAATTTTTCTTCAATAGACCTTTCATGGTCAGCTGCCTGAGGTGTCACCTTGAGAAGAGGAAGAAGAGGATAAGTCCTCGAATTTCAATTCTGCATGTTATTCAGAAAGGTGAATTATACTAAGCCATGCCTAACATATTACAGACTATACAGCTGATACAGTATGCAAATGTAATTCATAAAGAAACATTCATTGTAGAACAGAATACTTAGACCTGTTATTAACCATAACTTTCATAGCACACTATTGCACACATCAAGTTTCAGCAGCTGTTTGATTCACACTAATAAGATGCTCACAGTCCCCACGAAGCTTGCGATTCTTGGATTGTTTGCTGTAGCCTTGGTTGACATCACAGCTGGCCTGGACTCGCTATGTGAACATGCACAACGTCATTTCCTACTCGCTTGGTGCAGATTATGGCAGTTTGTTTTACACATCTTGCCTCCCCTTCACCATGATCCTGTTATACTTTCTCCACAGTATAGTGTGTCAGGAAGATAGTGTTCCAAGTGTTGGAGAAGTCTTGTTTTGCCCCTCAGACATGTAGTTTTTGTGTTTATTCCTGGAAATCTGTTTTCTTTCAGAGAGGAATCATTTGATAATCCAAGGCTGAAGAGTTGTTTGGAAGGAAGTGAGTAAGATTTTAAATTGTATTATATATGAAGACAAGTTATGAAATAACAGAATTTTATTACAGTATAACTTTTTTAAGAGGGTGCATGCAGAAAAAGTGTTTGTCTTATTCTTTGACATAGAGATCGTGCTTTGCAACACACTTGTTCTACATATCCACAAGCTGTTCGGTGTGGTCTGTAAGAAACTTCACACTGCCTCCATTACCTTATGATCATCTGCAAACTTCTGACCTCACAAATGTTCTTTCAAAAGTCCAAACAAGTGAAAGTCTGATAGTGCCAAGTCTGACATGTATAGTGGATATTTCAACACTTTAAATTCCTAATCACCGGGCAAGTTGGCCATGTGGTTAGAGGCGCATGGGTCTGAGCTTGTATCCAGGAGACAGTGGGTTCGAATCCCACTGTTGGCAGCCCTGAAGATGGTTTTCCATGGTTTTCCATTTTCACACCAGGCAAATGCTGGGGCTGTACCTTAATTAAGGCCAACTCCTAGGCCTTTCCTATCCCATCATCGCCATAAGACCTATCTGTGTCGGTGAGACGTAAAGCCACTAGCAAAAAAAAAATTCCTAATCATGTATTGTATCCATTATATGTGCAGCCATATGGGGTGGGTGCTGTCATGAAGCAACAATACTTCTTCTGAGAGAAGTCCCGATCATTTTGCAAACTTACCTGTATGACACAGTATTAACCCATTCAAGTCACAATAAATGGCCACTTTGTTGACTGTGGAATCAGATTTAATTTGCCCGCCCGTAGTTTGAGCGTACCTGTCACACAAAAACAGGCATAAAATAAAATCTAATGCAGATGATCTCCTCAAATTTAGCATTCATGCCACTGAATGTTATGTATGACTTACCCATTCTTCATTCCTTGAGTGACTGCTGGCTGTGGTGCAAATAATTTCAAAAGGAGCGGATCTGTGTACTCTAAAATCATCACAGTTTCTGACATTGGGCGGACTATACATTTTCTTAAGTATTTCTGAAACACCACTGTATCTACAAAGTGGATATATATCAGGATTATTGTCTTTTTTCTAATTTCCAATCACTACGGTTCTTTTGTGTCATTGCACGCATGCGTTTGGAAGAACCTGGTGCAGCACTTTCACTCTCACTTTCTTCAATATTCTGCTCACTTCAGTAACTTTCACTGTTGCTATCACTTTCCTTGAACTCTGATTCATTTTCCATAACATCATTATTGCGGTAATCCCCATCGAAAACAATGTCTACAAGCGCTTTCAATATCTCGTCATTGCCACAAAGTCGGTTCTACTGCATAATGAATACTGGATACCGATGAAAATAAACTTTTATTCAACAATCCCAGTGTCACACAGAAATACAGACAGCATTGTTTACCAACAGTATGTGCCTCTAGTTCCCTACACTGTGTATTGTTAGAAATTATATTACAAACAGAATCTAATATACGAAGATAAGCAAGACTCTGCGTCGTTGCAAGCTGAGCTCGTCATTTGAATCGTGCGCCAGAACACTGAGTGCGACGACAGCTCATATGACGTGAATGGGTAAAGCACTAGTTGAAATTTGATACTTTTCCTGGAAGCACACAGATTAATGACCATAGACATTGCAAAATATTATCAGAATGACTCCCGGCAGATGCATGTGACTTGAATAATTTCTTGACAGGGAAGATGTGTGCTTCCACTTCTTTGATTGTTTTTTATTCTCTTGTTCATAGTTGTACATTCAGAACTAGTCTCCTTTCACTACGATGGAGGAAAGGATCTCCTTCGCATCTATAATAGTCAAAGTACTCTCGATGAATTGTCTGCTACTTGACACAGCTGAGTGAATGCAGTACAGAGTGTTGGGTATTAGCAGTGCACTGTTCCAGTTGTGAAGTGTGTTTCTGTTCTTTTCTGTCATAGAGTCAAGACTTGTCAGTGCAGTCAGGAATGCCTTGTGTGGCAGACAATATGACATCTGACTCTGGTAAATCTCATCTCAGCTGCCTGAATTTTCCTCTCATCCTTCTTTTTTATACTCTAAGTTTCACAGCCACAAGTCGAAATCGATATGTAATAAGTTACAAAGATTGCTTGCTTGTATTTCAATGGCTCTCTGGTTCCATATTTGGTTTATTTTATTTTATTTAGTATTAAAAACTTCATTTTCTGTCCGTATTGACTCAAGATTTTACAATGCTTGGTAAAGGAACCAAAAAACTGTGCTTTATTAATGGCAGATGTTTTGTAAAATCATTTATCAATTTTATATGAATTTCCTGTACATCAACTACACCAAATTATAGACTTTTTCAATCACCTAAAAAACAATTTTAGACGCACCAAATAATACTGTATTTTTTTAAAAACACATGTTACTTGTAATATACAATGGGTCAATGTTATCCAGCCATTTTTAATGTTTTTCATGTAAAATAGGACTTGCTGTTAAAAAACTGTGGTTTAAAATGGTAAATGCTTTGTAGAATCACTTATCAATTTCATATGAATTTCTTGTACATAAGCTACACCAAATCATAGAGTTTCAATCATATACAAAATAATTTTAGATGCACCAAATAATACTGTATTTTTTTTTCAAAAAAGACATGTTATTTGTACAGTACAATGGGTCAGTGTTATCTAGTTATTTTTAATGTTTTTCATGTAGAATAGGACTTGCTGTTAAAAGTATGCCAAGCATACATTCTATACTGATTCTATAGTATATTTTTACTTTTTTGAATGTTCCTTGCTATTAAACTTTCAATTGCTGGTGATGGCATAGTGGATTGCTGAAACTGGTCCCAAAGATGTATTTTACAATAAGTTAAATAAATATGTGATGCTCTAAACAGACCATTATAATAATGTATTGAATAGGTGGAACTTTTAGCTTTACCAAGCATTGTAAAATCCATATTTGGTCTCAAACAGCCCTATGGATAATTCCTCCATCTTGAATCCCGTTTAGTCATCTATGGAACCCATGAAAAATACCACGGGTAGTTGTTGGGTCCGCCCTGTCAATATTTATTATAAAATTTGTTAGTTCACACAATTATTATTTGTACGTGTTTCAAGAGATGGGCCACTCTTCATCAGTGAACTTGATGTCATAAAACAAAATGCCTCATATTCTAAGATCTATTAACTTACACTAAAAACACAAAAGAATTAAAATCATTAAAAAAATCTAAGACACATGCACTACAAATTTTTCTTAACAATGCATATCTAAATAGTATTAATAGTAATGTTTGTTCTTATTGTTGAGGAAGCACTTTAAAAATTTGTATTAAAAACCGTCAGTGATCTCTTGGATTAACTCAAAAATAAAACAGTTAACATCTTGATCTTGCTTGCTGTTGAAAATCCATCCAAAGTGTTCTTATTCTCCACTAAGTTATGGGCTTTCTGCCTTAAAAAACCTTATTTAGAATAAGTTGCCCCTTGAACTGTAGCTTATTTGAACAGTCTCGTCCTTTGATGGTGCTTGTCTATGGAACCCATCATTGATGTCAAACTTCCTTGATATATGTACTGTATTTGATATCTAACACTTTTTACTTTACATTTCAATAGAACCTTCCTTGAATTTTCTCCTGACAGTTTGAGGGTAATTAAATAAAATAATTTAAAATAAATTATAGAGTGGTTATCTTTACCTTCTTTCTTTGACCTACCAGTGAGAAGACTCGCTCAGGAACAAGGAGGTAGTGGAGAAGGATCAAATACTTGGCACATACACGTCTGTTCTAGAAACAATTTTCCCACTGCTGCTGGACTGGCTTCCTCAGCGGCTGGTTATGCTTGTCTGGGTGAGTATATGATTTTATGAGTGTTAGAAGTAAGTCAGACAATATTTAGGTAAAGTCATTTAAAGAAGATGTTAACTTGAATAGGAACATATGCTAGGATGAACATTATAACAAGTTTGTTTCTTTCCATTACTTTGGCAGGTCAGACAATAATGACAGACGAATATACTGTATTTAATAACTCAGGAGGGGTCGCGTCACTGTGTTTTAGACCGGGCACATACTTTTTTTTAATTCTTCGAAAATAGTTTCACTGTATGATACTTCCTCCTTTCCTGTACCTTTCAATGGACTCTTCCACTACACGTGTTCACATTCGCTATTCCTCCTTCTGTCACCAGTCAGTTACTGGAAAGCGTCTGTAAACCTGGTTGTTTCCACCGTGCGTGTCTCTTGACGTTGCTTTATTACGCGGTCCTGTATACCGTGCGCGACTCCTGATGTTTGCCATCTGCGGTCCCTGTAGTCTGTATACAAATGTTTTGTGAGTTTCATGGGTATATTTTTCTTTAATAATACAGCGTGTTTTGCTACAAAAACTGGTATTTAGTTTCATGGATATGCTTTTCTTTAATTATACAACATGTTTTGCTATAAGGAATAGTATTCTGTTTCATGGATATATTTTTATTTAACAATGCAATGTGTTTTGCAACAAAATTGGCATTTTGTTTCATTGATATGTTTTTCATTAATAATACAATGTGTTTAGCTATAAAATTGGAATTTTGTTCCCTGGATATGCTTATACTTAATCAACAGCGGCTTCAACTCATTTCCGAGTAATTAACTTCTTTCATTAAATTCACTTCTGTCTGTGGATGTACTTCCAGTGGTTGAATAGGCCAATTCTAGCATGGAATACGCGTCCACACAGATTGCACAGAATTGTTGGAGGAGGGCGTGGTTGTGCTGCACGGAGTTTTCGTGCTTCTCTCCTGGCCTCTTCACAGAGAGCCGCTCTGGTGGATGAATTTCTGGCTGGGGAAGACATTCATCGTATGGACTGGCCAGCGAGGTCGGCGGAACTGAATCCCATAGAACATGCTTGGGATGCATTAGGGAGGCGAATTGCATCCCATCAGCCTCCACCAAGGACCCTCCAAGACCTTTGCATTGCCCTTTCAGAGGAATGGGATTGACTGCCACAAGAGCTCTTGGACCATCTGATAGAAAGCATGCCACGTTGCTGCGAAGCATGTGTGGCCGTTAGGGGTAACCATACATCCTATTAACAGCATATTTTGTTGTGGAAGACATTGCCAAGTTTTGTTAGTTGTTGTCAAAGGTGTACCTTAGCTATTAGAAGCTTTCTGACCCTGTTTTTTTGGACAAGTTGTGTGGCATATGGTGTGTGAGTCAGCTTCCGTTTGTTCAGCAATACGTCTGACATTCCTATCAGGCGGTATGGCCTCATTTAGTGGACACTAGTGTACTTCCTTATCTTCTTCATCTTCTAACTTTTCCTGTCTTTATATTGGGTCACTGCTAATGCAGATTCTTCTCTTTAAGATCTTCAGAGCTCAGTTCCCCCACCTTCTTTCTGATCTCCCACTCTTCCATTTGCCCTCGTCATCCATCTTAATCACCCTTTTCCGAATATAACCCTGCTTTTTTTTCTTGTGATATGGTCAAACCACTGCAATCGTGCTTCTTGAATTCTTCCTGCTAGATCTCTAATGTTTCTCTGATATGTTCGTTTTGGACGTGGTCAGACGTTAAACATCTTCACTTTTGCCACTCTCATTATATTGATCTGTCCTAAGGCAAGGTTTTGATGCCATACATCACCATTATCTTATACGTTTTTCCTTTAATCATGACAGGACTTTGCTAGTGAGTTCCACGTTTCCAGTCTCATCCTAAGCCTTTAAAACTCTAGTGACAATGCCTGTAGATTCTACAGGGGCTCAAGCATAAGATGTAATTTAAAATCCTTGCCCGCAATTTTTGTGGGCTATGTGTTCGTGGTATTATGTAGTAACAAATTCTGTCACTAGATGACTCTTTTACACAGTTTTCATTATACAGTATTTTATACAAATCGAGG